>NC_091758.1:26070624-26670624 GCF_043380555.1 Nothobranchius furzeri
CCTTATCGTGGTGGAAGAGTTTGAGTGCCCTAATGATCCTAGGAGCTATGTTGTCTGGGGCACTTAGTGCCCCTGGTAGGGTCTCCCATGACAAATTGGTCTTAGGTGAAGGGTGAGACAAAGAACGGTTCGAAGGATCTTTCATGGCGGTTAAAACGAAGAGTCGGAGTACCCGGCCCGGAGGGTTACCGGGGTCCCACCCTGGAGCCAGGCCTGGGGTTGGGGCCCGTGAGCGAGCGCCTGGTGGCCGGGCTTTCGCCCATGGGGCCCGGCCGGGCCCAGCCCGAACCGGATACATGGGCTCGTCCAACTGTGGACCCACCACCCGCAGGAGGAACATGAAGGGTCCGGTGCAATGTGAATCGGGTGGCAGACCAAGGCGGGAGCCTTGGCGGTCCAATCCCCGGACAAGAAAACTAGTTTTTGGGACATGGAACGTCACCTCGCTGGCGGGGAAGGAGCCGGAGCTTGTGGCAGAGGTTGAGCGGTACCGGCTAGATATAGTCGGACTCACCTCGACACATAGCATTGGCTCTGGAACCCGAGACCTGGAGAGGGGTTGGACACTCTACTTTGCTGGAGTTGCTCCGGGTGAGAGGCGGAGGGCTGGGGTTGGCTTTTTGTTAGCCCCGAGACTCTCTGCCTGTGTGTTGGGGTTTACCCCGGGGGACAAGAGGGTAGCTTCCTTGCGCCTTCGGGTCGGGGAACGGGTCCTGACTGTTGTTTGTGCTTATGGGCCAAATATCAGTTCAGAGTACCCACCCTTTTTGGAGTCCCTGGGACGAGTGCTAGATAGTGCTCCATCAGGGGACTCCATTGTCCTGCTGGGGGACTTCAATGCTCACGTGGGCAATGACAGCTTGACCTGGAGGGGTGTGATTGGGAGGAACGGCCCACCTGATCAGAACTCGAGCGGTGTTTTGTTATTGGACTTCTGTGCAAGCCGCAGTTTGGCCATAACGAACACCATGTTCGAACATAAGGATGCCCACCGGTACACTTGGTACCAGGGCAGCCTAGGTCACAGGTCGATGATAGATTTTGTAGTCGTATCATCTGACCTGCGGCCGTATGTTTTGGACACCCGAGTGAAGAGAGGGGCGGAGCTGTCAACTGATCACCACCTGGTGGTGAGTTGGATCAGATGGCAAGGGAACATGCCGCGTAGACCTGGCAGACCCAAACGCATAGTGAGGGTCTGCTGGGAACGCCTGGCAGAAGAACCTGTCAAGACGGTCTTCAACTCCCACCTCCGGCAGAGCTTTGACCACGTCCCGAGAGCAGTGGGGGACATTGAGTCCGAGTGGGCCTTGTTCCACTCTGCGATTGTCGAGGCGGCTGTTGCTAGCTGTGGTCGTAAGGTGGCCGGTGCCAGTCGTGGTGGCAACCCCCGTACCCGCTGGTGGACACCAGAGGTTCGGGGAGCCGTCAGGCTGAAGAAGGAGGCCTACAGGGCGTGGCTGGTCTGTGGGTCTCCGGAGGCAGCAGACAGGTACCGGATAGCCAAGCGGGGTGCAGCAGTGGCAGTTGCCGAGGCAAAATCTCGGGCGTGGGAGGAGTTTGGTGAGGCCATGGAGAAAGACTATCGATCGGCTCCAAAGAGGTTCTGGCAAACTGTCCGGCGCCTCGGGAGAGGAAGGCAGCAACTCGCTCACACTGTTTACAGTGGGGATGGGGAGCTGCTGACGTCAACTGAGGCTATAGTCGGACGGTGGAAGGAATACTTTGAGGAGCTCCTCAATCCCACCAATGCGCATTCCGAGGAGGAACCAGAGCTGGGAGGCCTGGGGATGGACTGTCCGATCTCGGGGGCAGAAGTTGCTGAGGTAGTCAAACAACTACACAGCGGCGGAGCCCCGGGGGCGGATGAGGTTCGTCCTGGGTATCTCAAGGCTATGGATGTTGTAGGGCTGTCATGGTTGACACGTCTCTGCAACATTGCGTGGTCATCGGGGGAAGTTCCTAGGGAGTGGCAGACTGGGGCGGTGGTCCCCATCTTTAAGAAGGGTGACCTGAGGGTGTGTTCCAACTATAGGGGGATCACACTCCTCAGCCTCCCTGGAAAGGTCTACGCCAAGGTACTGGAGAGGAGGGTCCGATCGATAGTTGAATCTCAGATAGAGGAGGAGCAATGTGGTTTTCGTCCTGGCCGTGGAACTGTGGACCAGCTCTATACCCTTGCAAGGGTGATGGAGGGGGCATGGGAGTTTGCCCAACCAATCCACATGTGCTTTGTGGATTTGGAGAAGGCTTATGACCGTGTCCCCAGGGGCACCCTGTGGGGGACGCTCCAGGAGTATGGGGTGGGTGGCTTTCTGTTAAGGGCCATTCAGTCCCTTTACCAGAGGAGCGTGAGTTTGGTCCGCATAGCCGGTAGTAAGTCGGACCTGTTCCCAGTGAGGGTTGGACTCCGCCAGGGCTGCCCTTTGTCACCGGTTCTGTTCATCACTTTTATGGACAGAATTTCTAGACGCAGCCGTGGTGTGGAGTGTGTCGAGTTTGGTGGCAGGAGAATCTCGTCTCTGCTTTTTGCGGATGATGTGGTCCTCCTAGCTTCATCCAGCTCTGACCTTCAGCTCTTGCTGGGTAGGTTCGCGGCCGAATGTGAAGCGGCTGGGATGAGGATCAGCACCTCCAAATCTGAGACCATGGTTCTCGACCGGAAAAGGATGGCTTGCCACCTCCGGGTCGGGGGAGAGGTCCTACCTCAAGTGGAGGAGTTTAAGTATCTCGGGGTCTTGTTCACGAGTGAGGGTAGGAGGGATCGGGAGATCGACAGGCGGATTGGTTCGGCGTCTGCAGTGATGCGGACGCTGAGCCGATCTGTCGTGGGGAAGAGGGAGCTGAGCCAGAAAGCCAGGCTCTCGATTTACCGGTCGATCTACGCCCCAATCCTCACCTATGGTCATGAGCTTTGGGTAATGACTGAAAGAACGAGATCGCGGATACAAGCGGCCGAAATGAGTTTCCTCCGTAGGGTGGCCGGGCTCAGCCTTAGAGATAGGGTGAGGAGCTCAGACATTCGGGAGGGACTCGGAGTAGAACCGCTGCTCCTCCGGATCGAAAGGAGCCAGTTGAGGTGGTTTGGGCATCTGGTTAGGATGCCTCCTGGACGCCTCCCCGGGGAGGTGTTTCGGGCATGTCCTGCCGGCAGAAGGCCCCCGGGTCGACCCAGGACACGTTGGAGAGGTTACATCTCCAATCTGGTCCGGGAACGCCTTGGGGTCCTGCCGGAGGAGCTGGTGGACAAGGCCGGGGAGAGGACGGCCTGGAGCTCCCTAGTTGGGATGCTGCCCCCGCGACCCGGACCCGGATAAGCGGAGGAAGACGAGACGAGAGACGAGACGAGAAAAAATCAGACTGGTGATTTCTCTTGGCGTTCCGTTTATACATTCAAACAGCACAGCACTCTATTTAAACTACTTACGTGTAAATCTGTTATTTGTCCATCCATCCATCCATTTTCTTCCGCTTATCAGGAGTCGGGTCGCAAGGGCAGTAGCCTAAGTCAAGAGGCCCAGACTTCCCTCTCCCCAGCCACTTGGGCCAGCTACTCCGGGGAAATCCCAAGGCATTCCCTGGCCAGGTCCGCTCCGACAGCTTCTGGCGTTTTTAAAAAGTATCCCAGGGGCATGGTAAGGGTTGGAGATGTTTAGTCTATTTAATTATTGACTATATAAAACAATTTCTTTGGTTTTAAAGTGTGAAGTAAACTCTGACGGAGTAAAATCCAAGCAGATCCCATTCATTTTGTTTACCTTTGTTGCCTGCCAACATGGCGTCTACTCTCTGAGAGCCACGTGACGTCCGGAGCTCTATAGGCAGTAGCTTGGGCTAGCATTGTAATGACGTTAGCATTATCGCCACCAACATTTATATTTGCCAAAGGTGAAGGGGGACATTAAAATTTAAGGAAGGAATGTCTTAGTGAGCTACAGCTCTTCGGACTTGTTATCACAGCGTTTCTCAGACTACTCCTTGGTATTTACAACATTCCTAACTTACATAGGGAATGAGGTTGAAGGCAGCACAAACTTTCTGGTATGGTATTGGACACCTCAAGCATCCTTAAATTTGAAATATTTAATTTTCACATCAAATCATACTGTACTGTTTTAGCTGGTAACTCAAACACAAATCAGCAAATACCCATAATGTATCCAGTATCAAAGAAAGCCACAGCGTTGGGCGGGGGTGCCTGCTCATCATCACCCCAGCAGAAAGGGGCAAAATCTGGGAACCAGTGATGGTTGTACCCCTTGTGCAGCAGTACCGGGACCAGAGAGAATAGGGTGTGTATGGGGAGCATGAGTGGGTGTCTAGCGTTAACTTTTGTAAGTCTTAGGTTGTATGTGTATGTGTGAGCATGAGGGAGGGAGTGTGTGACTGTGTCTGTTTATGGCTGTATATGTCAGGTGGGGTCTTGAACTCCTCCCCTCTCCTTGGACTTCTTGTGGTACTACACATCTTCGCCTACCCTCCCCCTGCCACATTTGGGGTGGAGTGGGGTGCCTTGGTCTGCCTGAGTGTTCACGGCTCACGGGTCAGAGGGTTTAAGATTTTTGGAGTCTGCCTGATCGATCCCGGTGGCTGCCTGGTGGGATCTGAGTCCCTGGGCTCTGTTGGGTCCCCAGCGGGGATGGTCACCTCTGGGTCCCAGGTCGCTGGGTTCCGGGCTCGGCCGGCTTGGGGGTGGGAGGCTGCGGGTGGGCCTGTGGACTTGCCGCTGATATCTCCCGCGACTCTGCCGGCTGCTGGTTGTGACCCCCCGGGGCAATCCTCTGTGCCTCTTGAGAGGGGGCTGAGGCTTTTCTGGTTGCAGTCTCCCTGGGGTCCTTGTGCTCTGGAGCAGCTCCTGGATCTGTGGGACTTGGCGCTCCCTCCATCTCCTACACATCTTTGGGGGGCAGATCTGTGGCCCCTCACACTCTCTATTGGACGCTCCTATAGAGAAACCTTACATATACAAGTGTGTGTACACACACAGGTGCTCACATGGTGCTCTCATTAGTATGGACTTGGGCACGTTCAACACATGTCTTAAGGCTGTGGTTGGCACTGAATACACTGTGATTTATTATCGTGTGATTGTTCAGTAAAACAATGTTGACTTTATATTTCCTCATCAGGTTGACACAGTGATAGCTTGCTCTAGTTGTGTTGTTGTGTGTTGTTTTTCTCTTTCTGCAGGTCTAGAAGCAGACTCTTGTTCATCATTGATTGTTTATCTTTGTGGACACCCTGCCTCCTTTTGTCTCTTCCTTTCTCTTTCACCTCTCTCTCCGTGTCTGGTTGAAATTATAAAGCATATAAAAAACAATAACAATGAAGTTTTAAGTATCAGGCGTGACATTAAAAGCAGACGCTTTGATGCTCCACCTGAGAGTAAATCTGTAAGGCTTGTCACCAGCATTCAGACATCAATTCTGTTTGCTTCACAGCCAGACAGGACACGAGGAAAAAAAAAGAAAAAAGAAAGCCACAGGAAAATAACAAAAAAAATGTTCGTTCCTCATCAGGACAATGTTCAACTGAGCAGACTGAGGTGGCTCATGCCCTTGGCAAAGCAAGATAAGGCTATCAGCTTCCATCATCACCAAACAAGATTGAGCAAAGTACATTAAGCAGAAAAATACAAACAAATTACAAAGGCTTGAGGCTTGACTCTTTATCTAATGTTTGCGGGGACTGGTAGCGTCAGTTGGTGGGAAATGGGCCTGTATCTAATAGATCCTGTCCCACCACTTCCACACGGCCGGTGAACAATACACAGGGCCATTATCTCCACGCTAATGCTATCCTTCCTCGTGTGCAAAACAAGCCTGCAATCTCAACCTCACTGCCTCGGCGGCGACCAACATAAATACAAGATTCTCAAACGAAGGGAAATGATAACAATGGCTATCACAAAGATGCAGTAGAGAAAGACGATTGTTTGAGAGAATCTATACTTGCTTGTGCTGTAAAGCCTTAAAGAAAGCACTTTAAACTTAGCAGAAAAACAGAAAAAAATATATCAGACTATGATCATTTGTTGGCTCTAAACTGCTTGTAAGCTACTTCCAATAACTCCATTTAGAGGTCTCTCTGTGCCACAAACCACCTCCAACAAGCATGCATTAGCTTTGTTATTGATCTGATCTTCTAAACCCTTGCTGTGACCCCAGAGGTCATGATTTATGTATTAAGCAGCTTTTTAAAGAAATTCATTTTCCTGTTTGGCCCCCGATGTACGTCTAATGCGGCACCATACTGGTAATCAGAGAGCGCCTGGATGTTTGATTTCGACCCCCCTTCCTTTCATGGTTCACACCCCTCCTCAACATCTTGTCTCACAACACCTCAGCTGCCTAATCAATACAACAGAGCTCCTGGTCCAACAAGAGAGAATCCTCCTCCTTCTCTGTCTCTCTGCTCTCCTCCAATCTCACAGCAGGAGGCGCCTCCATCCGGACACTTGCAACAAGAAGGTGCAAAGCTTCTGAAGGGTCCGGATGAAAGTGCGACAGCAAGACAATGGAGGGAAAGTTGAAGAAAGGAAAGAGGGAAAAGTGTAAAAGAATGTTTGGACTGCCTGGACGATCTCAGAGGGCCCCGCTCTTGTGTGCTGATGTCAATAATGGAGCTGCTGAGAATGAGATGGGGGGAAGTGTGTGCTTAATAAAGGTCAGGAGAAACATGGAAAGAAGGAAAAAGGTGTGTGTGTGTGCGTGTGTGTGTGTGTGTGAGAGAGAGAGAGAGAGAGAGAGAGAGAGAGAGAGAGAGAGAGAGAGAGAGAGAGAAAGAGAGAGAGAGAGAGAAAGAGAAAAGGACTATCTCATAAACACAAGATGTTTCAACAAAGCAGAGGACAGGACTGTTTCATCTACAAAGGTCAAAGGTCTTAGTGCGTCTGTTCAGGACTTTTTCCAAGACATTGCAAGAAAGAAGAAGAAGAAAAAAGATTGAATGAAGGGAGACAGGATGTTAACTGACCTGTGATAAAATTATCCAAGAGAAAAAAAAAGGAACTTTTACTAAAGACCAGGGTTTCTGAAAAGTCGTTATAGGATAAGAAATTAGATCTGAAAGTAACATTTCCATCGCTCTCAAAGCGAGGTCGCGGTATGACAGAGATGTTACAGCCCTGCTAATTAGAGCTGGCGGAATAGAACATGTGCGTATATCATCTATTGTTCCTCATCACTCTAATGAGCTTAAATGTCTTTGTCTTTATTCATCAGCCCAAAGTTTACAGAGTTTGCTGTGATAAAGCAATTTTATTTTTATACATTTCATCATCGGTTACATGAAACGACTGAAGCAATTTTTTCCCCTGAAACTCAAAAGTTGTGCTGCTTTTATACAAAATATTTGGGCTGTAAAATAGACGTGTTTCTTCAAGTCCTGAGCAGCTAATAATTAAAATCACACTACTTATGTGCACCGGCAGTAATTTGGAAGTCGAAGAGGGGTCTGTAGAACCTGAAGTGCTGAAAGAAGAGGGAAAATGGAAAGGTAGAGGTGTGTAAGGAGGACAGAGATAGACCTGTTATTGAGTAAGAGGTCCAGTTGGGCCTGACCTTGAACACACGGGCGTGCACGCCAGCAGACACACACACAAGCAGGGTCACGGGGCATAAAGAGCCACTGTGTCAGGTCACAGAGCATGGGGAGAAGGATATAGGACATGAGGGATGTGATATGACTAATATGAGGGGGTTTTGCAGGCTTTGGGCAGCAGGGGACTGGCGTTACAGCCAGGGGTGACTGACACTGTTGATCTGTATCACACATCAGAGCGGATCATGCAAAGAAGAGCAGACCAACCGCACAGTTGAAGTGTGGGCAAATATCTTGCTAAACGCTATCCTGTAAGGAACACAGAGCGACCTCGACACAAGAACGAGAACTTGAACTAACGTGATCTTTACATCCCAGTTTAGGTTTTCAAGCTTACAGATGGTGCAAATGTGCACTTTATTCACTGAAACGTACAGTAAAGAGTGTTTCACCAGAGCTGCTCTTTTTCCTCAAAGAATGAGTTCAAAGATCAGCACCTAGCAGGATGGGACACGGAACGGTGTGGCTTGCAAGTCGATCAAGTTACACACTTCAAAGAAAGCAATGCCACGCACAGCCAGCGATGAGAGCAAAGGACCTGGGTAAAAGCCACATTGTCATTCTGCCATTATCACTACTGCCAGGATAGCTCGTATTTTTTCTATTATAATTACATTTTATTTTCCATCCGTCAACAGTGGTTTTGAAGAATCTGATCTCTTCCTTTGAATCTGAGAGGTTTAAGATGTTCTCAGGCAAGTTTGGCTCTTCAGTGAGTCTGAACCATCCATAGATGGCACTGTTGGCTCATGCTACAAGTTGGTTGGAGGCACTGGACAAGGGGAGGAAGGAGAAATACTAACCCAAGACTCTTCAACGTTGGATTTGAGAAAAAAAACTCATCTATAGGAAAGTGTCTTTTTCCATACATGATCTTGTAATTTCTAATTAATTCAAACCTCTTTGAGAGTTCATTTCAAAATATCACACTTCCTAAACAGAACGTATTTATTCTTTCTAAAACTGTTAAAGCAATAATGACGTAACAGCAAATTATCAGTTATCTCATCACACTCTCCCACCCATGTCTTCACTTCCTAACAACACCTGAAACTTTTTCAGTGACTATGAATCTAGTTTGTGCTAGACTGAACTTGACTAGATCTAAAACATGAAGTCAATATTTGACATTATTTAATGTTTTTTACCTTTAGTGAAATAATTACTGAAGCTGGCCACTCAACATATGCAGAGCACACGGTTTTAGTTAGCCAACGATTTGATAAGTGAGAAGGCAAAGCAAAAAGAAATCAGCATTGCAGAGCAGCAACTGAAACTTGAGACATCGAGGTTTATTCTTATGGTTGCCATCACTCAGTAAGCAAAAGAGGAAGCCTGTTGTTTACGGTGCAGGATTGTTGATGATGGTGAGAAGGGTAAATGGGGACATGACTGGAGGTCTGCAGGCCTGTAAGGGCCCCGTGGGAGTCCAACTGCCCTGATCTATGGCCTGTCTGACTGTTGAGGTCAGGCCAGAGGAGCCCTGGAAATGGGAAATTAGCAGGCTTTTGCAATTAGAGAAATGGCCACAGGCAGAGGCGGTATTGCATCACATGCAACAGAAGTATCTACTATTTAAATCTGAATGATTGTGAAACTTCAACAACTTGAAACTAAACTGTAAATATGTTTATTGCCACAAAAAAACACCGGATCAACGTCTCTGTGAGAATTAAATGTGTCATCCCGGTCATTTTTATAGAAAACGGCAAAAACAAACAGAAGAGTGTGCAAACTGCCTCCAGGCACGCAGAATGGCCCTTGCCATGAAGGCTGTATGTGTGGACAAGCCGAAGCCCTGGAGCAGCCTTACATTACCTCTTCACAACCAAAGGACCACGAGAAAACCCCATCCTTCTTATTTCCACCAGCGAGCTAGCTCCCATCTCAACAACAAACTCCGATCCACAATCCCAAAGGAGGAGTTTAAATTTTGATGTATCTTGCTAAAATATGAGGCTGTGTAGGGGTGCAGAGGGGATAAAGTGTTACACAGGATCAATCCGCGCAAACAGCTTGTGTTGACAGCAGGAAAAGCTCTTGGTGCTGTTGAAGTTTCTGTCCAGGTAGCTTCCTCATGGCTGCAGGCGGTCAGACAGACAGGTAGCAACAGCAGTGAGTTAAACACACACGCAGTTATCTCAAACCTGTCAGTCAGCCACCCCGCACCACACCGGACCACCGAGGTCTCATGCATAATTTGCCATCAAATGAATATTTTCTCAGCGTCCTGGCAAACGTGGTGTTTGATGAAATATTAATTCAGTGATTAATTTTTGTATCTGATCTTCTGTCAGGTGAGATGAAAAAAATACGGAACTTTTTTTTTTCCCATTGTTGAAGGGCACCTCTCTCCAACTCTGCACATGAAACTTTGATCACCTGATACAGCAAGCGCACTAATGTTCCGGAGCGAGGCGAGCAGAAAACTTACTGCACTTAGGAGCGAAGTTAAAGCATACGAAATGAGACAGACTGAGAGCTCTAACACAACTTTTTACTTTTCCAAGCAAACTGGTGGCTCTTGACAAGAGCTAGGAACTGCACAACACCTCAAACGATGTCACAACCAATTTGTAATGCATTAATCTGATATTACTCTTTTTAGTTACAAGTAATCTAACTATTAACATTTCCCCAATCAGATTAAACTGACTTTTCCAAGTTATTGTGCATTGCTACGGTTTCTTATTTTCCTTGGTGAAAAAATATGTTTGCTTTTTTCTGGCATTGCCATGAGTGGTGTCAAGTATTCATAACCTTCAGGAGGAAATAAAGATTACAACTCTAATTTCTTTAGGTGAATTTAAAACACTTAAAAGATGGAGAAAACAACTCTCTGGGCAAATGTAACTGCTTTACACACGGAATCATCCCAACCGGTTATGTTGAAAGACTTTGTAACTCTGTCGTTTACTCGATCCATCATTAAGCTTTTGTTATAACATGTGAATATGTGTAATTCCCTGCATTATTCTTGTTCTGCCTCCCTGAACCACGTCTTTCTTGGAAATGAGATTTGATATCTCAATGAGTTTTTACTTGGTTGAAAAAAGGAATAATATCATTCACCCATTATCTTCCGCTGATCCGGGGTCAAGTCGAAGGGGCAGTAGCCTAAGCAGAGACGCCCAGACTTCCCTCTTCCCAGCCACTTGGGCCAGCTCCTCCGGGGGAATCCCAAGGTGTTCCCTGGCCAGGTGAGATACATAGTTTCTCCAGCATGTCCTGGGTCTTCCTTTAGATCTCTTCCCGTTTGCACGTGCCTGGAATACTTCACCAGGGAGGCATCCTGATCAGATGCCCAACCAACCTCAACTAGCTCCTCTTGATGTGGAGCAGCTGATCTACTCTGAGCCCCTCCCAGATGACCAAGTTTCTCACCCTAGCTTTAAGGGTGAGCCCAGCCACCCTGCAGAGAAAACTTCGTAATCTAATCCTTCCGGTCACTACCCAAAGCTCTTGACCAAAGATGACGATCGGAACGTAGGTTGACCGGCTCAGCTCTCTCTTCACCACGACAGACTGGTGCAACGCCCGCATCACTGCAGCACCAATCCACCTATCAATCTCAGGCTCCATCTTTTCCTCGCTTGTGAACAAGACCCCAACATAATTAAACTCCTAAACTTGAGGCAGGACCTCATCCCTGACCTGGAGAAGGCATTCTACCCTTTTCCAACTCAAGACCATGGTCTCGAATTTAGAGAAGCTTTATTCTCATTCCAGCTGCTTCACACTTGACTGCAAACCAATCCAGCGAAAGCTGGAGATCACAGTCTAATGGGCTCGACACACGGGAGGCGACATCGCCTCTCCTCCATTCATTTTCAATGAAACATGCGCAATCGCAGGTCTCCCTCCTACTAAGCGAAACGTGAAAAACTTGTGTGAAATTTTGCGCTCGTGCATGTGTCGTGCACAGGTGACCCAGCGACGTGATCCCAGAAAGTTGAAATACTTTCAACTTTTCATTGCTGTCGCTCAGACGAGGACCAATCAACGGAGGTTTCATTCACTGACCAATGAGCGGACAGGATGCTCCGTACATCTCCGAGCAAACATGGAGGAGAAGTTGATTATTATTATGTTTTATATAGTAAAATCAGAAGTAAGATTTCACATAACTCTAACAGCACCTTGTGAAACATCATATCTACCACTTTATTAACTCTGAACCGCTTAAATAACCTTAATTCCCTCCAACCTGACACAGCCAAGCAAAACAACGGAAGTTTCGATTTCACCATGGAACAGAACGCGTAGACAACTTTGCCGCTGGCCGCTGCCGCGGGTCACCTCCCGTGTGTCAGGTAATAAAAGCGACAGCGACGAATTTTGCTGATCACGGTCATTTGTCGCCTCCCGTGTGTCGAGCCCCTAATGATGTCAACAGGACAAAATCATAAAGAAATAATCATTTTTAATGAATACCACACAGCCAGCAACACAAACATAAATAACAATGGAGCTTGGATATCTGGGAGGGGCTAGGAGTAGAGTCACTGCTCTTTCAGCTTTGACAGGTCAGCAGTGGTTCTATGTAAATTTTAAATAGTGTGATGTCACTTTTTGAAATGGCTTAGTTTTAGGCATAAAATTCCTAAAACCAAGCACTGACTTAAAACAGATATATGGATTTTATTCACGTTTGGAGTGTGATGCAGAACAGATACACACTGCAGTGCAAAAAGATGCAAAATGTGAGTTTAGTATAACATGTCTCCTTTAGAGTAGCAATATACACTCACTGGCCACTTTATTGGGTACACCTGTCCAACTGCGCGTTAATGCAAATTATTAATCAGCCAATCACATGGTGGCAACTCAATATTTTCTGGGACTGTCACATACAACCATCTCTAGGGTTTACAGAGAATGGTCCGAAAAAGGGAAAACATCCAGTGAGCAGTCATGTGGGTGAAAATGCCTTGTTGATGCCAGAGGTCAGAGGAGAATGACCAGACTAGTTTGAGCTGGTAGAAAGGCAGCAGTAACTCAAATAACCACTTGTTACAACCAAAGTGTGCAGAAGAGCATATCTGAACACACAACACGTCAAATCTTGAGGCAGATGGGCTACAGCAGCAGAAGACCTCACCAGGTGCCACTCCTGTCTACTCAGATCAGGAAACCAAGGCTACAATTTGCAAAGGCTCAACAAAATTGGACAATAGAAGAGTGGAAAAACGTTGCCTGATCCGATGAGTCTCAATTTCTTCAGCGACATTTGGATGGTAGGGATAGAATTTGGCGTCAACAACATGAAAGCATGGATCCATCCATCCATTAACGGCTCAGGCTGATGGTGTAATAGTGTAGGAACATTTTCTTGGCACACTTTGGGCGCCTTAGTAATAATTCATCATTGTTGCAATGCCACAGCATACCTAAGTATTGTTGCTGACCATGTCCATCCCTTTATGACCACAGTGTACCCATCTTCTGATGGCTACTTCCAGCAGGATAATGTGCCATGTCATTAAGCTTGAATCATCTCAGACTGGTTTCTTGAACATGACAGTGGGTTCACTGTACTCAAATGGCCTCCACAGTCACCAGAACTCAATCCAATAGAGCACCTTTGGGATGTGGTGGAACGGCGAATTTGCATCATGGACGTGCAGCCAACAAATCTGCAGCAATTGCATGATTCTATCATGTCAACATGGACCAAAATCTCTGAGGAAGGTTTCCAGTACCTTGTTGAACATGTGTCACAAAGAAATAAGGCAGTTCTGAAGACAAAAGGGGGTCAGCCCAGTACTAGTAAAGTGTACCCAATAAAGTGGCCAGTGAGTGTATAAGAATTCTATAGTGAAATACTCACAAACCAGTTAAAACAATGTCAATCATGTTGGAACAGATTCCCTGCTTAGCCGGCTGCGGTTTGTCAGTTTTTCTCCTATCTATGAGCTTGGGAGGTTGCCGAGTCTATGCTGAGCTAACACCGCAGAGCCGGTATTTGTAATTCGACAACAGCTGGCAAAAAGATCCAGAGTTGTTTAAAGAATCGAAGCCAGTAAACGGGAGCAACCCAGAAGAAGCGACAGCATCTTTTTTGGTTTACGCTGACATCGGGTGAAGAAGGCTAGAGGCTAACATTGAGCTAACAATGCTAACAATGAATTGGAAACGCTACGTTCACGCTGCAGGGCTAGATGATCAATTCCTATTATTTGAGTAAATACGATTTTTGTTTTGGTGAGGCTGTTCACATTCTTACTGAAATGCAGCATCAAACTCTCTCCTTCGCGGCCCCAAAGCGGCCCACATGTGCAGAAGAAAATAAGTCACACTCGGAACCAGGAGAGGCGGATTTGTGATGTGAAAACTGACAGAAGTAAGAAAGGCTTTTGCCTGCAGTGTGAACATTGCCATACTGGGCTATGAAAGTATCTCAAGCTACTTGTTCAATTACTAACAACTCAGTTTTAAGATGACATATTTGTGTGAAATGAATAATGAGTCAATTAAGTTTTACTTCCTTTACTGTATAATTTAGAGCTATAACAGCAAGCTAACAGAAAGATGGCAAACAACCACACTTCCCCCAATACCAGAGTCATACCACCATAGTACTCCCTACCATAAAACACCCAAGAGTGCCAACATCAGATATGACAATGTATTTAGCTACTTATAACTTACTGTTTATGTCGTCTTTGTCATCTAGAAACTTCTGGCGCTGAACCGTAATTAGCAACAGTTGCTCAGAGCTGACTCCTTTATTTTGATACATGGACTGCAGTACCCTGATCTGACCATGATTTTATTCGTACTTCATGACCCTTTAAAATGTTTTAAAGGTGTGGAACACTGAAAATACATTGTTTGAAAGTAATTTCTGATTATAATGAAGTCTAACATGCAGGCTGAACATGAAAACAGTCTCCTACACCTATCTCCTGCAATAGCTTCTGAGAGAAAATAGACCGTGAAACGTTAAGATTTGAAAAGCCTGATAAATCCACATCACACTGTCTCTTAAAATCCATGGACTCACCCATCTTGGCTCACAACAGGGAGGACTGTTCTGATTTTGCAGCTGAGAGCAGAGCACGTCTTGGTTAGTAGAAGCTAACCATTAGCATTAGCAGCTTGAACACACAGCAGAACACCTCCAGGCTTGGGTTATTTGTGGAGATGGAACATCCATGTTGCAGAGCAATCTGAGTCAGTTGCTTTCATCCAATCCGAATCGAGATGTCCAAATATCGGTAAAAATAAAAAAACTCCAAATTCTGCCATGCTAAGCTCTCTTACTTACTTATTAAAATTACAAATAACAGATGCTACAAGTAAGGAGCATCTTTGAACATATCAATTTAAATACCTGATAGGATTAATGTCTTTCCTAAATATTTTTCACAGACCTTGACCAAGTGCAGCAGCTGATGGAGGTCCTCCACCTCATCTCCCTCTGTTTTGCTGTAGTCTCTGCTGGTGTCCATACTGGAACCCTGGATGATGTGTCTATAAAGAGGCAGGTCCATAGCATCAGCGTACAGCTCTATGCCCTGGTGGCCCACCGTCTGGTACATGTAGCTGTCCAGCTCATCTATTGTATAAGAAACAATAAGTATGTGAATCATGTGATTGCAAAAAAAAGGATGAAGTCTCAATGAAAACTTGTCTGAAAAAATAGCACACATATGTCACGAAAGCTGCTTCTGCATAACCATAAACAACAGCTAATCTATGTGGATTATTTTAAAGATAAAATCATAATTTTCTTACCTGTTTGAGCTGGACGCAGGTTGGCCAGAGCAACAATTTGGTGTCCAGCAGCAACACACTGCATCATGTTGTAGCAGCTGTCCTTGCCTCCACTGAAGCACAACAAAATAGGACACATGTACAGAGATAAATCCAAGTTGGAGTCATATATTGACAGTTTGCAGAGTTTGTGGACTGTGACTGTTCAGAAGAGAAACGGTTATGTGGAACCTATCTGCAATTATAGCACGAGAAATTTGACATTTATTAAATAAAACAGAAACCTTGTCATTTGATCTGCCCATCTCTATGAGTAATAACTTCACCCTCGATTACATGCAGCTCTGAAAAGTGACAGGTAAACATTTTCTCTGCTAACGCTAATATCTGCGACAGGAGGCAGAAAGCTGCGGTTACCTTATCAGTGCAACCACTTTCATCTCCGTATATCCGTTTTAGAAGTGTCTAAACGCAAAACTATTGTCTACAATAGCGAGAAGAGTAATAACTTCGCTTAGCAACCGGTGAATGTACATGTGAGAAGTTTTCCGGGTTCAGTCAGGACCCCTTTAGCAAAATAAGATGTCCTTTGATATGCCTGAAAGAAAATCCACCCACTTCTGTCCCCACCTCACTTGATTCAACGTTAAATGAGGAATACTCGCGGGCATTTTACAATAAATAAACATTAACAAAACAGCCTATTAAAATAATTTCAGTACTGCAATTAAGATAATTCAACATAGATTGTTTAAGACCAAGTATTGTAATTTAGAATGGCATTAATTTATTTTTAACCACAAAAATATTAACATGAAACTAATGACTAACAAAAATACTAATGAATTAAAAAAGCTTAAAAATGTAAATATATTTATGTATACTTCACAGTGCTCATTAAAAGGACAAACTGAATAGGCAGAGAAATATAATTTTTATTAATTATTCAGTTAGTTTTTTTATTCATTTATAGACCACTAGATAATGAAGAAATGCATTTATCCTTCAGAAGTTTAGAAATATTCAATTAGGCAATTTTTCCACTAATAAAGAATATTATTACATCTACATGTAATATCACTGATGGGTGATATAGTAAAAACTTAATTCTGTTATCAATGCATACTGTACCTTTTTAGGACTCAGAAGGTAACATAAAGTCCATGCACTGGTATTCACGCTCACAGGTTGTGCTTTTCCACTGAGGGAGCCCTATTTTGCTCAGAGGAAAGCCTTTGATGCTCCTTTTGCTCTCTGTTGTTGTGCCAGAGCAGAATAATTGCACTGCTTTTGTGTGCTTCCCTCACCTTCTACCCCTAAGCAGGCCAAAGGCAACTGATTCTGTCTGAGAGTACAAAATTGAGAAAGACGTCTTTTCATCCCCTCACTTTAGATTCTCTTTTTTGTTTTTGTTAGTGTTTTTTTTTTCTTGATTCAGAATAATTGGAAAGACATACAACCTGCAGATGAGCAAAATTTTAAGCCATGATTCAGGCAGCACAGCCTGCAAACAAAAGTGTGTTTGTAATTATTGGAATGTGGTTTAGCTAAATTTTGATTAAAATAATTAAGGATAACTAACTTGCACCAAAGTATCATTTGATCTACATTTTAAAGATCAAGTTCACTCATTTTTTTCTACACATTTGCAGTGGTCTCTAGTAAAAATTAATGCCTTGCCAGTCAGTCTCTGTGGGATAAAAGCTCTGGCGCTCCTGTTTCAGGACGCCATTATGCGTCAGCGCAAGGGCTCTCCGACAGGCTCACAGAGGGTGAGACATGCCCAAATTTTTAAATAGTCATCAAAAGTGATGGAGACTGTGAGCTTGTGATTGGTCATTCTTTGACATTCATCAACAGCACCATCAAAAAGTAAAAAGATATTTAGTGAAAAACACAAAACTAATTGAAGAATGCGTTGAGGAAACAGTCAGAAAATATGAATATTTCTTCAGCTAGAAGGAGTACAAATATACGGAGCAAACATTTTATTTGTGGATGGAAATGACTGGAAACAAGGGTTTTGAGTCAAGTTTAGAGGTGGTGAAAACATGAAGAGGTGGAGGAGAATGATGGTCAAATTTGTCCACAGTATAAAGTCTCTGAATTTTCTAATCACATTAGTAAATACACTATCATTGACCGGATGCATCAGCAAAATGGTGGCATGATTTCACAGAAAAGTGCTACGCCCTCTGTTGTCCTGGCAGGGATTTGCTTTGCAACACTCCCCAGGTGATGGACAATTCAGAGAGCAAAACATCTCTGTCAATGTGTGTGTTTCTCTCCTGTGCAGAGCTGACGGAGAAGTATACATCAGGCTTAAAGATCTCAGATCTCTGCTGGGTGTACTGCAAGGAGATCCAACATGTATTTTGACCCCATGTCGTTGAGTGATTTATAAACTATTAGAAGCATTTTGATAACGATTCTGTACTTTACTGGTAACCAGTATAGAGATTTAAGAACGGGAGTGATGTGCTCGCTTCTCTTGGTTCTTGTTCAGATTCTGTCAGCAGCATTCTGAATAATTTGAAGTTGCTTCAGTTTTTTTTATTTTTTTGGGGGGGGAGACCAGCAAATAGACCATAATTAGACTATTAGCCTAAAAAAGACTATCCTTATGTTTAGCATGCATGTGAAACTCATGACTGACAAAACGGTTTCTCAGCAAACTTTGACTTTAAATTTTCTTTTTTTTTTCAGTTCTATTTCCTAAAATGTACCTTTCAGCCTAAAAGAACACATTTCTGTTTTAAGTATCAAATTTTTGATAAAAAATCAGGTAATTTTTCTTTTAGCTCGTGAAAATACAGTGTTATACTAAACAAATCATAGCCACGCCTAGCTGAAAAATCCAAGAACAATAAGTGAATTTTAAAAAACTTACAAATGCATAAAATAAATGTGGAACATTATTTTAATGAAAGGATGGGTGATACAGTTTTACAAAATGTTCCTTTGACATGTTAGCTTGAAAAATATCCCAATCCCAGGAAAGCCTGGTCGTCCTTCGGTTTGTAAACTTGTTAATACATCACCTCTGTCCTCCAATTCTTTTGAGTTATATTTGTACATCACAGTCTTTGTCCCATGTGTAATTTTTATTAAAAACCATGCTTGTCACGAATGACTAATGCAAATTTACTTTCTTATTGCTTTTAATTTACACAGTTTATTATCTAGACAAATAAAGAGGTGTGTTGTTCACATTTTATTTGTGGCAGCATTTTGCTGACATGTGAGAACGTTTTATGTCCATATTGTTTGTGCGATGGGGATAAAAAGTGTTGATGGATAGCCCAACTGAGACACAGCCAACGGACGTGAATATGAGACGCATAAATATGAAAGCAAGGCAGCAGGAATCAAATGACACCCTTGGCCTTTCTTTAAAGGAGCATGTGAATATGACAGGTGATTTACACGAACACACAAGCTAATTTTTGCTGCACAAGGACACAAAAACTTTGGGTGTAATGAGAAACTAAGGCCTCAAATCACAAGACAATAAATTGAGTGTCAGAACAGGCCAGCCAAGGTTGCAGGCTGAGTGGCCAGAATACAAACTCTCACACACACAGTTTTAGTTGCTTCAACAAAATGATGAAGCATGTGCATTCTCCCAGCTGAAGTGGTGCATCACACGTGCTGCTTTTTAAACAAAACAGATTTGCAAATGTTGGATAGTGATGAGACTTGGGGTGTTTCTCAATGCCAAGGAACCTCGCCTTGATGTCTTGGCCTCGCCTCAGTTGCCTAGGAGATACGTCATCAGGAACCACCAAGACGTGTTCCAATGTTCATGTTCTACCGAGGCGTGTGTTCTCCGTTTGTTAGTCGTTTAGCTAGCTGAGCAAGGATACACGGGAGGTGTCTTGTAGCCTAGCCTTGGTCAAAAATTACCCAGAATACACAGTGGTATTTTCAAAAGGTTGGCGGATCAGAAGCCGGCAGCTACTTCGGGGGCAAATTAGAAGTTTAAAAGTAAGTCAACTAATTTAAAATAGTTTTTTTTAGATCCAAAGAAGTTATTTATGGTTTCTTAGTTGCTTAGTAGTTGCAGCTTCGATGGCTAGCGGGTAGTAACTCGCTTATATTTTTACTTAAACAAACATACACTGAATTTAAAAAGTAAAAGGCTCGTTATATTGAAACTAATACATATAAAATATAACATCTCCCATGTTACGTGACATTACGTTACCGCCGTGGATGCCGCGGTCACGTGATGCAAGTCTGTTCCATTTAACCGTTTTCTTTGACCAAGGAAGGCCAGTGTCTTCATAAGCAAGGCACCTGGACTTGCAAGACATCACCTCGCAAGGCCGGGCGCCTTGATATTGAGAAACACCCTTGGTAAATCATTGACGTTTTGCTCATCAAAACAGTTCTTTAGGTTTGATTTCCTTTAGAATGATGAAAACGTACTGGCAAATCCACAACAATCTATCGTTGTTAATTGTGAATGCACATAAAGTTTGCTTTAGCCGATGTAATGCAGACAATTGTCCATGTCATGATTATCATCTGCAAAAAAAAAAAAAAAAAATTCCGCGTAACTCACATTGAAAAAGCAGTTCGTGTCTATTTAATTTGGACATCAGCTCAAAAAAGAGAGCCTGGGATCCCCCTGAATTTTGTCTGTTTTTGTGAGGTTACCAAGACTATATTTGTAAAAATTACACGTGTAATCCCAGTAACACACCCAAAAGTTTAATCAAAACTCTGTAGAAGAATTATAACTCTGTATGACTGTATACATTTGCAATTCATCACTTTATTGTGTGTATGCTGGTAGGATTTGGGGCCTGTCTTGGATGCAGATGAAGGGGGTCCTCAAGCAAAAAACATTGATGTATACAAACTGAATTCCACATAAAGAGCAAAAACAAAAATCTCATGTTAATTATAGATGAAGCTAAATGAACACTGATGACACCCAAATGTTTTGTTCAAGTAGTGATAAATTTGCAGTCATGTGAGTGATAGCTGGAAGCAGCTCTGTGTATTCTTAACTCCACTCCACTCTGGTGTTTTTCCTCCATCAGGGGCTCATTTTCCACAGAACTATCAGCATAATGATACCTCTTTAGGGCCCCGCAACATCCAAATCAGTTAGTAAACAACTCAAACAGGGATCTGTACACATTTTTACAGACAATTAACTGTTATCACAAGGGCCCAAATGGATTAGTAGACTCATTAATGTCTGTGGCTAATTGCTCCTTGATTGTAAATGTGAGAGAATGTGAAATAAAGTCGTGGTTTGATCCAAATTGTGTTTGATTATGACACCGTCTTTAGCAACAGCCTCAGCCTTCAAACGGCCACTGAGGTCTTTTCATTTTAAATCACCCAGTGAAAATCTGGCTTTTCCTGTTGGCTTCAAAGCGGTAAGTGAAAAGCTGTAGAAATCATGAAAAATGTTTTGCTTTATAAGCTGATTTTGTGAGAGCCATGAGATCATTTAGCAACGGTGTAACTATTGTT
Organism: Nothobranchius furzeri; assembly: GCF_043380555.1. Classification (NCBI taxonomy): domain Eukaryota; kingdom Metazoa; phylum Chordata; class Actinopteri; order Cyprinodontiformes; family Nothobranchiidae; genus Nothobranchius; species Nothobranchius furzeri. The sequence continues at coordinate 26,091,439 of NC_091758.1, forward strand.
TGGTATTCAAAATAACTTTATTTAGGGAAGTATTATATTAAAACAATGCCAGTTTAATGTCTGCTTTTATTAATTTTATTATCTGATCTACAGTAAATGAATTTTTAAATTTTAATCAAAAAATATTCCCAGAAACTAAAGTTATTAAAGTCTTACTATGCAGCTTTTGCATATTTTTAAATCATTTTCCTGAGCCAGTGTGTGCTAAAATGACCCTTTCCAGGGTAAGGAAATGTCAATCGAACCCCTACTGCCCTAGTGGCCAGAATATTGCACTTGCAACTTCAGAGTGGTGAGTCTTCACCTGTTGGACTTAGAATAAATGGAGTTGACATAGCTGGGCTTCCAGGATGCTTCCTGCGTGTTTTAAATCATGAACACGGCTGATTTGTTTGACTTAGCGATGAATAACTCCTGTAGACACTAAGGAAGGCTGGGGAGACATTTCAACTGTCAGATTAAGGTTTTAAAAAGACAAATTCACAGCGAGGAGACAAGTTTTGCTTTTGGTTTTACTAAACAGATACTAGGGGGTGCTAAAAGCAAGTCAAAACTATCAAGCGTGCTGTTAAACTTGCATCGAGTAACGCAAAGCCTACATAATGCCCGCCTGAAATAGCAATTGCTAAGAAACACAACCTTTGCTAATCCAAGCTTCAGGGTTGTAAACGAGAGTCTTTCAAAGACATCAGCATTTGCCAAGACCTTCACACTAATTGTAAAAAATCCCTACGTTTTTTATCCATACAACATAGTATGAGAACTTTCCAACCACCAAGCCTTTCAACCGTCCCTAAAGGACAAATGCATTTTCCTGGATATTTCTCCTTGATTTCAAGTGGTCTTGCCCTGCTTCTAGCATCCTAAAATCAAATCATGGCTTTTGTGGTTGAGGCTTGTGAAGCTCCAGCCAAAAGGATGTGGTCCATTACAGTGCACCACCATTCTACTAATTATCAAGCAGCCAAAGAAAACTGCACACACTGCATTCACCTTACCCAGCTGTCGAACACTTAAAATAAGCAACCCATTGGAAGTAAAGTTTCCTTGTTGTTCCATCCAAGCACAACATTGAATACATCTCTAAAACACATGTCTGCCTGTCTAGTTATCTTGGTTTTACAAGCCCTAACATATTATGTAAAGTCTCAGCAAGACAGGGAAAAAATGAACAACATTAAAGCATACATTCTGGGTCAACAATAGATGGAAAGAAGCATCGCAATAGCAAGTGTTGGCCAAATAGTTTACAATCTGAAGATTGTCTGGTGGGATTCTGTAATTAGCTCATCTGCTCTCTGATATACAATCCTCGGACAGTTCCCCTCTCAGCCGACAAACACAATCCTAATCCAGGAAATAGACGGCAATCAGAATATTGAAGTTGACATCAGAGGTAGCCACAGAGGCGATTCCCACACACCCCTCCCATGGCTTCAAAGATCTTCCTGGGCCTGTTATGGGTTTCCCTCGTGATGAAGTGTGACACTCCACAAACACAAAAGCCCCAGCCCTCTCGTGGGTCTGCTTTGCTTTTCTTGGATCTCTCCAGTCCGACCAATGCCAAGTCAACTTGGCGGTTGTCAGAACAGGCCTCATATCTCTGAAGAGAGAAAAAGAGTGTGTGTGGGGTGCAGAGTGCCGTCTGTGTGTATGCATGTGGTTATGTGTTGAGTGTGTGTAGATAGCCTGTCACAAGCCACGGGTCCCCGTCTGCCTGTGAGGGCTGTGTTTTCACCTTGGAGTGATGTCATGGGCACCAATTACTATCACACCATGGTTAACAGGAAGAGTTTCATAATTGCTTAAGCAGTTTTAGAAGATCATCCATTTTCCATATATATATATATATATATATATATATATATATATATATATATATATATAGCATTTCGATTATATTACCACAAAGTTACCAGGTGCCATCACGTCTTTCACTTCCATCCATTGCACCTTACCTACTTTTTCTCTGTTTGTTTCGCATTAAAGTTAAAGTCCCATTAGTTGTCACACACACAGGTGTGTGTGCGAAATTTATTCTCCGCATTTGACCCATCCCCTGGGGGAGCTGTGAGCTGCAGACAAGCCGCGCTCGGGAACTATTTGGTGGTTTAACCCCCCAATCCAACCCCGTAATGCTGAGTGTCAGGCAGGGAGGCATTGGGTCCCATTTTTTTCAAAGTCTTTGGTGTGACCCGACCAGGAGTCGAACCCCTGATCTCCCAGTCTTAGGGCGGACACTCTACCACTAGGCCACTGAGAAAGTTTATCACTCCGATCCACACATCCCATTACCTTTCCTTTGGATTATATAGTAAGACGTCACCTTTATGGAAAAGCTGGCCACAGCAAGGCCACACCAGCAAACCTGCTGCCAGAACACAGAACGTTCAGGTCTGCCATTTGTCTTGTGGTTTGGAGTTGGGGGTATTTATCTAAGGCGCTGTCCAATGTCAACACTGGCTCTAAATACCCTCACTGCTGCACGAAGTGGGCTTCCTTGGGGAGAGTGAGGATTAATGTTTCGTTGGAGATTAAATAAAGGGAGCAGAGCAGGAGAGAAGAGGACAGATGGGGTAAAATGCTGAGAAATAGGAATGATCAAAGCACACATATGAAGATGACAAGAAGAGAAGGATGAGAGAAGAAGAATTTGGTCTTGGATTTGTGGATGCTTCTGATCTAATGTGGGATAATTTTGTCATAAAGTGCCTCTAGCTGTTAGATAATACTCCATGTCTTCTATTTTTCTTCACAGCGAAAATGAAAAAGGGTTAACCACTTTAAAGCTGTAACAGAATAAAGGTAAAAGATAGTCCTCGATCATTCCGAACCATTCCTGAAGCTGTGACTAACCGTAAATAACATACAAATGTTCAAGGCCTCCCACCACCAACACATGCATCCCCAGATGACAAACCGTCAGCCATACAGGAGATGACCTCAAGTTTACGGCCTAAAACCTGTTGCTCCTCAGCGATTGATCGCCAACCATGAGACTGTCAATACCCCCACCCCCAGTCAACAAACCTCTCAGCAAGAAGTGTATGGATTCAAGCCGTGATTTAACCATGAGAAACACATCAGTGGCCCGCACCTTCACATTTATGAGGAGAATTCCACATGCTGGGCCCAATATTCCTGGTTACAGGAGTCTGGTGATTAAAGTGTATAAAAACAGGGGGCGGTGCCACTAAAAGGCAGTGATTTAGTGAGCTGTCACCCCAGTTCAGATGGGGCAACAAGTTCAAGTCCCTGCAGGAGGGTTGCAATGAAAATGAAACAAGGGAAGCAACAGTGTTAAAGGAGAGGTGGGATGACTGGAGGGTTGGTGGGTTAAAGGTTAAGAGATAGGGGTTCATCTGGAGGGCATGATGCATCGTTTCTCTTTCTAGTGTCCAGTTTCTGCTTTAAGTTTTAGCTAAAGGCCAAATCTGCCAGTTTTCAGACCAAACAAACAATTTCATCCAGGTCTTGAGCAAATGTTGGAGACATTCTGACGCTGAAATTTCTCTATGGACTGCAAATTTGTGAGTCTTTAAATCTTCATTGATCTTGTTGAAAAACCCTGGTCCGATCATTTCCACTTGTACAGAATTCATCTGTTGGCCCGCCTCCCTCTCATCTCGGGGAGTGACGTCTGATGCCTTCAAGTACCAGTCGGCTATAAAAGACACATCCTGATGCGCCTTCCTCTCTTGTGTTTAATAGTTGTCTGTCCCCCTCGCCGCCTCCACCATTCTGACCTCTGCCACCACACCCACCCTCAGCCTCTGCACTGGCCCTTGGCTAACCTCTCGTACTCGAGGTTCAGGGTCAGGGCAGAAGACTTGCTGCCAATTGGGTGACTGCCCAGAGGACAGCCGACATTCGTCAGAAACCTAGGGACCCGTCTGATGTTCCTGAGAGTTTCCAAAGAGGGAAAGGCTTGAGTGTGTTTACAACATCTTAAATTTAGGGCGGGAAGGAGTGCTGTGCAGCCTTATACAAAGGATGACGAAAGAGGGATGCAGCATATAAATAACTGTCATATACAAAAAGTGTGTGTGACTCTCACAGCATTGAAGGAAAGAGGGTAAAACAATGAGATACACATTCAGCTCTGCAAAAATTCAACAACAACACAATGCACTTCATCTAATGGTGTTTTAACGGCTGCACAACACATCAAGACAATAATACTATAACTAAACAATTTAGAGAACAATGACGTAAAACAAAGAAAAAAATTCTATGGTTTTATAGCTTCAAACTAATTCTCTGAACACTTTGATCTCAAGGAAGTCCATTCCAGCTTTGTTTCCTATGCTTGCAAACCATGAGCACATACACTTGTTTAGCATTGATTATCAAGGTGATTTATTACGACTTTTGTAGGTTCTAAAAATAAATACAAAACACGTTTATGAAGTTCTTTGCATCAAACCTCTCCACATAAAGCAATATCAGCAGTTTAATTCTAGACAGTGCCTTCCAGAAAGTGCCATTTCAGGGCTCTGTCACGTTAAAGAAAACCAGCTGAAGCTGGCCACACCCACCCATCCCCCGCTCAGGCTGCTATAATCTGAGAAGCTCCCATGTTCAGGAACGGCTTCAAGTAGAGCCGCTGCTCCTCCAGCTGCGGCTCTCTCTTGCATGTGAGAGTGGTTTTGTTCTAATTTCCCCTTTTGTGATGTCACAAACAGGGACTTTTCAAAACAAATTGCTTTAGGCACGTAATTTCTTAAACCAAACACGGACAGAAAACAGATGGACACATGTATTCACATTTAGAGTGTTTATAAATGCAATAGGGACCCACACGGCAGCCCAAAAGAAATGTAAAAATGTGAATTTAGCATAAAATGTCCGTTTTAAATGTGTATTGTCGATTTATCTTTGCATTTCTTTTGTTTTCAGCTCATCTTGCAGTTATTTTCAAGGCAACAATGCTCGCACATTTTGCTAAACCAATAAGGGAACGTCACAGTTAAAAGAAACATAACATTCACAGCATTGCCTTATGAAATGAAATCCTGGGAATAACACATGCAAGCTGCTTATGGCTGTCTGATGGCTCCATTTTTCACTCCGTACAACCTGCTAACTTTTACTGCTCTATGTCCTCCACTCAGATTGTGTCACTAAGTCATATCAGACTGCTGCTCCGGGCTGATATATGGGTCCAACGGGTGATGTCAGCGCAAAACACTTTCAATAATTGCTATGATTAATACGCTCAACCTTCCAACACCTTCCCTCCGTCGCGTAGCCACATATCTTCACTAAAGTTCATCTATCAGTCTGCTCCCAATTTGTTCAAGATCTGTGAGTGAAGCATGGCACACTGCGAAGTCCGTGTTTCAGTGCATTCTGTTTACATTCATTTAGATTATCAGTCAATCAGCCTTCTAGTGCGTATAATTGAGTCACAGAGGCAGGAAGAGGAAGAGAAATGGTGTATTTGCTATTTAACAAAGATTGTGTTTTATTTTTAATCACACCCCATTTACATTTTCTGTTTTTGAAAAATTAGGTTATTTTAAGTTTTCCCAGTCTGTGTTCACAGTACTGTTGTGTAACGTCTTACAGCTGTTTGCTCCTACAGGAACAAATGTGGAACTCTCACAGGATGGGTTTCCTCTTGGCTCGCTCACAAATGATTTAGGAGGAAAAGGTGAAACAGATATGAATAAACAGAGGACGACTTCCAGAGAGTTAGGAAGGATCTTGAGGGCCTGGGACAGTAGCTGACCTGTGATGGTCACCATTTTTTTAAGAAGTGAAGCTTGTCCTTTAGCTTTAAATTCTTGTATTTTTTATTTTTTCCTTGGGACAAACTAAACTGGAAAACACTTTTCATCAGTGTATAAAAAACTGGCTTAAGTTAAGATACTTTATAGAACAATATTTTACTAATTGCAGTTACTTTCTTGAACAACATTCATAGATTACATTTTGTTTTAGCATGTGCAACAGCTGTACAGGGAGCCTAAGTCTCCTTCCTTTCTGGTCGGCTCATGGCCCCCCCAAAGAACAAAAAATGACTGCAAGTCAACGGGACTAATCCGCTTTGCCTTACGCCCTGGATCACACATATGTTGTACTGCAATTTTAATGAAAAGTAATGTTTCGACCACACCTGTCATGTACTTTGAAATTTATCAGCTTGTAAGCGTTTGTAGTTAGCATGACTGCAAATCAGATGGTATGTTGCATTAATGACATCACCACACAAGCTCCTTTCCCCTAGCGTAGCTGCTACTTACCACATGGTGAGAAACATGGAAGTTCTTTCCTCCTGAGGGAATTCTTTATTTTTCCTTAGCTTTCATTCATGTCTGGTTTGATGACATCATTTGGTGATGCGCATTTGACCTGGACGTATTTTTACACAAAACCTAAAATAACTTCTCCTTGTTTGGAAATAAGCACGTTCTTGGCATCAGAATGTGTTTTTAAAATTACCAGACATCTCCTGTGAAATCCAAGGCACATGTGGGATTAGAAAATAGCTTTTCAACCCAGAAGTCCAGAAGTAGATGGGCTTGGCTCCTATAGGCTTCATATATGTCCTATATGTTCACTTAGTATATGTTATAATGTTAGACATGTACATTAGAAGTTTTCAGGATACTTTCAAATGCAATCTTACATTTTACTCTCACAGTGTTGGTTTTGTGGGTGTTGTCTTCAGTGGCTTAAATGAGATGTAAGGATATAAGATATGTTCTACCAATTGGTTGAGACAGGTAAAGGGTTCGCAACATTGTTGATAGTTCAGGACCTAGACCCCTTGCTGTAATTGATGGAGTCATGACTTCTGCTCCCTACCAGAAATTTCTGAGTGACGAAGTCCAGCCATCAGTTCTTCATCTTAAAGATCAAGTTCACTTGTTTATTTCAACGCATATGCAGTAATTTCTGGGATGAGTGCCTTGTGAGTTGATTTTTGGATAGCAACGCAAGTCTACCACTGACTCGTTTGTTTTGCAACGTTGATGTTTTATTGCCACAAATAACACAAGCACAGAGGAGTTCTGCCGTGTGATGGAGTTGCTAATGCTAATGGTTAGCTTCTACTACAAGATGTGCTCTGCTCTCTCCTGGATAACAAACCAACAACAGCCTTCCCTGGAGCGAGCCAAAATGGATGAGTCTATAAATGCTTATTTTCATTGCGACGTAGATCTGCGTGGCTTTTTCTGACCCAATTCTTTCCTTTTTTACTTTCTCTAAATGGCTAAAGCAGGATAGAGGAGTGCAACATGTTTTCACTTTTAGCCTGCCTGTGAAACTCCAATCACATTTGAAAAATAACAAGTAAAAAACAGGTTTTCAGTTCAGTTCTTTATTGGTACAGCATGGTGAAATTTGGTGTACAGCAGCAGTAAAGGACATACAAACACTCAATCCCACTTCCCCCAAAAGGAACATTAAACATTTAAAATCTACCATTCCTGAAAATGATTAAAAGCTTTAATTGCACCTTATTCATGCCTATCTGTCCCTACAACCTGAGGGAAGGAGAACAAGTTCCTCTAAAGGGGGCGGTCTCTGCTGGCTAGTATGGTTCTAGCTTTTTCCACCAGCTGTCTCTTCCAGATATCTCAGTTATCTTGGTTTTTAATATAGAGCACCACGTGAGACATCACATGTTCATAAATCACTTCAGGGCTGTGGATGGTTCACGCTGGAGTCTGAAGGTGGATGCTTGTGGGGTGTACCATGCAAAAGTACGCCGTAGCCTGGCTTTCCACCATATGTGAGAGCGACATGTAACAAAATAGAAGCATTTTACCTGCAAGCTCCCTTCCAAACAAGTGTTAGCGAAACAAGAGCGAAAGCGTTCCACACCCATGAGGTCACAAAACCATGGAAGAACTGCAACAACACCCGTGATTTCGGAAGTTACAAGCAAGGAGAAAGACAGTTGCATGTATCCAAAAATGTCTAATTCTCTATTCTGTTTGCACTGGCTACGGGGTTTTAACAGGGAATGACGTACTTTTATCTAACATTTATTTTGAAAGTTTTTAGATGCTTTACACTGTATTCATGTTTAACTTCCTGTCTGGCCTGATCTAAACTGCAGAGTTTGATGTGCTTTGGAAGTGTAACGAGTAAAAAATGTACTCGAAACGTAAAGATAGCGTTTGCTACCCTTTGCTTCTGAGACACGTCCAAAATGTTAAACTTTGCTGCCAGTGGAAAGGAACTCGTCCACTATAACGGTGGCTAAATGCTGTGTCATTTTGCAGCGGCTATAAAAAAAATAAACTTTGAATATACCAGCGGTGTGAATGTTGTTGTAAGTTTTAGTTTTCCTGTCCTCATGTGTTCATCAGCCCAGCTGCTTTCACTCAGTAATCACCTCTCCTTGCATAAATACTCCTGGGTTTTTCCTCACTTGTCACCTTCACTATTATCTCTTCCTGCTCTGTGTGTGCCACTTTAACTCTGTTGTTTATCACTTAGTACATGCTTTTCTATTTCCTTTTTATTAAACTGTTCATTTCCAGCATTACTTTATTACTACATTTTGTCACCTCTTACATTGTGCATGAAATTTACATCTGAATCCTTTTTTGTCTCAAATTTTTCCAACATATTAATCCTCAGATTAACCGTGCACACTGTGGCATACAACCATCATTTATATACCCAATTAGATTGCCTTCCAATGCTCATACATTGTTCTTGTATCTATTGCTGCAGAGTCTTTGTGAATCCCAAATGTGCTGCCGATCATAAAAAAGAAATGTAGTCATTGCTCGAGATACAAATGGGCTCTTTAGACAGTGATGCTCAGTGTAACAAATTGATAGAAGTCAATTAAGCATCTATTATTAACCTCCTATGGTTCACTATCAATTATCTATCCCATTAACTCTGTAATACTGTACGCAGTATGTGTTTAACTCTGAGAAGGTCTTGCATGGCTCATAACTAATCAGCCTCTAAGAAAAAAAAGAACCAGAAATGATGATTCTTAATGTCACTTCACTTTAATTTGATTAAATGAAAAGGCTCAGTCCAGCTATACTTCTGTTATGTGATGCTTTGATGATTTGCTGCAATAATAAGGTGCACTTACATAGATTAGTCATAAATTCCTTCTTCTTTCACCAAATTAAAAGAAGCCACAAAGATATTTTTTCTGCAGTAATTCCAGTTAAAGATGATATTACTGTCCATTTCAGAACACTTATAGTAAATCTACTTGAAGGCATTGTAAAACTTAGATAATATTTTGTTTTTATATTAGCACTTGGTGGAAAGGATTGTAAAAAAAATTCACCATCTCGTGGAAATGAAACATATGATTCAATTCTTCTGGATGTTGATCAGTAAGGCGGTGCACTGCTGAGAGGAAATCGTTTTACTGCTGCACTGACTTAGTTCTGTTTACACAAACTCCCTCAAAACACTTAAGACAGGATATTTAATTGTGAGAGGTCTCTCTGTTCTCTGCTGTTTTCCCACAACTGGCCGTCACCATGGTTCAGGATCTAAACACGTGGAACACGAAACTCACAGAACTATTTATGAAGAAAACAAAAACTTTGACAAAACCTCGTTTGATGCTTTTCTCTTCCTTCACATGAGCGGTACAGTGTTGCGTCAAACAAATGAGATCAAGAAACAGATCACATTGTGAGGTATTTGCAACACCAAACACAATAAAAATCAGAGTTTTCTGCAAGAATGTGATGCCAGCTGGCTTCTGACTGACATGAAAGGCAAAGCTGCCAAACCAGACATGCTGCCATCTGACCTCGGTGAAAAAACTGCAACTGCATGTTGTGCGTTTCAGTATCTGGACATCCTCTGAGCTGCAACAGACCAGCAGCACTGTCCCTGTGGCAAAGTCCCTGCCAGCCATTCTTCTTAATGGCTCATTCATGAGAGATTTATGATTCAAAATGATTACAGACAGGGAAACACAAAAGCCTAGAGCTTTCCACAGAAAGATTTATGATGACAAAAGATGCTAATTTTTGAAATAACAGTCTGATTTGAAAGTGCTGATGCTGTGATTCAGCGCTGTTGCATCCGGTCTTGTTCATTTGGACCAGCATAGAGATCTACATGTCTTATTTGTTTGTTGGGTGTTGTGTACCTGCCACTGACAAACATATGCAATAAATGAATGTGATACATGTTGTGATGGCGGAGCTTTGTGTGCAGAGAGAATGCCGCCACATGCTTCCACCAGTGTCTCTGCGTGTCTTTCCGCCCAGGAAGTGAAACGGGAAACACTTGTATACGACTCATGTTCCAAGACTCCGGGAACCTGAAGTCCTGAAACAAGGAGAGAGGAAATGAGACTGTGTAAAGGGGTGATGTGGAGGTGAAAATGAGAGAAAATGGTGGAGGGATGGAAAGAGAACAACAGAATGGAGGAAAGATACAGATACATGCCATATCTAACTATCTTGACCATCATTACACACACTTTTTGTCATTTTACTTTAATTGTCATGCCTTTCGCCAACTTTTCTTCAGTTTCTACACAGCTGATGCTATCGCAAATTTGCTGTGAAGCTCAAGATTTGCTCGAGGGATATCCCAAAGAATTAATATAATCAAGGTACTAAGAAGGAATATTTCTGTTGCTCTTCTTCAAGACTTAAGCAATCAAATTGATGCATGGAGCCCAGTTGCTATTATCAGAAAATCCCCGGGATTCCTTTAATGACACAACGTTTAGACTAAGCCTGTACATCTTCTTCCTCTCTCCCAACATATTGCTCAGTGATTGTGTTCTTTGATTGTCCATGTTTAATGGCAACCTCCATCTGCCAGCCCTCTGTGTCTGCAGGCAAGCGGCCCATGGCGCCCCACATTAGAGCCTCTTGGCTCGGGCCCCAGGCGCATTCCGTCTCTGGAAGTGTGATTATTGAGGCCTGATTACAATGTCTGCAACCCCGATAACAAACCAGCCCTCAATGAGCGGTTGGCAAGCTCACTGCAAAACAAAACGGTCTGAGAATTAATGATGCTTCAAACTCGGACAGGTTTTTTTGTCTTCTTTTACTACTGGTAATCTGGATCGAGGGTAATTTGTGCCAATTGGAGGCATATGGTTTGGTTTTGGGCTTAATGTCCAGCAACAGATTGGGAAGCTGTTTCACTAGGAAAGCCATGGCCATACATAATAAGGTCCACTCTAGTTAAAGTGATTGAATGAACAGATATAAAAGCTGAAGAAGAATTTCCTGAAAGAATAAATATGAAGGAGTTTGCTTGTCTGGTGTGGATTCTGTGTCTTGTCGGTTGGCTAAAGTGTGTCACTGTAGAGAGGAACCAGAGAACAGAGAAAAATGGAGCTCAATGTTTGACACACTCCTGAAAGCCTCTATGTGCTCCCTCTGTAGAAGTGCCTGTGGTGGTCTCCAACTGCCTCCTAGTTTTTGAGGAACACTCATTGCCTCATCCCTGCCTTCAGGCAAAACTTCACCCCCCTTCCCACCTCCTCTATCTACGCAATTTTTCCCCTTATTTCCTGTTCCCCTCTCTCATCAGTTCCTTGTTTTGCTCAATCTTCTCTCACTTCTCAGTTTCTCCATCCCTTCACACCCTCAGGGCAGCAGGTTCAGCTAGACGTCCGTTGCAGGGATCAGAGCTGATAACCTGTTCTCTGGACAAGCGGGCCACGTGGGGCCACACTATGCCTGAGGATAGATCGATCCATGCTGGGGGCAACAGAGGCACAGGAGCCGTGGGGCTAAGGCCAGGGGCTAGGTAGGTCTGGAGTTGGAGCGGAGAACTTGAACCACATCAGGAGCACCGGGGAAGTGAGGTGGATGCTGGGACATCAGCTGCGGGAGCTTGGAAACTAAGGCAGGGGATGGGGGTGGGGGGTGGTGAAGCCGTAAAGCAAAGATGAGGGGAGAGGGTCAGTGTTAGTGACAGGGGTCTGCACAGTTGGGCTGAGGCTCTACTGATCCATGGTGGAGAGGAGCTGACAGGTGAGAGAACAGCATCACCCTTGATGATGGCGGCCAAGGTGAGGGTCAGGAGGAGATTCTGGTGCCGGCTGTCGTGGTGAGTTTGATGGGGTAGAAAGATGGCGGGGTGAAAAGGTGGAGAGCCCAGAGCTGGACAGGGAACGGGCGCTCCGTAGCTCACAGCCTGCTGTGTGTAAAGCTTTTGTTCACGCCGAAGTTTTAAAGCAGAAACTAGATCAAAGTCTCTGCTGTGCAGATGTTGTGCTGCACATTTTTATTCATAATTAATTCCGTTCCACAGCTGAATTGCCTTTAAAGGAAACTGTGAAAAGCAGATTTAGTGATGACAATTAAATGAGGATGTTGATGATGATAATACCGTCTTCACACACTGAGATGAGTCTACACTATATGACAGTCTGCCATGTTTCTGACTCTGCTGAGGCCTAGGAAATAGAACTCTGTGTTGCTTTGTTAAAAGTGAACGGGCTGAAGTGGCTGGTCAGGGCTACTGAACTGTGTTGTACATTTGCTCGCGCATTCAGTGAGTGTGTGTAAATGTGTGCAGTGCTGCAACGCTCCATCTGCTTGGCTGCTTGAATCGCCCCAGACTGCACTGCCCCGATTCCATCACCTTTCATGGATTTGGGAGGGTGGTCGAATGGGAGAAGGAAGGGCGGTGGCGAGGGGGGTCCAGTAGAGAGTGTACACAAAAAGTCACCCTGAATCTACCAGCTGATTAATCAAGGGTGATTCGGCAGCAAGCGGAGTCTACCCGCTCCTTCCTGGCTAGTCTGTGTGTATTTATTTAGAGTAACCCGTGGCCAGTCACGCCTGACCTCAAACCATCAGGAGCAGCCACAGTTGCGCCCAAGCATAAACAACAAAATGCATAATGAAAGTAACGGGACAGCGGACAGGGTGCTGGAAGGGGGTGGGTGGGAGTTGGTGCTAGTTTTTTTCTCACTGAGATAGGGATCTTGAGCTTCACAGCAGAGCTTGTGGGTCCAGGCATTGAGCTGAAATAGCTGCTTGTGTCCTGGTGTTTACTTCTCAGCAGACACGGGAAGGGAAATCATTGACCTCTGTCAGAATAGCCAGGATTCATCCATCTTCCAGACACATGCTTTTTTACCCCCCCCCCTTTTTTTTGTTTTGTGTCAGAAATCTGATTGTGAGGGGGGCTCGTTTCAACTCACATAAAGACTTAATATAGAATATAATAAACTTTGCTGATACAAGTGGGGAAGTTCACTCGTTAAGGTGGCACATACACTTGGGGAATAGGAAACAATAATACAGGTAAATACACAAAGGTAATAGGCTAATGATGTAACCTTCAGCCAGTAAAATAATGAATAAAAATAGAAAATCGAATTTCCAAGGAGAAACAGCACAAAGGGCACAGATATACAAATGTGCACCTGAGTATTGCACAGGCAATGCACATGTACTGACTATGGCACTAATGCCAGTGTGATGAGGGATAATACCAGTTCCAGTTAAATTATGGAGTAATACACTCTTACAACAGACGGGATGATTGACCTATGGTAACATTCTGTTTTACATCTTGGATGTCTTAGTCTGCCACTGAAGGAGCTGTTCATGGCCTCCACAGTGGAAGCCAGTGGGTGGGAGTAGTTTTCCAAGACAGAGGTTAGCTTCACCGTCATCCTCCTTTCACACCTCTCCTCAGCTGAATCTAGTTGGCAGCCCAGAAATGAGCTAGCTCTTTTAACTAACTTGTTTAGTTTCTTCCAGTCTTGGTTAGAGCTGCCTGCACCCCAACAGACTGCAGCAGAATGAATAACAGAGCCAGCAACAGAATGGCAAACGAGTTTAGTAGATGGGAATTACCTCCAAAGAACCTCAGCTTCCTCAGGAGGCGGAGGCGGCTTTGGCCCTCCTTCTTATGTGACTATGTGTCGTTGAACCATTGTTCAGGTGAACACACAGGTACTTAAAAATGAAATTTGTTCTTTATATTTGACCCATCTGCTAGGGGAGTGGTGTGCTGCACACACTGCCACGCTAGGGAACCTTTTGGTGGTTCAACCCCCCCAATCAGAACCCCTAATGCTGAGTGTCAAGCAGCAAGGCACCTGACCATGGATTTGAACCCACAGTCTTCCAGTCTCAGGGCAGAAACTCATACCACTGAGTCACTGGGCTGTGAGTGGTTTTCCAGTGAAAGAAAGCTCTTGCGCACCACTTTTATGGCAAATGGTAAATGGCCTGTATTTGATAAAACACCTTCTAGAGTCCTGGAACCCCCCAAAGTGCTTTACAACACAATCAGTCATTCACCCATTCACACACACATTCACACACTGATGGGGGTGAGCTACAATGTAGCCACAGCTGCCCTGGGGCGCACTGACAGAGGCGAGGCTGCCATACACAGGCGCCTCCAGGCCCTCCGACCACCACCAGCAGGCAATGTGGGTTAAGTGTCTTGCCCAAGGACACACTGACAGCAACAGACTGAGTGGGCCTCAAACCTGCAACCTTCCGAATACGGGGCAAGCACTTAACTCCTGTGCCACTATCGCCCATTTTAGAAAGTAGAAGTTAGCTGGAGAAGTTTTACTTGTTAATATTTGGAAATCTTGCCTCTGACTGGCTAACAATGATGGGACTCTACCACTGCCTCTGTACACTCTGCAATACTGATGTTTTATCTCCACAAATAACACAAGCCTGAAGGAGTTCTGCCATCATGCAGGGATGCTAATGCTAACGGGTGGACTTCTGCTAGCCGAGACAGGCTCTGCTCTTTCCTAGTTGCTAAAAATCAACACAGCCCTCCCCATCATGAGCCAAGATGGGAGAGTCCATGGATGCAGATTTAAAGTGTGATGTAGAGCTCTGTCAGCCTAGAAATCTAGACAGATTGTAGTAGAAGCAAAATGACCAGTCTTGTGTCTTGCCAATCTCTCTTAGCACTCTATTGGTTTGGTGGGCCAATCACAGTGCTCTGCCATTTTGGTTTGGATGTTACTGTGACTGAGAAAAAAATAAATAAAAGACACAGATGGCAACGGCTCATTTGAAACGGCTTTGGCATCAACTTTGGACTATTTAGACTTGGGCTTTTCTATCAGTTTAGATCAGATAAAGGTACTTATTCCTATATTTAGAAAATGTATGTATTTTTCTTCAACAGTATATGACAAACTGCCTTGTTTACTGGCATCTCTAACGATAAGTATGTCATGTTGTTCATTGTCAAATAGCATGCGGAGACCGTTTGAAAGACAACCGTAGATCCCGCCCCATGACTGAGCTCTGTCTATCGGTGATGGCTAGGCTACACTCACATACAAAGGATGGCTTGCCAGGCCAGATCTGTTTACTTTTGGCGGCTAATGCAAGAAATGGGGTGGGAGACTATTTTCACATTCTGCCAGCATTTGGAATTCAAAGTCTTTTAAAATAGCAGTTAAAAAAAACGTTTTCTCAGTGAACCTGCCCTTTGAATGTTCATAAAAACTATCTTTTTAGTATTTTTTTCCTGTTCTCTTTGTGTATTTTTGCCATTTCTATTGAGCTAAATCAGTCTGATCAGTTTCATCATCTAGCTGTGGCGTAAGCAGGAGTACTGAAGTAAACAAAACTCCAAAAGGTGCAGCCCCTGTGGAGGATTAGTGATCAAACATGAAGGTTAGCCAGACATATGAGAAGGTTCTCTGAGGTCCCACGTGGTATGAGAGGCCCAAATTCTTCTGTCTTAAAGAGGACAGAACACAGAAAAGAACAAATAAAGCGGATGGGTGAGAGGAAGGAGAGAACAAGCATAACGCAGTCTCACAATGTCTGGAGAAACATGTTACAATGAGCCGCATGAGGAAAAATCACAGAATTCTATCTACAGTTGCGATTTAAAGTCTTCAAAGTTATTTTAAAGGCACACAGGAAGTCAGCTGCAACAAGGCCAGATGGCAGTTAAGATGCATGTTTACCAACCTTGTTGTCCCCCACATGTCTGCCTCAGTGCCAGCCAGAGTAAGTAATCTGCATGGCACGGTGTGATCATCCAAGAGAGGTAGAGTGGCGTTTTAGGCGAGCAGGTGGATGCAGGCAACTCACCACCTGGTGTCACAGGAAAATAAATAAATAAATGGAATCTACAGAGAGC
The DNA here is from genome assembly GCF_043380555.1 of Nothobranchius furzeri. Classification (NCBI taxonomy): domain Eukaryota; kingdom Metazoa; phylum Chordata; class Actinopteri; order Cyprinodontiformes; family Nothobranchiidae; genus Nothobranchius; species Nothobranchius furzeri. The sequence continues at coordinate 26,107,513 of NC_091758.1, forward strand.
ACAGCCTTTCAGCACAGCTTGTTGGATTCTGACCCACCGCCACCTTCAGTCTCTACACCAAACCCACTCACACTTCCTTCTCTCTGCCATCACATTCAGATCAGCCCGACTGGCTCCGGAGGGGGGCCCGCCTCCTGTTGAGGCAAACAGAGGATGGGAGGATGAAGGGAGGGCAGGAGAGAAGGAACAAAGTGGTAAACAGCAGCACCTTTTGTCCTGCATCTGTCTGAGCCCGGCATCCTACAGAGTGTGACAGTTCGAGATGCATGTGGTTCATTCAGCACTCTCTGACATAGATGTTGAGTCATCCCAGATGGCCATCACCTTCCCTGCTTGTGTTTCTCTTTCACTCGCTCCCTCTGTTGCTTTCATCACCTCCTGTCAACACTGGAATGACTTTGAAAAATGAGAATGAACTACTGAGATGACCACTTAGCTAATTAGTCTTGTTTGGCTTTGCATCTTAAAATTAGATTTTAAGCAATTAAGATTTTAATTTGATGCAAAACATCAGGATGTGGCTGAGCTTTGTAAGTGTTTGGTGTTGTTTTGGCCATTTTTAAGAACGCTTATGTGAAATGGTTAGAATTATCATCATACCTGGGGTAGATAGCTACCTGAATTGCCTTTGTTTCGCCTTTGGACTAGCTATTGAGCCATTTTTTTAACTTGTGCAACAATCTTTGGGTTTTGTGTCGTGGGTTGTCACTTTTCACTTGTCTGAGCAAAACCTTCCTGAACCATTTACAGGTGGCTCAGAATGCCTGTGCTCGGCTTCTGACCAGATCGTCAAAGTACACCCACATCACCCCACTTCTACTTCAGCTTCAACGGCTGCCAGTCAAATTCAGGGTTCTTTTCGAGATTCTGGTTCTGGTCTTTAGGGCCTTACATGGACAAGCACCATCATACATTGGTGATCTTCTCAGTCCCTACACACCCAGAAGGTTCCTGAGGTCCACTTACTGGTTGTGCAGTGCACCACTCTGAAAACCAAAGGTGACAGATTAATAGGTGCCGTGGCCCCCAGACTCTGGAACTGTCTGAGATCGGTGGACTCAGTGGTCTCATTTAAAAAGCAGCTAAAAACTCATCTGTTCATGCTGGCTTTTGCGTGACCTTCAACACTACCCTCTCCTTATTCAACTCTTTCTGCCTTTCCCGGGATCCACTGATTACTGCTTTTTTAATTTGTTTTCCCTTTTCTTACATTTTTTAATCACAAATTTAATTTAAAAAAATTTACGGTTTTTTATCATTCAAAAAAATTGTTTTTTGTTCTTGTGAAGCACCTAGAGATTTTTATCTTGAGAGTCTCCATACAAAAGACAGTATATACACACTATCATACCGTTTGAGATGGAGCCTGACTCTAGCTCAAAATAAAGTCTTTCTGAAAGATGTCTACAATGTAAACAATGATGGTTATTTATACCCTTTACTCTGAAATACACACCAAAATGCCTAAAAAGGTCATGTCTTCTGTGCTCTAGATCTTTCTTAAAGGATCCCAGAAATTGCAGAAACATTATGATCATTAGAATTGTGATTGAACAACATTAGAGAGAACAATGGATAAACCGACTCTCATAGAACTTTGGATTCGTTTATGCTCACGCCAACTGCAAAATCAAAGTTAATACCTCTGACAGTTTGGAAGAGAAAAAAAAAGCACAACCCTCTGACTTTTGACAGTTTGGATTTAAAAGTCAGCTTGACATCTTGCGGTGGAAAAAAGTATGAAAGCACATTATTAATTTCACAATATGCATAGCCAATGTTCATAGTGTGCAGAGAAAATCCAGACGCGCGGGCTGCTGTTTGTGCCAGCCAGTGAGGGAACGAGTGCCCCTAACCTTGTGCTTTAACCGCTTCAGGTTGACACCTCAGAAAACACGTACATTTATTTTCCGAGTGTGGGTTTTCTGCCGCGCTGTCACTGGCAGGGCGAGGTGACGTTAAGCAAAGAGGGACACGTGTGGCTTCGTAAAGAGGGGGGGGGGGGGGCTGTAAAGTCACTCACAGAGCTTCTGTCAGGCTTAAGTAGACAGGTGCTTACTGTTAACTCCCCACTAATATCTTTATGCATATTTATGAACCCCCCCTCCCTTATAATACGTTGCTCGTTAATGTCACAGCTGCCAAATATTGACTATGAATTTCTTTTTCAAAAGCGCATAAATAAAACAGCTTTTAAAGAGTCTGACCTGCTTAAATACATCAGTTTTCCCGTCCCTTTGATCAGAAAGCTTTTTATTATTTAAGCCGCCACGCTTCTTTATTTTGTGCCACCTCATCTGCTGTAAATAGGCACCATATTTTTGTTTGTTGTGGGTACCTATCCCTTCATCTGAACACACCCGTATTTAATCCACTCTCTTGTGAGTGCATAAATGTGGCCATCGAGTAAAGTTTGAGTAAAACTTTCTGCTGGATCTCAGTCAGTACAAATGGAGGAAAATACTTTATGGTCTTTGGGGATTTGTTTTCTGATTGCTCCGTAATTCCGACTCCTGCTCTGTAAGCTGGAGGACTTTTCTATTCCCACGAAAACTTGGCAAAGAACTGCAAAGTACAGGAGGAGCTTTTTATTTCTTTTTTATTTAGATTCAATCCCAATTGACTTCCTTCCACCACTTAGCAGTACCTACAGTGGGACTGAATGTGCCAACAAGTTGACATTTTAGACACTTGACCAGAACCAGATCACCAAGAGGAGGAACAGAATGTTGAAGTTACTTCCTTTCCATTTGTGGACGATTCAAAATTACAAGAAGAAATAGTACCATAACAATTACTCTTTTGTCCTTTTTAAATATCCCCAGTTAGGCAAACGGACGGTGTGCACATACGCTGCAACAACGTAACATTTCATGTCCAAAACCTTCATTACATTACATTCTGGTGGGATTTCAGTTTATCTCCTCTTGTCTATAAGACTAAACAAATTAGCCCTGTTGAGCCACGGTTGGGGTCAGAGGTCAGGCCTGACACAGGAAGCCATGGTGTGACAGGCTTAGACCCTTTGGACTTCCAACCCAAGGAACAGATGTTTGAAGAGGCAGCGTGATTATCACCAAGGCGACCGAGGAACAGGAGCTACGGCTCTTGGATGGATGCTGGTAATTACCCAGGCTCCCCTGGGAAGGAGATGACACGTGCCCGCCACTTTTGGAGATCAGAGGGGCGTAATTAAAGCTCCAGTAACAGTTGTTAATAGGGCAGCAAATAAAGGTAAAGAAGGATGAAGTGAAGAGAAAATGAGAGGGAGTGGACGATTGTTCCTCTTTTGTCCTTTGACTTGTTTGTTTAGCAAACTATGACCTTCACAAAGGGCATTCCAGGTAAAGGACACTTAATTGGAATTAAAAAGTCACCTCAATAAAGTTACTAGCATAAGAAAACATCTTCCATGTGTTCATTTTGATGAAAATCATTTCTATCAGTGGAGAATTCATGTAAAAACTGCATCCATTTTTAACCGTTTAAAGTGACATTGTGTAGTTTCCCTGGCGATAGGGGGCAGTAGATACCTAAATCATTGCAAGCAAGCATTATTTTTTGTTCAAGTAAGACCTTACCAACGGATGGCCATTGTCATGGTCTGTGCTGAGTTAAACTCTGTGTTGTGCTGAGTCTCTTCTGTGTGCAGGCGGGTGTGCCTGGAGAGCAGCTGCTGCCTATCTGCTCATCAGTGGTCAGGGGATGTGAGGAGCGTCGGGACAACTCATCAGTGCCGGATGATTACTCAGTATTGGGTAGTACTCTTGCCAGCTCCTTGCCTGTACCTAAGTTTGTTTTTATCTCCTATGTACCTCGCCTCCCTGTACTTACTTGTCCTGTTTCCTCCGACCTCCTCAGGAACTTCTTCTCCACCAGCCAACCTCCATCATCAGGAAATAGACTTGTTTGGTTGTAATGCCTTGTTGAATGCGCTTTATGAATAAAATTGGACTGGATTGGACTCATCGGATTCAAACCCTGCTTGCCAGCCCCGTCGCTCGCCCCTGACTGCCTGCTCTCCAACCCCACCTGCCAACCTGGACATCCCGAACTCTGGTGCTCAGCTCCCAGCCATTACGTCTTACTCTCACTCGACCCGCTCAGCTAGCCTTGACTTACCCTCCTCTCAAAGCCCTCAACAACCAGGAAACTGTAAGCAAAATCTCACCTCCACCGTACAAAAATAAACCGTTTTACTTACCTTCTGCCTTTGTGTGTGATTCTGCATGTCGTGGGTCAAAAAACTACAACCCAACATGACAGCCATCAGGGTCATTTTTCAACAACTGGACATCTTTAATTCATTTACAGAAACATTTCAATGGATATTTCCAGAGGTTAATGGTAAAAACTACACATTGTCACTTTAAGTTTCAATGGACTCAGCAGAGAAAAGAATAAAAATAATTTTATAACAAAAAATCACAAAACAGTTGCCCCAAAAGCTCTGCTGGCATGCAGGAATCTTTTCTTAAGTGTTTCTAAGTGGCAGGTATGTTTTTGTTTTGCTCGGCATCGTGTGATGCTCAGAGTGGCCATGCAGAGCTGTTAAAAGCACCATACAAGACCCGAAGTGTCAGAGCACATCACTGCAGCTTTTTAGAGCCTCAGAACCCTTTGACAGCACCATGGCTTCTCTGACATTTTTTTTGTGCTCCAGTCGTCTTCGTAAAAATGGCCGCATTCAACCCCTGTACCGCTCTTGACAGGCTTATGAGTTGTTTCAAAAAGGTTTGAAGAAATTAAAAAAGGCCTTGCTATAAGAGACATATAGGAGGTCTTTCTGTAGGTGCGTTTAGAGTTATGAACACACATAATAGCGTTCAGCTTAGTTCTGCTTTTGGACGTCGAAGAAAGTGGAAAATGGTGAAATTGGAAATTGTGGAGGGCAAGTCAAAGCGGCCAAAACAGGATGGCATGGAGTATTATTATCCCAGATGAAAGAAGCTCAAATAGCCTCTGTGTTTGTAAGGGCGTCTGGCCTTGATGATAATACAATTTCTTGTTTTCAAAAGACACAAAACCTAAACTTGCAAATTTCTGTTGTAGCCATGTTTTTGGTAACTTTGTCCAGCCATTTTAACACAATAGGCCTGTTTCCATTACCAGAACTCCAGGGTAGTCCCTGAGATGGGGAACTTGACCAGGAGATAGGATGTCCCGTCCTCTCAACTGTTATGTCTCCATTCAAATTCAGCCTTTTCAGAACTTGCACAGACGTCAGCGTATCACAACTGCCCCCAAAAAGCACCCAAAGTAACACTAATAATATTAAAAGACGCTTATGTCATTTCCTATTCAGTCACAGCCAATCAGCGTAAGTTAACCGGAGGTTGCGCTTAGCTACTCCACCGGGCTTTTTGGAGTAACTACCCTAGAGCAGTAAAAACGGCCATTCGGACAGCCCGGTTAGGTGGAGACACGCCTGATGTATGTGTTTTCATAGAGGGAACCAGAAGCATGAATGTAGACACAGAAATGAATTGCACCAGATTACTTTGGTGATAAGAGTTTGCCAGTGACAGAGAAATCACCAAGAGAACAAGCCATGGTGAGCTTTATAAATTTCACCCACTCAGAAAACTTGTGTAGCGTTATTAAGATCCTATTGTCTGCCCTTAACAGCTGCCCCTTCACACAGTAACATCGCCAAGGTCGGATGCTGGGTTCAGTATGTTTACATTCCAGGAGAAGAGACAGAGAAGAGAAGAAGAACGCTTTCCATTAATTAATCAAAGTACTTTATTCGTGATGAAGCTAATCAGAGCATATGTTGATCATTAATAATCAGGTGAATGATCTGTGAAATAAAGATGTCATGAGTTATGTGTTTAATGAATAAACAGGACTGCACCAGACAGACTGATCTACATTACCATGGAAACGCATGACACATTGTTTTCAACCAATCAGAACTTTCGTCTGTCGTAGAGAGAATCTGGGTTGTTTACTTAAGTTGTCCAATCCGGTTTACTAAGTTTTGTAAACAACTAGGAGATATAAAACAAGGCAACGCCATTTTATACTCAGTTCCTTTTTAACCTCAGTTCTGTTCAGTTGGAGATCCAGAGGATTCCATCGTCATCATTAAGAAAGTTGCAGACTGGCCAGATGCACTTTCCTACTTTAAACTGAGAACTGTCAAGCTGGAGATTTCCGTCGTTTGAACAACAAGACGACGTTCCTTCAAAATAAGAGTGAACTTGCTGACGCCTGCCGACTGCTACCGGAGTCGACCCACAGACGGGCTTTGTAGTGCTGCGACCGCTGTTTCACCAGCTCCAGTACCTCCGAGGGTCAGAGGACCTGGCATTTCCTGATCTACACGGGAGGATCCACAGGGTACGTGGTCACGGCACAAAATGGCTGCTCATGTCATCAGCTTCTGAAGCCTCGTGGTAGCCTAGTCAAAACAACCAGATCCGCTACTCAGCCTAGAGATTCTGAACAAAACACACACACACACACACCAAACCGAACCATCTACATCCATACCTCTGATTTTATTGAAATGTTTCTCTCTGTTTTTTCTTCTTTGGGTTTTATTATTGTTTTATTGTATTTTATTACGTGTTTTGTGTAAAGTGACCTTGGGTGTCCTGAAAGGCGCTTTGAAATAAAATGTATTATTATTATTATTATTATTCATATGCATCCATCATTGAGATAGTCCTGGTAGATTGTAAGAATTTATAATTATAGAAATTAAAGATTCTTAAACGATCCCAACTCTCTCTTTTCTTGTCTGTCAGTCAATACAGAGTGTTTAAGTAAACTCCCTGATGATAAAAACAACCACTTCTGATTATAATATTTAGATCTAATTACAGTGTATAAAAACACAAACTACAGATCACTACACTTGAATGGTTCTGACATGATACTTTGAGATGAAGGAATAAAACACCAGATCTGCCTTAAAAATAATTTTTGGATTAAAAAGAAGTTCCTACAGTCAGGGCATGTGTATCTAAGTCAAACTATTGCAACAATTGAGCTACCATCCTGACCAGACTTTTATCCTAGTGTACATGTTCGTTAGAAAATGCCCCCTTTCATGTTTGCATTCTTTTGGTTAGCGTGTAGCAACACAGATAGTAAACAAAAGCTGGCGGGAGTGAAGTAAATGGGGTAAAAGCAGGACATGGCTGAAGAAATGGACGACAACAAGGTTGCAGGACTGTTCTGTTTGATGGTGTTACACATCCGATTCATGCAGAGACTTGTGGCAATGATAATACCAGAAGACTGCTTCTGTGATCTTGTCACTTCCAGAAGGGGAAGTGCCCAGGCCAGTCGTAGCTCAGCTAAGCTCAGATATCACTTACATGCAGTGAGATTTGGTTTTCTAGGGTTCGATTAGGAGTAGTCCAGTTCAGTTCCATTTACCAAAAATCTCCAGTTAAAGACTGTTATGGAAATTTTATGTTTACCATTTCTTGATCATTGACTCATGTACTTTGTATTTCTCTATGCCTAAATGCATGATCGCTTATTCAGACACACCCACACTCACACACACACACACACACACACACACACACACACACACACACACACGCACACACACACACACACACACGCACGCACGCACGCACGCACGCACGCACGCACACACACACACACACACACACACACACACACACACAATTTCTTATCTCATGTTATAAATAAACTGAGAATTCAGGAGCTCGGGGCAGTAGCCTTGTAGCTTCTGCCTCCTTATTGCAATCTGGATACTTGTCTGACATTTGTTTATTTTTCTCTGGTTGCAGGCACTGGGTTGTTGATAAAAATCCTTGACAAAGACAGTCCAGGTAAGAAAGGAGGGGGAAATTTGAATAAATGGTTGAACAGAATTGTCACATCTTCCTGAATCCTGTTTTCATTTAGACCACCACTGATGTTACCTTGTACTCTACTCTTTTATTTCCATTTCTTTATCCTACTCTCCATGGAAACATTCACACATCACAAAGAAGAATGTCCAAACCATCTCTGTTTCTTTTAGCGTCGTGTTTCATGACTTATTCACTCATTTTGTCCCACTCAGAACATCAATATTTAATGGGCAAGGAAGCAAGTTTTCCCTTCTTAATAAAAGATATGGCGTGCATGCACGATACTGAATGTGCACAACATGTGAATACATATAAGTTGGGGCGGTTCTTCCTTTGGTGCAGAGCAGCTGGTGTCAGTGCGGTCCGAAGATGCACAGACTGAAGATGTTTTAAAACATAAGCCGGATATGACGATCTTTAGAATAACACTAATATAACACATGACACCCTTTTATGAGAGGTTTTGAATATGGGCAGATCACATATATTGTATTGCAAACAAATTGCATTTCCTAAAAAAGTTATCTTTTCACACTTTAGTTACAAGGTTGTCTCACATTTGTCACACACGTGAACTGGTAGAAACCCTAACATGATCAAAATGCAAGTATTGCAAGAACAAAGACTCAGGAAAGGAAAATCATTCAAGATATTTTACACAATTCCTTCCAAATGTTGTTTATGCTGGTGGGACTGTTGGTAGTAAGGGCCTGAAAAGTTGCTGTACATTTACTACTAAAACACATTTTTTTAAAGGTTTTGTTTGTTTTTCCTTCAACAGGGGAAATGAGCAATACGCATTAGGGATGTTTCCCATACAAAATAAGTGAGTTAAATACAACTTGAGGGCCAAAAGCAGCTTTATGATGATCTCCTATTGGCATTTGATATCTTGATGCTTTTTCTATGCAAGGTTGCTAAAGACTGATGCCTTTCTGCCATGATCAACAGATGAGAAATGGGGTACACTGTGGACAGGTTGCTAATCCATCACAGAATTTGTATTTTGATAGTATTATAAATATGTTTAGTATTATAAATATGTTTTGTTATATCTGCCCCAAACTGTCATAACAACACAACATCTCCAAAATGTTCCATCCAGAAAGAATACACAATCTAACCTCCACATGCTTTTTGTCAAAAATGTATGTAAACTTAGGTTAATTGGTATAACCTAATACCTTTAAAGGGCAACTGTGACTGCATTAGCATAGTACATTGCTTGATTAGCTACCGATTGGTACAGTATTGCTGCATCAATTCCATTGTTAACACTCATCAAATCTAATCGCAGATGCAGCTTGCTGTCATATCTCATTGGCAGGTTGCTTCAAAACTAATTTAGAAACCTTTTGTCCTCTCTAATCTGGTCAAGTCAATGGAAATGTTCGTCCTTGATCCAGCATGGGGGGTTCAAATCAATATGAATATTGATCAATAAGCGGTGCTGGATGCACTGGGGGTGAGTTGGGCTCATGAGGTTGAGGCTAATCAGTTTAAGTTGGCCACAAGCAGTAAAATGGGGGCTAAGCACAGTTTAAATGGTGACCCGGCCTGCAGAGAAGGTTATTTGATGTATTTGCACAACATACCGTCCCAGCGCTGTTTTTGTCACACACAAATGATGAATTTTGAATCAATTTACTGACCTCTTTCTGTTAAAAATTGGCCTTTAGGAATCTAAAAAAACCTCCAAACCAATAAAAGAGTTTAGATTTTCAACAATCATTTGAGCGATTGATTATATACCAATGAGCAGAAGTGCTTTACCTATAGGCATGGAAAGGTGTCTAAAAAGTTTTGTCTCTATGAAACTGTCATAATTATCTTTATAAAGTTGTATGAATTGGGAAATTTTATACTTAATTTTTATTTGGAGCATATTTACATTTTGGACAGCAGAAAACAAAAAGGCTCCAGTAAAAATCAGCAGCTAATGCCACACAGCCACACCGTCAGTGCAGAAAGACACTGGTCTTTCCAGAGGCATTTAACACAGAGCTAATTATTCTAACTCTAAAGTCTGCTCTGTTACTTTGATGAGAAACTTTACCTTCTAATTGTTTGTTCTTGGATCGTCCTTTGGTTAAAGCCCCATTTTGCAACTTTTACAGCTTAAATAATGTATTTTTTTAAAGTTCTGGTGGCATACTATCATCTATTTGTTCATTTTTGGAGCTGTGATATGTTTTATGGGGTCCCATGTCTGTTTAACACACTATGCTGTTTTTGACCCGTGGTCCGCTGCTGGAAGTACTGACTGAATATTGCTTTACGGGTGGGTTGGGTCTCACACTCCAAAGCAGAGACTGTAGAAAAGTCCAAAATCAATGTAGAGTGAGAAACTTGAGTCTGATTTTGTGAAAACGCTTGATAAAATGTGTTTTTTAGTTGGGTGGCACCTTCAATAGCCCTCCCACTGTCTTTATGGGTGACCCTGCGAGGAAAGTTGACCATTGAGCAGGATTGATGGTTTATCCCTTGAGGTCCACACGGCAGGGGTGAGGTGGTGTTCATTCCTCACCCTTGCCACGTGGACCCAAGGGATAAACCATCAACCCTGCTCTATGGTCAACTTTCCTCATGGGGTCACACCCATTAGAACAGTGGGAGGGTTATATTAATGCACTGGGGGCAAATGGAGACCCATCTAAAATGGTGGGCAGCAACTGTGGCAGTGCTAGTCCACGGGGTGTTTATGCATATATGTCTACAGTAGACCTGTGTTTTAGAGACTTGACCAATGGCAGATCCACCAAAGAAAGCCAGAAATACCTCATAAGAGGAATCTAAGAAGAAAAAAAAAGAGAACAAGAAAGAGCAAGAGGTAATAATGGGCCGGCTTTTCCTCGCTGGAGAGCTCTTCTCGAAAGAACGGCACGTACTTTGGACTCTGACCTAGCCGTGCTGCTAATGGATAGGTAAGTAATAAATTATCTCACCGCTGTTATTGTGTTTGGTCAGGCATAAAGTTGTTATACAGTCCTGTTAAACCTTTATTCAAAGCAGAAACACCACTTAATGTGTTTGTTTGGGCACGCAAGTTGGAAACATGCCTCTTATGTGTGACAGAGTGATTTGATTTTCCGACAGTGACGTCACGCAGCAAGCCTGGAGGGGGCGACAGAGAGCAGATATCCGTAGAGTTCAAGAATGGGGCTTTAATTGTCGGCTGTGAGTAGTTTATTGCTTTTGAGCACCTTTGACTTACTTCTGGATGTGCGACTTCTCCAGTGTGTACCTTGCTTTCTTTGGCTGACTGTTCCTGTAAACTTGAAAGGCACAAAAAAGTTATAAAAATGATTGATGTTTTTCCATTCCACACATCTCGTGGCAAATTCTTCTAAGTGCCATTATATATATAAATAACACATTTTCTCCAGTTTTAGAAGAAAGTAGAGGAAAATATTTTTATATAGCGCCCCTTATGATAAAAATCACGAGGCACTTCACAAGATCAAATTATAAATTCAATTAATAGATTTAAAAAATATATCATAATTAATATGGGGGGAAAGGAAAAATCTAGATTCAAAATGTGAAGGAAGAAACAAAAATAAGAACAAGGTAATCATGGGATCCCAAGAAAGACATAATTGGTAGAAACAGCAGCGTCAGGAGAAGGAAGTGAGGATAAATCAACATTTTAGCTCAGATACACCATGAATAAAAACAAAACAAGGTGAAGAGAAGAAGGACTCTAAATAAAAGGTACTTTAGAGAAGCTAAAGAAGAGTGAGTGTTGGTGGAGTCGGGGCAACAGATGACCTTTTCAGAGAGAGTCCCTTCCTCAGTCTTGGGCCAAGGTACACTTTTATTTATAGAGGGTATTTATAGAAGCGATTTTCCCGAGGTTATCCTGAGCAAAATGCCAGTTCTCATTACCAGCCGGGTCCTGCTTGTGCCTCATTTTACGGCTGGATGAGCCCAGGCAGCGGGAGACCCAGCATGCAGCCCAGGGTCACCTATTAAATCCTCATGTCCAAGAGAGCACCGTCATGCACTTCTTGTTCTTCACTGGGTGGGGCTATGGAGCGGCAAGAATAGAGTGTGTAAATGGGTGGCCAGGTGTGTGTACACAGGTGCGGGAGTGTGATTGCTCTTGTGTAGGGGATGATTTATTAAAGGTGTATGCCATTTGTTCTGGAATTCATGTCCTTCTTGTTTAATCAGATGGTAAAAATTACACTTTGAAATCAAAATCGGTTTTTATTATCATGAAAAACAAGGGGCAACCATCACTGGAACCAAATCACAACAAGTATAACTGTATTTCTGGCACATTTCATACATCCTACTAATGCAATGACAAAGTATGTCACAGCCATAGCAAAACAAAAGATTTGTGTCAAATTGTGTCTGTGGCTGCATGCGTGGAACTGATGCACTTTCTGAGATTTGAGTCTGCATGAAACTGAATGAGCATGTCTGCATGTGTCTCTCATCCATGCAGCTAAAAGTCACCCTGCTCAACCACCTCAGGCCCTCTGAGGGGTCTAGGAGCCTCAACATGGGGTCATCACTGCTCAGGGACTCGGAGACCGCCTAGAATGTCAGCTCAAAGACAAACCAAACAGTAAAAACATAAAATTAAATTAAATGTCTACAGGTTATTCAAACAAAACAGAACCAAATTATACAAATATATATCTAGCGACTTTGAGTAACGGCTAAGATCAATCCAAAAAATAAAAAAATAATTAAAAAACAGAAAGAAACCTATATATATATATATATATATATATATATATATATATATATATATATATATATATATATATATATATGCATGTATAGGTTTCTTTCTGTTTTTTAATTATTTTTTAACTTTTTGGGTTTATCTTAGCCGTTACTCAAAGTCGCTAGTACATGCTTGTGTACTTGACAAGTGTGTTCTTGGCATGAGAAAATCTGTTCTGCTGAGTAAGGGAGGATGACAACAGCAGGAACAGATCTGTATTAATTTGTCCCTTGAATAACAAAATAAGAACACATGTTATTTGTATAAACATCAAAACAAAGCTATTTAAGGCTTTTATTTTGATATTGGGTCAGCAAATTAGCATTTTGAAACATCATGAAGAGTGTGGAAACAAAAACAAACACACAGCAAATTCTACAGGTTCTAAGACACTATTACATGTAACAGATGAGTTAATATTTCTTTATTCGTATCTTTAATATGAAACACTAAATTTATGACATTTTCCATCCGCCGCTTGGAGTAGAAATTGCAATTGAAATGCATTATGGGATACTTTGCTGTCCTAAGTCCACAGAAGGATGCATCGGTGCATCATTAATACAACGGGAAGAGCAAGAACATATCTGGGTAACGTTGAACGAACTTGTCATGATGTGTACTTCGGATTGGAACAGTTCTTGGGCCAGGATGTGAGTACACAAGTTCTGATAAGTAGTTTGTAAAGTTATATATATACTCAACATTTGCTTATGGTCTGTTTATAATAAAAAAAACACACTTTCAACCCACAAAAATACTGTTTTGGATCAGCCACAGGTCTCAGACCTGTGTGTATGTACAGTCTATGTCTCAGACACAATGAAGGCTTTGTTTGTTCATCGGGTTGTTTTGATGCTGTTATGACAAGAAATAACATTTCAACCCTAACCCTAAATGTCATATATAAATACAAGTGAATATGTAATCTGTCAGAACTCAGAATGAAGTGTGTGTAGATATTTTTCCGCAATTTTTGTTATGGAAAACTGACCATCAGTTTCAAATGTTTTATTTTTTATTATTTTGGTCTCAACATGTCTGCAGAAGCACCAACAATGGGTGTTGTTTGTCGTAGCTTGTCTGTGTCACCCACAGGGGCAGATTGGCTTCCCTTTGGTGTTCTCGTCCCCCAAATAATAATAATTCTAGCAAAGATAATATAAGAATAAACCTAATAAAAATAAATAAATAAAAACAACTTAATTATTAGGATACTCAAAAATTACATCAATGAGATGCCAAAAAGCTAAAATAAATAGAACATTTATTTTGAGGGATTTGCTTTTAGTTGTGATGCATGGTGGTGGTAGCATCATGGTTTGGGTCAGTGTTTCTGCTTTGGAGCTTTAATTGTGAATTTCTAACCACAACAGTAACCTTTGAAGAAAATGCCAGCCTAGCATCCATAGACTGATTTTAAAAATGGCAAAAATTGCAAAAAAACAAAACAAAAAAACAAGATGACAACAAATAAGTCTTTATATCAAAGAATAATGAAGTAGGAATTAAGCTTATGCTTTTCTAAGTCCTAAGTCTCAGCCAATTTGTTAAAACCTCTTCAACATCACACATGATTTTGAGCATCAAGTGAATGCCCTGAGTAGACATCAATCCCCATGGTTGTTCACCCATCCACCTTTCCAAAGCTACGTGATTCCCGGCATTCCAGAGTTTGGAAGTGAGGGAGAAAGGTCTGTCCCCCGGGGCTGTTTGCCTGCCTGTCTGAAATCATAGACTGCGGCATCTTCTGATCCGTCTGCACAGAGAGACAATCTGACAGGCTTAATTTACAATGTCAGCCCTTTCAAAACCATTTCCCCCTCATGCTGACAGCAATCCCGCATTTATAAATTAGCAGAAACATTAACCTTTAGACTGATTATAACGGGTTCTGAGGGAGGCAAATTAACTTCCATTTGTTAATGTCAGATTTTGGGTTCAAATGCTACCAAAGAAAATAAAGTGAAGAGATCGAGTAGATTATGGGATGTATCGCGTGTCGTGAAATGAAATGTTTTGTCAGCTTTTGATGATGAATACGATATTGTTTTTGTGGTAATGAGAAGCACGTTGCGCGCCAGGTGAAGCTCTGTAATTGCAGTCATGCTCTCATCGCAGGCAGCACAAAGGTCTTATTGTTTTTCACAAAAACAAGATAATACGTGCTGTCTTTTTTCATTTTATGAAATTTGACCTCTTAAACGCACATCGAAAGTACGAAAAATTAAAAGCACTCCGATAATGCGTCGATAAAAATGCAATTAAAGGAAACTTACAATACCTTCCAAGTGATTTAGATTGTGGGAGCAAAGCCAACGGAAGATGATTCGGGAACTGCTGTTTGTGATTAAAATGTGGCATTGCTGTCCAGTTGCATCAGTGTAATTGCTAACTTGCGTCCATCAAACCCAGAAAAGTCTTCACACGTTGGCACGTAACAGCTTGTCACAAGGAACTGTTGCAGCAATATTTGCGGCTATTGCCCTAATTAGAGGAAAGCACACAGATGGTGTTGTTTCACAAACTCACAGACTGAGAATCAAAATGTCATCACTGCCAAAATTAGTGATGGTCTGAGAGAATAAAAAAAAGCACCCAGTATCACTCTCTCACAACCCAGATTTCATTTTAAAAACTTCTTTCTCCTCTGCAAGTGAAGCTGACAGTAAATGGCCTCACTTCCTTGATGCAAAAACAAGGTCTTTAGTGATGAAACAATGGTACTTGGGTACCATATGCTGCATTTAAGCGCTGTGAGACAGCTGTGAAGCCTGAGTGTTCCTGGATGTAGGCCAGCTCCCAGAAGAAGCCTACCACTGCTTGGAAAATGTTTCCAGTGAGAGCAGGAAGAAGCCACTTTTCATGGAGCAGCTTCCAGATGCAGGACGTAGAAGATGAGATGGGTGTGCATGTGCGTGTGTGTGTGTGTGAGTGTGTGTGTGTGTGTGTGTCTTTTCTCATGTGCATGTCATTACTGTATCGCTCTGTTGCCAATCTATGTCAATCTCTTTAATGAAGCAAGTGGAGGAGTCAGCTTTTCTGCAGCTGGCTCACTTTTAATTGACAACTTTTTTCCGGTTAATTTTGGTTCAAATCCGTCCTACATCACTGTTGTCGTCATTATACTAAATATCAATTGATTTCCCCAAACTTCTAAATCAAAGAGTGCTACTTTTCCACCTCAGAGACACGACTGAAAGGGAATATTTAGTATTTCTGTTCAGCACACAGGAGGTGAAAAGCAGATGTGCCGCTGCACCGTTTCTGACTTTATTACTTAGCCCATAGAAAGTGTCTGTCAATCAAATCAGGCTCCTTCACAGAGTAGCCCAAGGGTAGAGCGCTCGCGCACCTTCACAACAATGTTACATTGTTCGCTACATATAGCATATCTACCACAGAAAGGCAGAGGATTCAGTAAGAAGACCACGAGGTAAGATGAACCCTTTTGTTGAGGAGAATGATCAGGATTTTGTATGACTGCACCGAGCTTTTATGTGATGCTTGAACATGGTTATGATGAGGTGAAAAGTTTCCAATAACTGTATTTTGCCTTCAGCAAGGATTAAAGTGAGTCTATGCCCAATGAAGGAATCTTGGATTACAACTCTATATCCTGCCAAAGGGGTGTTTTACTCATCGTTGTCATTCCCAAATAAGTTGGCGTAGCTCCTGCTTTGCAGTGATTTTACAAAGTTCTTCTTCAAAGAAGTGGCAGCATTTAGCTCAAAAGTTCAGAGCAATCTACTCTTGATGGTTCCTTCTTATTTATTTGTTTGCTAAACAACCTCATCAAGGAATGAGGCATTAAAGAGTAAGTTCACCACTTTTACTTATTTTTTGAAACATGATTGGTAACTTTAGCTTCACATGCAGGCTAAATGTGTAAATGGCTTTCCAACCCTTATTTCCTGCATTAGCCGCTGATAGAAAATAAGGCGTCTCGGTTAGTAGAAGCTAACCATCAGCATTAGCAACTCCACAACATGGCATAACTGCTTCCGGCTTGTGTTATTTGTGGAAATAAAACATCAACGTTCGGAGAGTTGTAAAGTCTCATTGCTCGTAGCCAATCAGAAGCAAAATGTCTGAATATCAGCAAATAAAACTCTTAATCCGTCCGTATTCTGCTATCTCCTCCGGCTAACTTTGACTTTCTGAAACAAGAGCGCGAGAGCTTTTGTCCTAAAGAGATTGACTCATCAGACATTCATTTATATTAGAGACCACTTGATCTTTAATACTTACTGCAAACAGGCGTCCTGAGGTCTTCACGAGGTAGCAGGCAGAAGGAGAATGAAAGAAAGTCAGAGTCCAGCCGGAATGAGATATTTTCATTGGGACCAAGGCTGGCATCAGATTGACTCCTTAGAGGCTTAATAAAAAGTGTTCAGTTAGCTGCTACTCATTATATTCCGAGTATTGACTTTAGCCTACAGTCATCACCAGATAATACGGCGCAAGGGCTTGTCCTAAGTGATTGCTCCAAATTACAAATTTGTCTACTTGTAACCCAATACAACACTCCAGTTCTCAGAGATCGCCTTTTCACATCCCTGGAAACCAAAACTCAGTTTGAAACAAGAAGCTGGACGCATGCCTTGCACATGGGAACATCCATACTGCATTAGAAAAAGAGAAGTACGAGAAAAAAACGGATGATAGATTAGTTCATTTTAAAAGAACATGGACACACACACACGTACGCACACATACATACACAAACACACACACACTATGTTCCGTCTTTCTGCTATCTCAGTCACACTCAGTCGCCCAGTGTTGGTACAGTGTCTGGTCCTGACAGCTGAGTTTTAATTGGCCAGGGTGGTGCAGCACGGGCCACTGTCATGAGGCTGGCAGTTTGAGGGGTTGTGGGACAGGCCCCACCGTGGGGGCTGTCAAACGGCCCATGGTCTCCACGGGAACCCCTGCCGTGGGTGTCCCGCCTCATTTAGGAGTGTGCAGACAAAGCGCCAATTAAGAAGGGCTTTAAACAATCAAACAGAGTTCCTCAGGGCCCACAGACACTCCACGGAGCTCTGGAAAAGACAGACAGACACACATATTTTCATGGATGATCGTACGCACGTACGCACCGACACACACCCACACACACACAGACAAAGGCAGAGAAGTAAAAATAGACTCGATCTGAAGACATAATTAATGCGTGATCACGAGGAAATGGAGACAAACTCTTCCAAGGGTGTTCTTTAGAATCCAACCAGACATTAAGTGCAACTGATGACCCCACACAGAAGCTCTGAGGGAATGTGTTTTATGTTAAATTTGCTTTACTCTCAAAAAGGACAAACTCCTGCATCAGCCTGTATTCGCCTTACGGAAGGAAGCACCGCAGACCAATACTACCCACCAAACTGATGAACCTTGTATTTTTAACAGAAAAACTGTGTCTTTAATGTATATCTCTGTCACTCCCCTCCTTTTGCACCATCTTCCACTATGAGCTTCCATATGCCACTTCCATATGGCCCTGCACCCTCTCCTGACAAACCCATGGCTAAGGCCCATCCATCATTCTAGGGAGTGCGCTCACTTGTTATCAGCTCAGGCTGGCGCTGGGGAGCAGGGAAGGCAAATGTGAAAGCTGGGGCTGAAAACAGAAAGCAGCAAAACGGCACAGGAAACTATTTTGTCACAGAGCAGAGCATCACTTAGTTTCAGATGTTTTATTTCACCTCGTATTCTCACTTTCTAGTCATTTTAAAGATGAATTTCGGAATGTGAGAATAAAGACAGAGATGCTGCCCTTAAATGGCTGCCCTCTTAAGCCGCTGTGCTGAGGGAGAATGGGACCATAATGCAAGTTGTCCTGGAGGGGGAGATGCAGGCATGCTGTCGAGCAGGAGCTGAAAATAGAAGATCACGCTGTGGTGGAGGGAAAATAAGATGATCTGCACCTTGGAAAAATATATTATACAAACAATAACAGCATCACCATTAACAGACCTATTACAGTAAGTTTAAACTGTATGCAGAGTATGATTTATGGCACGGTAAATGGACGTCAACATGCAGGAATATTCCAGCAGAACCAGAAGAATCTGGACAAAATTCATCATCTTCCTCTTATAGTAGAAAAAATAAACACCGTCCTTAAGACCAGATGCTGCCAGAATTCATGATGTTTATCAAATCTGGTATAAACACGAAGCCGAGCCAGTTTACATTTCTATTAGAGAGCGTGTTCTGCGCTCTCTCAGTATTAAAAGAAAAATATATCTTCAAGTGCGAGCGGGTGTAAACAAGAGACGGTGCTTGTATCAAGTTTCATTGTTTTTGCTGTAAAACTCATAACAAAAATACCAGAATGGGGCACATAGCATCATTCTATCCCTTTGACATGCCTGAAAAGGGGTTTCGTACTCTGGTCCAGCAGAAGTAGCAGTATGCCGGATGCTTACGCTGGAACAGCGGCAGACCAGCTCAGAACGACATGATAGAAATAATCTCAGCTGCACAAAAACCTAAAAGAAACTTTGAAATGAAAACACTTTGTTACCAGGGCAAAGGTGTGAAGAACTCATCCTCCTTGCAACTCGAGGTAGCGTGTTAGGAGGATGCATCCTGAGATAAGAACGGTGACAAGGACGAAGTGGACATGAGGCCATTTGTGGCTGTTTTGTGGTAGTGGTGCCAGATATTCTATCTCGCTGGCCGCGGTGCCTACGCGAGCGTGTGCGCCAGAGCGGTCACACTAGCAGTCAGCTGAGTAGCAGAGGACGAGTAATTTTAAACCCCATTAACAATCATCATTTTTATTTATGAGGCGGAGACACAGGTTTGGTTTGTAATGTTGCCCACACTTTCGTATGAGTCCAGAGGACAGACGATCCTTGTCTGAGGTTTTCTGGGAGGAGGGGGGCGTGACGCCTTACTTCCTTTTAGACGCTGTGATAGTATGAATTATTGAGAGGGTGTAAGAAAAAGAGGCAACTTAAATGTAATATGTGGCCTTGTTATTGGCTCCCTTTTGTAACCTTTCAGCTTTAATTAACGCTGTGGGGACAGGAAGGGGTGGGGCGGGGGTGTAGGTGGTGTGAATGCAGGTTTGATGTTAGGGAATGCAAACACCTTGTTTAAAGCAGTACCTCACTGGCTTATTAGCTTTAGCGACTCATTGGGGACACACGATTGTGAAAAAAAAGGTAATTTTCTATTGGATTTAGACTGAATTTGTTCACATTGATAGGAATAAATTGCACCCTTTGCTAACGTTTTCATGTCTTACACTTTGGTTGGGGAAACTCTTTGAGAAGTGAATAGTTGTGGCAAATAGGGAAAACACTGATGAGGGTTGCATTGCAGTCGTGAGGATAGTGCACGCTGGTTGTGCTTTTCAGCTGAACTACCAGCTCAGTGGCCTATAGTGAGTGTCTGCCCTGAAACTGGGAGGTTGTGGGCTCAAATCCACTTCATAAATGGGACCCAATGCCTCCCTACTTGATACTCAGCTTTAAGGGGTTCAATTTCAGGGTGAAACCACCAAATATTTCCTGAACACGGCTATATCTGAAGCTCACTGCTGCTGCCCCAGCAGATGGGTCACATGTGGAGAACAAATTTCACCACACACTAGTACGTTTGACAA
This sequence comes from Nothobranchius furzeri, assembly GCF_043380555.1. Classification (NCBI taxonomy): domain Eukaryota; kingdom Metazoa; phylum Chordata; class Actinopteri; order Cyprinodontiformes; family Nothobranchiidae; genus Nothobranchius; species Nothobranchius furzeri. The sequence goes on from NC_091758.1 coordinate 26,127,719, forward strand.
CTAATGGGACTTTTATCTTTAATCTTCTTATAAATGGAACGTGCCCACTATCAATTAAAATGTGTATAGATGTGCTATGTTATGTAAGTGTTAACAATTTGTCTCCAAAAGTTGCAACCTAAGAAGATGCTAACTTAATGTAATAAAAAAATAAATATTGCAAATAAGCATCTGGAGACATCTACTGTGCTCGTTCTACACTTCCCTGTAGCAGCATTTTTTCTATCAATATGATCAGCACGATTGCATATTAGCAAACATCTTCCTGACAGGCAAATGGATGGTTCTAATCCAACATACTTCAAATAGCTCTGCAATACTGTGCCAGTCCACAACTCCACAGTGCAGCTGCATGTTCATCCTCTCTCTCTCCATTAAGGTCAAAAACTCTTCCCTGATCAAACACTGTGTCTGATTCTGTACATGTGTCTGCAAAAACAAGTGCTGCCAATATGGCTGCCTCTCTTCTGGGGTGGTACGCGCCACCATTGCCCCAAATGTCGCTCTTCCAGTCCACAACTTCAAGCATGTGTCACACAGAACTGACAGACAGAGGGAGGAGGCTGCCCGAGAGAAAAAAAACAACAGCTTGAGAATTTTCCCCATCAAAGAGCTGGAGGCATTGTTGTGGTCAGTGTTGTCATGTTGGGTGAAGAGCCTTGGATTGCACTGGTTGTTTTGATGTACAGTGGTGCATAATTTTAAAGGGTTGTGGCGAAGGGAGCATGGGTTTAACCACAATACTAAGACTCTATCGATCATAGTCAAGTGTCAAAACAGACAACTGGATGATTTGGTGTCGGATGAGTTTGGTATTAAAAAAAAGTCTAAAAGGTTGAAAAATCAATTTTCTTTCCTCTCAGATATACAAAAACTCTCAAAGAATAAATACTATCTATTTACTGTGAATGTTTAGCCATGGATGAAAAAAAAAGTAAATAAAAAAGTATTTGCCTGAGTTGTCACACGCATTGTTTTGCTTTCACACTCATAGAGATGCTATAAAAACTGGAGCTGCTTTAGGTCTCCAGGCTGTCGTTCAAAGATTTTGTATTGTAAGCAATTATTCTTTTCCCCTCTTCTACTTTTTTCATCCGTGTGTGTGTGAGTGTGTGTGTGTGTGTGTGTGTGTGTGTGTGTGTGTGTGTGTGTGTGTGTGTGTGTGTGTGTGTGCGCGCGCCACCGGCAACCGTCATGTGAAAACACTCCTGTTTATGTTGTCTCCCATGAAACCGCCTCTTCTCCCTTTTGCCCTGTTTCCTCAAAAGATGTGTCATCTTTTCACATGATAGATCTGGACCTGCAGGAAAGCCCTCCCTGTCCAACGATTTGTTCTGCAGACAAAGTCTGGGGTAGTTATTGGGGGTCAGTGTGTGAGGAAAAGAGAGGAGGAAGATGGGAAGTCCCCTTGGCGCTGGACTCAAAAGGGAAAATGTACAGAGGGTTTCTTCTCGTCCTTCCTTCAGTCGTGTCAGCTGTAACAACGTGTTTGCATGTATGGAGGAGAGGCTGAATAAGTTCAGCCGGCCCTCGCAGCACAGGCATTTCCATAGCAGGTGGTCTGCCTCAGCAGCCATCTGGAGGCCTCGATGGCAAGATAAGCTTTGCTATTTACAAACCCCGAACTCTGTTTAGACAAACCCTCTAAAAGCAATGAGAAGGCCAAAAAAAAAAAAAACGTCCCTGCTCTGTTTTTTAACCACTGGGACTTATGAAAAGAGAGTCACGCTGAATTTACCTCAGAACCACAAAGATTCAGAAATAAACTCATAAATAGTAAATCAGAAGAAAACAGTGCCGTTGCTTAGCTTGTTTTACATAGCAGAGTTTTATGTTCACGAGGCAGAACATTGCATCATCGCACAAGGTCCCATTCTGCACTCAGGTTTCCAGTTTCCATTTTTGTCCTTCAAATTAAAAAGATATAAATAGACTATTTAAATCAATATGATCAGTTTTGTGAACAACCACTTGTAAAACTTGACTAAAAGCAAACAAAAAAAAAACCAAATAATGACCCATATTAACTCATTCCCTGCCATTGATGAGTACAGTCAAGCTCGCGCACCTTGACAGTAAACATCAGAGTTACTCACAAATACAAAAATATGAGCTTTGGTAACAGTTACAAAGTAATCCTTATATCTAGATGAATGCCTAGAAGGAAGAAAATGATGGATAAAAAAATGCTAGATGACAATAAGGGTTTAGTATTCAAATGAAAACATTAAAAAATGTACATATTTCGATAGTTTTAAGAGCCTTCTCTCTTTCAGAACTAGTAAACATCAGAGCTCTAAAGTTGATTTACATCCATGTGTGGCACACATCATGTGATCAGGAAGCAGAATATCCATGAATTAGGAGATTGTTTCGGGATGCCGCTATCAGAAAAGTGAGGCGCAAACCGGAAAATCTTCTGCAGCTCACACACTTCAACAACGGATTGTGAAATGAATGGAAAAAGCCAGGAACACGCTGATTCTTCCTGATGTAGGAAGTGAGTCTACTTTTTCTTTTGATAGTTTTGGTGTTTGCATGATTATAGAGCACAATATTCTGTGACTCTTCAAAAAACTATAAACCTACTGAAATACACTGGCAGTCAGGGGCTTTTGGTTCAGAAAACGGCTGGCAGTGAATGAGTGTCAAACTCAAACTCACAATGGGCCGAAATGAAACTCTGGGACGGAGTCGAGGGCCAAACTTAATATTTTTTGAAAAAGTGACGGTAAATTTGCACATTTTATTTATCAACATAAATGCAATTTTGAACCTTTAAATTTGGAAACAAACTTATTTCTGCATTAACACTGAATGTGGAATAAACAAATTACACACGAGCAAGTCAGTTTTAAATAAAAGGCATCAGTGGTATTCATTACTTGTGGGATAATCAGCATTTTTAAAATCTATTCAGGATTTATGTTTTCTTGTTCATTTATTTTTCTTATTTTTTATTCTCCTTTTTTCTCCTGTAATAAGTGTCATCGCTGCTGTGACATCTAGCTTTCCCCACTGAGGAACAATAAAGGGATTTTCTATTCTATTCATCTATCTGCAGCCTTTCCACTTCCTGTTTACTGTAGAGTAAACCTTTTCTCAAGGGCCAACAACAAAATAAAAATATCATTTTATCTTAAATGAAAATGCAACATCTCACCTGTTAACTTTCATGTTTTGGAGCAGAAAAAGAGCATAAAACCAACACATTTAAAGCGCTCCACTGGTTTACTGTGATGCTCACCTGTTCCAGCCAGATACCTGCATCATGGGGCTGATCTGAGCTGAGGAGGAGACTCCTGTTGTTTTGTTCATCTTCATCATAATAATGACAACATTAGATGACAACAGGCGCTCACATAGGTTTGTGCTGCTGAACATGTCTGAGCAGCTTGACCACGTTGTTGTGTGTCGGGGAGGAAACACAACGACAGCAACCACAGAGCCGTGCTGGTTTGAGCGTGTCGCTGCTCGCTGGAGTTATATCAGCTCTGTCTGGACGTAAGTTGGAAAACTTTCTCTTTCAGTCGTGAACACGTTACTGAACTGCTAGAATCTCCGTTTCTGGGCTTCAACGTCAGAAAAAAGCTGAGTAAACTCGGCGCTGTGAGAGGAGTGTTTAGTTTGTCCGAAACAACGGAGCTGCAGACACTGGCAGCAGGTGCTGAAAAAACACAAAGGAGGGGGCGCGTCGGCTCCGCGCTGACACCGCAAAGCATCATGGGAGTTGAAGTCTTTGCGGTAAAATCGGCCAGCGGGCCAGTTTGAATATATTTTTGATATTTATCTCGCGGGCCACATAAAAATGCTTGTGTCTGATATATGTGAGTTAAAGGAATCTCCGGGTTTAGCTCATGAATGTGGTAGTTACCACTGCTAGCAGAGAAACTCTTAAAACCCGACAATAAAGGATTGTATCTCCATCCACCTGTCCTAAATAAAACATATAAACCATGTAAATAAGTGACAGAAACAGACAGAATCTGTTTCTGTCACTCAAATCTAACAAGACAAGTAACTAGTTTAAAAGTTTATTACAAAGAATAAATGGTAAAAACGACATGCGTTACTATTGCTACTGGTTATTTAGCTGTCGTTGTTTTTTTATTTAATTTATTTGAGTAGTTTATACCTTTAATGGTAAATCTATGCATCTATGTTTTTAAAGTTAAAGTCCAACTAGTCATCAAACTGGTGAACATCATATATTAAATTTGTGGCATATATGGAAAATAAAATAAAATTAATCTGCTCACATTTGGTAGTAGAGGACCCACGGTCTGGAAGTAGATGGGCGTGACTTGGACTTCTTGATAACGTCATGCTACGGCCCAGTGACGGCCCGTCCATAGGAGGCGTTGGGGCACTGCCCCACCAGTTTCACATGAGGAAGAAAAAGATGGGAATCACAGAATATATTTAAAACACCTTGAAAAGAATGAAACAATTTATACATTATACAGAAATGCTGTGTACAATATGCATTTAAGTGTTGTTGAAACATGTTCTCTCACTCTTTTTCCATGACCAAAAGGTCCCAGCCTTAGTCCGTGAGGCAGACACTTTGTCTACATTTAAGAATAGGCTTAAAACATTTTATTTGATAGGGCCTATGGTTAAAATCTGACGTTAGCCTAAATCTGGACAAGTGGGGGAGTAGAGGGAGGTGGAGTGTACAGTCGGTAAAGACGGCTCTCCCTTGCCCTGCCTCCAACATGCCTACATCTAAATAGGATAGATTATCCAGAGTTATCTCTGTAGTTATGCTGCTATAGGCTTAGACTGCTGGAGGATACACTGACCACTTTCTACACTCTACTGCTTTCTTCCACTATCTGCTCTTTAACTGTATTACTTTCTGCAATTTCAGCTGTTAACGTTATTTTCTCTCTAAGTGTTTTTCTCCCCAGAAGAAGCTACAACGATGTTCTGCTGAGCTGTGGTGGCCTCATGGAGGGGGCCATCGTCTTACACACTGCTGCCAACTACTTAAACATTCTCTCTCTCCTGATAATAACTTTTTGCTTTCATTGACTTTTGATGTGCTAATACTAGTTTATCTGTTTAATTATAGATCCACTAGGATAAATACAATAAAGTTTATCTTTCACCAAATACAATATTTACTAAGACATCACAATATAACTATAGACACATTACTTGTCTTTGTGTGTGTGTGCGTGTGTGTGTGTGTGTGTGTGTGTGTGTGTGTGTGTGCGCGCGCGCGCGTGTGTGTGTGTGTGTGTGTGTGTGTGTGTGTGTGTGTGTGTATCTGCCTGCCTGCTCTGTCTTCTCGATCCCCAGTGAGTCGTGGAGGATGGCTGCTTATACTGAGCCAGGATTCTCTGGAGGTTTCTTCCTGTTAAAAGGGAGTTTTCCTCTCCACTGTCGCTGCATGCTTGCTTAGTATGAGGATTGCTGTATAGTCACTGACACTAGTCAGTGACTTGATGCAATTTGCTGGGTTCCTTATATAGGAAACATTTTTTCTGATTGGCTTAATGAACTGTGAATTGGAATGTTTATTATGTGAAGTGCCTTGAGACGACTCTTGTCGTGATTTGGCGCTATATAAATAAACTTGAATTGAAATGAATTGAATACGATGTATTTCCTGTTCCTTTCTGGCTCAAAAATCTATACCATAGAGCAACACTATAACTGGCGCATGCAAGCTGGATCCCCCTCCAATACAAAACAAAGGAGAGTCTTGGGGAGTAGAATTTTGCGCCTGAAGCATATGCAGAAGACTAAAGTCTCAGCTCAGATCAGGACATTAAAACTGAAGCTCTTAACACCCCATTTTTTCCCCCAGACAGAAGATGCCTGGCTAGCTGGCTGTGCTAACGCCGGTGCTTGTTGGGTTTCTCCTGCCTAGTTTTTGAACTACCTGCTACAGATCATCCTGGATTCAGACAGGTATTTCAGATTTAAACAATAATGGAAAACACATTGGGGCTGCGCAGTGACACAGTGGTTAGAGCTGTTGCCTTGCAGCAAGAAGGTCCTGGGTTCGCTTACCGGCCTGGGATCTTTCTGCATGGAGTTTGCATGTTCTCCCTGTGCATGCATGGGTTCTCTCCGGGTACTCCGGCTTCCTCCCACAGTCCAAAAACATGACTGTTAGGTTAATTGGTCTGTCTAAATTGTCCTTAGGTGTGAGTGTGTGCGTGCATGATTGTTTGTCCTGTGTGTCTCTGTGTTGCCCTGCGATGGACTGGCTCTCTGTCCAGGGTGTACCCCGCCCAATTGCCCGTTGACTGCTGGAGATAGGCACCAGACCCCCCGCGACCCTACGTGGACAAGCGGGTTCAGGAGATGGATGGAAAACACATTTAATTTTTTCATTAATTTAATCTTTTAAAGTAGTGTGATGAGTAAGAATGGTACTTTGGCATACCCTAGTGGTTAAATGTGGTTAGAGCGCTTCTCAAAACGGATTTGCAAAAATGCGCCCCACCTAAAAATGATTTCACCAGCTGTCACTGCTACATTCCACGGCTTTCTGGTACAAAATTAGCTTTATTCTTCAACCTACAAATTTACAAATGTTTTTTTTTTTCGCTAAAAACAAATCTTTTGTTTAGTGGTAATGAACCACCAAATGATCTCTGAGTGTGGCTGTGTCTGCAGCTTACCGCTCCCTCAGGGGATGGGCCGAATGCAGAGGACAAATTTTGCACACACACCAGTGTGTGTGACAACTAGTGGGACTTTAACTTCAAATTTAAAATAGTTAACGTCTATTATGTTGTTAAACAATTACAAACATTACAACAAAACACTTTTTAGGTTTCTAATAAAAACAAATTCCTTTTTCAACAGTTTATTAGTCAGCATCTGAAAAAGTTAACACTCCCCTGATTTATACAGGTAGTTTCAGTACCTGCTCAACTTTATTCCATCAACGTTCAATGTTCTTTGCATTATTTTGGAACATCTTCTCCCCCCATGCAGATTTCTTTTCTTTCAGAGACTGAGAGTGTAATACAGACTGACTACCCGTCCGTCCGTCTGTCCATCCATCCATCCATTTTCATCCGCTTATCCGGAGTCGGGTCACAGGGGCAGTAGTGGAGGAGCAGCGGCTCTACTCCGAGCCCCTCCCAAATGACCAAGCTTCTCACCCTATCTCTAAGGGAGAGCCCAGCCACTCTTTGGAGAAAACTCATTTTGGTCGCTTGTATCCGTGATCTCGTTCTTTCGGTCACTACCCAAAGCTCATGACCATAGGTGAGGGTAGGAAAGTAGATTGACCGGTAAATCGAGAGTGTCGCCTTCTGACTCAGCTTTCTCTTCACCACGATAGACCATTACAATGCCCGCATCACTGCAGATGCAGCACCAATCCATCTATCGATCTCACGCTCCAGTTTTCCCTCACTCGTGAAGAAGACCCCGAGATACTTAAACTCCTCCACTTGGGGCAGGACCTCATCCCTGACCCGGAGAAGGCATTCTACCCTTTTCCGAATCAAGACCATGGTCTCTAATTTAGAGGACCTGATTCTCATCCCAGCTGCTTCACACTCGACTGCGAACCGCTCCAGCAAAAGCTGAAGATCACGTTCTGATGAAGCCAAAAGGACCACATCATCTGCAAAAAGCAGAGACCTGATCCTCAGGCCACCAAAAAGAATGCCCTCCTCACCTTGGCTGTGCCTACAAATCCTGTCCATAAAGGTTATGAACAGAATCTGTGACAAAGGGCAGACTTGGTGGAGTCCAACTCTCACTGGGAACGAGCCCGACTTACTGCCGGAAACGCGGACAAATCTCTGACACCAGTCATACAGGGACCTAACAGCCTGTATCAGAGGGCCTGGTACCACATACTCCCGGAGTACCCCCCACAGGGCCCCCCGAGGGACGCGGTCAAACGTCGTCTCCAAATCCACAAAACACATGTAGACTGGTTGGGCAAATTCCCACGCACCCTCCAGGATCCCCATAAGTGTAAAGAGCTGGCCCAGTGTTCCACAGCCAGGACGAAAACCACATTGCTCCTCCTGAATCTGAGGTTCAACAATCCGATGGACCCTCCTCTCCAGAACCCCTGAATAGTCCTTACCAGGAAGGCTCAGGAGTGTGATCCCCCTGTAGTTGGAACACACCCTGTTGTCCCCCTTTTTAAATAAGGGAACCACCATCCCGGTCTGCCAGTCCAGTGGGACTGCCCCCGATGTCCACACGATATTGCAGAGCCGCGTCAGCCAACACAGCCCCACAACATCTAGAGCCTTAAGGAACTCTGGGCGGATCTCATCCACCCCTGGAGCCTTGCCACAGAGGAGCTTTTTAACCACCTCAGTGACCTCAGCACCAGAGATTTGAGAGGCCAACTCAAAGTCCCCAGACTCTGCTTCCTTACTGGAAGACGTGTCGGTGGGATTGAGGACGTCTTCAAAGTATTCTGCCCACCGATCCACAACGTCCTGAGTAGAGGTCAGCAGCACACTGCCTCCACTATAAATAGTGTTGGTAGAGCACTGCTTTTCCCCCTGAGGCGCCGGATGGTGGACCAGAAACTCCTCAAAGCCGTATGGAAGTATTGCTCCATGGTCTCACCGAACTCCTCCCATGCCTGGGTTTTTGCCTTGGCGACCACCCGAGCCACGTTCCGCTTGGACTGCCGGTACACACCAGCTGCCTCTGGAGTCCCACAGGCCAAACAGACCTGATAGGACTCTTTCTTCAGCTTGATAGCATCCCTATCCACCGGTTTCCACCAGCGGGTTCAGGGGCTGCCACCACGACAGGCACCAACGATCCTTCGACCACAGCTCCGATCGGCCGCCTCAACAATGGAGGCACAGAACAGGGAACATTCAGACTCAATGTCCCCCGCCTCCCCGGAACATTTTGGAAGTTCTGTCGGAGGTGGGAATTGAATCTCCTTCTGACAGGAGACTCTGCCAGACATTCCCAGCAGACCCTCGCGATACGTTTGGGTCTGCCTGGTCTGACCGGCATCCTCCCCCACCATCTGAGCCAACTCACCACCAAGTAGTGGTCAGTTGACAGCTCCGCTCCTCTCTTCACCCGAGTGTCCAAGACATGCGACCGCAGGTCAGATGAAACAACAACAAAGTCGATCATCAAGCTGCGGCCTAAGGTATCCTGGTGCCAAGATCACATATGGACACCTTTATGTCTGAACATGGTGTTCATTATGGGCAATCCATGACTGGCACAGAAGTCCAATAACAAAACACCACTGGAATTCAGATCAGGGGGGGCGTTCCTCCCAACCACACCTCTCCAGGTCTCACTGTCGTTGCCTACGTGAGCGTCAAAGTCCCCCAGCAGAACGAGGGAGTCACCGGAAGGAGCGCTTTCCAGCATCCCCTCCAAGGTCTCCAAAAAGGGTGGGTAGTCTGAACTGTAGTTTGGTGCATAAGCACAGACCACAGTCAGAACCCGTCCCCCCACATGTAGGCGGAGGGAGGCTACCTTCTCATTCACTGGGGTAAACCCCAACGTACAGGCACCAAGATAGGGGGCAACTAGTATGCCCACCCTTGCTCGGCACCTCTCAGTGGGAGCAACTCCAGAGTGGTAGAAAGTCCAACCCCTCTCAAGGAAACTGGTTCCATAGCCAGAGCCATGCGTTGAGGTGAGTCAGACTATACCTAGTCAGAACCTCTCAACCTCACACACCAACTCAGGCTCCTTCCCCACCAGAGAGGTGACATTCCATGTCCATTCCAGGTGACATTTCAGACCGCCAAGGTCCCCGCCCTCGACTACCACCCGTCACACACTGCATCCGACCCCTTTGGCCCCTCCTACGAGTGGTGAGCCCATGGGAAGGGGGATCCACGTTTCCTCTTCGGGCTGTGCCCGGCCGGGCTCCATGGGTGAAAGCTCGGCCACCAGGTGCTCGCCAACGTGCCCCACCTCCAGGCCTGGCTCCAGAGGGGGGCCCCGGTGATCCACGTCCGGGCGAGGGAACACGGTTTCCCTCAGGTCTTCGGTCCGACTACATTAAAGCAATTTCAGCTAAGTGAAATATGTGTCCCGTCAGTGCAACAATTCATCCTGAATAATGTTGACATGATCTGATGGCTCAGAGTGAGATAGAAACATATGTTCAGGTCAATTCCAGAAAACTATCTGGAAAAGTTCAAAGAAGATGGCATGTGGTTTTTGCTGTCCTTTGAGTAATCATAAATTGAAAAAAGATCACTATGATTTTGCAATAAGTGAAATTGCAGATGATTTCCAGATGTCCCATTGGTACTAATGCATTTGCTACAGCAATAAAAATATGTTTGATTACATTTTTATTCCCTCTTCTTGGACAGCCGGAGCTATCATTGCAACTGGAACAAAAGCAGATGAAAAGGCATAGGAAGATCAGAGGGATATGATGAGAGGTCGGCGTTCCAGGAAATGGCATTTGATAGAATTTTACAATGAGAGAGAACAGAGAAAGCTTGGGGAGTATGCAGCATGCAAGCAGACCAGAATGTATCGCCTCATTGCAGGAGCAAGCAAGGAAATTAAGAGATAAGAAAATCAATCGAATCCTCCTGGATCCTTTGCTAATGTTTAAAATTCCCAGCGAATGTGCAGAGTGCAGCGAGGAAGGGAAAGCAGGAGAAGTAAAAAGGGTTCCAGGAGAAGACATGGGTGGGTGCGGGGGTCGATAGGCGGGGAAGAAGAGGGTCATCAATCACATCTGGGTGACACACAATGAAATTTGACCGCAGCCCAACATGTTTTAATACGGCATCCATTAGAGCCCTCAAATAAATTGCAATTTGGAAAACAGAACACAATACCAGCCAAGTTTTCCTCATCCATCTTGCAGCGTGTCATGTAATGTAATTGCATTGTTAATTTATCCAAGAATTTCCTTGGTACACCATTTCATCCACATTGGTTAATTTCCCTGTAGAGTATATTTTCTCTCTTCCCCTCCTCTGGCTGCACCGCTAGCAGTGGTAGAGTAATGTTTCTGCTTAGCGTGGCATTAGTCGAAGGGCTAATCAAAGCACTGAAGTCCGTGACACTTTATCAATGCTTAGCTGTGCGCCGGCCAACCTTGCTGTAGTGCAGATCCAATCAGGCCTCAGTCGGCTGTCATTATGTCTCAGTGACAGCAGGATCACTCAAAAATGCCCATGGAGTACATCGATATTATTGACGGGGTTCGGGGGGCATTTAAAGTCGGGCAGCAGCGCCGAATGCGCAGCAGAGCGCTGACGCTTCCTGTGTTTGGACCAAGGCTTTAAAAGCAGGGGGGGACGAGAGTGGGGAAGATGTATGGACATGTCTGAGATAAACGCAAAAATCAATGACATGCTTCAAATAAAAAGGAGGAATAAAACTGTGGGTAAAAAAAGTGCATCATGAGGAGATTTGATGTTGACAATCATCTATTTTTTTAAATATAATGAATGTGGGGTACTTTCTGACAAATTTTTGCCAGCTGGTCTGGACCCCGATGTTGGTTAGAAGAATCTGATCTCATCCAGAAGTATTTTCTTACCTCCTGTCACCTGATTATGGATCTGGAGGAGGAGGGGGAACGGGGACGACTCGTAGTGAGAGTAGGAATGACCCCGCGGGGGTAAAAGGACGACATGATACTTTTGTCTCCCTCCTCAATGCGTCTCCTCTCCCCCGTCACGAGGCCAGTCAGAGAACGAACAAGAAGCCTGACGTGATCAAAGGATGACAGAAGAGCTAGAGGAGGAGAGTCGACCAAAACAAAGATTCGTTCTAAAGTTCCCCTGTGCAGGTTCCTCGCGGTTTGATGGAGAGGGGAGAGACGTGGACTCCACCCCTCAGGCTGTGCTCGCTGCAATCAGTGGACACATCAAAAGCAACAAATGAGCCTCTGTTAGATGATTCATCTGTTTAGGAGACATGTTTAGGATTTCCAGTCTGCATCGGATGATTAAAATACTGAATATAAAACATTGAGTTTGACTATCAGTTCTACACTTAACTTTATGCAAATCCAGCTACAACTTTTCCATATTCTTCTTCATCAGTGCAGTTTTTAATTTTTAGCTCATTGTTTGAACTCCTGCTGATTTTAATCAGATGAAGTCATTTGTTGTTCTGTTATCATTTTGCAACATGTTCTTGGTGAGTAAATATGAACAAATGTTAAACACAGGAGATACATTGATACATGATTTTAGGAGATAAAACTGACTTATTGTGGCGGCCCAAACATTAAAGAGCAAGTCACCCCCTGCAAGAAATTACTCCACTCCCATTTCATGATTGAAAAATGCAACAAACGCTGTTGCCTGGCAGACTGAGAGGGCCGAGTCGCCAACAAATGCACACAGACAGACACTGTGACATCATAGTGTACCATCCAGGGGCGTGTCCAGGGAGTGGCCTGGGGTAGCACATGCCACCCTTAGAATCTGATTGGCCACCCCAGGTGCCACCCCACTAAGTTCCAGTTTAAATTGACTTTACATTGTCGACAAAAGGCTTGGGTTGTAAACTCCGAAATAGTGTGTGGTAGTATGCTCCTCACAGCTTTTTTTCTAGCCCAGGTATGTAGTATTAATATTATTTAATATTTTTTAATATTCACATACATAGTATTTAGAGTCCCACTCAACTCCAGTTTGTGGCAGTAATGCAACAGGAAGTGACTTGCTATCCACCACAAAAGTAGAAGATGAAGAGGGGGAAAAAATGATGATTGTGCAATGTGAAACTCAAAAATTCACAAGAAAGTAAATAAATAAACGATTTGTGTAAATAAATAAATGAGCATAACCATTGGTGCCACCCATGAATAAACAAGTGCCCCACATGGGCCACCCCATTTTAAAAGTCCTGGACACGGCTCTGGTACCATTTAATGTCATTGTGTACCTCTTAGCCAATAGAGGTAGCAGATTTCAATTGAAATGTAGTGCTGAGTTTTTAACCTGACAAAGGTGCAACACTGACAGTTTCAGGCAGAATATTTAAATTTTAACTAAGATGCACTAAAGTGCCGAATTATTGACTACACATGTCAACAGCATGATTAGACACATTTATATAGTTTATCAGCAAAAATAATGTTGATTTGGAGTGACTTTGCTCTTTAAGCAACAAGAGAAAAAGTCATTAACAGTCAAACGTAAATGAGTTTTTTTTATTCAACAATTAAAATGAAATTACAATAACCTCAAATCATCTTGTTTCACTCAGCAAATATTTAAAAATCAGGCTCAATCACAAATACTCAGAAATATTGTGGAGTCGACTTTAATGGAAGAAATTCACACTCCTAGCAAAGTTATTCCAGTTAACTTAGCCTTTCTTATTTTAGGCCTTAGCCAAAATAAATACAGTTTTTAACTGAAAAACAAAACTAGATGGAAAGTGGGAGATGCATATTTAACAATATTAAATAATATTAAAATAATGTCATATATCCTTGTGTTTACTGGGAATCATCTTCTATGTTGCTAAGTAACAACATGCAGAAAATTTTGACAAAATATTTGTGACATTAAGGATTGAACTTTTATAATAAAATTGCATTCCTTTGTGTATCGCAGAATAGGAGGATTAGCCATCCATCCACCCATCCATCCATTTTCTTCCGCTTATCCAGAGTCGGGTTGCGGGGGCAGCAGCCTAAGTCGAGAGGCGCAGATCCCCCCCCCCCCCCCCCACACACACACACAACCCTACTTGGGCCAGCTTTCCGTAGGAATCCCAAGGCATTCCCTGGCCAGGTGAGAGACATAGTCCCTCCAATGTGTCCTGGGTCTCCCTTTAAGCCTCCTCCCAGTTGGACGAGCCTGGAAAACTTCACCAGGGAGGCGTCCAGGAGGCATCCTGACCAGATGCCTGAGCCACCTCAACTGCCTTATTTTAAGGCAAGATGTATGGCTGAAAAAAAGAAGAAGAAATGTGAAGTACATAAAAAGTATTTTCTAACTTGTCTGAAGTTATTATTTGTATTATTTTAATGCTTTTATATCACCATCATCCCTTCAAACTTCTAATGAGATTAACTTTCTCCACAGTAACAGTCCTGGGGCAGCCAAGGCACCAATTTCATTTTTAATCTTTAAATTTAAATTTATTTCTGTGGCAGAAAATACTGCAAAGTGTAAATTGGCAGAAAAGCCTAGTATTTTGCTTGACAAATATTAATATTTTACTAAATATTAACCGTTTTGGTTTTCTGATGAGGTCAGGATCATTTTAACGATCTTGGTTTGTTAATTTTTGTTATCGTTTTGATTTTTATGTATTCCGTACAGCGTTTCATTCTCAATACAATAAGGATTAAGCAACGATTCTTCATTCAGGTAAAACCTGATGTCAGTGTACAATTCACCACATGGTTACTCTGGAGAAATCTGTCTGAAAGACTGAGAAATTCTCACCACTTCCTGTCAAATCATGAAAACGAAGGCAAAACCTTTCATGCATGTCCACAACACAGTCGCCCTCAAACCTCAGCAACCTCTGCAGAAAGGCACATTTATCTTCATGGCGTTGTGAGGTATAATCTCATGTTATTGTGTGGTTAGCTGAATGTGTACACTGGATTGGAATGGTTACAGTTTGGGAGTAAGTGAAGAAAAAGACAAAGTCACCTTCTTTTTAAAATCACACATCAGTTCAAGCATCTTGATGACAATCACCGTGTTTTACAATTCAATCAAGTAACTACTAAAGACTGAGAAACCCCCTAGAGAAGAAGAGAAATTGGCAATTTTTCCAGTAGCAATAAATCAAAAACTCACAGGATTGTTTGAAAACAGAGTTTGGGATCTTTTCATCTGGAATATGACATCTCATCTTTCTTTAAGTAGACAGGTGTTTATGCCCAAGACGCTCACGTCCATCACTCATCGTGTTTCCTCTCCATATTTTAATGGAAGTAAATTATATCTCAGGAGGAGGGAGATGAGGAAAAGGTACAGGAAGGTGTGAAGGAATGTGTGTGTGTGTGTGTGTGTGTGTGTGTGTGTGTGTGTGTGTGTGTGTGTGTGTGTGTGTGTGTGTGTGTGTGTGTGTGTGTGTGTGTGTGTGTGAGGGCGGGGGGGGGGGGGTCTTCAAAGTCTGCACCCTTTCCATTTCTACCACACAGCTCGCCACGGCCGATGCAGCAGGAGCAAACAAGCACTTGTAAATCAGTTAGTTTTCTGACAGGTGGAAAAAAAGTTGACAGGATTGAAATCCAGCCTGGACCTCCAGACCGCAGCCTTTTCAGCTCAGGGAAAAGTCAGAAATAAATTAGTAATTTCTTTTGTCTGTGGGAATCTCATCTGCTCTCGCTTGTTGACCCTTCTGTCGGTTAACAAACAGCAACTCAGACACGTTCTCCTCTAAAAGTTCTCTCTGCGTTCAAGAAAGTTGAAAAACATTTGGTTTTCATCGCCTTCACTGGCAGTAACATGAACATTTTAACCACCACTCAATAATAATTGACACAAACAAATCCCTACGTATTTACAGTAAACAACATTTTCAAGTCACTTAAATTTGTTCCATAATTTTGTCAAATCAGTCAAACTTGTATCATATAAAATGTGAATGCCAAATTTTGTTTAAAATCAGTGTGTGTTCATCCTGGCAATGGGGGCAGTAGATACCTAAATCGTTGCAAGCAAGCAGTATTTTTGTGTTGGAGTAAGACCTTACCAAGGGATGCCCATCAGGGTCAAAAAGCCCTGGGGAGTGCAAAGTTTAGCAAAATAACGAGCATGTCACATCACTGGCATCATTCGGACTAGAACCTCTGGCCACAAAAACTGATTCTTCCCCTCTGCGGTCGACCTACTGAACGTGAATCGTCGAACTGCCCACTCCAGTTGTGTTTCAGTCACCTGACCGTAGTGTTGTGCTTGCACCTGAACTGATCCGCTCTGACCTGTACACCGACGTGTATAGAGTTGCTGCTTCTCTTATTATTGCCTCCCTATATTATTATTTCATTGGATTTATTTCATGATTCTAATTTTTGCTCATCATTTATCTTTTCTTGCACCAGCAATTATCAAATGTTGTGATTCTCGCACAAATGGCAACAAAAACCTTCTGATTCTGATTCGATTCGGAAAGATCTAAGTCAAACATGAGGCTTGGTGACCCGTCATTCTTTCAAGGTTTGTCGTCAAAAGAAAGATTTTAAAATTCCAGTATAACAAACTAATTATTAAACTGAACTTTTCATCTATGTGCTGCATCCTTTTGCAATTTCTTCAGCCTTTTGCAGGATTTCATGACCCATTAAATCTTTCTGTGGAATTCTACAGGCTGGTAAAATGGTTATGACCTTTTTATCTGTTTTA
The DNA here is from genome assembly GCF_043380555.1 of Nothobranchius furzeri. NCBI lineage: Eukaryota > Metazoa > Chordata > Actinopteri > Cyprinodontiformes > Nothobranchiidae > Nothobranchius > Nothobranchius furzeri. Next base: position 26,144,008 of record NC_091758.1, read on the forward strand.
TGGACTCCTTGGCCAGTACCAATGGCGGGAAAATCAATGACATTTTTGACTGAAGCCAATCGAATGTACTGGTAATGATCTGACCATCACCAGTGTGAAAGAATAGAACTGAAAATTGGTTTCATCAGCCAACAGTTTGGCTAATTTGGTTTTAATTAGAAAAATAAATGCATTTTCCTTTATTGCTGTTATCTTTAGTTTATTTGAAACTGTTCTTTACTGGATTTCTGACTGTGTTTCCTCAAAAATAAATAAATATATAAAGAGATAACGGCGTATTTTAAATGACATCACTGATCATTTTGTTGTGAACGCCACATCTCCATAATCCTTTTCTTCCACTCGCCATCACTGTAAAGTCTAATGATGCACAGACTGACACCACAGTTCCTCCCCCCACCTCCCATTCCTCCTCTCGGCCCTTCTTTGTGAAAGATCCAAGCATGTAGAAGTGCTTCTGCCTCCCAGCCTGGGAGAGTATGGGATTAATGAGATAGATTTATCTCTTTCTGGTAATACACTCACCCTTGTTTTCTCCATGCATGTCCTGAAAGCATCCCAGAATGCCCCGGAAGATAGCAGCATCATTAAATGCTGTGAAGCAGAAGAGCATTATCTATTTTACCTCATTTTTTTTAACCATACACTCAATATTTGAAGTTTTTTGTCCGTAAATAACAAAAATATGCAATCATTTTTAATTAAATTGTTTGTATGCATCAAACCATCTTAATGTACCACGCATATAATGAAACTCAATTAGATAAATACAAAAGAGCTGATTTATGTGGTTTTCCAGTTACCCTACAATCCATATCAAAGCCACCTCTGATTGTATAATTTACAGAGACAAAATACACGAACTAATCAAACAGTGACCTGGAATAACCTGGAGCCGCATACATAAACAGACAGTAATAGTTTTCTGGGGAGAGTAGTTAAAAAAGGCTAAGAGTCAGTAATGACTTACATGTTCTTATTTGCTTTTGTGGGAGCTTTTGCCCTTACTCGGAAATTGTTTTCCTGACTAGCCTTAGGGAGGATGGAAATTAGTCACATTTTTTATATCACTGCTGCACAAATGAGAGCGTAAAGCTTGATCATGGAGGACAATTACTCCATTTATGTAAATTTTATGCAATCCACATGTAGATAAATCGGTTGCAGTTGTATTTGTTATTAGTGGTGGAAGGTGGTTTCATGAAATTTGATCAAAAAAAGCTAATTCTGTGCCCCTCAGATAGGTGAAGGCAAACCCGTTGCATCAGTTTGAATAGTCAGCTGCTAATAATAGGGCTCACATAGTCTGTAATTATAAAGAGACAGGTACTTCAGCTGAAACATGTAGCTGCTTGGGTGGTAAACTAGAGCTAAATGTTTTTAGTGACCCCAGTGAGCAGTGCTAACAGGTGAGTACCCAGCTTTCAGCACACCGGGGGATTAGGTTTCCGAAGAAACCTGGGGAAGAGTGTGAAAGCACAACGTTCAAAGTGTCTTTCTCCTAAAGCAGTGGGCACAAATCCACCCTCAGAGTTCCGGGCCTCCCAGCTTGAGTGGCAAGTATTTTGGAAAGTGTGCATCAGGATTGATGACCTCATATTTAATTGCAGCTTGACACCTAAATCCGCTGAGGGAAGTACAGCAGTGAAAGAGTTGCTGGTATCTTTTTGAGGGACTAGCCAATGCCTTTCACCAAAGAATGTATTTTTGAAGGAAGGTTCTGCTGAAAGATGATAAAAAAAAAACAAATGCTTAGTTTTTGAAAAAGAATAGTTTAAATCTACTCAGACTAGCACATTTAACAGCTAATCTAAGCACAGCCAAGCACTTTTATGCTATTAAAGAGGGCCTACAATTGTTATTGTAAAAAATTTGCTGTGGTCTGAGGTAGAAACTGATGCCTTGTGAGTCATTTTCTGTATAAATAAATAAATAAATAAATAAAAATAAAAAAGCCCTGCTACTCCTGTTTCAGAAAGCTGAAGTTAGTTAAACGAGTGAGGTGCAGAAAACGGCAGCATTTGGAGTCTTGCTCATTAATATTCATTATATGCAAATTACTCACCCCTGATTGGCCTACAGCAACACAACTCATCCACTGCCTCAATTCGCTCAGCACCAATGATATTATTTATCCATAAATAACTCAAGTCAGAATAAGTTCTAATATGTTGTGGAGTTGCTATTGCTAACGGTTAGCTTCAACATGAATGCTAATTTATAGAGTGAGATAGAATGGACTGGCTTGTCTAATCTGAGTGTTTTCCCGCCTATGTTAGTCAGTGATTAATGCAGGAAAAGAGATAGAAGACTTTTATTCACATTTAGTCTGCATGTTAAACTCAGATTGACCAATCAAATTTCAACAAGAACAAGTACAGGTCCTTCTCAAAAAATTGGCATATCGTGATGAAGTTCATTATTTCTGTAATGTACTGATAAACATTAGACTTTCATATATATTAGAGTCATTAGACAGAACTGAAGTAGTTCAAGCATTTTATTGTATCTAATATTGATGATTTTGTCATACAGCTCATGAAAACCCAAAATTCCTATCTAAAAAAATTTGCATATCATGAAAAGGTTCTCTAAACGAGCTATTAACCTAATCATCTGAATCAACTAATTAACTCTAAACACCTGCAAAAGATTCCTGAGGCTTTTAAAAGTTCCCAGCCTGGTTCATTACTCAAAACCGCAATCATGGGTAATACTGCCGACCTGACCGCTGTCCAGAAGGCCATCATTGACACCCTCAAGCAAGAGGGTAAGACACAGAAAGAAATTTCTGAACGAATAGGCTGTTCCCAGAGTGCTCTATCAAGGCACCTCAGTGGGAAGTCTGTGGGAAAGAAAACATGTGGCAGAAAACGCTGCACAATGAGAAGAGGTGACCGGACCCTGAGGAAGATTGTGGAGAAGGATCAATTCCAGACCTTGGGGGACCTGTGGACTCAGTGGACTGAGTCTGGAGTAGAAACATCCAGAGCCACCGTGTACAGACGTGTGCAGGAAATGGGCTACAGTTGCAGCATTCCCCAGGTCAAGCCGCTTTTGAACCAGAAACAGCGTCAGAAGAGCCTGACCTGGGCTACAGAGAAGCAGCACTGGACCGTTGCTCAGTGGTCCAAAGTACTTTTTTCGGATGAAAGCTAATTTTGCATGTCATTCGGAAATCAAGGTGCCAGAGTCTGGAGGAAGACTGGGCAGAGGGAAACGCCAAAATGCCTGAAGTCCAGTGTCAAGTACCCACAGTCAGTGATGGTCTGGGGTGCCATGTCAGCTACTGGTGTTGGTCCACTGTGTTTTATCAAGGGCAGGGTCAATGCAGCTAGCTATCAGGAGATTTTGGAGCACTTCATGCTTCCATCTGCTGAAAAGCTTTATTGAGATGAAGATTTAATTTTTCAGCACAACCTGGCACCCGCTCACAGTGCCAAAACCACTGGTAAATGTTTTACTGACCATGGTAGTACTGTGCTCAATTGGCCTGCCAACTCTCCTAACCAGAACCCCGTAGAGAACCTGTGGGATATTGTGAAGAAAAAGTTGAGAGACGCAAGACCCAACACTCTGGATGAGCTTAAGGCCGCTATCAAAGCATCCTGGGCCTCCATAACACCTCAGCAGTGCCACAGGCTGATTGCTTCAATGCGGCGTGGCATGGAGGCAGTCATTTCTGCAAAACGATTCCCGACCAAGTATTGAGTGCATAACTGAACATAATTATGTGAAGGTTGACTTTTTTTGTATTAAAACACTTTTCATTTAATGGTCGGATGAAATATGCAAATTTTTTTAGATAAGAATTTTAGGTTTTCATGAGCTGTATGTCAAATCATCATTATTAGAAACAATAAAAGGCTTGAACTACTTTAGTTGTGTGTAGTGAATCTAATACACATGAAAGTCTAACGTTTATCAGTACATTGTCACGTTGAAAGCAGGAGGAGGCTAGGGCCCAAGATGCAGAACACCAGAACAACTCGAGGCAGGAGTGGTTGAAAAAAAAAAGTAAAATCCTTTTACTAAGGTAGTGGCACAAAAATGCTGAGAGATGCAGGATGCCAATCCTGAAAACTGAAACTCAGGGAGCCAAAACACCAAAACTCAATATTGAGCACAAACACTAGAGATGGACGAGGGAACAAAACAACGCTGACACACGACAATGGACCGACACACACTGAGAAACTAGACAGGGTTTTATACACAGAGGGAAGCAATCAGAGAAACAGGTAGCAGGTGTGTGGGGAGTGTGAGCTGAAGGGATCAGGAGAGACTAAGGCCTAGTCCACACGTAGCCGGGTTTTTTAAAAAACGAATATCCGCCCCTCCAAAAACTTGCATCCACACCACCTCGTTTTTAAAAAAAAACTCCGTCCACACGTACCCAGATAAATACGTTGTTAAGGACATGCCAGGCCTGTAGGCGGCAGTACTTCCCCCGTTCTTAACCTCGTCCTTCGTCTGTGGTCTTCCGCAAGGAGCAGTAATTCTGCTTGCAAAAACAAACAAGCAAAAAGCGCTTGGACCATTGATAAAGCGAGCGCAGCTCTGAGGGCATCCATGCTGTCGGCTAGTGTAAACACAGGTCGCACACGTGATGTCAGCATTTTTTTGTCGCGGAAAGTGACGTTTCGGACCTTAAAACTCCGGTTTTGTCTGTCCACACGCGGACACCCAAAACGGAGAAAACTCAGGTCTTCACTTTGGCCGGAGTTTATAAAAAGATCCGTTTTCGTGTGAAAAAACTCCGTTTTCGTGTGGATGACAGGCCAAAACGTAGAAAAATATCTACGTTTTGGCAGATCCCCGGCTACATGTGGACAGGGCCTGATTCACTAAATGGGGAAGGAACACAATGTATTAAAAGAAGAAACTGACTGGATAATATAACTATACAGAAAACTAAAGATAAAAGAACTAATAAACCTGAAACTAGACACCAGAACAAACACTAAATCTTCAGCTTGGTGAACTAAAGAGACCGGAACCAAAAGAGAGGGAATCTATGGGGAGACTATACTAAATGGGATGGGAAAACTAAGTATAAAGTGACTAGAGGAAAACATGAGGGAAACCAGGAGGGAGCTGGGGACCAAAGGGGGCACAGCAGATTAGGGGACACATGAGGGGAACCTGGAGGGAAACCTGGAGGGGGCTTGGGAAAAAAAGGGCACAGAACATGACAGACATTAAATAAAATAATGAACTTTATCACAATATGCTAATTTTTTAGAAGGACCTGTATTATTTATTTCTCAGTGAACCTGACCTTTAGAAACCTAATCTGAGCTCAAGTTTTGCACTAGTCCTTGCTAAATGCAGTTTTTTTAAGCCTTTACATTGTCATTTTGAATTACATGAATAATTAAACATTAGAAAATAGCTGTAGCTTTTCTTGTGGTACTTGGGGCCTTCCAAAAAGACTTAGAATATTTCTGCTAAATTAACCATGTAAAATGAAAATGACAGCAAAAGCTTAAGAAATAGTTTTTGCACAAACGTCCAATACGTAGCGGATGTTAGCAGTGAAATAAGATACGAAAGACCTTTAGTTTGTCATTTAGACATGACAAATTCATTTCCAAGCAAATCAAACCTTGACCCTAATCTAACCCTAACCCTACCACAAACTATCAAAGAGACAACAGATGAACTATTACTTTTTCATAACCTTTCACAGAAAAAGAAACTCAAAATATGTCAGATGCTTTGAAAGTCTAATTTCACCCAATTTTTTAAAGTTTGAAGAAATCTGTCTATTCGACACATTCCCCAGACCCACCTCCTCCATCTAAACTCTTTAAGCTTGATGTTGATTGAGCAAAGCCCATGCGGCGCTACAAACCTTAAAGTTTGAAGTGTGCATAAAAGAAAAGACTCAACCTGGAGAACAGCAAAGACACAAATGAGTGATCAGAGTCACAGTAATGCGCGTGGCTGCCATAACTTGAAACGGCGACATGTGTGAAGAGGGCTTTCTCCCATGAATCATGTGCTCCTCTCCACAAATGCACAACCATCAGCAACTTAATTAACTGTGAAAGCTGCTCACTTGAAACCTTAAATCACTCATTCAGCGTTCTGTCACGAGCCACCAGTTTAACCACGTTGACGAGGTTTCCGCCTTGTTTACCCAACACGGGGGACACGGTGCGGGAGTGTGCGGGGGAGTTGTGCTGGGGTAAGGTTATTCAAAGGTGGCATCAACTTCTGAAATTTAGTCTGTAATGGATCTAAAAGACCCCTGTGGGCTCCCAACAAATGGGTGTTCTTTTCCCCATTTACGTGACTTCGGGCATTCTTTGAATTCCGAGAAACAAAATCTGTTGATTCAAACTGTTTGGATAAGAACAGGTGGATTTAGGATTGTTTTGGGAATTTTGGAGATGAATCAATCTCACATGCACTCAGTCCTCATTTTTCCAACATAAATTCTATCTTTTAAGCCATTTTGTCTGCTGCGGGCCACGGTGGCACAGAATGCCCAGCATTCCAGGGTAGATTTGGCACGGATTTCTTTAGCGATATCTGTTAGCCAGGCAGCCAGACCCAAGCTGAGCTTTTCACACCCTTTAGGCCTTCTTTCATTCCTGCCTCCATCCAAAACATCCAAACGTGTTAGCTTAAGCGGGAGCGTGCTGTTTGCCCGTTTTCCCTCATTAGTCAAAAGGCAGCGGCGGGATAAACCTCTCTTTCACAGCAACAAAACCACCAGAGAGGTAGTGCTCATGTCTGCTCGATCCTCCCTTTAACAGGTTGGACGTCTCAGAGACGGGTTCATTTTGTTCTCACTGCAGGGGTATTGAACTGTAATGGCCCCCCGGGGAGGACCGGACTAATATGTAAGAGCTTTCAACACAAGCAAATATCTCAGATTTGTAGTCTTTTGGTCTCATGAAAGATTCCATTCATTAAAACATCTAAAACCAAACTTGTCTTTTAAATGTATACATAATGTGGTGTTTCCCCTTGGCTGAAGTGCTGACAGTGTTGGATGTAAACAAAATGTCTAGCCCTGGTGTGTTATCGGTCTCTGCCCTTATAAACACCCTTTCTCTAAAAAAACACATTACCATTGAATATGACATCCATAAATCACCTCCCATCGCTGTGATCTCATCAGCTTTTTTCACAGAGCTCATCAGCATTCTTTGTTTAACATTTATGTTTATTGATAAATGAAGATATGTTTAAATAATTCAAAGCAAACATTAGCTGTGAGCAGGGAGATTAATAATTGATAGGGTGTGTGAAGGGCTGGGCCACTCTGGGAATAGACAATATTAGCTTAATGCAGGCTGTGTGAACAGGGGAAGTGTAATGGACCCACTACCTTTAACTGATGATGGTTATTGTGGCCTGTAAAGTTGTTACAAAAGGCAAGAAAAAGGGGGGATTTGAGTAGTAGAAAAAGAGGGGGATGGGCTGTAGTGTGGTCATAGATTTGGCTCATAGGAGCTGACAGTGCAAATTGTGGTTTTAATAGCAGAAGGTTTACACATTCTACCGGGAGGCCCTGATGGCCAGGCGTGTTCTCAGACGAAAGAGAGAAAAATGGTCCTGTGCTATTAAAATGAAACCAGAGAATGTCCTCAGTCTTAGTTAGATGTTTTCCTTTTTTCCAAGTCAAACTCTTGACACTCCATCACTCATTCTGATCCCCTCCTGTCCATTTCCTGCTCCAGGTCTCACTTTGGTTTGCCCACACACCCTTAACATAGCAGTGCTCACAAAAAAAGCCATCCAGTGACCCAGTGTGTGGCAGGCAGGCTCGTTTTACACCGAGTACACGACCAGGTCACTCGTGAGACAGTCTGAACCTGTAGAAGGCGACGTTCTGAGAATAACCCTGGTTTGGCATTAAATATGAATACATGGGAAGACATAAACCTGAATTGTAATATTCTCTGTCCATCTGAGACCTTTGAGAAGAGCACAGTGCTGCACTCTGAGCACTAAGGGCTCACTTCTTGTGCTCAAAAGAAGAAAGCAACAATGTTAGATATTTCACATATGCTTATGTTAAAAGCAGCACAGTGCCTGCAGGTCACCCTGCAACAAAAGGGCCTCATTTACTCTCCAAGGGATACTATTCCTGTTGTGCCAGGCTGGTGGAAAAAAAGATTCAGAGGGATAATGTGCATCAAAGGCAGAGGAGGACCCTTCATTCCATATTGCAATCACAGCAACATATTAGCATCTAAACAAAAGAAGCAGAATCCCCTGCAGCGCACTTGTGTTTCATGTGGTCACTCACTGTTTTTTATTTCTCAATCCAACATATTTTGTGCTGACTAGTAAAATTCAGCACACATCTCCACCCCCGTCAACCCTATCCTTAAAAAAAATCCTCCTACACAAAAGTGTTGAAGTTGCTGCTTCTTCTTCTCTTTCTTTTCTCTGCTGTCTCCCTTCTTTTGTTTGACTTTATCACAGAGCTATGACAGCTGCCATCACTCCTCAGCAGCTCTTAGATCTCCATTTCAAGGTTTGTGGGTTCACAGGTTCATCAGTTTCTGCCGGGGCAGCGAGTCTGAAATCTGCTTTCTGATAAGTGATTTTCATAAACAGTAGGTCACCCGTACAGGCAAAGAACACAAAGACAAACGTGGGATTGTTTACTACACAAAAAAATACATTTATTGGGCAAGTTTTACTTTTGATTCACAGGTGAAATAATCTTCATAGGACTAAGATCCAACCTGATTCACTAAAAATTATTCTATTTCTTAATCAAATAAAAAACTGTGCACTAATAAATAGTGGCACATGATAATTATCTAGTTTATTTACAAAAAGTTAAACTAAAGTCAAAATGCTATTTGAAAAAAATTTAACTAAATTATTCCAATTCATTGATTAACTTGCAGAAAAACCATCAACCAATCATAATCTAAATTTATAAGAGGAATTTTAACCCATTTTGAAAATGTGTTTCATTTGTTTGTTTAATGTTTTTTTTAATGTGTTGAGTTTTATTTTGTTAGGTTGAATGTTTTTCGGTCATAAATTTCCAAGTGTGTTTGTATCACGATTCCAGCCCTCCAGCTATCCACTTTACATCAGACATCACCAAGAACTCCACTTTCCAGCATTCCCCGCACTGGTTTCCGCCTCTTCGAGTCATCGCGCTTACCCTACTTCAGGAAGTCCTTCACAACAGTCTGTGCTCAGTCATCATAGCTCCTAAGCTCTGTCCGTGTCCTAGGCGTTTTCCGATCCTGTCGGATGTCACGGCGCCGCGCTCGGTAGCGTGGTTTCCTTTAGTTTTATCTTTATGTTTCCACGCGTCGGCTCAGTTCATCATGCCGTTGCGCCCGGAATGTCCATGCTTACACTGCTCACTGGCTTTTTGGTCATAGCTGACGTTCCAGTTCAAGTCAGATGACCACAGCTCAACCCATTGCACTGTCACGACTCGCCACTCACACCGGGCGATTCCAGCGCTCCTACGCTCCTCAGCACCATCTTCAACAGCCTAACAGTAAACCTGTTCCTTTTACTTTCTGGAATGTCACCACAGCCTCGTTTCCCTTCGAGGCTCGTGCCGGCGTTCCTAGATTAACTGCGTGCTAGACGTCACCCATCGCTAGCACTTTTGCGTTTGGGTCTTGCTACACGCTACAGCCCTCCTCACTGCTCACCAAGATGAGCCATGATGAGGAGCCTGACAGTTTGGGCTTCAGTTCTGAAATGGATCCTGATTGGGAGTCCTGAAGATTTTATTGCCACCTCAACAAATTTACAGTGACGACAAGGGATGTAAGAAAACATACGCTGAAATAACGCAATATTCCGTGCTACGATGATAAATTAATATTTGAAAAGATTTTTTTCTCATTGCAAATAAAAATAAATAAGTTTCTTTTATGTGGTGCAAATCCAACTCTAACTGATAGGTGGCAGCAGCTTTTATTGCCTTCATTCTAACAGAACAACAAGCTCTCACGATGAAACTGGATGTGCCTTAGAAGCATTTTGCCTGAATTTTCCAAAGTTATTTCTAAATTTTGACGTTTTCCCCCCCAAAACAAATAAATGAAAGGCACTCTAAGTAACTTCGTCATGTTTTTAAATCATTTTTCTGAGCCAGCAGGTGCTAAAATAACCCTTTACAGGACAAATGCATAGTCCTCATCCAAAAACACGTGTTCATAAATATAAAAACTGTATTTTTTGCTATTCTCTACACAGAAGCAAATAGTTGAATAAATAATAAAACTATCTTAAACTATTTCCTACACAAGATTATTAATACTGCATTCATTCCAGTTTTCAAATCATAAATCGTGAAGTTTTTGCTCAGATTATTTATCCATGCCGTGTTAAAATACTGAGTTTCTGAGGGTCTAATAAAGGGCAGAGAAAATTTCATTATATGGTTACATTCCTGACAGAAAGACTTGTTTGCTTCTGACCCTGGCCTCTCTCCTCTAACGCTGGCGCTGTCAAAACTGAAATGCCCTTTAAAGCCAGATGTTTGAGTGGTCAGCTGGTGACCTTCCATGCAGGATGGAACATCACGCTAAGACCAACCCCGCAATTTGCCAGCTCTGGTTTTGACAGCACATTGAAAAGAATCAATAATAACCTGTCAGAAAGCAGCAGCACTTCCCTCTCATTTAAAGATAAAGGCGAATTTGAGTTTGATGAACTGAAGCGCACCAATGGAAAGGTGAGGTGAGGGGTTTGTTTGAGGTTTTATTGATATACATTGGTACAAACCTATATTTAAAAAAAATAAAAAAAGTTAATTCTCTTGTTTCAATGAATACAAAAGTGTGTTAGGGATGTTACCATTGTCTTTAGGTTGGTGTGCAAACTCTGGACTTGAGGGGAACTCTGCATATGTAACCAGGCTAATTTAGACACCGCTCTGAGCAAGTTGTATCCCATAATTCATAGGCTGGGTTTGTTTGAACCCTTCTTTTCCCCATCAAACATCAGTAGGTCTGTCGTTGAACCCAACTTCAGCTCCCCAGCTCATGTGGATAGCTGGAGGCCTAGTCGGAGACGGATAATAGGCCAAAGGTACAAAGGCACACACACACACACACACACACACACACACACACACACACACACACACACACACACACACACACACACCAATAAATGCATGGGAGGGAAGTACTGGGTCGTTATGGTAGTCTGAGATGGCCCCATCACTTTCTCTGATGTGTGTATACAAGAGTGACGTGTCATTGTCCTCATGCTCGGCCTAAAGCAAAGATCCTTTGTTACTGTCTCCAAATGCATAAACCTTTCTTGTCTGGACCTCAAAACTGAGGACAGGGCAATTATCCCGAAAAATCCACAGCGCTATTTGGAAGATTTTTTCTGTTTTCTTCCTTTATCCCCCCACAAATGTTTTAATAATTTGATGTCAAACCTGGATTTAAATCACTCTATAGGTACATGTTTGTTGTAAATTTACAGTAACAAAACACATCCCATTAAAGGTATTTTTGTTTTAAAGAATAGGTTCTGAGGTGAAAACAAAGGACATCATAGAGACAATGTCCAAAGAAAGAAAGAAAAAAAAAGCTAAACCAACATTTCAGATCACTTTGGCGAGCCTTCAAAACAAACCACTGCCGCCAAACATCCCAGAAATCTTACCGAGGTTCCTCTGTTCCTCGGCAAGCGTGATGACGAGCCGCTCTCCCAGTTCACAGCCTTAATGGTGTCTGTGGAAAGCCCGCAACACTGAGTTCCAGGTTGGCAGGGATGTGCTTAGAGCCGCACACTTGTCACAGCTGATGATGTGAGCGCTCCTCTGAACTACAGCCGTGAATAATTTCTTCAAGATCCAAAAAAAAAGTCTTTCATTTTTTTTTCTCCACACGATCCTTCCAGAACCAGCCGCCAAGTCGTTGTAACTATTTCAACACTTTCAACGGCGAAAGCAAAGAAATGGAATACAGTAGTAGTTTCTCTTTGTTTAACTGAAGAAAGTTTTGCAAAACTGTGCTTAGAACTTCACATTAAAAGAAGAGCGTGAGCCGTGAGGCAGGCAGAAACGTCAAGGCAGCAGGCTGTGAAAGGAATTCTGGGTAAGAGTTAGCTTATCTAATTGTAAACAAGAACAGAAGTGTGTGGACACTCATCATGCACTTGTCAAAACATGGCTGCCTGTGATTTTGCTCTGCTGCGGTTCTTCTGTTAGCTAAAGATTGTGTTTACATCTAGACAAGCCTTTTATAATACTGATCTGGGGCTACAATAGTAGCAATTACTCTCAGATAGGTGCTGCGCAGCTGGAGAAACAACAGAGTGAAAAGATTCCTCACAAGCATCCCTTACAATCATTGCATCATCCCCTGGCTTTTATTTTCCATCTGTGTGCGCCATCTCGGGCAAAAAGATTTGCAGATTGTTCAGATTTTGTTTCATTTGTGAAAGCTGAACTTTTTCTTGTTTGTTTGCTTTTACATACCAGCAAGTTTTAGGCTTTTGGTTGAGAAGACAAAGAAAGCCATCAGAGACAAGTAGCATGCTCAAAGAAATTTTTTGCTTTCAATCTTTGGTCCTTTTTAAAGGCATACTTTGCAATGTTTTCATGTTTTTAAATCATTTTCTTGAGCCAGTGTGTGCTAAAATGACTCTTTACAGCAGGCGTGGGGAACCCTGGTCCTTGAGGGCCGGTATCCTGCATGTCTTTGCTCCAACACTTCTGACTCAGTGGTTGATTCACCTGTTCAGCAGCTCATCAAGTTCTGCAGAAGCCTGTTAATCACCTACTGATTGAAATCAGGTGTATTAAAGCAGGATTGAAACAAAAATATGCTGGGTAGTGGCTGTTGATGGACCAGGGTTCTCCACCCCTGCTTTACAGGGTTCATGAAATGATACTGAGACCCCACTTACCCCTGTGGCCAGAATATCGTGCTTGCAACTTCAGAGTTGCTGGTCCGGTCCCTGTCGGGCGTAGTAAAAAGGGAGTTGACAAGCCTGGCACTGCAATCTGCTTCCAGCACGTTTCTTACATGTTTAAGATCACAAACACAGCTGATTTCTCTGATTTAGTGATGAACCACTCCTGTAGACACTAATGAAGGCTGTGGTGACATTTCAGCAGTTGAATTAAGGTTTTGAAAAGACGAACGCAGAGCGAAGCGACCAATTTCACTTTTGGTTTTACTATTAGGGGGTGCCACCCAGCCTGTACACCTAGGTGGACCCCATTTGGAATACATGTGGGCAAGTTGTATGGGTCCCACCAGGGTTTGTCTGCAGTTTCCATGGTGGCCCAGCAGGGGTTTTCACAGAAACATTTTTGCCCACATAGATTTTAATGGGCCCTATGGGGTTTTCAGAGGGTGTGACTCTTGTGGGCAAACTCCTGTGGGGCCACCGTGGAAACCACAGACAAACCCTGGTGGGACCCAAACGGCTTGCCCATATCTATTTCATATGGGGCCCACCTTTGTTTGCTGGCTGGGTAAAAGCGAGATAAAACTGCTTAGTATCCCAATGAACACATGTTCAAATGAATGTAAACCCAAACCCGAAGGGATAGTTCAACATGTCTACCCATGTGTCCAAATCCTTGCCTGGCACCTTGAAGAGAAACATTTCAGTGGTGAATTCATGCTTTTAAGGTCATTCCCATGTGAATGCATCATTTTTGGTTAAATGTAAAATTCAGAAAAAAACCCCACAAAAAAACATGTTGTTCATGAATCTAGATAGGTTTGGAGACTCAGATCTCAAACTACACGTTCTTATTTTTTGACCGTGAAGACTGCGGTTTCGGTCCTTTGCTGGTCCTGTTTGAAGCCTTTTTTTTTTCACTGGTTTGAGTTTGGTTTATGGAAATTCCAAGTCAAGAAAGTAACAATGAAGGTTATGTCAAAAGGAGAAATGGAACAAACAACAAAGTTAGGTTTTGTTTGATAAAAAAAGGGAAAAACGTCTTCCTCGCACAAACGTTTGAAGCTCCCTGAAGATCACGAAAGTTCTTTCTTCTTTCCATCCCATCCAGTCTTGAAAACATCACGACCACACACACATCTGCACATTAAAGGAGACCAGCTATTTTCTGTTTACTGGAACATCCTCACTAACCAGGTGTCACCAGTTGAAGGAAGGGGTCAAAGTTGAAGGAAGGAAGAGGCCATTTTGTTTTTCATCATGTACCCAAAACTGCTGATGGATGCACTTCCCGACTCTGCGCACACACACACACACACACACACACACACACACACACACACACACACACACACACACACACACACACACACACACACACACACACACACACACACACACACACACACACACACGCTGGAGCAAATGGTGTGACCGTATGCTAATGCTCTTGCTTGTGCATGCATTATGTGCTCAACAGAGCAAAAGATTAAAAAACAACCTCAGATCACTTGTGTTTTGAGGAAAAAATATTTATTTGACAGCGTTTTGCACTTCTTCTTTAAGTGCCACGAGGCATGGATGCTGAGTAATGAGTCAGACCAATCCTTCATTGGTTTCTGTGGCTTTGAGCATTAAAACTTGATGCGTCTCCTCACTTCACTGTAAATGCCCGTGAACCTCTTAATGTACAACCCAAACGCCCCGCGGGTGTTGGATTGACCGTAATGGATTTGGTCCAAAGACAGATATCCAGCTCTCGTAAATTGATTTGATCTCTGAGGACACCGAATGAGGGATAATTTTTACAACTGAGACATCGATGGAAACCAACCACAACTTAGGAAATGATGAAAGTCAATCCTGCTAAATCTGGCGCTGGTAAAAAAAATCAAACTCGCCCTTTCTCAGGGTCATTAAATGGCTATTATCTTATTTTTTATGTAAAATATCATCCCTTTTCTATATAAAATGTTTTATTTTACTCTTAATGGGCAACAAATCTAAATGAGAAGATTAATAATATTTTATTAACATTTAACATCAATAATCTATCAGAGTTTCTATTTTTAAAACATCACTCAGTTGAACAAAGTCTGATTGCTCATAAATCCAGCATCGAATAGAGTAATCAGATTACATTTAATGCATTTTTTGTATCCGCAGGCCTCTGCTATAAATTAAAACCATCTGAAAGCGTCTGGAGTGCATTTCATTTCGCCTTGATTCATGTGCTGTAATATAAGCCCCTCTCTGATTCCCCGTGTGTCGCAGGACAGCAGAGCGAGTGAGCCGAGCGCGTCAGGAGATTAAAACCTAACCACGAGATTGAACTCAGGATGTAGGCATCAGATAATACAGTAGAGATATAATGAAAGTGTAAACAAAAACCTGGCATGAGAGAGAAACGTCGGCTCCAGAAATCTCCTCTCCTCTTTTGTCTTTGAAACAAAAAAAAAAAAGATCTCACGGGTCTGGCGCCCTACGAGTTAATAACAGCTGACTGAATTACATTCTTCACAATCAGTTGAAGTCTTTTTTTAAAGCTAGATAACATGTAGATGTCCTTCCAAGGGTCAAGTGAAAATACGCTTAATTTGTCGCTTCTTTCACTCTGGAATTTAAAAACTGACCCGTGAATCTAATAAAGATGTCAAACTGTTCTGCGTTTCCTCGTCTGCTCTGAGCCAAGCTGCTCGAGTTGTGTTACGCAAGTCTGCAAAAGCAGATTATGATGTGTAAAGCTCTTGCACTCTGTCAGAGCTGCACACTGGGTTCACACCTTTGTGTCCTTGTGCGTCTGGCTGTTGTGGTGATAGATAGGTCGTCGGCCGCACGTTGGGAGCAGCTCTGGATGAGGCGCCTGCCGGACAGCTGTGCTGGCACACGGATCGAAGCTCGCTGCCAAGTTGCGGAGCCTTCATACCACTGCTGCTCCCTGAGCTCAGCGATCAGCTTCTTCCCTGTCGTGCTGCAATGACAAAACACACGTCAGGCATTAATAGCTCACTTTGCACTGGCTTGGCGGTCCCAGTCTGGCTTTTGGGTTGTTGGCAGGGTCTGAGGTGAGTGACGGACCACTAGAGTGATCACGAACATGTTTACTCTTCAAGTTAAAGCCGTACTTCAGGTTCTCTGAAATGGGCTCCTATGAAAATCCTACCTAGACATCACGTTAAGATCTCAGTTTATAGAAGTAGAGATGTATTCGGACATAAAAGGAATCAAAGCAGCTTGAGTCATCAAACTACCTCTATCAATTTTTTGTCATTGCTACAAAGATTTGACGATACTCCAGCAGAGCAAAGCACATGACGACAGTCTCCACCCATCCAACCCTTTAACTGACTACCCTCCTTCCTTCAGGCAGAGGACTGAGCAGCCTCTACGCTAACTCATGACCTCTGACCTATCTAATGTTTGCTACAGTGTGGTTTTAGGTGTTCATCGATTCATCATCTGTTTTGTCATATCACATCTGCTTTCACATTACACAAACTTATGTTTCAAATAACCCAGGGCATAATAAAACAAATTTAAGAACATACTAAATCAACTACGGAAGCCCTGAAGGTGACATATATATATATATATATATATATATATATATATATATATATATATATATATATATATATATATATATATATATATATATGTATATATATAAGATTTTCCATCTCACCCTCTGCGGGAGGTCTCCTCCTTCCAAGCTCAGGTCTTCTACCAAAGGCCTGGGAGCTTGAGGGTTCTGCAGTATCTTAGCTGTTCCTAGAACTGCACTCATCTGGACTGAGATGTCTAATGTTTCTCCTGGGATCTGCTTTAGCCACTCCTCCAGTTTGGGGTTGACTATCCCGAGAGCCCCGATGACCACGGGCACCACCGATGTCTTCACTCTCCAGGCTTTCTCAAGTTCTACTTTGAGGCCCTGGTACTTCTCCAGTTACTCATGTTCCTTTTACCTGATGTTGCCATCACCTGGTATTGCTACATCAACCACAACGGGGGTCCTTTGTTATTTTGTGGCATTTTTCTAAGGTTGTCCTTTCTTCAGCCCAGCTGGGCTGAGCAAAAAGAATAAAAAACAAACAAACAATAAATTGCATGTATTCTTCATGTTACCTTTCAGGGATTCTGTATAACAACTACAAAAATAAAAGTACTAAAAATAATAAATGGGAGTAAATCAATGAAAATAACAAATGCACACAGGAGGAATGCACTGCAGCTATTTAAAGCAGGGGTTCACTGAGAAAATTACAAGTCATGTTGTTCGAAGAAATGCTTTCATTCACTTTACACTTTACACACAATGTCATTATCACATTTTAAGCTGTTAATTGGGATCAAACTAAATCTTTCTTCGAATGTTTTCAATGACAATAAGATATTATTGGTATTAACTTTTCTCCAGAAACTCAATTCCAAAGAAAAAATATAGCCATAAGATATTAAATAGGATAAATTAATTCAAGTTTTGTTTTGTTTTGTTTTTGTCCAAACTATAAATGCTGTTACATTTCTATTAACGTGCATACGATGATTAGCATGTTTGCTGCAACACCAGGGTCTATTAATAAGAGCTGATGAAAAATCAATAGATGTCATATGCAGGATAAAATATTAACTAGTCTGGAAACTGACCTGCAGAGATTTCTGTTCCTGCAGCAGCGAGGGCTTCATGTGGTTGTTGGTAATAAACACCTGCAGCGGTCCGGCTGCTAGCTGGGGAAATATCATATGTACCAAAGAAATGGAAGACAAGCAGTTAACCTTCATTATAATTAGATCAACCTGCTCTCATGTATGTTATGTCAGTCCATTAGAAGCAAAAAAAAAAAAAAAAAAAAAGGTGCTGGAGTGTTTGGTAACAAAACCCTGAGAATTTCAGTTCCTGCATTTGTAAGCTCAAACTCACCCCAGACTCCAAAACATTTATCTAAATTATATCATGGCTTTGTGCAAAAACATCTGTCAGTGTCACCCTATGGTTTCACATGAATGCACTCACTTTGATCACTCTGAGCGACTTCAAGTGAATGAAAAAAGTCTGTTTGCGCGCCGCGTTATGATTGTCTTGTATGAGAAACCTGAAGGAGGAAGCAGATGATGTCATTAATCAGATTCTCCATACATTGTTCTCATTTTCATCGTCAATTCGCAGCCAGACAAGTCCTCCTCTCTTCTCTACCTTTTGCGAATCCTATCCTGGTTAAGGGATCGACATGGATTTCACAAACAATTTATCCCAAATTACAGGAAAATTGGCTGCAGATCTTTCAGAGACGAGAGAAGCAGTGTGGGGGGAAAGTACAGCAAGGTTAAGATGATCCACAGGGTATTTATTCACCAAGGCACTCATGGTAGTTCCACAGACTTCTCCCCTTTCAAAATAACTGCATACCCCCCCCACCTCCCATCACAAAACCCTTGCAACAACCCCCTCCTTTCATTCGCTGTTTCAAATGTATTAATGGGCCGGAACCTTCCTGGATGATCTTGGCCCTCTCCCTAATGAAAACGCTCTGCGCCTGGATCCCAGTGCAGTAATCAGCTTCTGGCCTCCAGAGCACTGGGGCATGCAACATGCGGAGCAGGCGGAGCCCCAGCATGACCCCCATACTGTGTCCTTCACTCACCCCATGTTGCCCTGTGACCCATCTGGTCTGGGCCTCTTCTTCTCCAAGGCCCTCAAAGCCAGAGGCCACAAACCTGAACCTCAACGGAGAGGAAGACCATAAATAATCCAGCAGTTTGATAGACTTGAAACCCTACCCCTTGACAAATCTACTGTTTACAGTTTATCAATGATGCGTAGCGCTCTGCACTGTTACAGTTTTAAACAAATTTCAAGTTTAGAATGAAAAAGGTTTTTAAGCACATTTTGATGTAATACTGTTGGATGTCTCGGTCCTTTTTCTGAAATTCAGACAAAATTTACTCTGACATGTTTTTTAATGACTCTCACATGGCGTCCTGGTGGTGGTGGTGGTGGTGGCGGTGGTGGTTGTGTTTCAGGTTCTTACATCACGAGGAAGGAAGAAGAAGAAGAAGAAAATATCATTTCTATAGCGCCTCTCAAGATTAAAATCACGAGGCGCTTCACAAAAAAAAGTAAAAATATAAAAAAAGCAGTTAGAAAATGTTTAAAAATATATTTAAAATGAGCAAAAATAGGCAATTGGGATTTAAAAGAAAAAATGTTAAGAAAGAGAGAGAGAGTGAATAGGAAAGAGGGAAATCAGTGGATCCTGAGGAAGGTGGAATAGGTGGGGAGAGCAGAATAAAGAGAGAGGAGTTGAAGAAGGTCATACAAGGGTCGTATACATGGGCGCGCTCTCCTTTGGGTGTTCCAGAAGCATCACACCTCTCTGCCACTGTACACAGAAGCTAGCCACAGGTTGTACACAGTGAAACAAAAACCCTCTCCTCTCCCCATGAGGTGTCAACTCTTAAAAGCTGATGGGGACAAAACAGAAGAAGAAACCACATATTGGCCTTTCTCTGTGTTCAGTAGCCAGCGAGCTTGTGTTTGGTCTGTTCTGACAGGTCTCCCTTTGTCTCCTCGCCATGTCCCCCTAGGCTCTGGCCTTCTTCAACCCTGAGGTAAGCCCTGGCCAGATGTGGCCACGCAGGACTCTTTACAGCTGCACGAAAAGACGGGGAAGTCACCGGGACGTGCGTCATCTGTTTCAGCTTGCCTGTCTTCCCTGACAGACCTGCTGAGTACTGTTTTCATTCCTCTTGGGTAATTTCTTTTACAGCTTTGCAAAACTGTCAGCGCACCTAAAACGTTGCTCCCCACCTGGCAGGACTGTTGCCCATCACCTCGTAATGACAACCAGACACCGCTTTGAGAACGAAGGTGTTAACTACCCCACAGAGCTACATCTAGCTTGCTAGCGCAAATGTTCCACCTGTAGAAAAATGGTCCTCAGGGATTATTTACAGAAACTGAACTATTCAAGTCCTTTCCGGAAAAAACAAAAAACAAGGAACATCTTAGATGCACGGTGATGTAATAAAAAGGCAACGCCACTCAAAGTTGACAACATAAGATACAATCAAAAAAGCATTTTCTCAAACCGTGAAAAATGACGGTTTCAGTCCCGTTTCTGAGACACGTTTATGTGTGAGCACTTCTTCAGGGTAATTTATTTTGAGAATAAAAGAGGAGCGAGCCTTCACATGTGCTAGTAGAGCGTGTGACAACTACACGATGGTCTGCGTTTGTTTTTCCTGGGCATTTCCATTCTCTCTCCCTGACCTTGAAGGAACACGGACTTCAGGCAATTGGCTGGTGTCTGGAGGAGTTAAGTCAGACGTTTCACTGCTCCACAAAGACCTCCAGCCTCTCTTAACCACAGAAGAAATTACGATAAAAAGATAATGAAAGAAAATGTGTCAGATTTGAAGACGACTCCGCTTTTTAGTGTCAATGCTCAGCTAGGCAGAAAACGCTCCACTTAGGCCGCTATCAAGAAACAAAGCTCTCTGGCTACAGGTAGTGATTGTCTAAGAATGTAAGAATAAAAATTTCCATCCTTCCCCCACCTTACTCATACCCATCCAACCTTTCTTCTCCCGAGGCCCTCCCTCTCTCTTTGTCTGAGTCTGTAACAGCACAGCCAGAAGTTGCGAAGCAAACTTGGCGAGAAAAAGCAGCAGGAGATGAATCTCTTTAAGTCTCTTGAACAACATAAAACAGTCTGGGTTTCCATTATTCAAAGGCTTGTGCTGCTTGTTTACAGTGCAGCGGGCGTGCTGCACCTGCACTCCGGATGGCCTGACAGCTTGATGGGCCCTTTAATGGTGATTCACTGGCCAGATCCATGTGGATAAAAATGGAATTCTGGGAGAGCAATCTAATAAGAAAATAAAGCGCTGAATGGTTGCCATGGCTGTTGGATGGGCTTGTTGGGCCCTGTTCACCAGACCATGCTGGCTGAGAATCAAATCTTTGATCTTGGGGCTTTATTACATGCTATCACCTCAGCTATGGGTCCCTTCAAATAGAGTGCTGCAGGGTCAAATGGGTGGTACTTAAATTTTACCTTTAAAGATGTGGGTTTTAACCTTGATGCTCTGTAAGCAACAACAACAAAAACATGGCGCTCTTTCTACCAAACATGAACGATAAATAAATACACTCGAATATGGAAGAGATATACGATTCTAACTGGGTCTTTCCAACAAATGTGTAAGCATTGAGTAACCTTTGCATAACATCCGTGAAACGTACGCAGCAATTAGCGGCCGTTGTAGTGGATGGGTCAGTTTCCACCAAAGCGTTACATTTTAGAAGCGTTCCAGAAGTGTAGGGACGCGTTGCTTATGCTTAAAACATTTTTTTATACTTTTTAAAACTTTTTTTAACACATATTTAAAGTCCGCACTTCTGATTGGGCCAGACAGGAAGTCAAATACGAAAGAAGTGTAAATCATCTTAAAACTTTCAAAATAAAAGTTACTTTTGTTTTCGCCACCTAAAAACACACCTTCTCCGCTTGGCGTTTCCAGAACATGTTTGATTTTGGCCCTCTTTTATGTTGAATTTATTTCACAGTTTTCATTGGTTCACTCAATCCATTGTTTTACACATTTGTCCTGTACCAGAATGTTTCACCTATTTTGTAATTTGTATTTTGTAATTTGAATTGCTTTTATTTTTGATTTATTCAATATATTTACCTTCAACTGAACCATGTTCAGCACTTTGGGCTTCCTGACAGGGTTGCAGAAGGCGCTTTATAAATAAAGCTTTGATTGATTGATTGATTGATTGATTGATACTTGTTAATTTCCAGTTGCACGTATTGCAAAAGCCGGGTTAGCAGCTAGTCTTACTGTAGAAAAACATTAGTTTGATCTCTACTATAAGCTATTCAAATTCTCCATCTGAGGTAGGGTATCCAAAGTTAGTAAAGTCTATACGAACCTATATAAGCACGAACACTGAAACACACACTACACACACACACACACACACACACACACACACACACACACACACACACACACACACACACACACGCACACACACACACACACACACATACACACACACACGCACACACACACACACACACACACACACACACACACACACACACACACACACACACATACACACACACACACGCACACACACACGCACACACACACACACACGGCTCAGAGCTCCACCGTGCAGTCTGCATTGATCTTGTCTTGTCATATATCATTAATGAGGGTATTAAATCCATGTTTAGGAAGCAGAAGGCTGGCTTTATGCAGGTTTTTTTAGTCACACAAAAGACCTCTGCTGAAATCTTCCCAAAGGAAAGGCCTCTCTGGCTGTCTTTTCGCAAAGGAGCACATTAATGGAGTGATGTCATGGTGGCTCGAATGACTGCTTCCGTCTAGGGACGGACAGAAATTTTAGTTCTACAAAACGACTCTTAATCAGTAAACTGTGATAAGTAAAGCGTCACAACCTCCTTTTAGGAGCCACTTTCTTTCAAGATTCTTTCATTCAAAGTTTAAGTTGTTTTTTTTTTTAGATCACAGTGTTACAGAGTTGTAAATCACAAAAGTGGGACGCATCTTTTAAAACGGCCATGTCACACTGTAAACCAGCTGTATTGATCAGACTAAAATTTGCCCCCAGTGCACCTCACCCTCGGGTTATCATCGCATCATTATCATCCGGAGTTTGCAGAAATGCTACGGTATGATATGGCAAATGGACTTAATATTGATTTTGTCAGAGAAAGAGAGAATGGCAGATGGAGAGGAAGTCAAAAGAGAACATCTGGATGGGGGACGAGGAGATTGTGTGTGTGTGTGTGTGTGTGTGTGTGTGTGTGTGTGTGTGTGTGTGTGTGTGTGTGTGTGTGTGTGTGTGTGTGTGTGTGTGTGTGTGTGTGTGTGTGTGTGTGTGTGTGTGTGTGTGTGTGTGTGTGTGTGTGTGTGTGTGTGTAAGAGGCCTCGGATGATAGATGATACAGGAGGATTGGACTACAGATAATCCTTTTTGAAGTCAAGAGCTGCCTCAGAAAAGTAAAAGAATTTCCAAAGTAAGGAGATGTGAAATTTCCCTAGACTGAAAAAAAGAGGAGTGTATTGTTCATATTTTTTACTTTCATTGCAAGTGATCAAAAGTGACAAAACGTCCATTTTTATTGTGCTTGCGAGCAAAGCAAAGGCTGAAGAACATGAAGATGTTGCAACTTTGCTTTGAGTAATCCTATTATGAGATGAAGTCATTACTGTGGAGTAAATCTGAAGTTTTAATGTGATGAGCAGCGTGAGGGTAGGGGGGAAAATGGGGCAATCCTTCCTTTTGGGAAAGGGATATCCTGAGGCACAGTTATATAGACCTTAAGTGCTGACAAAGAAGATATTGTATTTTTCCAGTAATCCTTTTAAACACCAAGGGGCAGAATCACACACTTCATTTCACAGTAATGCCGTTAAAGTTCACTGATGAAAGATTTTTATCAATCATTTATCGAACGCCTGACAAATGAAATTTTTTGAGCATTAAAAACTGCCTTTTCGAAGTAAAATACAAAATTACGGCTGCAGTTCCTTCAAATTAGGTCATCGACATAAAAAAAAGACTCGTATTTTCCCCCTGCATTTCTTCCCACTGGCTTGGTTTGTTTTGTTCTGCTTGATTAATCAAGAATACTGGAAACTGCATGTATTGTTTCCGCACCGTGAGCAGTGTCTAAAATATTTGCTGTGCATTAAATACTTTAGCAGACAATCAAAATCCTTTCAGCACTCCCCATTACTGTGAATAGGCTTAAGGGAAAATAATGTGCTGGGCATGCTGGTTAAGGAAAACATGTCAACAATCCCTCGTCAGCATGAGTTTCTTGCTGTCAGGTGGAGCTTACTAGGGGCTACGATTAGCGTGGATTTGTGTGATGCACCGTAACCTTGACACTGAACTGTGAAACAGCTTCACGGAACGTTCCAAAGCACCTGTCAGTCAACTCACACCTACGAGGATAAAAATCCATCTGCAGGGGCGGCGCTTGAAAAGACATGTTACAGTGAGTGCAGTGTAGCTCGTTTAGACACACAACCAATGTGTTTAGAAATACATCACCAACTGCATGTCCTGGTCTTGTATCACAGCTGGCCTTTTGATGGGCGAGCATCAGTGCTGACCCACACACTTAACACTCAAGTTAGATTTGAACACAAATCAGGAAGGAATAATACATGAAGGGCTTTGCTCCACCAATGTGCAACCTTGACAAAGTGGCAGCAGCTGCAGCGGATGTTGATACGACTCCGGATCATGTGACTTACTGTCCAGACACCACCACTAGGAGGATTCTCTCTCTCCAGTCTGGTTTTGTTTGGCAGCGTTAACAGCAGAGGTGATGTGAAATGTGAACCGAGGAGGAAACACATTTTTCAATTCATTAATTTTTAGGAAGCATCTTTCACAAATGTCTGCGCTATCGTCTGACCTGTGGGAAGCTGCTGAAAGAGTGTTACTGCACGTTCAAGGTAGGACGGCAGCCTACGGGAAAAGCAGCAAACTTTTCAAAAAATCCTCTACTGATTAAACTTTAGTTGTAACATATTTAACACGATTAAAAGGATGTAAATGACACTTACTACAGTAGCGACAAGGAAAAGAAAACCAACATAAACCATTTAACAGCTGGATGATTGGTTGAATTTATTGCAGGATTGGATTTTGTCTGCCAACAATTGAACGTGGTTGAGAGATACAGGAAGTCTGGTCGCTTCATTAGGGGAAGCTGGGTGTAACATGGGGACACGTCTCTAGAAAGGAAAGATGAGCGGAGGTGTGGTGGAGCGGCCGGGCCACCTCACATGAGACCAGACAGGATTTCACACCACTTGTGGCCAATTGTTCAGGCTTAACCCAGAATGTGTCCTCAGTTTGAAACAACTCCACCTTTTTAGCACAGAAAACAGAAGGGAGCAGTAGTCCTAAACCACAAGGGAGTTTAAAATTGTTAATCATTGTTGCTTCCAGTGGGAACAAAATATCCCAGACCTTTTACAAAAAGGCTGAATGCCATTTGTATTAACGTTCACAAGATGAATGAAGGCCTCGCCTCTCGCCATTCCTCCCGAATTAAGGCCTTGGCAGTGCAATGAAGCTGTCAGTCACCAACATGTCTGGGCTAATCGTCTTCTAATCATCAGAGTTTATAGACGTCCCTCATCTGACAGGTAAGGATGACTGATACCTCCCAGCAGCAGTGCCTAAACATGCACCTCAACAGAAACCTCAAAAAACCAAAAACAGGATGAAATGGTCACATTCTCATGACATATTCTAGGAAGAACTCCCCTGTGGGCAAATGTAAGACTTCTTTCAGTATTTTTTTCTGCCTTGATGGACTTCACCTTGATGAGTTTTACAAAGGCTGGCATTCTCTTCATTTGGTGCTTTGTGCCATCAGTAATCTAAAGGGAGCGATGTGAGTGGCATGGTGGGGTACACGTTTGCCTTCTGGTGTGACGTAAGGGCAATGTTTATGCGACATCATAAATATGCATGTTGCTTTGTGTGGTATTGGGGCATTTATGACAGCAGAGTGACGGTATTTGTGCATTTGGAGGTCATTTACCTGACAGTCACTGTGAGCACTGAGCCTAACAAATGCAAAGGACTTCCACATATTAAAACTCAATCGACCTAAATGTTGTCTGTATTTTTCAAAATGTCAAAAATTGATTGACATACTTTGAGACGATTTGGATCAGGAAGCAAAATCAGTAGTTCAGGAACTTTAGGGTTGCATCCATTTATAGAGGCTTGAAGATTATCCAACTTGATGTAACACTGACCCCGGCTGCACACAGGAATTATCAGCGATGTGGAACAGCGGTGGAACAGTTTACTCGCAACAACCACAACACTCCAGTTCACATCGGGAGAGTCTCTGCAGCACAGCGGCTTCTCTGCCATGCTCCTTGCTCGACTCGCTAGATTACAAAATCACTCGAGACGCCATTAAAACCAAAATGAAGAAAATAATGCTTGATATCGCTGTTTGATGTCATATATGATGCTGATCCTCTCCACTGCCAGGATTAAAGCCATGAAAAACACGCCGCTGCACGTCTGGAATGATGCACGGAGTAAATAAGTCATTGGTTCACTGGCCTATAAATTTGAAATTGCATCTCTGCAATAATTTTATTTTGAAAATTATCAGGGATTTTACACTGACATTGTGTGTGATTCCTTGTCTAGCCCTATGTTAACTGAGGATATTGATGCATCTCAGAAGCAGCTCATGGAAAAATCTAACCCGATCCTACCTTGCTTCCAGTGTGCAGTAGGGGTAACAAGTTTTGAACACTTTAAGCTATTGCTTTCAAACAACTTTCAGTGGTTCTTGAGTCATAAACTTGAGTAGCTTCACATTGAACAGCCCTCTGTAACCCTCTGCTGGCCAGAAACTGCACTTAACAGTTTTGTGGTTCAAGTAAGAATGTCATGGTCTGCGTCTTCCCTCATATGTCTCCTTGTGTTCTCCATCCCTCTCTAGTTTCTCCTTTTGTGTCGCATAGCGCCCTCATGTGTCCTTTCTCTGCATCTCATTTATGTGTCTCTTTGTGTTCTTCATGTGTCTTCTGTTGTAGCCCTTTAGATCATCACTCCCAGGTCTTGTGTTCTTTCAGTCATCCTCAGCCCCTCCAGGAGTTCCTTCACGTTCTGTGTCCTTGTAGCTCCCGCCTTTTTGTCCCCAGCTCCCTCCTGGTTTTCTTCATGTCTCTTAGTCTCCCCACCTTAGTTTATATAGGTCTTTTATTTCAGTTGTGTGTGTGCGTGTTCTTCCCCAGCTCGGTGTGTGTGTGTGTGTGTGTGTGTGTGTGTGTGTGTGTGTGTGTGTGTGTGTGTGCGTGTTCTTCCCCAGCTCGGTGTGTGTGTGTGTGTGTGTGTGTGTGTGTGTGTGTGTGTGTGTGTGTGTGTGTGTGTGTGTGTGTGTGTGTGTGTGTGTCCTTTCCCAGTCAGGTTTGGTGTCCTCCTCTGCTCCTCCTCCCATTATTGCTTTCACCTGTGCCAGTTCCTCACACACCTGCTCCTCGTCTCCTATCACTCCAGCCCCAGTGTATAAAGCCCTCTCCTTGTCTCAGTGTTGTGTCGGTCCATTGTGGTAATTCTGTCAGTCGTCGCGTTCCTGATCTCTAGTAACTTGTGCTTCTCGTGTCTCAGTGTTTTGATCTCTAGTTTTTGGTATTTGGCCATTTTTGGACTTTTGGCTCCCTGCCTTTGGATTTTTTCTTTTGTTCATCCTACAAATAAAGGATTTTTTCTTTATATCATCTTCTGCCTCGTGTCATTCTGGGTATCTGCATTTTGGGTCCTAACCATCTTCAAATCGTGACAAAGAACTCTCTACCTGCTCCATGGAATTGTTGTCTACTGTGCTGGTAGCTCATTAAAACTCTAGCGGTTGGCTTTTGTAATTTGCCTATAGTCAATAAAATGCACAAGACAAAGAAGAAAGATTTTGCACTTTCTGTTGGCATCGAGGCATCAAGAGCCTGGAAGTTAAAGTAATCATGATGTCTTTGGAAGTGAAACAAAGAGCTAAAACCAGAGTGAACATCAATATGGCCCAATCTCGTTTGAGGGA
Organism: Nothobranchius furzeri; assembly: GCF_043380555.1. Lineage (NCBI taxonomy): Eukaryota > Metazoa > Chordata > Actinopteri > Cyprinodontiformes > Nothobranchiidae > Nothobranchius > Nothobranchius furzeri. The sequence goes on from NC_091758.1 coordinate 26,171,529, forward strand.
GCCAATAGAGACTATACAATTTTAAAAATCTAATGGTGACCTGGCCTTGTTGTACTGTACATGTAAGTCTTTTTTTGTGCAGCAGTGTGGATCTTTTAAATTTGTGGCTTATTTTAAGTATCAATTGGCTTGTTAGTGTCAGCTTGTTGTTAGCGCTGGCTACAGCATTCATTTTTCAACCAGTAGGAGCAAGAAGCAGAACACGTTTCAGAGTAGCTTTAACAGAATGATAACGTTCAATGAATAGTTTCACAACGCATGCAAACTAAAATATTACAATCTTTCACAACTGTCAAAAAACAGAACATAGCTAGAATTCCTTTGCATACTCAAGCTAAATCTAGCATTGCAACACAACTAGCTGTTATAGGAAGTCAAAATGAAGCATTCAAAACTCTTTTGGGTAATTCTTTCAAAAACAAGGTACTTACTCATGACCATGTGGCAATCATTATGATAAACAATTATTTTAGGGTGTGTTAGTTTTAACACTAGTATGGTTCAGAATGTATTATTTCTATCAACGATAATGGTTTAGAGACTGTTCCTTTTTTTAATATATGTACATTTGAAATATCAAGCAAAATGTGGAGATTAAATTATACATTTATATATGAAAACTTTGTTTGAAAATGTTTTTAAGAATATTAAAAGAGATTTCCTGTGGAAACAAATTACAGTTTAAATACATGTGCTGCAAATTCAGGACATTGTTTATCAACATCTGCAGAAAAACCCACCGATTACTCTGATTACTACTGATTACGATGAGTGTAGTTATTTAAGTAACTACCGTAGATGCAAAGATGGACAAATTGTCTTTTGGGCTGGCGCAGGGTCATGTCAGAAGAAGGCACTGGCCCCTTACTAACCACATACCTTCAAAAGATCATAATAATATCTAGAGCTGTGTCTAAATGGACACAGGTGTTTGGATTCCTCTAGCATGTTCCAGCACAATTTCAGGCATCCTGGAAACTGCGTTCCCCTCCCAAATGACCTTTACTACAGGCAATCTCTTGCCACCACTAAGGAGAGTTATAGTGGAATCTAAAATAGAGTCAGATGGATTGGTATGCGAGTAAAAGATAGTAAGCTTGCGCTAGATTTACTTTTACTTTTACATTATTGATTACACTCCGTTCCATCCAATAAAATGTTTATTACATAATTGTGGCAGCTGGAAACTAAAAATAATAGTTAAAAATCATAAAAAATCTAATGTGTTATTCATCTTTGTCCCTTTAGAAATGCCCAACTTACAAGATATAGTTTTTAGAAAAAAATCTAGCAGGAATGTGGCCAAAGGCTTTGACACAAGCTGAGAAACTGATAAATAAATCCAAAGAAAACAACTCACAATTGCTCTATGCTTCCTATCGTTGATGCAAGTCTGAACAATCTTCTCTCGCTAAGTCAAAGTGCAACATGGCACAAGTCCAAACACAGGCCTACAGTAAATAGAGAGCGCTTCAGAGTGCTTGGAGCCCTGCTGCGGAGGGACACTGTTTGGATAGGCCCCTGCTCTCTCATCTACATGGACAGCAAAGCTGAATTAATGGGCTCGCTTGCTGCATGTCAGATTTATGTGTCTCACATTGCTGCTTCGCCTCCCCAGCCCAGCACTCACTATCATACCACAGGTTCCACACCAACATATATCTTCTCATAATAATGTACATTGTTCTATTACGTGTAATTGTATACAGTTTAGGGTCCTAAAACAAACAACCAAACATTTTGTCACTTAAAACTCAGCCAATGAGAATTTATGCTGTTTTGTCTTTATTTTTTGGCAGTTTTCCCTTGTTTACAGAGCTGGGGGGTAAGTGGTACCCTGGGGCCTTTGCTCGGAGATTGTCCATTGTTTCCAACTTACAAGCAAACAGGATTAGCTTTGCATGTGTAAGTGCGTGTGCACAACTGAGGATGGGCACAACTGTAAATTGAGGGTGATTGTCTTGGAAAGCAACACAGGTAGCGACAATGCCTACGGGAGGAGGAAGTAATGCTTATGTGCAACGTGTTTATTTAAGGTGAAATTGGGCAGGATGGAGGTGGATAGTGGAAAACAATTTTCACCATCCCTCCTTGCAGCCTGGAGCTGGGGGCTGATCCGTCCCTGGCATGGGCCCCAGGCACTCAGGAGTAGATATCCACTCCCCAACATTTTCAGCCTGGAAAATAAATACAAGTCTATCATCGCTCAGCTGAAAGACTCATTAGAGCTGGAAAGACAGAAGAGTCGGGGGGTGGTGTAAGTTAGTAAGTTGGTCGGAGTATGTGTGTTTGTGCAGAAAGGGAGTCTATGATCAAAAAGCGGGAGGCAGGAAATGATGCAACTCTCTAAAAAGACAAACTGCTGGTGGTGCTTATTTTCACTGCCCTCACCGCTAAAAACGGACCAAAGTCTAAGGCTCTAATAGGTTTAGACTCATGCCTGGGAAGGGACCCAACTCCACAAATAGCACCCCTTTCCCCCTGTCTGATTGTCATTGTTAGAGTTCCGCCTGAAATATGGATAGTTCCAATGGGGTCGGGATCCCAGGAGATTGATATTTCCCTCATGTCTATGTCTACAGAGGAAAGGAAATATTAAACAACTCCTCTGCACATTGATGTTTCTGCTGAATGATGCATTTTTTGACTGAAATCCTGCAGATGCAGGAAACGTAATATGAGCAGCCTTTAAAGTGTGTGTTTAAACCAAACGACAAAGAGAATGGTAGAATAAGAAGAGCAGAAACAAAGTTAAACAGGAAAGCTGCTACCAGGCACCACACTGTCAGTGTCAGTCTATAAGCGGCATCTCCATAAAGTGCTAAATGCAGACAAGCTCAGCAAGAGGCCAGGGGCCTCCGTTCCGCAGAGCATTCCATTATAGTGAGCCCAGGGGACTCTTGGTCCAGGTAAAGTACTATCCCAGCCATAGCTCTGTCTTCTGCAACTAGAATCACAGCCTGTCTAACGAAGGAGACGGAGCACTTACACCACCGTCTCCTGCAGTCATTAACATCCTTCACTTACTAAGATTTATCACCTCTTGATAAATGTGCACGTGTGACCAAGCACAATAAAGACACTTGCAAAGATAACAGTTTATTCTCGTCAAGGCAGCATTGCTTTGCTCCCATTCAATGCTGAAAAAAAAATTCTAGTTTTGATCTCAAAATGGGACAAATTTTCATTTCCTTTTCTAAACAGCACAGCTGATGCAAAAGATTGGCATTTTCCATGCAGATGTCATGTAGTTTAAGTAACTATAAATGACAAAATGAACTAAAAGCAAACCTGTATGAACAGGAGTGCAAGCGCACAGACGCGGACACACACCGCTATCTGGAAAAGAAGACAGCAGCTAATCTGAAGCAGTTCCAGGACTTTGTGCTGCTTAGATGGCCCCATGCCTTGAGGGCCTGCTAAGCACTGCTCCCTTGGCTAAATCCCTGCCAAGGAAGAAGAACTCAGTGGCTGAGCTCATCCAGGCCTGCAGCGCAGAGCTAATAGCAAAGCTAACCATCACCTGTCTATGAAAACTCCCACCTCCTTGTGTGTGTATGTGCATGTGTGTAAATGTGTGTTGGACTTTAGAGCCGCCTGTGCTCACGCATATCCCAGCAAAGTCCTTGCCAAAAGCGCAGCTGCCTTCTTAGCAACACATGATTTCATTCCATCTGATCTATCTGGTCTCTTCTTCAAACACCCCTTTTCACTTCTCTGTCCCCCTCTTGTGTTCTCCTATTTTTAACTCCCTTTCCTCTTTATCTCATAATGACTTCCAGTTGTGTTGACTGCATCTTCCATCAAGACTCATAGTGTGGAGCTGACTGCTTTTCTGTTAAAACTGTAATAAGTCCAAAAGGTCAGACGGTCAAATTAGTGCAGTGGAAGAGAAAGGGTACTAAAAGTGCTTAAAACATGTGTTTTCATACACATTTTGATGCATGTTCTGTAATTTGTGCAGAATTTATATAATCTTAAATGACAATATTAAATGTTTGATGCTACAAACAAGATCAAATAAAGGAAAAGAAACCTGGAAGTTTTTATTTTTTGGAGAAATTAATGAAATTAGAGGAGAAATTAGTAGGTGATTAACAGGTTTCTGCAGAGCCTGATGAGCTGCTGCACAGGTGATTCAACCACTGAATCAGGTGTATTGGAGAAGAGAAACCATTAAAACATGCTGGACACTGGCTCTCCAGGCCCAGAATTGAATAGCCCTGCTGTAAATGGTCTCTATGTCTAAATTGAATTACTGAAAAAAATGGACTTCGGCACCATATTCTAAGTTTTTCAGTTTCACTTCTATACATTTATATTTTGTAGAGAACACAGCAATATTCTTCCTTTGAGCCAACACATTCTCACTCCCAGCGCGTCAAAAACAAACGCTTGGTCAGCCACCCTCCACGTCAGACCCCTGACGCCAAAAGTGCCCTTTTTTCGTCACTTATGTACGAAAAGGGGTTTTTCCTTTTTCTAACTGCAGATCCCAATGCAGCGTAAAACTGACGTGATGGGATATCCGCTGATGCAGCACAGAACCAGCTCATGAACTGCACTTAAACCTTAACGTTGTGCTATTTAAATCCTTCCCCTCTCCCTCATCCTAACCTTAACCCTCTTGCTACCTAAAACGTTACTCTCACTGTGATCAAGCATTTGTTTCCCATGCATTCTGACTGTGAATTTTCGTATTTGCTGCCCAAGGGGAACGTTGGAACATACCATCTGGTGAGGGGGAGGTTACAAATACCCTCTACTTTTAACCTCCGCCTTGGTAGCTGAAACCTCCCCCTTGTGTTGCCTCGGTCCAAACCCGACCAATGACGAGGCGGCTCCCGCCGTTCACTTCATAGAGCCAGCTTTTAGAGCGACCGACACATCACTAACGTGTTAGCTAGCAAGATGGTTAACGTTAGGAGGATAGGGGTGAGGTGAAGGTTAAATAACAAGAGGATAAGATTAGGGTGAGGTACAATGAGCTTGTTTGGTGCCCTGGCTGTGGACATCCCATCGCGTCAGTTTTACGCTGCATTGGGATCTGCAGTCAGAAAAGGGAAAACACCTTTTCGCACATAAGTAACGAAAAAGGGCACTTTTGGCGCCAGGGGTCTGAGGCGGAGGGTGGCTGACCAAGCGTTTGTTTTTGACGCGCTGGGAGTGAGAATGTGTTGTCTGAGCATAAGTGACAGATTTCTCATGTAATGCTGTTGCCTGTTTTAACTCCCATCAATGCGACCTCCAGTAAGGTTGATCAGTAATTAATCAGGTTCATTTCACTTTTAAAGCTCCTACATAGTTTTGGCCAAGTCATTTTCAAGCATTTTAAGTCAAACTTTCAAGGTTTTCCAGCACTTTACATTAATAATTATTTACAAACCACACATTGTACTTACTCAAAACAATAATTTAACTTTTTTGACTAATTAATTACCAATTTTTGTTACAGTTGCAAGCAACTTCTTAAGAATTCAAGCACATTTAAGGATTTCAAGCCCCTGTAAGAACTCTCCTTTTTTAAATTTAATCAAACAGCTTTCAAAGCAAACACTTGCCCAAAGGCCATCATGCCCATGTGATTCAGTTCAAATGAACAAATAAGATCCTTTTATAGAACACAGTGGCTCAATTAGGTCTTTCAGCCAAACCGCAGCCAACAAATCACTTTCTTGATCAATGTCTTCAATAATTAAATGCTGGGTGATAGTTTTTCTGTGTGGCTGCTGTCAATACAGTAGAAGTTTATTTCTCTTTGCCTGTAAAGGAAGTCAATTTTTACAACCTTTCGATTTCTTTTGACTGCGAAAGCAAATAATTTGAATGCTGCAGCGAGTTGGGGAGAGGAGGAGGGATTAAACAGTCTGCTGGGTATCTGCAGACGATAATGTCTTTACAGGGTTTTTGTCTTCTTGCACTGTAGCATTAATCAATAGCTGAATATAGATATGCCGTGCAGTCCTAAACCCCATGCTCCATACTCAAGGAGTATTGGTACACAGTGTCCATGATATGAAGGGTATGAATATGATAACCGTCCAGTGGTAGTACAGTCCACAGTGGTAATCTAACATGATGAAATACATCCTCTGAAAGCCTTTCAGAAAATGCTCTGCACGGGTTTGATTGCCCCTCATGATGCAGTTTCCCCCCGGATAAAACAGTATATCATTATTCTATCCTACCCTCAGGCTATTTACTACAATTTTCACTGATGAAATAACTTACTTTCAATTGGCAACTCTTGCCCTCTTTGTAAGGTAATATCCCTCTCTGAGCATGAAGCAACCAAAGTGGGAACCAAGAGGAGCGGTTATCCTCAATGACTGGATGGGAACACGGGCAACAGAGAATCAGCTTAACAAAGAGCGCATCTGAAGGAAACAACACCAGCAAATTTCAGCGATTTGAACTAATGTTCACAGAAAAAGCGACGGTGCATACACGGCATAAAAGCAGATTCTCGCAAAAGTGAAAAAAAAGGTTCACATATATTGGGAAGAGTAAGAGTGGAGCATTAATCATGCAAATATCACAACACCTACAAGAGTTCCCCAAGGACGTGTCCTAGGCTCAGTTAGATCCTGGACTTTCTCACAGCTATGTAAATCATACTTTTGGTATTAGACCCTCCACTGGACCCCTGACTGCCCTCCCTCCCAAACTCCAGACATAAGTCATAGCTCCTCGGCTCAGTTGTTAATTCAAGCCAGAAATCAGCAGAGCTGCTGAGCCCATTGCTCCAATCTAGGTCTCAGAGGAAGCACTTTAACCTCGGACACAATACGTCAGACCTCCAAACTGAGCTACTACACACGGTCAGGGGAAGGGTAACAATCTCACCCACTGCACTTATCTTAAGATGATTTTAAAATTAAAAGTGCAAAAACTGAATAATGATGCTTACATTTTCTATTATTTACCTAAAAGTAAACATGTGTGCAAGAAGTTAAAAGTTTAGAGGTAGAGACCATATTTGATCCCTCCAGACACCTCATTTGGGTTTAAAAAAAGAGCTGTTGATGGAATGCAGCCATTTGCTTGACCCTGTGGCCGTCCCGAGGAGGAAGGCCGGAGACAGGTAGATATATTGCCAGTTTGTTATCATGAATTCCAGATCCTGTGATTATCTCCGACTCTCAACCTTCTGGAGTTTTTTAATCCGGGGATTGCAGCAAAGGTTTACTTGCAAGCCGCTGACGTCGCTTCATCCTCACCTTTGTCTGACCTCCTTCTTAACCAATGCAGAAAACAAATACAACACACACAGGCACACAAGTACTGAGAAGAGGGGGAGGAGTAAAAAAAGAAAAACAGCACCTTACAGATTCCAGGGCCAGGGTTGGGTTTCGTTTTAATGTCTTTGAATGCTGATGGGGGGGCTCTGGGAATGGGTGGCTGAGGGGAAAAAGGGATAGCATGGAGGGGTGTGGGGTGAGCGGGAGTTCCCTGCAGCCGTTCCATTTTGCACATGCACAACTCCTGATGTCATGAGTGGATGAGTAGAAGCAGCTTCATAACTCCAACTTCAATCACTCCTCTTGTGTTTATTAGAGATTAGAAAATGCCTTTAGCCGTAAAAGACGATGATAGACAAGAAAAACATGATAGCAGAGACCTCTAAACAAAAGGAATCAAGTTTCTGCACTTTTCTACAAAGGGAAGCTGGCTGATTGAAACCAGATAAGGTTCAAATGGAACTGTTAGGTCCAATAATGAGATTCCTCGAGTGTATGTTTGGATTAGGTGATTACAGACTTCGGCTTCCTCCTCTCAGACACTCAGACGTGCACACCGACACAGTCTGCACGTACAGACTTTTATACATGCGTGAGGCCAACAGTGAAGTGTTGAGCATTAGGCTGTCATGAGGGGAAGAGTTCATGAAACTTGTGAAATACAACTCTGTCTTCCTGCCTCTGTTCTTCTACAAGGAGGTGTAGCAGGACAAAAGAAAAATCAGTTATGAAAAATAGACACAGCTGGCAGAGACTGAACAATGTGCCAGCTGGTTCTTTTTGAAGGTAACAATCGTCACAGCCACTCAGCTTATGACGATAAAAGTACAGCTAAGATTAAAAGAAGAGCAAAAACTCAAGAATAGACACTGCACATTGAGCGTCATTCATTTGTGAAGAGCTCATTATCTATTTTTTTAATACATCTGCTGTAGTCTGTAGCATTAAATAATTGCTAGTGAGTTATTCTCTGTGGAAAAGAGAGCTCTGGTACTGGAAGTAGAAGTTAGCTAGAGGAGCGGAGGGCAGAAAACAGCAGGATTTGGAGTCCATTTCATTTCCTCCACTTATCCAGGGTTGGGTTGCGAGGACAGTAGCCTAAGCAGAGAAGCCAAGACTTCCTCGCTGACCATGCACTTAGGCCAGCTCCTCCAGGGGCGTTCCCTGAACAGGCGAGAAACATAGTCCCTCCAACATGTCCTGGGTTTTCCTTTTCGTCTTCTCTCGGTTGGACGTGCCCAGAAAAAATAGGGAGGCGTCCATGGGGCATCCTAACCAGATGCCCGAGCCACCTCATCTGGCTCCTTTCAATGTGGAGGAGCGTCGGATCTACTCTTAGCCCCTCTCAGATGGCCGAGCTTCTCACCCTATCTTTAAGGGAGAGCCCAGCCACCCTGCAGAGAAAACTCACTTTGGCCGCTTTTATCCGTAATCTCATTCTTTCAAGCACTACCCAAAGCACGTGAGTAGATCTGAAACAACTAATCGATTTAATCAATAATTAAATTAGTTGACAACTTATTTAGTCAATGATTAGTTGTTTTATAATAAAGTTGTACTGTATGTGGTCTATGTTTAAAGCTGCTTTCCGGAGTTTTCCTCTTACAGAAATCATGTATGATTTGTCAGAAATCCGTAAAAGTGATTATCTTATCAGGTACTGTGATTTATAATATAAGCAATACGTCTTTTTTTTTTTTGCTAAGCACGCCCCCTGCCCAGCAGAGCTTCGTGCAATAGGAAACTGAGCGCCAACCAGAACTAACCATTAGCGTTAGACTACCGCTTAGATGCTTCACATTTAAGAAATACCTCGGCTGATGCAGAGTTGACAAACTTTTCACAGACCAGAAAGTCTCTAAAATATAAATATATGAAAACACAACATGACGTGAGAATAATACTTGTAAAACAACATGTTTTAGCTCTGTTTATCGGCTACAGAAGCACATTTATAAACAGAAACGTGAAGTCGCCATCTTGAAAAAAACAGGAACAGCGGTTTTGTGTGATACACTTGTCAGCCACTAGATGGTACCATTGGATAAGAGAAATACTCCAGAAAGAAGCTTTAACTCAATCTGTTACATCGGTTACAATCTGTTACATTTGCGGCCAGTGTGTGGCAGTAATGAGCCACCGATCTGCCAGTGGAGCAGTAGAAGAAGGAATCAGCCAATACCTTTGTTTTCATAACATACCACACACATGGCTGATGCGCATTCTCACACTGAGCAAGATGGCGGAGCAAGAAACGATAAAATGGAAGAAATAACCTGAATCAAAACATCAATAGCACGGGAGCAATTCAATTCTAAATGCCATGAAATGACAGGTGACCTGCAAGATATGCAAAAATGATCAAGCATGACGAAGCACAACTTCTCTAAATGAACATCTGAGACAAAAACATGTTGGAGTTGATGCAGCAGAAGCCTGTTAAGTAACTTGCACCTAATAGGAAAATAAACACGCCAAATACAGTGGTCCCTCACTATAACACGGATCACTTTTTGTGACTTTGCTGTTTTGCTGAGTGTGTTATAGAACAATTTTACATGGTATCGTTGCAGCGTACTAACTTTCATTGTGTTGTACTGCTGATTGACTAGATGCAATTGTTAGTCTCCGTGTTGTGTATCCTACGCTTGCCAAATTTAGCACGTGTGTTTATAAGAATGTTCTCATTCAGAGAAAAACAGCACAAACCCATAAATTTGTTCCTCACTCGAAAAAGGACAACTACAACTATGTGGCAAAAGATGTAAGCGAGCGGGGTGCAGATGAATAAAACACGGCATAGTTAAACTTTGAGAGTGTTTAAAATAGCAAGAAATTTGAGAAACGTTTATTTTGTGTGATTTTGTCTAAGAAATGTGTTCTTCACAACTTGTAGTGGTGAAAGTAATAGCTAAATAAAATTATTAACAAAAAACGATTTATCATAAAAATAATCAACAGATTAATCGATTTTTTAAATAATCGTTAGCTGCAGCCCTATTCGTGACCATAGGTGAGGGTAGGAATATAGATCGACCGGTAAATCGAGAGTTTCACCTTCCAGCTCAGCTCTCTCCTCACCACGACTGACTGGTACAATGCCTCCACCACTGCAGATGGAACACCTTTCCACCTATTGATCTTGTGCCCCGTCTTTCCCTCACTCATCAACATAAGATACTTGAACTCCACCTGGGGCTCGTCCCTGACCTGGAGAAAGCATTCTACCCTTTTCCAATTCAAGAATTTGGAGTCTTATTGATAAAAATTAAAGATATTCAGACATCTCACCTCTGATTGGTTAAGAGAAACACAACTCTTCCACTGCCTCCATTCAGTCTTCTTTCTTGAGTAAAAATTGTAAAGTTGATGCTTCATCTCCACAAATAACACATCTTGTGTAGTTGCTATTGCTAACAGTTAGCTTCTACTAGTGAGATATGCTATGCTCTCTCTTTCCTAAGAGGAACGTGTAGCGTAGACAATCTACATTCTAGGATTTAACACTGTTTGCTATCAGCTTTGTTAGACCCTGAGAAAAGATCAGACACATTAGCATATGAACTTATATCATGCATAAATACCTAGGATATTTATACAACTGATAGAAATTCATACACCAATGGGCTTGGTCTATATTTAATCCAAAGATTAATTTTAATTTAAGATAATTAAATTAATAGCAAAAGTTTATTTATTAAACAGAAGACTTAATGGATTATTTGCTTATTCAACCAAATATACACCATTCTGTGTTTCATTTCAAAGAAGAGTCACGTTTAAAAAGTTAAGAATTTATTACAATTTTAAAGATGACGATTGAAATGACAAATTAAAAATTACAATTTGTAACTGACAATTTGTAACAGCTTTGATATTAAAACTTAGTATTAAAAGCAAACCTGTGTCTGAATGGAAAACTAAAATGGAATGCATGTGTTGGATGCGTGGACGATATCTCAGAAGATTTCTTTCAGAGAGAGAAACGCGTTCTGGGTGGAAAAAGTTGTTTTGCAGCTAACTGAATTGTTCTTAGAGATAACAGCATACAAACGCCATCTGTCGGAAAGTGTCTACCTCACCCAGTTCAGGAGACCCTCAGGTGGATCCGAGATATCAGGTGGAGATGGTGTCCTCCGAGCACGAGGTTGGTGGAAAGACCTTAGTGCGACTCAAATCGGTCCTGAGATATCTCCGGGTCACAACGACTGATGAAACTATTGGCTTCTCAAAATCAATAACTCTGAAGGAGTTTTGGTCAGCTGGTTACAGGTGCGTTTATTCGGAGCAATTCTATCGGCGTGACAGAACAGCATAGTGGAGGCTTCAGGCGGCCGACCCTCGTCCTCTGGTACTCTCGTTAACACGAGGGTATCCAGTTGGTTCAATAACTGGACTTGAGCTGTGGAGATTTTGGTTTTAACAAAACCTCAGAACACGCCCTCTCAGTGTCAGAAAGCTTGTTGTTATGGAGCAAAGACATGTGAGAGCAAGTTAACTTTACCCTGGATTCAGTTCTGCATGATGTGTACACGTGCAAATGACCTTCTGGTTACTGATCAAACATTACTGATTATCATAAATAATAATTATTTTTAACCCAAAGAATAATAAGTCATCTCAGTAATTAAATACATTTATAATGAACCATGATGATTATTTATGATGATTATAATAAACCTTGTAATAAACAGTAAAAATAATTTATTTAAATTATTATTTTAAAATCTTGAAGTGTCCTTCATCTTGCGGAGGAACAGCAGACAGATAAAAGATGGTGTTTAGCAGACTGTACGGCTCCTGTGATGGATAATCTGTGGAACAAAAGTTACAGCTTGACCCAGCTCGACCTAGCTGGGGAAGTTTGACCTTTGGGTCACAAATATGAGGCCATTCATGTCGCTACAAACGTGACTCTTCCACTGCCTTTTGTTTATCTGCAATGCTAATGTTTTGTCTCCACAAATGACCCAAGCCTGAAGGAGTTCTGTTGTGTTGTAGAGTTGCTAATGCTAACAGTTAGTGTCATGCTCTGCTATCTCCTGGATGCCAAATAAAACAATAGCCTTTCCTGATTGTGAGCCTAAATGGGTGAGTCATGAATGCTTATTTTCAGTGTTGTAGATTTGACCGACTTTTCTAATCTGAGCGTTTCCCCGTCTATTTTGAATTGGTGACTAATGCAAGAAATAGCAGTAGGAGATCATTTTCACCTTTAGCTTGCATATTAAACTCAGAATGACCCATCATATTAAAAAATAACTATTAAAAAAGGGTTTCTCAGTGAACATGCTTTCTAAATAATATTCTTGTTTTCCAAATTTGATAAACATTCCCAAATAATTGCTCTACATATAATCCAATTGCTCGTAAAGCTGCACCTTCTCTTTCTTTCTTCCAACATGCAGTGGTAATATAGCACTCCACAAAGTGTATTGACATACATTTAAAGTTTGTTGGTTTAAGTGTTCTGAGACAAAAATACGGCGTGCATAATTAGGTGATGTTTCCATTTTTTAACTGCTGGGACAGCACTGTCAGAGAGGCTCGCAGCAGCTCACTTCAATGACGGCGTGCGCGTGTGTGCATTGTTCTTTTGAAAAGTTTGTCACAGTGACAGCGTCACCGTGGTTTTTGACATCGCCTGTCATGCTGAAGATATCTTCTGCCTCTGTTGCTGTCACTCCTTATCAGCACTCATTTCTTAAGTTTATGCTTGCAAATATTCAAAAACCATATTACCATACCTACCGCTGCCAGGAGGGCAGAAATGAAAGAAGGCAATAATCTCTCTGTGTCTTTATCTGCAAGCTATCCTTCAGCAAAGTATTCTGAGCTAAGACTTTTCAGTAGGCTTATGTGAGTGAGAAGGATATTAATGTTTTGATTGCCATCTTTTTTTCCCTCCTCTCAAAACGATCCGGCGTGTGCTCGCTCAATAGCAAACACTCTAAAGTTATTCTTATAATACTCCTCTAAATTATTCTATTTTACCCCAGGTTAAATGGCAGTGTCACAAAAGAGCGTATATAAAATTATTAAATAGAGCGCACAATAGTTTGGGGAGTGTGGGGGTGACTTACATGCACATTTAATTGCATTACAAGAAAAACACTTAGCACCATAATGCAAAATCACAGCAGTACGATTTCACAGTGCTTCCGCGTCAAAACATGCCGCCTGGCACGCGTTTTGGTATATCCATCACAATGCTCCTATCTCCAAGGTGCAGGGTAACCTGATTTAAGGGCAACTTATTGGATTTGTGGGAGGGACTGAGCGGGGTGGAAGGGAGAAAAGAAAAACAAAAGGGAAGGATTAATCACGACGCGGTGGCATGACAGTGCCTACAAAGGCAGCCATGAAACAGTTGCTTGACGAGAGAATGATTGCAGGATCTGCAAGTAACCGGCTGCCACAGGCGATGTTCTTCCTCCAACTCAACTTGTCAGGTGTAATCATTTTGTTAAGCTTAATGTTTTATGCAAATGCACTTGGGGAGAGTTTTGTCGGGGGGGTCTTTTTTTTTGTTGTTGTTCCTCTGTTGTGTGTGTGGATATGCATTGTGGTTAAATGTGATGCTGAAGTGTGTGAGAGAAAGAGGATGGGGAGTGGGGCAGAGCTCGGTCTACTTTTGGCAGTGTCTGCGTGTGGTATTGTTTTTTAAGCACTCTGAAAATATTAGCATTCCTCTGAGCCCTGCCTGGATTGCCCTGATTATTTCCTGTATGCATCAGGCTTTTCTCTGGTGGAGATCACAGCTCAAGTCACATCATTCTGCTTAAAAGAGGAGCAGCCAGTGTTCGCTTGTGTCTCTTGTTTGCTCTAGTTTTTGTGAAGGGGTGAGGATAAAAAGATCAATGAGAACTAACACACTATTGCATCTCCTTCCTGCAGATTTTCACAATCAAAGCTTAACCCATTGGCATCATTTTTGATTAAGTAGATCCTCAAGGTGACCAAGAAAACTTCTTCAGTTAGTCAATTTTCCAGTAGATCTCTAAATGTATTTGTGACAACATATAACTCTTATATCAGCCTTGTTTGGAACCAATAATAGGTCATTTATTATTCGTAAAGGCAAAGGAGACAAACATCCTGATACACTAACTCCATCAAATAAAAAAAGCTGCACCCATAAATATCTAAGGTAATCATCTCTAAAAGTCAGCAGAGGGAGACGGAATGCGTTGGCACACTCCGAGCCTAACGTGGCCCTCAGGTCTTTTTTATGAACTTGTGCCTTTTTGTGCTTTTATTGAGCCATATTATTTTTTATGGTTCACTGTTATCATCAGAGGATCTCATGTGAGAATCTGATGTCAGTGTCGAGGAGAGAAGAGGACTCAGGTCGAGTATGGCTCTGATCTGCAGGTTTCATTTTCAATTGTTCTTTTTTTTCCTACACATGCCTTAATTTGCTGCCAGATGCAATAAAATGGATGTAAGCCTGTGGAGAAAGAGAAAAAAAAGATCAGGCTGTCTTATCTACAGGATGATATTCACTGCTTTGGCTCTTTTTTATCACCTTAAAACTCCCTCATATTTCTACATATAGCTCACCTGGAACTCAACTATTTCAGTCATTCAAAGACTGAGTGAAGTTTATCCTCGCTTGAATGGAAACTGACAAATTGCACATTTTAATTCCCTGAAGATGATACACCCCAGAGTTTTCCTGTGCAAACTTAAGTTAAATCTTTATATCATTTGACTAAAACATGCCTTCTTTCTACAAAAAGAGAGTTCCAAAAGAATAGATGAAACTTTTCCGATTCTTGGCTAAATTTAGGCGTGATGCGTCATTTGTTAAAGAAAAACGAAAACAAGCGAAAGCTGGCTGCTACAGATGGTCTCCACGTGCCTTTTCTCTGTTCATTTGTCAGTTTGGCTCACTGGAGTGTTTTTTGTTTCAGGAAACTGGAATCAAGGAAAACAGTTAAGTAGAGGAAATAACGTTGAGGATAAAATATACCAAATGTTCATTTCTTTTTTTCTGTGCCCCAGTGATTAAAGAAAATAAGGGGAGCTCCACTGTTTTACCTTCTAAATCCATATTTTTTCTGAAGACAAATGATATTTCCCATTTTTAATGGGTCAGTAGTGTTCTTGGCCACTGAGGCCCTGTCCACACGTAGCCGGGGATCTGCCAAAACAGATATTTTTCTACGTTTTGGCCTGTCATCCGCACGAAAACGGAGTTTTTTCACACGAAAACGGATCTTTTTAAAACCTCCGGCCAAAGTGAAGATCTGCGTTTTCTCCGTTTTGGGTGTCTGCGTGTGGACGGACAAAACCGGAGTTTTAAGGTCCGCAACGTCACTTTCCGCGACAAAAAAAAGCTGACATCACGTGTGCGACCTGTGTTTACACTAGCCGACAGCATGGATGCCCTCAGAGCTTCGCTCGCTTTATCAATTGTCCAAGCGCTTTTTGCTTGTTTGTTTTTGCAAGCGGAATTACTGCTCCTTGCGGAAGACCACAGACGAAGGACGAGGTTAAGAGCGGGGGAAGTACTGCCGCCTACAGGTCTGGCATGTCCTTAACAACGTATTTATCCGGGTACGTGTGGACAGAGTTTTTTTTTAAAACGAGGTGGTGTGGATGCAAGTTTTTGGAGGGGTGGATATTCGTTTGAAAAAAAAACGGCTACGTGTGGACTAGGCCTGAGAAGTTTACAACCAAACAGGGTGAAGCTGCTTGTAGCTACTTTGCTGCTCACACATGGAATCAGCTTCCTGCCAAC
Source organism: Nothobranchius furzeri (assembly GCF_043380555.1). NCBI lineage: Eukaryota > Metazoa > Chordata > Actinopteri > Cyprinodontiformes > Nothobranchiidae > Nothobranchius > Nothobranchius furzeri. Next base: position 26,187,516 of record NC_091758.1, read on the forward strand.
TCTAGTAACTTTTAAATCAAAATACCGTAAATCCTCTAATACAGGCCGGTATTCAATTAAAGGCCGGGTCTCCAATTTTGGCCGGTGTCGTAGTCAGCGGAGGTAAATAATGGCCGGTCTCTTATTGTGGCCGGATGGAATGTGGTAACAAGCAAGTACGAGAGTCCCAGCGGCAGGGTTATAGTCCCCAAATCAAACAGCAGGAGGCAGTAGGGGTTGCCGCAGACCTTTATTAGGCTTTTTCTTCAAGCTTTGTAACGCTTCAGACACGATCCTCTATCACGCTCCTACCACACAGAGTCACGGTGTCAGTTAACCATGCTAATTCAACCCGCTCCACATAACACACATCACCTTCCCTGTGGCTTACATAACACTCACACAACACGCAAATCAGCACATAGGAACTAGCAGAATGATAGGAAACACATATAACACAATACCCAGAATGCACCTGGCTTACAACCCCAGCCAGGTCATTACACTATCAAGTTCAAAGAGAACGTGCTGATTATGCTGCAGAACACTCTGGAGAGCAGCAGTAGGGGTTGTATGAACTACAGTAATCCCTCGTTTATCGCGGTAGATGCGTTCCAGACCTGGCCGCGATAGGTGAAAATCCGCGAAGTAGGGACTCCCAGCATGCCCCTCGCGGGGATTCCCTCCACGTCGCACCTACGTCACAAACCGCGGCTATAAACGGAAGTCGCCTTTACAGCTCACCACTCAGTCATGGTTTCTTCAGATTCACGATCAGAGTTTCCAACCTACCAATCAATCCAACGAACTATCAGCTCATAGTAAGTTATCTTACTTACTTCTGGAAAGCCCTGCATTTCCGTGTCACTTCGTTGACGCTTGAACACTCGGGGGTTTCCTAGAGCAGCCGGCGTTTCACCGACGTTATCACTTCCGCGTCTGTGAAACCACGCTCCCGTAGGTACTGACACGCGATCGTTCATGTCGGTTCATTTCCTTTAATGTTTTCTGTCTTTTATTTGTGCCTGATGTGTATCGCTGCTGTGGAGCGGGGCGCATCAACTTGTCCTCCGACGCAGAGATCACTGATGCGGCCGGCAAGCAGGGAGCGCTCCGCTGTTTTCGCGGTCGGTAGATCTGCCTCCTGAGCACGGCCACAGTAACAATCAGGTGTCGCCACCTCAAAAACTAATTTAACACGCGATCGTTCATGTCAGTTCATTTCCTTTAATGTTTTCTGTCTTTTATTTGCGCCTGATGCGTTTCGCTGCATGCTGTGGAGCGGGGCGCTGCGGGCATCACCTTGTTCTCCGACGCACTGATCACTGATACGGCCGCCAAACAGCAAGCGCTCCGCTGTTTTTGCGGTCGGTAGATCTTTTAGAACTGCAGTTCAAAGGTAACTCATAAGGTGAATATATATGAACCCAGGCAGCAGCTTTTCTTTTGGATTGAGAGGAGATGCAGGAAGATAATAAACAGACAGGACAGAAAAATAGTCAAATAAAAACAAGTTAGTTTTTGTACCTGCTGTTGCAACAGACACCATTGAAGGTAATCAGAAGTGAGGAACAGAAAATGAAATAATTATTTTAATGTTTAGAGCAGCAGGAACTCTGAGAGGCTGCAGGCGCATCAGTGAGTTTGCGGCTGCTGCGCAGGGGGAGGGGGGGGAGGGCTGAAGCAGAAACTACCGTTGTTAAAAGAAATGTGTTTAACTTTGAAAATGTGGGCGCAATTTTAATTGTCAAAAACTCCAGCAAACCATTAGTTCATTTTGCTCAAATAGAAATAGAGGCCTGCCTCTAATACTGGCCCTCCTTCCAATAAAGGCCTGGAGCTTGATGAGCTTGAGTCAAATACAGGCCCTGGCCTGTATTAGAGGATTTACGGTATAAGACTTTCATGTATTCATCAGGGGAACTCCACTGTTTTACCTTCTTTTTTTCTTTTGTTTTAGGCAAAACAAATTTGTGAACACGTCTGCAAGACGAAGCTTATGATGTGTCTAAGGTTGTGTAATTCATTTAACTTTTTTAAAGAGAAAACTGAATTCATGGGGAAGAAAATAACAAGTCAAACAAATGGTTAAACAACAACATGCATTATGTGATTATGTGCAGGGTAGCCCCTAAGACGTGGCCACGGGTGGCCGAGGCCCCCCTTGGAAAACTGTTGGCCACCACATTGCTCCCCTGGGGAGACCGTCTCCAATTTAAAAAATAATCTTCATGTTCACACAAACCAAATAATAATCTTAGTCAGTTAATACATAAACACATAACCCAATGAACAAACAAGCAAACAAATAAATAATAACAAAAAGTTGTGTTTCTGCTTACCAAATTCTAAAGAAGCATAAGTATTAATAGTTTTTGTGGATGGAACTGTAATGCATGCCGTTATAGCAGGAATAGTAAAAGGATGGCTGTGGCTTACATAGTCCTATGGAACAACAGATGCTTTGAAGCGTAGCCGAGAGGAATAAAGCTCGGGACACGTGAACGGATGTCAGCTCCGACAAGAAACAGGCAAATTAAACTGTTCTATGATGCTTATAAAATTCATGTTGAAAAAAAACTTTTTTTTTTTTAATTTGAGATCAATGTGTTGGAAGTGTAAGTAATCTAATGTTTTTAAAGACAAAGAAGGAAAGAAAATGCACAGCTAAAGGCCACATACTGCAAGAGTTACCACAAGGACCAACTTGGTGTGTGCCAACCGAAAGTTTCACTGCCCCTCATAAAACTTTTACAAGCACACCACTGATTATACAGAATGAGATTCAATAAAAGCCTTTAACCATGTTCCTAACCATAAAGAACAGAACCAAGCTTCCTGGTCATGAAGTGGCCAGTTTTCATCCCAATCCATGAATAAACTGTAGTATCAAATAAACACTGGGAAGTGCTTGAAGTGGATTTGAAACATGAAAATGAGCAAGCGTGCATCTGCATGCATCCGTCGTGCAGCCCGAGACTTGGTATGACAAGCAATGTTGCAAATGACAACAGAGGACTCCCATAATGCCACACAGGCAACAATAAAGTGGCATCCATGGGTGCGACCAGAATGACTAAAGTGGTGTGGAGCCTCTTTCTCATTAGAATATTACCTCTGGCTCACAGAGGCGAGTTGAACCCCATTACGATGACCTTCACTGGTACGGCGCTCATTAAATAATACTGAAATGCTCTTTTTCATCTGCGGCCATAATGAGGGGACCAGTGTACGTATCAATATTGGGTTTTATCAGGATGGATCCTGGCAGCAATTATAGGGACCCTTTTGAAAAGTTCACTTCCATTATGCCCCTCTACCACTGGTAATGACATTGTGGCCATAATCACTCCCCGTTGTAGTTAATATCAAATATGAAACCAGATATCGATGGCCCCAGAGACTCTGTGTGTGTGTGTGTGTGTGTGTGTGTCTGTGAATGTGTGTGCGTATGTAAGCACTATTACGATGTAAGCAGGCACATCCTTCATCGCATTGTCTCCTTAATCTGTTGATATTACAAACCATTCATCATTTCATCCTGACACCTTCATAAAATAAAACATACAGTAATTAATTTTGTTAGATGCAGAGGAAAAGAAAAAAAAAGAAAGCAAAGGATGATGAGGAGATGAAGAGGGAGATGGTTATGAAGACAAGGTTCAGGAGTCCAGAATGGAGATTAAATTTATGTTTTATGTGTCACATCCAGCTCAAAAAGTATTTTAAATCAGGAAAAGCAGCAAATCAGAGGAAAAGCAATGAAGCTAATGGAGTTGAACATGAGTGTAATCTACTGATTTTACACTTGAGTGTTGAAATACGGATGAATTCTCATTTATCAGGATTACGAGACAGCATGACTGTCAGATTCCTCTGCAGATGAATGCATAAGCAGCCTGCAATGTCTAATAAAAGTTGTGCATATCATGCTATTTTGTTATTACTTCATAAAAATGTCCAGACTATCTTTTTATCACAAAATTAATTAATGAGGGCATGCAATTAAAATTTGATTTGCAGGTGCCAAACCAAAATTCATGTCTAAATTAAACAGTAAATTACATTTTGGGTAATTTTTTTTATGAATGAAACTTCTGGTGGTGAGAAAACCTGTAATGAGAACTCCCCCCCCCCCCACCCCCACCCCCATGTATCATTATTCTGTTGCAACTTGCTTCTCGTCGTCAGTAGTAGGAATGTTTCCCATATCAGTGTTCTCCAAACCCTCTAACGCTGCCGCAGACAGCCGAGATGGATGCTTACACAGTGGAAAGTAGAAAATTAAAAGGAAGCGTCTGATAAACTGACAGGAGGCACCTCAGGATAGAGGAGCGGGAGATGGAACGATCAGGAGGAGCGTTGAGGAGAGGCTGATGGATATGCAGCATGTTTGGGTGGGGAAAGTTTCTGTGTTCTTTGTTTCAGTAACGTTTGCATGTTTTAATGTGTGTCCTAGTTTATAAAGAGGCTGCCGTTATGAAAAATCAACAAATTTACATTTTAAATGTATTTTAATGAGAAAAATCTTTGTAAATTTAGCCTCATTTTGATAAAATATCCAGAAAATTTATGATTATCTTAATTTTCTTTTTTTTTTGAACATTTTCCAATACACTATGGTTAAGTTGCAGTTCTTCTAAAATTAAATAAATCTGGCCATTTATTTGATCTTTAATATGAATTAAAGAGATGGATAAGAATAAAGCATTAAGTAAAGTCCAGATTAACTCATTTATTTGAGTTCAGTCACATTTTTTTAGCTTAATTTGACAAACGAGAATAGCTTTGGAAACTTTAATGCATAAAAGAACAAAAATGAATCAATAATAAAAGATTTTGATGCAACACAGTTACTTGCAAGCTTCATGGGAAAGAAAAAAATCCATATTTTTTCCGAAGACAAATGATATTTCCCGTTTTTAATGTGTCAGTAGTGTTCTTGGCCACTGAGAAGTTTACAACCAAACAGGGTGAAGCTGCTTTTAGCTACTTTGCTGCTCACACATGGAATCAGCTTCCTCCCAACTCTAGTAACTTTTAAATCAAAATATAAAACTTTCATGTATTCATCAGCCTTTGAACAATTGCACCTTATGCTGCAGCTTTTGCAAAGTAACTGCTCACCCATAAACTTTGTCTTCTTTCTGATTCGTACATCTGAAATAAATTGTATTTATTTTGGTCTAAATTAAATTAAATATGCACTTGTAAGTCGCTTTGGACAATAGCGTCTGCTTGAGGTGAATTGCGCTGCTTCTATCGTGGCTGCAGGAACTGAAGTGGAGATAGTCCCAGCCCACCACCCCACCTAGTGGACACTTATGTTGTGTAATGTCTGAAGTCTGTTGCATATCTGTCTGAGGTGTTTTTTTTTTTTTTTGCAGAGCAAAGCTGCCCTCCCAGTGGGAGGGTAACTCTGAAGTGCCTTTTTTTCCCTCCACCTGAACCAATCCTCATGTTACCCTCTTATCTCTATTAAGGTAGCGCGACTCATGGTTGCGAATGACCACAGTCACCAATTCTTGTCATGTGTCTTGCCCATGTATGTCTGATCTCTGAATTGTGTGTACTGAAACTCTAATTTCCCTCTGGGATTAATAAAGTATCTTTGATTGATTGATTGATTGATTGATTGATCATCACCAGTGTGAATGGGTGAATGACTGACTGTGTTGTGAAGCGCCTTGGGGGGTTGTAGAACCTTAAGAAGGTGCTATCCAAATACAGACCATTTAAATTGGATTTAGTGGTGCTGTCACATTGGTTTTAATGTGCTATTCTCTCGAATGGGAAGAACATTGAATCGTTAAATGTGCTATACACATAAAGCCGACTTGCCTTGCCTAATAAAACAAATAAAAGTATAAAAAAACCTAGTATTTTGTTGACTTGTTTTTTTGCCTATTTAGTACTTTTGTTATAATATTTATTCTTTATTGTTTAATCTACTGTGGTTTTTATTTCGGTGCAGTTTGTGTTCGTGCACATGAACGCTGTCCTGCCGACACACGTGTGTTAAACTTAAAGAGGCAACAACTGAGACGTTACTGTAACTAATTCCCTCAGACCTCTGCACAGCAGCAAACGTTGAGGGTACAGCGGTCTATCCAACCCCCTCGTCCCGCGCTGCCCGGCTGCTCACCCCTGCACAGGTGTTTCCCATTGCCAGTCACAGTCTCTCTCCCCAACACCAACATTGTTTTAAGGCCGAGGACTCTGAGCTCCTTCCAGAGGCGTTTGACAAGCCATCAGGCCCGTGTTTATCTGCACACATAAAACTGCATGCATGGCGGTGTCGACTCTCCCGGCCTCTGGAGACAACACATGATTTTAACATTAGTTCATCCCAGCTCTGAATGAAGGAATCAGCCAGGCCTGCAGCCCTGGTGGAGACCATGAAAAGCACAGAAGCTTTACTGCAAATCTCCTCGATTTCTATACAAGTGCAGCGTGATTACCTGTGTTAATGGGAGCGGCGCAGCCACCCAGTCATCTTGATAATTTAATTTGAGTGTGCCCCGAGGTGGAGCTATCTTTATTTCATCAGCTCAAAGCGGTTTATTTCATTAAAACGTCTTCTTGTCCATCAGTAAGAACCTGTTCCTTCTGAGATAAGCTGCAGCGCTTCATCATAATTGCAAATGTTTGCACATAATGTAAAGACCTCGTGGGTCTGGTATTCTTTAAGATGAAAAAGGTTGCCATGCATACAAATCAGGTATGTGACAGTAATTCCTGCGAACGTTTTCGATTATTTGCAATTCACAGAGAGGTGTCAGAGTTGCTCCGACCTGCAGGGTTTTAGAATTCGGCCCAACGTTTTTGTTCCGAGATGGAAACGAGCAAACGAGTTTGCTCGACTTAAAGCAGTTTGACGTTAAAATTTGTCCTCTTCTGACAGAATATTTTTAAAATTCAACTCGCAGACTTTCACTTTCCTCCTCTCCCACTCATTTACAGTTGGCACATGAATGTACACAGAAGATCACACACGTTTGCGTACACACTCCCTCCCACACACACACACACACATCCCGTGGTGTGGCGGCTGAAAGGGGACTAACTGACAGAGATTGGTGGGTAATTCAAGCCAACATGATTGACTTTATAAACACTTTAAAGTGCCAAGTGGTCTTTATGTTTTCAAGAAATGCCAAAAGTTCCCAGCACAAAAAAAAAAAAAAAAGCACAGGGAGTTGAGCATAAAGGGAGCAAGAGGTAGAAAAATCCTGGAGCTGCTTTCACGTCAGAGTCCACCTCCCTCGCTGCTTCTTCCTTCACTCGATCCCCCCTCTTGGCACTTTTAATGGCATAAAATTACGGGCCTGAAAGAGCGACAACAACCGTCTAGATTTAAAGCATAATACGTTGACAGGAGTGACACGGCCATTTTCTCCTCCTCCATTAGCATCAAGACGCGGCCACCTCCTTTTGCTCTTAAAGAACCGACCGTGGTGGCAGGCTGTAGTTGTCACACGTCACTTCCTCTGTCATTACTCGCTGACACGCAGGCCGCCGCTGCTTTCACACTGACAAACAGCAAAAACATCAAGGAGTCTGAAAGTGATTTAAAAGTGGGCTCTCCATATTGTTAATGCAAAATAATCACTCGGTGGGTGGAAACATTCGAAATATGGCTTTGGGTTTTAGAGCTCAGGGAATATTTAGTCAGGTGAAAGTGGGCCGCGAGTGGAAGTTCAAACAAAAGTGGTCGTTCTGTCAGAATATCTAAACTTTTACACCACTTTGAATTTGACATTATGAGATTATTTAAATAGAATTCTCTTGTTATTTTCAAACGAAATAGGTTGAGGAAAGATAACGGCAAAATTTAGTGAACATTTGACCAAAATAACCCAAAAATATTAAATGTACGGCGTTTTAATGTTTCTTTTTTAATATCTCTACATAAATCTGCAATATAATGCAAGAGATCTGATTTGTTTGATGACACTTTGTAAACAGCCACATTGTGCTTGCTTACCAATCAGAACCAATCTATATTTCTCCAAACGAAGCCTACTCATCAAGCTTTCTAGAACAGATAACATATTTGCTGATTATAAAAATTCCACAGATCAAATCAGAGGGTCATTTTGCTCTTTAGTCAGAATCAAATGGTGCAGCATTATTCAAATCGGTTGGAAAAATCAGCAGTCATAAGCTGTGCAAGAACTTCATCTCAGAATGTTGGGTGTGCCGGAAACTTTAATGTGCAATGAGCCAACAAAGGGTAGAGGTGGACGTCTGTGCTCAGGTCTGAGTTCATTTTTATCTGCTAAGTTGTGTACTTTTGCAATTCTGGTCACCTGCTACTACCTGCTGCAGGTCTCTGTGTACACCTACTTGTTAGTCACACCAAAAAGGATTAATTAACCTGAGTAAACGTTTAAAAACCGGGACCAACATCTCCGATACATGTGTTGAAAACAAAAAAAACTTCTTTGCAAAAACAGATAACTGATGATATAATGATTTTTTTTATCATCTTTTTATTTGTTACTTCAGGTGAAATCAGTCAAAATAAAGTTTTTTGTTTTTGGTCAAAACTGCTTTGATCTTATTTTTCAAACAAACTCTTCAATTCTGAAGAAACCATAGATTCAGAAATGTTCATGTATGAAGGGGTCACAAAGTATGTTTTGATGGTATACTATAATAAATAGAATAGAATAGAATAGAATAGAATTTATTCCCCACAGTGGGAAAATTCATTAGTTACAGCAGAACGTACACTTAGAGAATAATTTGAAGAAAAAAATGATAAAAGTACATGTACATAGGCAGTACGCTACTATTGTAACCATAAGTAAAATATCACATTGTACTCCAGGTGTATCATCCCTTACAACGCCACTTACTAGTAGTGTATAGAAAAACATTATATTTTAATAGAAAACTCATAATGAGGTATTATCTGTTAACTTGTCAAATATGTTTTCAGAATCAACACATCTTGCCTACCTAAGTGAATGTTTGAAAAACAACAGGTAATTTAAAAGAACTTAAAATGAAAAGGGAATTTTTGATTTGTTATTTGTTAATTTTTTAATTATAAACTATATACTAAATGTATTTTATTCTATTTTATATAGTTTAACCAAAATGCAACAGTGAGACAGAAATAACATTGGCACTTGCCACCTGTACATTATCCACCAGAGGGCAGTAGACATGTAAAGGACTGGAAATGGCAGTAGTGATTTGATTGAAGTTTGTGAAAATAGTCTACAAAGTAAAAAAAAATCCTCACGTGTTTTTATGTTAACAAAGAAAATAGTTCAACTGAAGTTCTGATTATTATTATTATTATTTTAACCTTACTCCATCCATCCATTTTCACCCGCTTATCCAGAGTTGGGTCGCAGGGGCAGTAGCCTAAGTCGAGAGGCCCACTTCCCTCTCACCAGCCACCTGGGCCAGCTCCTCCGGGGTAATCCCAAGGCGTTCCCTGGCCAGGTGAGAGACATAGTCCCTCCACTGTGTCTTGGGTCTACCTTTAGGTCTCCTCCCAGTTGGACGTGCCCGGAAAACCTCACCAGAGAGGCGTCCAGGAGGCATCCTAACCAGATGCCCGAGCCACCTCTACTGGCTCCTCTCGATGTGGAGGAGCAGCGGGTCTACTCCGGGCCCCTCCCGGATGACTGAGCTTCTCACCCTATCTCTAAGGGAGAGCCCAGCCACTCTGCGGAGAAAACTCATTTCGGCCGCTTGTATCCGCAATCTCGTTCTTTCGGTCACTACCTAAAGCTCATGACCATAGGTGAGGGTAGGAATGTAGATCGACCGGTAAATCGAGAGCTTCACCTTCTGACTCAGCTCTCTCTTCACCATGACACACCAGTATAATGCCCACATCACTGCAGATGCAGCACCAATCCGCCTATCAATCTCACGCTTCAGTTTTCCCTCACTCGTGAACAAGACCCCGAGATACTCCTCCACTTGGGGCAGGACCTCATCCCTGACCCGGAGAAGGCATTCTACTCTTTTCCGAATCAAGACCATGGTCTCAGATTTAGAGGAGCTGATTCTCATCCCAGCTGTTTCACAATCGGCTGCGAACCGCTCCAGCAAAAGCTGAAGATCACGTTCTAATGAAGTCAACAGGACCACATCATCTGCAAAAAGCAGAGACCTGATTCTCTGGCCACAAAACGGAAGCCCTCCACCTTGGCTGCGCCTAGAAATCCTGAACAGAACTGGTGACAAAGGGCAGCCTTGGTGGAGTCCAACTCTCACTGGCAACGAGCCTGACTTAAGGTTGGTTTATGCTTGACGCGTCCGTGAGGTTCGCACGGCTCCGCGTGGCGAAATTGCGTCATTTTAACAACCACGCCCCTCCACTGCATCTCTGCACGGCCCAAAATTTCCGCAACGCGCACCTAGGAACATTTCTAACCACGCGGACGGTCGGACGTGGTAAAACATGGCGGACCAGCAAGAACTAGTATGGCAGAGGTTCGTAAATACAGACATTTGTATGATTCAGCTCTCAGAGATCACCGTGATCAACATGTTGTTAATAATTCTTGGTGAGAAATAGCTCGCACTGTCGGAAAAGACGAGGACGCTGTTAAAAATGCTGAAATGCCATGTTGTAAACAACAGTAATTTTTACTTCTACTATGGTGTAGTGTTGGATGCATGCTGTAGAGCTCCATGCTGCCCCGTTTCATATTGGCTCACCGAGGAGACGAGCCGCACGAACCATAAACGCTGCGAGTTGTGAAGCGCGTTCCATCCGCGAGCCGCATCACCAAACAAAAAGTGAATGCGTCAAGCACAAACCAAGCTTTACTGCCGGCAATGCGGACCGAGCTCTGACACCAGTCATACAGGGACCTATCAGCCTGTATCAGAGGTCCTGGTACCCCATACTCCCGGAGTACCCCCCACAGGGCCCTCCGAGGGACGCGGTCAAATGCCTTCTCCAAATCCACAAAACACATGTAGACTGGGTGGGCAAATTCCCACGCACCCTCCAGGATCCCCTAAGGGTATAGAGCTGGTCCAGGGTTCCACGGCCAGGATGAAAACCACATTGCTCCTCCTGAATCTGAGGTTCAACAATCCGACGAACCCTCCTCTCCAGAACCCCTGAATAGATCTTACCAGGAAGGCTCAGGAGTGTGATCCCCCTGTAGTTGGAACACACCCTGCGGTCACCCTTTTTAAATAAGGGGACAACCACCCCAGTCTGCCAGTCCAGTGGGACTGCCCCCGATTTCCAAGCGATACTGCAGAGCCGCGTCTGCTAACACAGCCCCACAACATCCAGAGCCTTAAGGAACTCCGGGCGGATCTCATCCACCTCTGGAGCCTTGCCACAGAGGAGCTTTTTAACCACCTCAGTGGCCTCAGCACCAGAGATTTGTCAACTCAAAGTCCCCAGACTCTGCTTCCTCACTGGAAGACGTGTCGGTGGGATTGAGGAGGTCTTCGAAGTATTCTTCCCACCGATCCACAACGTCCTGAGTAGAGATCAGCAGCACACAGCACTCATATTTAAATCTATAAATAGTGTGGTTAGCGCACTGAGGCGCCGGATGGTGGACCAGAATCTCCTCGAAGCTGAATGGAAGTCTTGCTCCATGGTTTCACCGAACTCCTCGGCGACCACCCGAGCCGCGTTCCGCTTGGACCGCTGGTACCCGTCAGCTGCCTCTGCAGTCCCACAGGCCAAAAAGACCTGATAGGACTCTTTCTTCAGCTTGACAGCATCCCTAACCGCCGGTGTCCACCAGCGAGTTCGGGGGTTGCCACCACGACAGGCACCGACCATCCTGCGACCACAGCTCTGGTCGGCCGCATCAACAAAGCACGGAACAGGGTCCATTCAGACTCAATGTCCCCCGCCTCCCCCGGAACATTTTGGAAGTTCTGTTGGAGGTGGGAATTGAAGCTCCTTCTGACAGGAGACTCTGCCAGATGTTCCCAGCAGACCCTCGCGATACGGCCTTACTGAAAAATAAAAATACTTAACGATCCTTGACTGAGTTGATCATGTTTCACGTATGAAAATAATGATAATAATGATGTACAATAATTAATGTATATAATAATAATTAATACTATCACCATTACATGCAACAGCAGCCCTATGATTATACATTTACAAGTAAACTCTTATTTGTATGTGGTTAATATTCATCATGAGGTAAGTATTTCTCACTTTGTTGACACAAACCAAAAACAGTTTTTTGTGAAACTGCAGCCTCCAAATTGGTAGAAATGCACCTTAACCATTTTCTATCTGGTGTTATCTTGTGTAAAAGTTCCTGCAGGTTCCCTTGTTCCATTCGTAGCATCACAGCAGCATCATGATCTCTGTTCTCCACCTTGTTGTAAACAATACTTTTGACACACATGCTCTGTGGGGGAAAGCTCACATACACATTAAAATATTTTCTATAACTAAGAGCTGGGTTATCGTATTGTATAAATTATTGCATGCAAAGTGAGCCTGAATGACCCAGGAAGCCTCCACTGGCTTGTCTACATAGAGCCTCATTAGGGACATTGATGGATGGGCTCCGGCTACAACTGGGCTCCCCCCAGAAAAGCTTTATTATTAGTGTTTGTGTGTTGCTTAAACTGACATTTAATTACAGGTGCAAAGAAAAACAGTTATTAAATAAGATTAATCATTCAGAGCTTGATAGGTTTTATTTGGCTTGGGTTTTTACAGGGAGAAAAAATAACAGCACTACAAATGAGTCAGTGCTTATTGATTAGAAATCTGAGATTCTAACAAAAGATTGTTAATAGTATCAGCAATTTAAAGTCACATTGCATTATTATATACACAAAATAAAGTACATAGTAGGAAAATAGCTTTTGCTTTTTAAAAATGTTTTATAATTGATTAAAAAATGGTTTTTCTTCCAGAAAATACACTGTAAAAATGAACTTTTAACATTAGGTTTGAAATGTTTATTATTCTTTAAATTTAAGTAAATTCTAAAGGAAATTCATATTACTTTTTATATTTAAGCTGCTAGGTATGGTGGAACCAGTTGACAGATTTGTTTAGTAAATTCAACATTTTATTTCTTACAGTGTAGCTCGTGGAAAATTTTGAATTATCTGTTTTAACAATGCATTTAATTTTGTGACTGGATGCTTTAAACTTAAAAGCAAATTATTTTATATAACAATAGTCAATACAGTACCTAAAATAAATGAAATAAAATGTAAAATAAAGTAATAACACATTTTAAACAAATCTATTTTTTATTCTCTAGTTTTCACTGCTGCCACCATGGAGCTTATTTTCACAGAAAACCATCCTTCTTCACACAAGGAGCTGTGGTTGTGTATCGGATTTACAGCTGATAGTTTACTTTTATTCCAGAAGAGGTCATTTGATATTATATTTTCTGTTTCCCAAAATGGCTTCAGCCGAGGACTCAGACACATAAAACACACTCCTGACAGCGATACATTTCACGTGATGACACAACTCTGAAACAATCTCGATATTGCCTTTCCCTGTCATAAACAAAATCTGACCACAGTTCTGTTTGCTGTCGCGCGCACGCGCATGTGTGTGTGTGTGTGTGTGTGTGTGTGTGTGTGTGTGTCCGTCCTGTACATGCATGGAAATGGAAGAAAAGAATTGCAGAGAGACATGAGACGAAAACTCTCTCATTCTCAGAGGCAGAGTGAGTGGATGGGCTGACTCTGGGGAGATCAGTGGGAACGGCTGTAAAATGCACAAGTAACTGAAGGAGATGTGGCTTTTCTGAGGGGAGAGAGGGAAAAGAAAACCAGAGAAAGAGCAAAAGACAGGAAGGCTGAGAAGGAGAAGTGGAAGGAAGGAAGAGTAAAAGAAGAAAAGACAGCAGGGGGTATGCAGAAAGAACGGAGAGGGATGGAACAGACATGGTTGGAAGTCTGGCAGGTGCTTCATCATCTGCCGAGGCATTGCCAGGGCGCCCGTAAACAGTCATTGTGCTTCTCCAGGGAGCAACCTTCTCCATAACTAGCCCTGGTATAAATCCACCTCTTAGCTACAGAATTAGACAACCGTCTTGAGAAAGTCTCACTCTGTAAGTGCTGCACAGACATGAGGGAAACAGGGAAGACACAGCATAACACGGGTCCACAGAGAGATGCAAACGAGGTGCACACAGAAGGCATAGCCTATGTAAATGAAACCAGATGGCCGCTTTGATACCTATAAAAAAATTCTTAATGTTTGCTCTGGCATCATTGTTTTGAATAGTTTCTTTCCACTGAGCAAGGATTAATTTCCGCGGCATCAAAAACAGCTGTCACCGCGTCGTGTAGGTGTCTGCTGTGGATCAGAGCAAGATCCCAGTCCGATGTCTGCCTTTTCTCACCTTGTTGCTGTGTGGATCGTTCATTTAAGTTCTAACATGCACTGCTTTAACCTATATTTCTAAATTATTTTTTACAACTTTTGAACAAAATACTGTGGAAATAAAATGTATTGATCTGTTTAAATAAGTGGAACTTCACTTCTCTGCTGTGCACAACTTAGCTATGCCTTTTCTCAATTGTGTTCCCTAAAATAACATAAATCATTAGGTAATCATACTATTATAATTGATAGCACCTTATTTCTGAGCAGAAGAGGATTAGGGTCTGAAAAGAAAAAAAATATGAAAAATAATTCAGACTTTTCTCAGAATTCTGACTTTTTGACTTCTCAGAAAAAGTCAGAATTCTGAGATCAAAATGAAAATTCTGAGAAAAAGTTGGAATTCTGAGATGAAAGTATATGGAGAAGGCTTAATGCCACTGAAAAGAAAAAGAAGAAACACTTATTATGACTTTAATCTCAGATTTCTGCCTTTTTTTTTCATAGATTTCTGACCTTTTGACTTCTCGGGAAAAAAAATCTAAATTCTGAAATTAAAGTCATCATTCTGGAAAAAAAGTTGGAATTCTGAGATTACAGTATATGGAGAAGGATTAATGGCACTGAAAAGAAAAAGAGAAAAACTATTCTGACTTTGGTCACAGATTTCCGACGTTAATTTCAGAATCCTGACTTTGAGTTCTCTGAAAAAAGTCAGAATTCTGAGAAAAAAGGTAATCCTGAGATTAAAGTCAGAAATATTTTTGTCCTTTGTTTTCACTGGCGCTAACCCTCATCCATACATTTAGTTAATGTTATCCAAAATTGTTCTGAGGTCAAATTTGTCATAGCAAATCCCTGCAGACACGAACCCAGAGTGTTGTAACAGGATGCTAATCTCCTAAACTCTCCATCTGTATTTGCTGAAACGTTGCCTCACTTCCAACCTGTTTGCCTAAACGACACTTGACTCAGGCGTGTTTTCACAAAAAGGCATCCTGTGGGTCAAAAGAAGGAAAAGTGGGTTAATGTTCAGGCTTGTGGAATGATGAAATAAGGATACGCTATATTGTGAGAGAGATTTTCTGGCTCTTTTGTGAATTTTTTTATGAAATTGACAACTGCATCAACATTAATGTTGAAAGTCTGTTTTCATATGAATAATAACACATTTTTTTTTGTTTTTTGTTATTTTTCAAAGTGGATTTTTTTTGCCATCCAGCTAAACAGTAAATAAAACATTTACATAATCAAAAATCTTTACTGACGCATAAAGAATATATACAAGAAAACAACATTTAATGATGAAATGATTGCATCGAAAGCAGCACATGAGTCCAAACAGCCGTCTCCAAGACTTAGTCAACATTTCACTTTAGTGCAACTAATTTAATAGTTCCTCCTCTCGCACACTTTCACAAAAACATCCCCGCATGACTTTTAAACATTCTAATAAAACGATTTTACAGAGTGGTGTGAGAGTGAATTTCTGGGCTGATGCCGTGGAGATTGAAAAGAAATGTGAGCATGATGATATATACAGGAGAGAAGAGGGAGGGCCAGAATGGATTTTATTGGTAAAAACATTTTTTTAAAGATGCTATGTCTTGTTCTGAGGTAAGTTTGGGTCAATTCTGCAGAAAAGCATTTAAATAAAGATGTTTAAAATTATTTTAAGTACTCAGAGTGTCATCATCTATTCTTTAAATTGCCCAAACAGTAGATCATGCTCAATCAAGCAAGCCATAATCAACCTTTGATACAATAAGCCTTCTGCTGACAGTAATAATCCACTGGCCACCATCTCAATGAATAATTGATGGCCAACTTAACAGACTAATGAATGAATGTGGTTTGGGTTTGAGTGATAGCCCTCTTGTTGGAGGGCCATCCCAGGAGGGACGGGGCACCAGAGACAGAGGTGCCATCCCCTATAACCTGGATAATTGCTCTTTTGACAAGAAGGACTCGACTGGGTGTTTTCTCATGAAGGCTGACCCTATTACCTATTTGTTCATTAGCACCGTTCCACTTTATCTCTCCAATTAGAGCTGGGACGGCAGCGAGCAGCGAAGAAAAAATAGAAGAAAATGCATTTTATTACAGTTTTTTAATAAGCCAATGCAGGGAAGGGTGCATTTGTGTTGTCCAAACACTCCCACTCCCATTTGAACACCAATTACAATCCATTTCCACAGGTCTGATAACATTCCTGCTCCAGTTTCGGTGCAGCACTCTTAACTAAACAATCCCCTATTGACATGAGCTGCAGCCTCACAATAGCCACAAAGCATCAGGGTTCCTGTTTGTGTTGACACTGTTTGAACCCTCCTTTGAGAGCAAACTCACTGTGGACACAGGCGATGCACAACTGGAGCTTTGTGTCACACAATCCAGCAAATCAGTGCTTTTTCTTTTCTTTTTTTTTAATGTTTGGGTTTGATAAGCAAAAGGAGACGGGAGGGAGCGCAACAAAAGGAAGTCAGGTGAGTGGAAGTGTGGAAAAGTTAAGAGGAGGTGGAGGCTGGCGCCACTAGGGGACAGTAGTAAGTCACGGACAGCAGCAGCAGGAATGTGCACATCAGTTTGTGTGCCTGTGAATGCATGCAAGTGTGTGTGCGGCACAGAGCGAACAAAAGACTTTCTTTGTTGCACTCTCAAATAATAAAAGAATTCCGAAATAGCAACTTGACTGCTTTAGAAAAGATCTTGACAATGCGCCGGCCTTTAATGCACAGGAACAGCTCCAGATTTACATAATCACATGTAACATAAACCACCATGAGGCTCCACAGCCAACAAACAAACTCACCGAGGAGCAAACAGCAACAGCACAGGTATCTGCTTTCCCCTATAGACTTTATATGCCTACTAAAACTGCATTAAGCTTCTTCTGCTCACAACAAAAGGACACGTTTGCAAATTGTATAGACTCGTGTGGCGGTGACAACAGAGAATAGGCCTCTCAGGTTTAAACAAAAAGCCCAAAGTGAAAGGTTTTGATTTGACCTGAAAATGATTTATAGCTTTAATTACTCACAGAAAAAGAGGCTAATTTGGGAGGGATTTCACTTTGATGAGAGCTAAAATAGAAAGAGAAAAACTATAACTGAGAAAAGAGGAGGTTTGTGTGTCACTGGCACAAAAAACCTCTCTCTGAGCACAGATCAAAGGGAATGACCAGAGGATTTTATTACTATCTGCTTTCATTGTGCTCCTAAAAAAGAACATTTCTTTGGTTACTGGTTTAAACAAGAAAAGTTAACACTTGAGTGTTCCTTCTGACATTAAATATAACTGTCAGGAGGGAGCTTGTGTTTCATTTTTCACTATGGTAACCAAAGACCTATATTCAAAACACGCTGCAGCCTCCTCTTCCTCCTCCTCCTCCTCCTCCTCCTCCTCCTCCTCCTCCTCCTGCTGCTGCTGCTGCAATTAAAAGCAGAACAATAACAATATTCACCAATGACAGTGGTGTTTGAGCGCTACTTATGCCCTTTGTTAGTTTCACAGGATTTCTCATGAATTAGTTAAGTCTGTTAATTGCACATTTATTGCACTCAAGGCCAGAGAGAAACACTAAATGGTTTCCAAGATTAAAAACCTGTACAGAAATGATGAAAAATAAATGAAGAATTTACATTAAAGGCTTAACAACTTAAATGCCGAGTCTATTTTATTTCATTTAAAATCATTAAAAAATGATTAAAAAAAATGTTTCTGAATGCATCACAATAATTACGTCAATCATTTGCATACATTAAAAGAAGAATATTTATTTAAAATATCCTACCTTGGGTGTTTTAACGATTTTTTAAAAATAATATAAAATCTGAGGAATAATGAATCAAATGAATCCAGCAGCATCATCTCTGATCTGCGTTTCAGTATGAGGTGATGTTTGAGTGACGCGCCGCCGGCTGTCGCTGCCATGTGCTGAGGTTTCCCTCTCATTTCCAGCAGCAACAATAATAATGACTATTCTGCAGCTATAGCCCGACTGTTTGTGTTATTGTGCGGTGTCAGACACAGGCTCTGACGTTTGCTATGCTATCAGCAGGAGTGTACAAATACAAACACATTTGCCTGAGTTATTGACCTTTATCTCCACACTTTCTTGACAGCCTTCTCCAGTTATTGACAATACAAACACATGGGACGACGCATAACCTTTCATTCAAAGGAGCACTTTCTCTCTCTCTCTATTTTCTTGCCTCCCTTCTCCTCTCACTCTCTCTCTCTTTCTATTTGCTTTTGCAATTTGTTTAAATAAAACAGGGCAGACAATGGTACTGCTCATTTCTGCCATTTTTCTTTCACTCCAGATTTCAGGGGATAATATCATTAGACCGATACGATGGTTTCCCATCCAGGCTCAGATACACAGAATATTTCAAGGATTCAATATAAATTTGACATGCTGGCATTAAGGGAGAGCATTGTTTCCCTATTTGTTTGCTCGCAAAGTTGATTTGATCATAAATCCTGGATTCCTCAGGCATCATATTTGTCTTTATGATGCTTCAATTACACTCAAACACATGTTCAGTAAAGTCGGAGAGGAATTGTATTCAAAAGATGCTTCAGAACCCAGGATTTGGTGAAAAATGTTGTCAAAGTATGTGTGTAAGTTTGTTTTATTTCTATTTAAACTGATGCAGGGCGTCTGTGCAGAAAAACAGAATTATTCTGAAAACTGGACTGCATACATAAAGCTTTAATAAACAGAAAAATTTATTGCATCTCAATACAGCGAGGAATAACAACGGTCATAAAAAGCACTAGTTCTCTGCTAATGATTCTCCTCCAGGATTTATCTTGTTTTTTTAACGTATGTCCTCCTGCATGAAAAATAGCGCGCATAAAACACGCGTGTCCCCACCAGTCGGCCCCTCTGCAGGTACTTTCGCGTCCCCACCCTTAAAAAAAATTAAATTTTAAACAATCCAGACCGGTGCTTGGTGACCGCGGTTAATCATCAAGAAACAAAGACATCAAACAATATTTGATAATGAGAAAAATGCCTCCAGGATATTAGGGGATGGAGAGGGAGGGGGGCACAGCGTGATCCTCAGCAGCAAAGCAAGGTAGAGGAGGCCACACCAGACACCATCTCGTCTGTGTGTGGTGACGGAGTGTGTGGGTGTGACTGATAGAGACACACACACACACACACACACACACACACACACACACACACACACACACACACACACACACACACACACACACACACACACACAGAGAGAGAGAGATAGATGCAGTCACACAAGCACTGTTACACACTCATAGGATAATTTAAAAAGAGTCCACCATGAGATAATTAGAACTAAGAATGTAGAGATTTGCAAAACTGCCTCATTTTGAACTTCCAGCCCAATTATCTGCTGTTAAAAAGGCCTTACCAGCCTGCAAATGGTGACTGATAAAAATTAAATTAAAATTTTAACAGAAAATAAGATTTTTTTAGACAAAAAAATGTGTTTTTCTTTGAAAAGCTGGATTGTTACAAAAATGCATGAACATTTTAGTCAAGCATAAATAAGATATGCTGGGAATAAATCATTTTTTAAGTCAACATTCAATTTTTTATAAGAAAGCTAAACTTTTACATATTTATAATAAATATAATAAAATATTATTTTTTCACCTGCACAGTGTTCTGACAAAAGAGAAAATAATAGTATGAGAGCAAAACAAGTAATGAGAAGAAACAGTTTTTCCTCTCCTCCTGTCATTTTTATTGGGTTCTTCTTGATTGACGCAGCGTTAACGGCCTGGCCAAATTGAGGCAGATCCAGCAACCTATAGGCTGAGCGTGCAGCATGTGCAGCCACCTCGGTCATGCAAATTGCACTCGGACAACCCGTTGACTATGATTAATGAGCTTGGGCTGCAGCCTTTGTTTCCGCGTGTAGCCATTTGGAGAGAGAAATACAATTTCCAAATATTACAGATTATCTTTTTTTATGCTGTGCACTTGCTCATGTTGTGTTTTTACAAAAAAAGATAAAAAAATACAGCTGAATGAGAGCATGTGTGCTTGCATGTTTATGTAAGGAAGATAAGCTCAATTGGATTTAATTACATGTCCTCTAATTTAATTTCTAGGAGGATAATAGAATATATAAAAGAAAAGGCTTTAGGATGAAACGCTCGGGTCTCTGGTGATGTGAAATATGGATGTGGGCTTTTCAGGGGTAGTCATCCTGTACAGATGGAGAGGAGGGGAAGGGAAGGGAAGGGAGGGGGTTATGAATCTGATACCTTGCTAATACTACAGGCATTTCCTGCCTAGTGTTTAATCTGTGATTTTTAAACCGGAGATCAGTGATTTACCTGATACCAGAGAGATATTCTGCTCTTTAGAGTGAACAAAAGACATCAACGCTGATCATATTAGAAAAGGCTTTTTTTAATGGTGAGGAACCAGATTTTAAGACAGGTGACGAGTAAAGGAAATTACAAATCCAGTCGCTTAGACAAATTTAGCTCAGACTGTGCGTAAAACGACAAAGAAATGGATTCCTTTCCCCTCCCCGTTACACAGTTTCCCCTCCGCTTCAAGCAAAATGTAAATGTTTTCCTGGCATTACGGTGTATCTGTACCATTAGCGGCACGGTGCTTAGCACTACAATGCAGCGGCGAGAGCCGTGAAGCAGAGATCAGTGCAGCCTCTCCTGGATATCAGAGGGAGACATCCTTTGTAAATTCATCTCAAACTGTGAGCAGGCTTCACAGCTGGTTAGCAGCTCGGGATGTACCACCGCCCTGTTTACATTTTGCCTCTAAACCACTCATCTTTTCACTGTATCTCCCTCCATCGCCTCATCTCTCCCTTTCTCTCTCCTTCAAGCTCCAAACACAGTCCAGTATAGCAACCAAAGATGCACACAGATGCAAACTTCACACAAACACACACACAGATCACATAAAAGCATAGTAGACACCTACACAGCAAAACCTCCGATCTCCTGGCTTCTGGAGCTGTTACAGTACCCAGCCTTTCAACTCCTCCTCTGATTTTTATCTTTTTATTCAGTTGGATTACACTGATTCCTTTATACCTATTAAATGTGCAGCTCCTCACTAGAAAACCCCTGATCCTCTGATGAATAAAGTGCCTCTCCTGCCCCTGACCTCGGCCTCTTTGTAGCAATCAGACCAGACTTCCTCAGAGGGCCTGATCTTATCTGACCGTACCAATCCCACTACATAGCCCTCTTTTGTAGTGACCGTCGAGCGCCGAGCTACGGACTGTGCCGGTGAACACACTGCTCAAGACCTCAGCTCATCTCAGGCATCATACTACACTGCCCAATAACAATGAGCTCTATTTTCTGATGCACCACAGGTCAGATGGAGGCTTTCTGTGCACCAATCTATTGTCCACCCACAATGAAGGAATTCAAAGGAATGTTTACCTGCTGGAAGTTGTGTCACGTTTGCATGCTGTAAGGTTAATTGTAATGTTTTATGTTTGCAAAGTGAGGATAAAGTTAAACTGGGCAGATGAGAAAACAGCTTTTATATTGCTCTTAAGGGACCTGTCGGACAAACTGGGTTGTAAAATTACTCTTATTTAATTGCTAAAGCCAGAATTAATCATAATCTTCACATTTTCATTAAACTAAAGCATTTCTCACGATTTAGCTTAAACAGCCATTCCAGTTCAGTTTTTGTGGAGAATTTAAAGCCTGTTCATTATGATTTTACACATCTGTGGCTGCAGATATCTATCTTAGGAACTGCAAATGAGAGAATTAAACATTTAAAAAATAAAGATTAAATATTCAAGATGTCAGAGTATATTATCATTTCAACAATAAATAAAACAAGTGAAATTGAAGCAAATGTGTCATGTCGGCCAGAGTGACAACAGAAATAACAATAAAGACAAAAGAAAGGCGATGAAGATGCTGCATGAAGTGCAAACAGTGTTTTTAAATTTTTTTTTCAGAAAATGTGAAATTCTGTTTTTAACATACTTTTGAGATTAAAATATAATAGACTATGCTTATTCATTTATTATTGTTTAAAATTTAAGAATAATGATTTATTGGAACAATGTTTACAATTTTCCAGAGATATAGAGTGTGCTTCCAAATTTTTAGCAATGCATTTCAGAAGGAGAAAAGAAATTTCTTCAAGAATTGTTGTAACTTGAAAACTGGGCTGTTTTATTGTGGTTAGAGCTGAACGGTTTCCCTCATTTTAGTAAAGGCCGTCATGTCACAACCTCATGCAACACCAGAGGATTTCAAATCCTATTTTCGACAATCCATTTTAATAACTTTCTTTATTAAGCTCAAGTTTAAATCAGACTGTAATACAGACTCCAAGTAAAATGCCCCCACCCCTTCCCTCTCACTGTGCATCTATTTCTCCAGTACATCCACACCTGTCAGATATCTCCCCCATTCGCTCATTTACATTTATTTCAAGAACTTTTGCACTTTTGGACAAAAAAAAAAACACTTGACAAGCGTGACAGGACGTGCACAGAGCAGGAAGCTGACAATCTAAAAATGTGTCACACGCAGCACTGCATCCTGGCTTGACACGCCTTCCTGCTGCAGATCAACCAATAATCAGCCAGCTTACTGAGCAAGGAGGACAGAGCGACCAATCAGAACGCTATTCACTCAGAATTCTCATCTTTAACTTCCTAGCGGGAAGTAGTTGCATTAGTAGCTGTGCTCAGACGGAAATTCAGGTAAACAAGCTATTTACATATTATTTACTGTTCAAGACCGTTTGAAAACCCCTTTTTAGAAACATACTTGTGATAATTTTACAAAGAAGAGAGAAAACGTTTGCATTTTGTGTGCCGTGTTAGTTATACGAAGCTATATTTGGTTAGCATTACAGTCGTGTCAGACAGCTGTCAGTTACCCCGTTCTCTGCTGCAATCTGCATGTATCAAGCTCTCTTTTCCTGTTTCTTTACATAGATCCGGAAGAAAATTAAAGTATGAGGCTGTCTCGTGCCGAATACAAAGAGATAGTTAGATGGACCGATCATTTGAGACCTACACGGCAGTGTATGAAGATGCTGAAGGACAGATTTCCTCAGTAAGTTACACTATGGACTGTTTTCATGCCCCAGTTTTACTATTTTTATTCTTTTGTGCTGGGATTGCATACTAACGCCAGAATGAGAATAAAAACACAAATTAACGGGAAATGCTAATTATTTAACAATATTAAACTATTCCAGCATATTGATCTCACAAAATTCATTCGAGTTATTTTTTTTTTACATATATTAATTTTTCCTGTTTAGATGCTATAAACGTGTATAATCCCTTGTAATTCAGTCTTTAATATCCCCAATTAATTCCACACAGGTCTCTGTATCGGCTCCCACCACAGCATTAGACAGTGTTTTGCCATGCAGTGCCCGTGTATCCAGAAATCGAAGGGAGAGGTTAATGGTTGTGTTTGCCTTTCTCCTTGACACTGAGGGCCCTCACTTTATTGAATGTAACACGTGTAATCCCCCAAGGCCACCAGGACACCACGGCTGATCCCGCCGAGGTCACTTACAAAGTTGCATGTATTTGGAGCTTCCTACTTCCATTGTGCCCTAATCACCAATCTAGAAGAAAGTATCGAGTCCCCAAAGGGACGCGGCGTAGCTTCAGCTCTCCTTTGTTCTCACTGTCAGCATTCTGCAGAATGTGTCATGTGGATAATGCAATATTCTTTATGTTTACACTCTTATCAGTCAGAGGTCCTTCATGTGTTTTGGAGAAATCCAAAATGTATTTAATAAAGTGATCAGATGTCTTTTGGTGATGCTGCTGGTGGGTGCAATAATTAAAGAAAAACACTGGACCACTTTTATTCCAATGATTCTGCACAAAGTCTTTCTCCCAGAGGTGCCTGCTCTTTTGTTTAGTCTTGCTGGTCATTGCTATTATTTCATTCACCATAACCTATATCGCAGAGGCCCTTGCTCTTTATAATCCCTGAGTCTCGTCACCGGGCCTGACAGACAGGCTCGGCAGCAGTGTTTTCACAGCCTGCAAAATTATTCTGGTTGTCCAATCAGCTGAGCCGGGCTCTGGAGGGTTAGTGATTGGACTGGCAGGAAATCAGGCTCTTAAGACATAACATATCGACTAGGCCATCCATCATCTCTTAGCATGCGCTCAGGCACAGCAGTCAGCCACCCTCCCCGCCCCACACCCCCTCCTGTCCCCTCGGACCATGCGGGAGCCCTGCCACTGCGTAAATATTGGCCAGGGAGGGGTTGAAGGGGGAGTTGGCGGTTTGTTGCGGACAAGTCTGCAATAAAAAGATGGGCAAAAGAATGGTTTGGTTATTACAGCTGGGCAGATAGAGCAGACCGATAGTTAGGTATTAAATCATTTTGGATTGTGATCTGTAATTTACAAAGGAGACAGCTGCAGATCCATATGTTTAGACAGAGATATATGCACTATCAATATTATTTAGGAATTATTATTGTTTGTTCAACAAATAATTCATTTATGTTACTTATGGATTTATGTCAGTCAAATGTTTTAATGTCAAATGTTCAACTTGGGTGAATTATAACGAAAAATCATCAATATCTTGATTTTGAATTCATTGTCTTATGGATTTTCAAAGATAAATAAAGATATTTATTTATACTTTTTTGCAAGTTACTGAAAAAAGCAACTACGCTAAAAAATAACAGACCAAGTAACATTTTTGAACATCTTAGGTGTGTTCTTGCTGTGTCTTTGTAAATCCATGCTTTCGTTCTTTTTTTAAACACAGAAACAGTTTTGTTTACCTGTTTGTAGCTACGGTTTCACCGACAGCTGCCGGCTTCTTCAGGCTGACGCTGATGGTGGCGCGTCACTTCCTTCTCCGTTTATCTGCAGGCAGCAGAGGACGTTGTCGCCCTCTACTGCCCGCTCTCCCCTCTCCGACGATGCAGTCCCATGCGTGGTCCAGCGTGTAAACTCCGTCGTCCCTGTTCATGGTCCCACATCCACGTCTCCTTATCTCTATTGCTTCCTTGATCCATCTTTTGTATTTTTGTTGTTCAGTGGTTATGATCCGTGTGCTGTCCCAGTCCATTATATGGTTTTCTCTTAAGCAATGATCTGTTACGGCTGACTTTTTTATTGTACTTTCTGCTTCTTCTTTTGCTGCTCTTGTGTGTTTACGATTTGCCTCTTTCTCGCACTCCTTTCTGTGTTCTATTGTCCGTGTGTTGAGTTGGCGTCCGGTTTCTCCTATGTATGTTTTATTGCATATTTTGCATGGGATTTCGTAGATGACTCCACATTTTTGTCCAGCTGATATTTTGTCTTTTGGGTGTACTAATCTGTTTCTAACTGTTGTGTATGGCTTTGTTGGTGTGTTTATGTTGTGTTTTTTCATTGTTGCTCTTATTTTTTCCGTTATGCCTCTGATGTATGGTAGGGTTATCACTGGTTTTGGTTCTTGTCTTTCTGGGTTTCTGGTTCTTTTTTTGGGTTGTTCTTTGCTTTCTGTTTTTGTTTGTTGTTTTCCTTTGTTTATTGCCCATGTCGGGTATCTGCGGGTCTTTAAAGCGTGTTGTATGTGTTTGTCCTCTTGTTTACGGTCTCTCTCTTCTGTTATTATGTTTGCTCGGTGATATAATGTTCTGATTACTGACATTTTGTGTATGGTGGGGTGTTCTGATGTCCATAATAGATATTGGTCTGTGTGTGTTGGTTTCCTGTATGTGTTTATGTTTAGGGTCCCGTCGGTCTGCCTGGTGATTTTCATGTCCATAAATGCTATGCTGCCTTCTGTTTCTAACTCATAAGTGAATTTTATGTTGCCCGTGTCGTCAATATTGTTTAAGTGTTGTGTTAGTGTTTCTGTTTGACCTTTTGGTATGATTTCCAGTATTTCGTCTACGTAGCGTTTCCATAGTTTTATTTTGCAGTTTGGGGGGGCGGTGGCTATGGCTTTTTGTTCCAGGTCTTCCATGAAAAACTCGCACAGGGTGGCTGATAACGGGTTACCCATGGCGAAGCCTTCCAGTTGTTTGTATATTGTGTTGTCGTATGTGAAGTGGAGTTAGCTACCAGTCCTATCAGTTGTGCTATGTCATCTGCTGTGAGGTTTGTCCTTTTATGTAAAGTTTTGTCTTGTCTGATTCTGTTAACTACTATGTCTATGGTTTTTTGGGTTGGTGTTTTTGTGAACAGGGATGTGACGTCATATGAGATGAGTATGTCGTTGTCTTCTATTGTAATTTCCTTTAGTTCTTTTGCCAATTCTATACTATTTTTGCAGTGTTGGTCTGTATTTCCTAATAACGGGCTGATGATTCTGCTGATATCTTTTGCCATGTTGTATGTTGGTGTACCTATGCTGTCAACTATTGGTCTAAGTGGGGTGTTTTGTTTATGTATTTTTGGTGTTCCATATATTCTTGGTGTTATATTTGCTGTGGGAATCCAGTGTTTGTACATTTTTTCTGTTATTTTGCCTTTTTCGTGCAGTGGCTTCAGTAATTTTTTCATGTTTTTCTTAATGTTTTCTGTTGGATCTTTTTTAAGTATTTCATATGTATTTTTGTCTTCTAGCATCTGTTTCATCTGTTGTTTATGTTTTTCTCTGTCCATAACTACTGTGGTTCTTCCTTTATCTGCCGGTAGAATAATTATCTGTTCATTTTTGGATAAAGCTGTCATGGCTGATTGTTCTTCTTTTGTAATATTGCTGTGTTGAATTTGGCTGTTTTTTAATATCCCAACTACGTTATTTCTGAGTTCTGCTTTCTTTCCCTCATCTGTGATCTGTTGACATGCTAGTTCTGTTGCTACAATAAATTCATCATATGGTATTTCTTTTGGTGTTACTGCAAAGTTTAAACCTTTCTTTAATATGCTCTCTTCTGCTTCTGTTAGTTTGTATTGTGAAATGTTACATACCCATGAGTTTGGTGTGGAGTTGCCTTGTATTTCTCCCCTCTTTTTCTTGTTTATGAGTCTGTTTAACTTCTTTGTGTCTTTCTTTCACTTTTATGAACTCTTGTTCCTGTTTTTCCATCATGTGTCCTTTAATTAGTTCCTCCATTTGTTTATCAAGTTTGTAATTCCTTTTCAAGTCCAGGTGTCCTCTTTCCAGTTCGTCCTCCACACGCCTCTGTTTGGTTATGACGTTCCTTATCCTCTCCTTGAGCAGTGCTCTCTGTGCTCTTTCTATTATATTTTGTGCTGTCTGGGTCTGGATCAATGTTTTCAGCTGTAGGCTTGTGGGTGTGATGTTTTCGTCCCGGCATCTTAAACAGAAGCGAAGGTGGTTTCTTAGACGTGCGCGTTTCTGGTGTAATCGTTCCAAACGGCGGAAGTCCTTCGTTCCTTGTTGTCCGTATTTCTCTTTGAACATCTTAGGTGTGTTCTTGCTGTGTCTTTGTAAATCCATGCTTTCGTTCTTTTTTAAACACAGAAACAGTTTTGTTTACCTGTTTGTAGCTACGGTTTCGCCGACAGCTGCCGGCTTCTTCAGGCTTTAAAGACCTGCAGATACCCGACATGGGCAATAAACAAAGGAAAACAACAAACAAAAACAGAAAGCAAAGAACAACCCAAAAAAAGAACCAGAAACCCAGAAAGACAAGAACCAAAACCAGTGATAACCCTACCATACATCATAACGGAAAAAATAAGAGCAACAATGAAAAAACACAACATAAACACACCAACAAAGCCATACACAACAGTTAGAAACAGATTAGTACACCCAAAAGACAAAATATCAGCTGGACAAAAATGTGGAGTCATCTACGAAATCCCATGCAAAATATGCAATAAAACATACATAGGAGAAACCGGACGCCAACTCAACACACGGACAATAGAACACAGAAAGGAGTGCGAGAAAGAGGCAAATCGTAAACACACAAGAGCAGCAAAAGAAGAAGCAGAAAGTACAATAAAAAAGTCAGCCGTAACAGATCATTGCTTAAGAGAAAACCATATAATGGACTGGGACAGCACACGGATCATAACCACTGAACAACAAAAATACAAAAGATGGATCAAGGAAGCAATAGAGATAAGGAGACGTGGATGTGGGACCATGAACAGGGACGACGGAGTTTACACGCTGGACCACGCATGGGACTGCATCGTCGGAGAGGGGAGAGCGGGCAGTAGAGGGCGACAACGTCCTCTGCTGCCCGCAGATAAACGGAGAAGGAAGTGACGCGCCACCATCAGCGTCAGCCTGAAGAAGCCGGCAGCTGTCGGCGAAACCGTAGCTACAAACAGGTAAACAAAACTGTTTCTGTGTTTAAAAAAGAACGAAAGCATGGAAGTAACATTTTTGCAAATGTCTGAATGAGTTTCTTACATTTCCCTGAACAACAGAACACTATTTGAAGTGGCTGAGAAACACAATTGTGTGACAGCCTTTAAAGGGGGTTCACTCCACAGAAATAGTTGGTGGTATTTTTTAGAGATTGACTGCAATGGTTTCAGCTATTACGTTCCCAATATGTGGAGGGCAAAAATGGCAGATTTGTGCTGCTAATTCTTTGGCCGATGTTCATGACCAATATCTAGACGATTTCCACCGTATTTACATGCTAAAATGTCACACTGATAACAATGATTGTATCGCTTTTTGAACCTGGGGCAGCAGTAGCTTAGGAGGGAGAGCGGGTTGTCCACTAATCGGAGGGTTTTACGATCAATCTCGACTCCCAGCAGAAAATGCTGATGATGTGTCCTTGGACAAACCACTTAAGGTTGGTTTATGCTTGACGCGTCCGCGAGGTCCGCACGGTTCCACGCGGAAAAGTTGCGTCATTTTAACAACCACGCCCCTCCACCGCGTCTCTGCACGGCCCAAACTTTCCGCACCGCGCACCTAGGAAATTTTCTAACCACGCGGACGGTCGGACATGGAAAAACATGGCGGACTGGCAAGAACTAGTATGGCACGTACGTGGTACGTTCAAATGTCTTATTGTCTGTGACTTCAAATGGTGTTTTTCTTTTTGGGACTCTGGTAGTTTGTCCTAAAGTTGAAGTGGTAGCAGCCGACCGTTTTTCCTTCTCAGATAATATTAAGCCTTAACTTCTCAAACCAGTGAGGTTCTGTTGCTAAATATGCAAGTGCCTAATGAAATGAGGACCCAGGGAAATCCGGAGGTGCGGCGGTTCAGCTAGACCGACAAACGTATGATCCAATAGTTGCTTTCGGTCTGAAAGTTGTGATTTGCAGAGATTTTTAGACAAATGCAAGAGAACCACTTTGTTCATTTATTTATTTATGTATGTAATTATTTATTTATTTATTTTGTTTGTTAAAAAATGTCCATGTATATCTAAATATACATTTAATATAAACACATTTATAGTATGTGTATATAATATATATATATATATATATATATATATATATATATATATATATATATGGAAATTGTGTGTGTGTGTGTGTGTGTATTTATATGTAACACATCTTAATGAAAAAATCATAAAATATAAAAAAAAAAAGATTCAACATTTTTTTGTGTGCTGAAAACACAATAGCAGACAATAATTCACACCAGCTAAACTTATAGTGCATTCCATCTTTTTTGCAGCCAATACATTTTCATGTAAACCTTAAATGAATCTTTCAGTGCACTTGTCACCGTTATTTCTGAGACCAGATATTGAGACTTTCTATCTGGATATCCACAGATGTGCTTGACTTTAAACTCTTTAAACCAAAGAGGTGTATCGGCCAATGCAATTTATAAAAAATGGGAAATATTGGCCGATATATTGGTATATCCTTATTATTATTATTATTATTTAATCGATATCAGCATAATGTGTAAACAGTGCAGTTCTATTAATAGTGATGGAAATTTTTGAGGTGCTATTTATAGTAACATGGGAAACTAGTAAATTTACATGATTTAAATGATAATTTATTACCTCAGCCAGTAACATAAATGCTGTGTAAATCAGAAACTCATATTAAACTTTTGTTAAAAGAACACAGACATAGTTAGCATAGACATAGGCTGTGTCTCAATTCAGGGTCTGCATCCTTCGAAGGACCCAGCCCACCCGGCCGACGTGGGCTGCGTCCTCCGTCGGCCGGGTAGACCGGATGTTAACGGCTGTGAATTTGGACAGGCCTAGCCTTCATGAACTCCCTCGGCGAACGTTCCGACGCCTAGCAACCGTGGAACCGCTGGGCAGAAGGGAGAAGGAACTTTAAACGACGGAGCTCAACGTTTTATTTAGCTTTTTAACCCCCAGAGACCCAAATTTAGAAAACAACTGCAAAATCTTTTTTTAACCTTTCACATGTTGTTCTAGGAGGCAAGATAAACGGGCCTATTTACACATTTTAACAGCCAATAGTGTTGCAGAACTGAACAATAGGACCTATTAGCAATGTAAATGTAGTTTTAAAAAGAAAAAAAATGGGGAAGGTTTATTTTTGTAGACTTAAATCTGATGTTGTAATATTACAACCGTGGGTGTCTGGGGGTTAATCATTTCCTTGACTATTGGAGAGCTAATTCAGAGAAAATACTTTAGACAAGCTGAGCCTGAGCAAAGATGTGATAATAGTTTTTAATACTTTCTAAGGGTCTTAATTTGACCAAAACCGATTTATCACCTTTTAAGACTTTTCAAGACCCAGCGGATACCCTCTAGTAAACAATTCTCATTTGTAAACAAAAATAAAATTCAAGAGTTTAATGCAGAACTGATTTTATTTAGATATTTCTTTTATATGTACATGTTTAATCTTCCTTAACCATTTTTTTCTAGCAAAGTAAAAAGCTGTCAAAGTTCTTCCTTCTCTCCTGTGCCCTCTGCTGCTCTGCCTCCATCTGCAGCCTCATGTCCTCCCTGATCAGATCCAGAAGCTGGTCATCGCTGGCACCTTCCCCTGGATGCCCATTTTCTCCAGAATAGTCTTAACAAACATGTAAGAAAAAAAACAGATAGAGAAAAGAGGACAACGGGTTATTCCTTTCATGTTTTCGCTGAAAAAATAAGCTCAAACGAGTTTTTAAAATATGAGATGTTATTGTACCTCCATGCCACAGCCGCCGAATACTAGGCTCCAGTGATGATGTGGTCCATCTCCGCCCTAAGCTTAATAAATTCCCTGGTTTTCTCTTTTGTTCCTAAAATACAAACTTCTATTAAAATCAGGGGGAAAACGTAGCGGGAGAAGTACGACACCGAGCGGCCGAACATACGAGCCGAGACCGCAATACAAGCACTTTTACTGTAACATTTCTAACTAAAATAACGTTCATGTATCACAAAAAGTCCTTAACCTAACAGTTTTCAAGTTTATACTGACATTTATATGCACAATCCTCTCCGACAGCTCCCGCTTCACTGTCCGCCATTGTTTTTAAGTTTTTCTGCCGGCCGGCCCGCAAGGCATCTTGGGAAATGCTACCTATTGAAGGATACACCGGACCCATCCTTCATTCAGGCGAAAAGAAGGCCGCATTCGTCGACCGCATTTGAAGGAGTCTTTGAATTGGGACAGGCCTAGTCGCGGCGCTGTGACGTAACCGGCCGACGAATCCGGCCGACGTAGGATGCAGACCCTGAATTGAGACACAGCCAAAGTTATAGTTATTTAGCATATCTGTCTTTTTTGTTTACTCATAGTAATCAGGCTTAAAGTTGTCACATCAAAAAAGTCTGGTTGAAAACAGCTTTTAAAGGGATAATGTGTAGTTTTATCAATAATCTCTGGAATTATCCATCGAAATGTTGAAAATGAATAAAATGATGCTCAGCCATTAAAGTATTGTAGGCTTTATAACACATAGCCAAAAAATGTTAGTCTAAAATACATGGGAAAGGGTCTAAGTATCTGGGCAACACCATATTGGATGCCATGTTTCCTTCTACGTGAGCCTGTTAGGACAAAACTCTTTTACTGATTTGTAACAAGCAGTGACAACAATTTTGCCATTCATAAACATTGTTTTACACATTTACCTCTTCGTGATAAAAGAGAGTCTGATATGTGCTTGTCATTTTGCTGGAGGTTGAATGTGACCAAGTACTCCCTATCACCAGGGAAAATGCACACCGCCACTTTAAGCTTTTTCTGGACTGACTAATTTTAAAGGAACCTGCATTATATTCTCTGCTTTGGCAGATCGTCAATCTATTTAAATCCTTCAAGATTTAATATGATAATGCCCACCCCCACCACAACTATTATGGTATTTAGGGCTGGACGATATAGAAAAAAGTATATAGATACATTTTTTTAAATTGATCGATATCGATAATTATTGAAACATGTATTTAAAAATTGTAGAAGATATTTTACGTACAGCCCTGGGGTCTCATTTATCAAACATTGCGTAGAATCCTTACTAAAACTGTACTTGAGTTCAGCAAAAAAAATAAAAAATCCATTTACGCCAAGTTGGTTTGTGATCTATCAAATATGGAGTACGCACAGCTGCATGCAATCTCCGCTTCATAACTCAGAAACTCTACAAATGTTCTCAGCTGCTTTTTAGTCACATCCCACCCTCACCATGCCACTTACTGCCATAAATAGTCAACGCAAAGTGTCTTGTGGATCTCATGCATATGCATGAGCTGGCTGTTGCAGCGCTCCGCCAATGACGATGGCGACCGTAGATCAAGGAAGCACAATGTCACAGAAGCAGAAAGTGAGGTACTTGTGGGTGAGGTGGAGAAATAAAAGGAAGTGCTTTTGCAAAACCAATGAGAGAAAATCCATGGAGTGGCACATCGTTGCTGAAGCCGTCAATGTTGTGAATTCTTCAGAGAGATCTGTGGCGGATATAAAAAATGGTCCAATTGGGATTCGATCCCCAGACTCCCAGGTGAAAGTCACGTGCGCTAACCAGTCATCCAAACGGAGATCTCCCTTGTCCAAGGAACCAGGGTGCATGATCAATCGGGTCACAGTGACAGGACACTCACACTGTTACAGACGCATTACATTCTGTCTCAATCTGTCCCCCTACTGATAATCTGCATTCTGTATTCTGCGCTTCAGGCTGTGAGTGTGCACGCGCATGTGTGAGTGTGCGCGCATGTGTGTGTGTGTGTGTGTGCGCACACGTGTGTGTGCGCGTGTGGGGGGACTTGTTCTGTGTGAAAACGAAGCAGTACAAGTGATAATGTTGCAGGATTGCATAATTTTATCCTTCTCAGCAGCAGCACTGCAGGTGCTCTCCATGTCCAAACTGTGCGTAAGCCAGGTCCTTAGTCAACTTAAAGTTGCACACATTTTTCTGCTACGTTTTCTTTCATAAATCCCAAAGTTTGCGTGGAAAGTTGCTTACGCAGTTTTACGACCCCAATTTGTGCGTAAGCAAGCCTGATAAATGAGGCCCCATTTTATTTTTGGTATTTTTCTTTTTTCTGCGCCTCTTCTCGCTGCGACATCTCGCAGCCTCATGCTCTGTTTTGGTTTGAGAGGGGAGGACCTGGCGACGTAGGGTGCCCAAGTCTGTGGTTTTGATTGGTTAGGAGTAAGTAGTGAGGCCAGTATGCTGCTACCTGATAGGTTAAAATGAAAAAAAGGAAACATTTTTTTAATCTAAGTTTTATCGACCCATTTGTTTTTTCTCATACCTCATGTCTATCAATAGATATATTGAACTATTGAATTATCATCCAGCCCTAATTAGTACCACTAGGGCTGCTCGATTATGGCAAAAATAATAATCACGATTTTTGTGACTGAAATTGAGATCACGATTATTTAGGACGATTTTTCAATTTATGATGATTTTATTTGTTTTTATTCAGTCATAAAATTGCTCAGGGCACAATTAGGACAAAAATAAGAAACAAGATGATCACTAAAATAACTCCTGATTCCCAGTATAAAAAGACCAATATACTTATAGCTCATAGTTTATGACCCAAGGGCTATAGACCTTGGTTTAACTCATTTAAGTCTAACCAGTACAGACCCAAATACCAATATCTTGCAAATACTGACAGCAAGAATTATACAGTGGCATTTATAACAAATAAATGCAAATAAATTGATGTTCACAAAATGTTGCATAACATTTATTGAGTCGTGTCAAGGTGCTGTAGGAGCACCGTGTCCTCAGAGAGGTTAGTTATTAGTTATCAGCGTGAGGAACTTATTTCTACCTTATTTATAAACTATTTATTTACAGGCCCATCAGTTAATGTAATAATTGTCCCAACCACAGCTGCACCCCCACCCCCCAACCCGGTCTCACAGCAATCGGGCAAGCTGCACGTGTGTTTAGCACGCTGCACGCGCACATTTAGCTGTTTTTAGCTGCTCAGGAGTCCGCAGGTACGGTGTGTGTGTCACTCACTCTGGTTAATCCAACAGGGAGCCGGCTCCAAGAGCTGTCTTTAGCGACCGACACATCACTGCATCATTCCCTTTCCTAATGTTGTGAAGAACGGTCCGGAGTGCATGCGGAGTGTTTAGCTAACCTGCAGGAAATGTCGACGACAGTTATCCAGAAAGTAGCTAAGGTTACCAGAGATGTTTCTGAGATGTTCGCTAGGTACTTTTAGGATTAAAAAGTCAAGAAGGGGGTCTGAAAAGCTGCTAGAAATAGCGTCAAAGTCGCTAAGTTGGCAACACTGTGGAGGAGCGCTTCATTTGCAACTCAGGGCAGCGCAAGCGGGAGGAGCAAATAATCGGCTTGTTTTGTTTTTTATAATCGTTCAAAACTCAGATCGTAATCGTGATTAAAATTCGATTAATTGAGCAGCCCTAAGTACCACATTGTTTTCAATAGGGCTGCACAAAATATCGCAAATAGATCATTATTGCGATATCAGCATGCGCAATATGTATATCGCAAAGAACAGATAAATATCGTAATGAATGGTCAGCTCATATGTTTGCTACATATAATGCATTCTGTCAATCAGGGTCCGAAATTAACACTCGCCACTCGCCAAATGCGAGTAAATTGCTCCATTTGGCGAGTAAATTTTTGAGCTCTACCTGCCACCTGGCGAGTAAATATTTGCACTAAATTAGTTATGTTTATCAGTCATCTTCCATGGATTTCTGATACTCCTCCCGCCTGCCTGCAACGTACACAAACGTACGCGAAACGTGAGCGCCGCATCCAATGTCATTTCCACCTATCCCATTCAATCAGTTTATCAAGTTAGCAGTTAGCTTCGTGTTAAAACTAGCGGTGAAATGTGGCGGTTTTTAACTGGAGTCAGCCAGCCTTCCAAAAGAAAACTCGTCGAACTGGAAGAAAAACCACCAGGACCAGTGGCAACCAGAAGATTTTGTGAAAAGTGGCGAACTGGAGGTGGCGGAGTCGTGAGACACTGGCTACATTATGATGGCCACGTAGCGTTGCTGCCTTTCACAGACAACTGTCCCTCGGCATTCTTCAAACAACCAAAAAATGCCCATACTTCCGACTTTGTCTTCTTTGAGGGATAATAAATGTCCCGAGTGCCATCTCCTCTGGCCATTATTTCAGCTTTAGCTTAAAGAAAGTTTTGGTCGTAAACAACAAAGTGCGCATGTGCCGCCGGCAACTTCCAGATGATACGGTGGCTGGTAAGGGTCACCGCGCCTACACTGCAGCCACGGTAATCCACCGAGATAATATATATATTTTTTAAAAACAAGACGGTTATTATTATTGTCTACTTTTTTTTTACCGCGGTTTACTGCTACACCGGTTACCGTGACAACCCTAGCCCTGACACACTTTCAGATATTCTCATGGTGCAGCTGTGTTCTCCAGAGATCAAGGACTATGACCCAAATGAGGCTGTAATGCTTTGGCACAAAGACGGTGTCAGAAGCAGGAGGCCAGTCTTCATGGACAGAGAAAACAAGGAGTCTGACTTGATTTCAATGAAAGAGTTCATAAAAACATCTCTAAAAATAAATAAATAAATAGTAAAAATGACAAAAGAGTTGTTTTCCTTATTAATTGATGTTTTAATTATTTTGTCACTCTGTTTGGAATCAACATAATATAGAATTGCATGCTTTAGGTAGATCTAAATCATTTAGAATTTTGGCCGGTAAAAAATATGCTTGGCCGGTAGATTTTCATCACCTACCGGCCAACTTGGCCGGTGAGTAAAAAAATTAATTTCGGACCCTGCTGTCAATCAAATGGAAGCATGATGTTTTTTTTTAACAAGTCAAATAGAGCTCTTTACCCTTTTGGCCAATTGGGTGGGTTCTCATAGGTTAGATGCCCGCCCCCTTCTTGACTTTTGAAATCTTAAAAATACCTAGCAAACACCTCAGAAACATCTCCGAGGCGGACAGCACTTCATTTTAATGGTTAGCAAACACCTGAATTAGCGTAGTTCTGGTCTTTCTGCTGATTCTGCTTTTCCTGGGACCCACTTATTACCTCTTCTTGTTCATGTTCTTTTTCCCTTTCCTCACATCTTTTGCTTTTGTCATTTTAATTATTTTTTGTCATTTTTAAGTAAAGTTTTTATTTATTGCAAGTAATATTGCCATCGCGATATTCTCTGTTTTCGCATATCGCAGGTTTTCCTAATATCGTGCAGCCGTAGTTTTCAACATAACTGCCTGTTTAATCATGTTTTTTACATTAAACCATTAAACAAATTCTGTTTCTAAGTGAATATTCTTTTAACAACATTTATTTTTACCCTCAAATATCATTTAAGTTGTATTGATTCATTTTAAAGTTTAAAGAGACGTGATTATAAATGAATAACTATGATGCCCAAGCCTCTGTTGCCTGTATTGAGTTCAAAATCATTTCACAGTCATTGGTTTTAATTGGGGACTCAAAGGGAAGAAAATTTAAACTTTGAACAAGATGATTGTCGTAGACCATTTCAAGGTAATTTCCACGGACGGTCTGTCAGTCTTTTGGTCATGCTATGAAGGGGGTTAGTGGGAGGAGAGAGGGAGTGTCTTATAGACGGACAGAAAGAGAGTCCCTCATCTGTAACGGCTGCATAACACAGATGTTGGGAGTCATCTGTCAGCCTGGCCTCTCTTGCTGGGCCCGAGCTGCTCTTGGGGGAAAAGAATTGGACACGGTGCTGTCACTTTTTACCCCCACTCACAATGGAGGGGCATGCAAATAACAAACCCCTCCTTTTCTCCATCTTCGTTGCCCTCCTCATAGCCAGACCTGGTGTCCTGTCTAGTATCTGGACTTTGGCTACGCAGCGTATGGGGTCAGTGGTGGGGAGTGCTCATTGCAGGATTGTGTGGGAGAAACTGCGACATCAGTCCCATCAGGTCCTTTTCTTGCCACATATTAGAATTGGAAATGCTGCTCTCTGAGGCCTTGCCTGACTCCCCTTGGGTCCATAGGGGTACCCCAGTCCTTCTACCATTTGTCTCCAGAGAGTCAGTGCAAGGAGGGTAGGATGAAGAGGGAGGGAAAGTCAGAGTCCTCTGTGTCTTTTTTTCTATATTGTGAATGAATTTAAATGTAATGATCCCCCCCCCCACCCCCCCCCCACACACACAAATACCCTTTCAGACTGCCATTCAGCTCTCTTCTGATATTGCATCTACTATCATAAAAGAAGGAGGGTGAGTAAAAGATACAGCAAATAGTTCTGATTTCGAAAAGACTTCAATACTTAAACATACACGCACACACACACACACACACACACACACACACACACACACACACACACACACACACACACACACGCGGCTCCCTGGCGAGGAGTCCCTGAAACGTTTTTCCGAATCGGGCCCTAATGTGCCGTTTTCATCAGCACTGAGGCGGGCTGCAATATGGTGCCGGAGCTCGCTCTGGGAATATGAATGTTGATTAAGCATGCGTTCAGCCTTTTGAAATTCTGAAGAAGTGTCAGAATAATGGATGTTGAGCAAATGTCAAGCATTTGTTAATTTCTCTGTTATTCGGGGTTTATCTGGCATGATCTTTGGAAGGAAAACGCGGGGCAGGGTTGTTGTGGCATGTGCCATTGATATGTTGATTTCTTGGCTACAGATAGTTTTATTTTATGTTAATAGCTCAGATATACCCTCATTGATTATTTCTAGTGGCTGTAGTGTTTGGAGCCAGGCCTGGAAGTGGGGCACGTTGTCGAGCGCCTGGTGGCCGGGCTTTAACCCATGGAGCCCGGCCGGGCACAGCCTGAAGAGGAAATGTGGGTCTCCCTTCCCATGGGCTCACCACTCGTGGGAGGGGCCAAAGGGGTCGGGTGCAGTGTGTGATGGGTGGTAGTCGAGGGCAGGGACCTTGGCGGTCTGATCCTCGGCTACAGAAGCTGGCTCTTGGCACATGGAATGTCACCTCTCTGGTGGGGAAGGAGCCTGAGTTGGTGTGTGAGGTTGAGAGGTTCCGACTAGATATACACAGAGTGGCAAATGAAGCGCTCCTCCCACAGTGTTGCCAACTTAGCGACTTTGACGCTATTTCTAACAGCTTTTCAGACCCCCTTCTTGACTTTTGAAATCTTAAAAATACCTAGCGAACACCTCCGAAACATCTCCGGTAACCCTTATCTACTTTCTGGATAACTGTCGTTGACATTTCCTGCAGGTTAGCTAAACACTCCGCCTGCGCTCCGGACCGCCGGGGGGGGGGGGGGGGGGGGGGGAAGCAGTGCGCTACCAACACTATCTATAGTGGGGACGGTGTGCTGCTGACCTCTACTCAGGGCGTTGTGGATCGGATGGCAGAATACTTCGAAGACCTCCTCCATCCCACCGACATGTCTTCCAGTGAGGAAGCAGAGTCTGGGAACTTTGGGTTGGCCTCAAATCTCTGGTGCTGAGGTCACTGAGGTGGGTAAAAAGCTCCTCTGTGGCAAGGCTCCGAGGGTGGATGTGATCCGCCCGGAGTTCCTTAAGGCTCTGGATGTTGTGGGGCTGTGTTGGCATCTGGTCAGGATGCCTCTTGGACGCCTCCTTGGTGAGGTTTTCTGGGCACGTCCAACCGGGAGGAGACTTAAAGGTAGACCCAGGACACGGTGGAGGGATTATGTCTCTCACCTGGCCAGGGAACGCCTTGGGATTCCCCCGGAGGAGCTGGCCCAAGTGGCCGGGGAGAGGGAAGTCTGGGCCTCTCGCCTTAGGCTACTGCCCCCGCGATCCGACTGTATGAGCGGATGAAAATGGATGGATGGATGGATGGATAGATGGATGGATGGCTGTAGTGTTTATCTGTTAGTTCACAAGCTGGTTAAAATTGGGGATTTGGTAAAGGACATGTTGCATTAAACTGGAATGGTCTTATCGGGTTTAGTTCTGTCCTTTTTAACTTTTGCTTGCTTGGCTTTACATTAGATGGCTTATTGATTCTCACTTTTCTATGACCCTGGACGATCATTTAGAAAGCTCACCTGTGTATTAAAATACAGCATACTGGCCTTTTTATTAATACAATTGTTATTTCTTCTTTTACCTCAGATTTTCTCCTCTTAACACTTGCAAAGAGAGAACTCCGCAGCTATTTTGTAGGCTTGAAGTGGCAATGACATTATCCAGAGACTGATCAAGTGCAGAGCCTGCAGGGCCAGCCTCGACGGCTTTTAATCCACGGCCTCGCACTTTTGGCTGCTCATATTGAACAAAACACAAACTGGCAGTACAACCCTTGAAGACGGAGAAGCTGGCAAACTAATTCTCTAGCTTTATGGAGTAAGATGAGCATTGGGGGAGTGAGGGAATGAATGAAGTGTAAGCAAAGCAGTGAGATGTAGAAAGAGGACAAGTTGTGCTGAGTTTACAACTTCATGTCAGGCTAAGGAGCTCATGAATAATAGATGCAATCAATTACTTGATTAGGAAGTGTAGGAATGGCTACTTCCTTCTCATATTGTAGGGTTGTTGTGCAAGCACACACACTATAGATTGTAAAGCCTTTTGGCTCATTGGGCTAAAACACTTGGATAAGCAACTTGTTGTTATAGAGTTGATATGAGATGTGATTGGGAATGAAACCGGTATAAGTCCATCTTCTTAACTCCCAAACATATTTCCCCCCCTAAATGAAGCTCCATTTTTAACTGGACAGCTAGTGATGTTTTGCATTCTGGAATATTTTTTCCACCTAAATTCAAGTTTCATAGTTTAGTTGATCAGTGCAATCAATGTGTTTCTTTGCCAGGCCAGTGGACACTTTCTACTTGACAGATGGTGTGGATCTCACATGTGCTTTTCTTTGAGAGCTTGCAGGAGCCCTTAGTGACAGTAATTATATTATAACAATGGTAACACACCATAATAGTTCTAAGATGTTTTGCCCCAGACAGAGCAGTGAAGATCCCTCGCTTTCATGTGGGATCACAATTAGGGTGGTGATTCTGAAGACTTTCTCGCTCCTTTTGCTACAATTATATAACTTTTCTCACATCTTAAGCAGCTAAGCAGAAAATAATTTGAAACCCATTCATAAAGTGAGTGTAGCTGGGTTAAGATTATGTTTTGTTCCCCATTAGAAGTATTGAATGAAGGGGAAATACCTCCTTGTGTGTCTTATGTCTGTGGTGCACTATGAGTGTAGAGGTTTTTATGACTTGGATAAATATGGATTCCAAGTAGGGATGTGTATTGGTGAAATTCTGGCCATACGATACATATACTGTACATGGGAGGCAATACGATATATCACGATTTATTGCGATTAGGAATGGACAATATATCGGCATCAATATCTGAATCAGCCAATTGTTGTCATTTTTTAAAATATCGGTATCGGTTCGATAAATAAAACCGGGCCGATATTATCAACCAATATTTTTTCTATCTTGTCACCATTTGTCTGCTTGTTTCAGCGGGTGAGGGGGTGATGTGTATTTGTTTAGTCATGTGACAGTGATTGTAATGATTTCAGAAGTGTAAATGTGTGTGGTGTGTGTACTTAATAATGTAAATTCAGCTTTAATAATGTTCATTTTATACAAAATCTGCTGATTTTAGAAGCATTATTGTCAGTATATCGGTACCGGCAAATATGGGTTATCGGCCATAACAGTGACCTTAATATCGGTATTGGCCCAAAAATGTCATATTGGTACATCACTAAT
This sequence comes from Nothobranchius furzeri, assembly GCF_043380555.1. Taxonomy (NCBI): domain Eukaryota; kingdom Metazoa; phylum Chordata; class Actinopteri; order Cyprinodontiformes; family Nothobranchiidae; genus Nothobranchius; species Nothobranchius furzeri. The sequence goes on from NC_091758.1 coordinate 26,228,841, forward strand.
TGCGATACATTCAGCCAGATGATATTAGCGATTTTTTTTAGACAGAAATTATTGCAGGAAAATTCTATAAACAGTCCAAACTGATATGCAGCATGTTTAACATGAGGTTTCTGAACCATAATAAAGGGATTTACGTTTCAGTGGTAAAAACAATACCCATTACACACTGCTGCCAACTAGCTGTCGGCATTTGAGTTGCACCAACAGAAAAGAAAATACGCAAATGTTTGTCTTCCAAAAAAAATCAATATACGACGTTTGAATATCGATATATCACAGGAAAAAAACATTGTGATATAATGCCACAGTGATGTATTTTAAATACCTAATAAATATAGTCTCACTTTGAATACATACACACAGTCTTATTTAACTCTTTCATGCATATTGGTCACTAAAGTGGACAGCTACTCAAATTTATTTATTTATTATGAAGCACAGCTGTTGAAGATTTTATTGCATTTGAGCCCCCCCCCCCCCCCCCCCCCCCCCCCATTGTACTCCAGTGTGGCAAGCCAACATATTTCATGCTCAGAATCTGCGCTGTCCACTGAGGTGGACATGTACCGTAATTTTCGGACTCTAGCACACCTCAATATAAGCCGCACCGGGCTAAAAGCCGCAGATATCTACTGAATTGAAAACATAGTTTAACTGAATGTAACTGAACTGATCAGCATCAAACAAAATGGAAAAGTTATTGATTAGTTTATTCATCGTCCTCCTGCGCACTGAAACCACTGAAGTCATCTTCTTCTGTGTCGGAGTTGAACAGCCTCAGAAGAGCTTCGTCACATACCTTTTGTGTGGCGATGTCAGTGTCGCTCTCCGTGTTGCTGTCATCATCTCGGGGTAAAGCTGGGTAAACAAGCAGCACCGTTTTACTGTGAAAAAAATCCTCCTGGGCGCTTTCCGTAGCACTCCTTTAACCATTCCTTCATTAGACTTTCCAGCATCCATCCTTTCTGGTTGACTAAAGCCGTGCCTCATTATAAGCCATATGGTTCAAAGCGTGGGGAAAAGTTGTGGCTTATAGTCCGGAAAATACGGTAATAAACTTTTCGTAAATTATATGTTTAACAAAAAGTAAATGAAAAAAGGTTCAAATTTGTTTTATTTATACCTAAAGGTGAATGAAAAAAATGTTAAAGAATATCATGGTTGAAGATTTCATAATTCATGCATGAAAGGGTTAAAACAAGGTCACTTTTTTACTTAAATATATTTACATCTATTTTTAATTTCCCGTTATTAAGCTCAAGCACCAAATATGGTGTCAAGCCCTACTGAAGTCGTAATGTTTACTGCTATTCTATATTGATTCTACTATGTAGGGTTTGCAGATGTTTCACGGAACAAAAACAAAAACTAATTTAAAGAGTAAACATATTTCTCTTATTGTGCAAGTATTTGTTTGCAGCTCTGTGACACACTGAGATTTGTGTTTGTTTCTTGTCAAATACATCCCATTTATACGTCAACACAAAGATTTCTTTTTTCATTTTACTGCTGCTGATGGTAGCTGAGAAACAGATGTTAGCATTTTGCGTGTCAGCATGCATAATTAGCAGCATTTGCATATCCACTTTTTAACCCACATGAAGCTAGTTTCCACTTTATAAAATATCCATCTATAGGAAAATTCTTGGTGTATAATTGCCGGTTCTCTTGCTTAAATGCGGTCCTTTCATATTAAATTAATCTTAGTATGTAAAAAACAAAATTTATTTGAAGTTGGGATTTCATTTAGCTTCGTTTTTCTTTTTACTTTTTTGATGGTTTATTTCATTCATGTCCTTCCTATTTTGAAAATCATTTCATTGCCATTTTTAAAAATATGTGCAATGCTTCAATTAGACAGCGTCATGCCCTGCAGAGTCGCACCATGCAACACTCTGCATGCAGATCCACCAAATGCTAAGTACTGTCACAGCATATGATACCAATACCATTAGCCAGGTGGCTTTCATTACCCAAATTACAGCTATTGTTTATAATTAATTATTTGTAAATAGGAAAATTCTGAATATAATTGATAGCTTGAATTTCCCTCATCTCCTATTAATTAGCTTGATGGGATTTTTCAAGTTTTTTTTTACCTCCCTCCCTCTCACTGGTTTAAGACACTGACGTGATGGGAATGCACAGGGAAATACAGCAGTTCAGCACTCAAACTTTAATTTTTCAGATTCACTCGTGAACATCCAGGCTTAATAGAGCCTAAAGCACTGACCAGACAGCCATACCAGCTCTGTGACAAAGTGAAAGTCCCTAATTGTTTTTAATTTAATCCACTGCTTCGCTATTTTGGGTGCCAGTGCATATTAATGTTCTGTCTTATGCTGTAAGGATGGGTAATTAGGATGAGAGTGAAATATTCTCAAACCACTGTTCTGTCACCCAACCTTCTGTTTCCTCATGTTTGGAAGTACATCCACTCTAGAATTTTTTTTCCCTAAATGTCAGTGTCAGGACACACTGCAGTGTCAGACTATTTGGGTATATATGATTAAATGCATTTGATAATTAAAAATTCCAAAATTAATATTGAAAAATATGCTGCCTGGTGTTTATTTGAGATTCATTGGTGGACCACGGTATCTTTTCCTGTGTTGGTGGACTTGAATCAGTGAGTACTCTGGAGAAATGTTTCTTTTTTGCCTAAGAATAATATATATATATATATATATATATATATATATATATATATATATATATATGAAGAAATTTGATGGACCTTTAGCTTTCCTGCAAAACAAAACAAAGCGTTCTTGCTACCTTAATTTTACAAATGCTCCCTTTACCAAAATGTTGATACCGATATAAACTGATACTGATATACGTGGTGTCCACGTTTCTTAAAAAAAGAAAAATTAAATTATTTCACATTACTAACACCGTAATATATCTACCGTCAAGCATGCTTAACTATTAAGCATCTTTTGTTATAAGTTCTAACAGGAAAACAGGATTACTCACAAGCGGTTGTTTTCCACTTCGTCCTAATGCTCAACCAGTGTCTACTTCATGTAGCACAGCGGTACTCAATAGGCAGCTTCTTTGTGACCCCCGAGCCGTGCGCACCCGATATTTTCAATTTTTACTATATCGACCATGGGCCGAAATTAATTTTAAGGGTCGATTAAACAAAGAAAATAAATAAAAAATATCAGACACCTGTGTGGCCAACTGCCACCACTAGACTGAAGAAAGGACCTGAAGGACCACAACACACCATTTTTAAAAAAGTTTTGGTTTGTTTTATATTTGAAGTTCAATAAATATTAAGAGATTTATTGAGTTATTTAATTTACATTGCACACATTTAGTGTTCAGTTGTCTTTCACAATCAATGTGCTGCTAAAACATATTTATATCGGTCTTAATAATTGGCTTTAGGTATCGACCATCGGCAACGAAAATCTTGAAAAATCGGTATCGGCATCAGCCTTAAAAAGATATAGGTCGGCCTCTTATTTTAATAGTGTTTACAAATGGGTATAATAACACATGTGCACATGGAAATTATTACAAGAGGAGAACTTATTTAAAAGCACATAAAAAGAATGAGATAGACAGTAACTTAAAAAGTTTAAAAAATGCATTTGTTGCATGGGAGCCATTCTTCCCTGTGTGTGTGTGTGTGTGTGTGTGTGTGTGTGTGTGTGTGTGTGTGTGTGTGTGTGTGTGTGCGTGTGCGTGTGCGTGTGCGTGTGTGTGTGTGTGTGTGTGTGTGTGTGTGTGTGTGTGTGTGTGTGTGTGTGCGTGCGTGCATTTAGGTAGGTGGGTGGTTAGTTTTTGTTCAAATAATAGTTTTCCACAATCAACATAATATGTAGCACATATCACAGCTCTGTGATTAATCGCTGCTCAGCTCTTGGTTCTTTGAACCCACATTGTGCTTTTCTTTCTTTAATGTCGGTGAAATCTGATTGACGTAAAGAGCGAAAACAAAAGTCCCCAAAGTTCTAGGTGTTTTTGGAACAGATATGTTTTCATGGATATTAAGAGCAGTTAATGTCCCTTTTAAAGTTAACAAGGTATAGATTTAGCAATTAAGCAGTAATCATGCTCATTAAAAGAGTAATCCATTTAAAATCTAACAGATGTTCGTTCTGACAGGGGAATCGTGACGGCCCCATGCCAACAATAAGGCAGTAATGTTGCTGAAACGCTCAGGTGCAAGGTTAAAGAGTGGAAGAATTATTTTTTATCTCTATTTTGTGTCCACATGTTGACGGTTGACTATTTAATAACCGTCTAAATTGCAGTGGCCTTTTGATCTTTAGGCGTCATTGTGAATTTACACTGAGCTGGTGGAGTGTTTTCTCTAATCTTTCTTGTTATTTTCAGTGACTTTTTGTCTGAAAATCTTATGACGTCAAGTTCTCAGAGTACTTGAGCAATGGGGCAGACAGACCTTTCAACCACAACCACATCACCCCGCTTCTCCTCCAGCTTCATTGGCTGCCAGTCAACTTCAGGGTTCATTTCAAGATCCTGGTTAGGGCTTTACATGGACAAGCACCATCTTACATTGGTGATCTTCTTAGTCCCTACACCCCCAGCAGGTCCCTGAGGTCCAGTGATCAAAGCCTACTGGTTGTGCAGCACCAGGCTAAAGACCCAAGGTGACAGATCATTTGCTGCTGTGGCCCCCAGACTCTGGAACTCTCTCCCCCTGAGCCTGAGATCAGTGGACTCAGTAGTCTCCTTTAAAAAGCAGCTTTTGTATGACCTTCTTCACCACTCTCTCTTTATTCTGCTCTCCCCACCTATTCCACCTTCTTCAGGATCCACTGATTTCCCTCTTTCCTATTCACTCTCTCTCTTTCTTTACATTTTGTAATCACAATAGTCTATTTTGTGCTCATTTGATATATATTTTTAACCATTTTCTAAATTATTTTGTATATTTTTACATTTTTTGTTTTTGTGAAGCGCCTCGTGATTTTTATCTTGAGAGGCGCAATAGAAAATATATTTTCTTCTTCTTCAAACTTAGAAATGATTTTAAACTCATATTCATGGCCTCATTTGCTATAAATTTGTGTTTGAACAGGAATCCTAGGCTAAGATAAATCATTTATCATTTACAGTAATTTTACACATTATCCAGTCATGTGATAAAACAAAATGTTCAATCAATTCAAAGATGTATTGTGAAAATAAAAAAAATACATGATTCACTTTACATAGAGTATTTGCATGTGTTTATAAAATATATTAGTTTGTGTTGGTTTGCAGGGAAGAGGTGTACATCAGCCAATTAGAACATTACCGTTCATGCATGTAAATATCACCAAAGATGTTGTGGGGGTTTGGATGGAGGGACGTTGGAGGGACTTTGAGTCTTCGCTGGAGCTGCCAGTTTTCCAGGTTTGCCTCTCTGCCAGGTGTTTGACATTGACTTGGAGCTGGAGATGAAACTAGCTAATGGCAACCTATGGAAATGACTGACTCCTGGGAGCCACAGATTCATGCAGTGAAAGTTTCCATTTTAAAAGCCCATCAGTTGCGCTGGGAGGACTTCTGACTGGCCCATATGCCAGCAGTGACGGTGCTTGTACTGCTACAGCTGTCAAACAAACAAATAAAAAGTCTCAGAGTGGCCGTTTGCTTTCCCAACAAGTTGAACCCATGAATGTGATTGTTGTTAGCAACTGGATCTAAACTCAATTATAATAATGTCTCTGTAGATTTGTTATCCTTAGATTGTTTTAATAGTGTTTCCACCTTTTCATGGCCTCTGACCACAGAAGCTGTAAATATTTTTTTACATTTTTTTCTAGAGAAACAGATAACCAAACAGGTCACTTATGAATGACTGCTAGATTAAAAACAAACAACAAATATTTTTCATCCCTCATACTTTACATCCTCCCTCTTCCTTTCACCCCCACATCATCATGGTAGGAATCTTTGTCAGAGTTGTTCATCTGGAACAACTTTGCCACACTTGTTTTCATGTTCTTTTAGATTACAGGGCAGCTGGCCCCAGCTTTGAAGCTTCTCTCTCCCTTTGTCTATGTGCAAGGCACTCTGGTAATTAACTTTGTCCTTCTTTTATTTGTTCCAGTCACTCGCAGTCCACTCTTCTGAGCATCTTCTCCCTGGAGTACCAGGTTAGAAGTTTTCTTCCTTTGTGAGCCCTGACAGGTGCCTAATTGAATGATGAATGTCCCTTTATTTCTTTGTAATTGAACTGCCAGCTTTCTGATTGGTTTGGAGGATCCCCCCCTCCCCATCCATGCTCTCGTTTATTCCCCCCCCCCCCCATACACACACAGGCTCAGACACAGACACCTCCATCTTCTCCTCCTTCACGTTGAAGTCCTTTTCTTGCCGAGCCTCGGTGGATGTCTGCCAAACCTTCCCATCCATCTGTCTAATAACATCTAGCCCCTGCTTATTTGGTGGACCTGTAATAAATTATGCTAAACCATTATTATTCTGACAATAATAATTTCCCCGTGTAGTGCGGCTGTGTGTGCTAAATGTTTGCTGACTTGCACTGTCACTGCTGCTTTCCACGGCTGACAGCGGATGATGATAAATGGCCACTGCCGCCAGTGGCAGAAGGCAGCACAGGCAGAAAATGGAGTCATTTATCATCCCACTGACAGGTGTCAGTCACACTGCCCGTCTCTGTGGAATTACAATTTTTGTGTGTAGTAGCTTTTAAATACGTTGTTTTTAACCAATGCTCTTCCTCCTCTTATCCCGTGTCCTCCGGCCTCTCGGCAAGAACAGCAATTCAATTGCATGAAAATGTCAGGGTGGGGTACGTGTAATAATGTCAACGTTTGATCGGAAAATGGCAAAATGAATACAAGGTTTGAGCAAGCGGCGGAAGAGGGGGTTTAAACAAGGTTGTCTTGTCACACTTTGACCCCTAGGAAAGTTATAGAAATTGAATTACTTTGATTTCTAAATTTCCTTCTTGTTCACATAGAAAAAAGGGTGGAAGAAGAACGACATTATATTTTACAACAAAGTGGAGGTCTTTGATGTCAGCTTTTTCACCGATATCCAATGTGCTGATACCTTAATTTCCGATGCTGCTAGAAACCGATACTAATGTATTCGGGGACCCTACTAATAAAAACAAGAGAACTAAGTCAGGCGAGATAACTAACATCACATATCTCCTACCACACGTATTTAAACTTAAAACCGTATCTGTGCAAAATACGATCAGTACTTTTAATTAGGCCAGTTGTGCCAAACAAAGACATCCTAAAACTATACATTGTATCTGTTGTGTTTTGACATTTTGAGGGAGAGGAGAAGTAGCTGAAGAGTTTGATGTATGTTACGTGCATGGTATGTAAAGGTTGAAGCTAGAAGAAAGGTTGCGTTATCTAGAGTGAACACCTATGTCAGTAATTGCATACATTACATTTTAATAGCAATATCAGCCGATAACAACGATGGGGCATAAATGGCGGACATTTGCCAAAGGGCTGAGCAATATGGCCTTAAATAAACATCATGATACATTCAGCAGTTCGCCTCGATAACGATAAATGGACGATATCTTCAGTACAGCGGCTGTTTGCAGAAGTGACAATGGTAGATTTGGTTGAGGAGAAGCCTGTTCCCACAAAAATCCTTCAACAACTGTTTGGCAACATTTTGGATTTGGACACTGCTGTCAGCTTCCACCGGCCGTCATCCGCTGCCCCCGCCCACTACTTAAACATTTTAATAGTCTTTGTTTGCTCACTATCTTTCCCTTCTTGTTACAGACCGGTTTGGGTAGAGTCACATGACTATACAAAGTCAAGTGACTTTACCCCATCTTGTTTGTAACCCAGTATTTTAAAGGAACATGAACATCGGCAATCTTCACACAGCTTTTAATTTTTTTGTTTTTCAAATTGTATTGATATGGGCAAAATTACGTTGATGATGGACATCCATTTCAGTATCAGTACATTTCCGGCACATCATCCTCCTCTAATCCTTAATGAACACGATTTCAATGCTGCACTATCTTTGACAGTGCAGTTACTAATCTTTTCTTCTTATTGGCACAGAAACGCATCAAAAGAACCATTTCAATGCATCGTTCTCCTGCTGATGTTGAAAGATACTTCCAAAGGTACACTACTGCTTTACAAATATGTTTCAGTGCTTCTTTAATTTCTGTACAGCCCTTTTCTCTATTGTTATTGCTTCCAGCTCTAGTAGTTGTAATTTCTTCTTTGATCTTGCCCATTCACTGACCAAGGAAGGGACTTACCAAAGTTACGTGGGCCACCAGGACGGTTATAATCTCCTTCAAACAAATCGCCATCCACAAGATTTGTTCCAGACCTCCGCTTGCACCTGCTAAGCCACACAGCTCTGCTCAAATTAGGAACAGAAAAAATAAATTAAACATTTGCCTCATACTGGCTTATGATGAGATGATTATGTGTAATTCAATGAATATGGTTGAATAAAAAAAAAAAGAAAAGTGAGAGAAGCAAGGCTTCAAGGGGAAAAAGCCTCTTTGCATATTGCAATTAGCCTTTATCTAGCTTATTAGGCTATTGTTCTGGGGGAAATAAGCCTGGATAATGCACTTCTAATCCACTTACAACAGCAAACCTCTGAGATGATCTTGGCGAGATCTAAGGGGAGCAGCGGTTTTAGCTGGAGAGGGAAAAAAGGCTTTTTTGGGCGGCAGGGGTTAACTAACTATCATATGCTTGTCTGGCTTCAAGGAAATTTGAAGCCCTCCAAGCAGTGCTGTTTTAACCGCACTGAGCCTGCCATATGCCACCCAGGGCAAAGTCATCAGGGACATTAGCATGTCTTGGCTGGCCTGGTCTAGCCCCCTCTAGCCTTCTGTCTGTCTACTAGCTGCTTTTTTTTTTAAACTGCTGCTGTTTTCCTTTGTTATAATGAAGGTATCTGAGTGAAGCCGAGGCTCGTCCTACAGCTCCTGTCCTGCTAGAGTTGGCCAATGAGGTAACAGCTTTATTTCTCTATGTCCTTTATTTATTTATTTATTTAATTTTTTTTTTACCTCCCCAACTTTCAGTACAAAAATATCTGTTCATACTCGGACTCTAAACGGATAAAGATGACTTTGCTTCAGATTTAGATTTTCTCCCCTGTCTGTTAGCCATTATCAAAATTGGTAAAATGGTGTGCTCTATTACCAATTATCTAATGTAATTAGCTCCAAGCACCATTAAGCAGATGTGCAAATACTTTTTCTGTTTTATTTTGTAATTTTCCAAATTGCAGTTCAGGCAGAGTTGGCTCTAACCACGGGCAGGTGAGGACGGGGGGAGGGGTCAACAGTTAATTCCTCTCTTTATCACTTCTTCGGTTATTTACTTTAGGACGTCAGACTAGTATTTGTTATCTGGGTAATATACTAGTAGAATTCTTAATTTGTTGTGTTTGTTTAATTGAAGATGAGTATTCTTAGTGGTATATTCCCTGAATGAAAATGATCAACAATTCCTACAAATTGAACAATTTCTTGATATAGTTCAAACAATTAGACTTTTACTTATTATTATATTAGACTATTTCTTGATTTATAAAGCAACATATAGAAGTACTTATTTGTCTATTAATAAACAATTTTCAGTTCTAGAAATACACTGTGTAACCAATTTAATCATTTAAATGCATCATTTAGTGTTATAACGGCTTACAGTCGGAGCTTTTTTTACTTTTAAATCAGTACTTCACATGCATCAGTGATAACCTCAAAGCTAACTGCTATTATTCATTCTCTATTTAATTGAAATATTATTTTTTTCCCCTGAAAGCACAGAGATAACGGTCTATGAACCATTTAACTGTCATTTTAATATGTTACTTAACATTTAAACCAAGCACTCAGGCCCTCTCAGACTGCTAATTGATGTAGTTCCGTGTCTTTATGAGACAATATATCTCCAATAGAGGAAAAAGATTAACAGTGATGAAAGCTGTTCGTAGATATTTTTTTGCTCTCAAACGAAGTCCATGAATTCTTAAAAAAAAAAATCCCTCTTTTCGTGCTTTATGAGGGTTTTTATGCAAAAGGTTACCTATAAGGCTTTAGAACAGGTGCAATTATGCTGCACTGCATGTGACAGCCATTAGCTTTTCAGGTGAATACAACCAGGATGTTATTGAACAATGATTATTTTCAGCAGGATTTCAAGGCAAAAAGTGCTGCTGACTGAGTGTGAGAGTGGGCACGGACTCGTGATTAATATGAAAATTAAGAAGATGCAAGTAGCTGAACTAATCAGATGGCATTTATTCAGGCTGAGCCTGCATTAGTAATGCAGCCATTTTTCATATGTCAGTTTCCAAGAATCTGATACTCTTCTTGTTATCTAATGGAGTGAATGGAGAACAGGCCAATAGGCGCGGATGGGAACGACAAAGAGATGGAAGAGGGAAAACTGGTCTAACTTGAGATAATAGAAATCTGTGGCAAAAAGCAAACCAGTTATGTTGAGACCTCAATAAAGACAAATTCATGCTTTAATTATCAAAGACATGCAGGGGCTTTCTAAATAAAATATTGAAGTATTATGGAAATGTTAACAAATACAATGCTTGGTTAAAATAATAGATGTTATTGAGACGGAGCTATCCCTGCCCCCAGTGTGATCATAATGCATCAGAGAATAGATGAAACACTCCATTCACTCTGCAGGCTGAGGGCAAATACACATTTGGTCCCCCAATTATGCTAACAAGAGGGAAAATATTCCGTGGCTGTAGGAATGTTGTTTTATAATAAGCTGGTCTTCAAGCAATGTTTTCATTCCCTCTATCTTGGGGAGGTTGTGAAATGCGTCTTCAGATTAGCATATGCTGTATACCGTCTGAAGGTCAAGAGTAGTACTTAAAACAGAATAACGATATCATATACACTAATTTCCTAAACGTTTAATGTCTGATGTTCAGTTGTTGAGTCCAGTTACAAGATTGATTTAGAAGAGAGAAAACGTGCTGGACACTCGCAGCATCAATCACTACTCCGCTCTGACTTGTCAGAGCTTCTTGTTTCACTCAAACCTAAGACTCATGTTTTTTCCAGGTGTCTGTGCTCAAAGAGTGCTGCAGCCATAGGTTTTATCCTTCCTATTAGGGATTACATTCCCACAGTCCCTCAGGTGTGTCCTATTGGTTGCTGCTGTTTTGCCTTGGTGATCCTTCTATGATTAAAGCTCTCTATTGCCTCTCGCCCGAGCTCGGTGTAGGCTGTTATTTATTTAATTTTTTACAAGATGAGAGACTGTCTCTTTGACTGAATCCAAGGCAATTCAGGCAGGTAACTCGGCTGTGTAAGAGGCGATGTCTCGTTCCTGTGGGAAAGGTTATTGCAAAAGTGAGGCTTACAAAGACCAATTTACAATGCAGTTGTCAAAAGCTGGGTCAAGGTTTGAGACTGCAATAATACAATTTAAGGCCATTAAGATGATTATTATCTATGACATCAGTGAAACACAAACTGGTGGGGTAATTTTGGTGCATAAACGCTTGAAATCCTGCTACACTTCCATGTGGAATTTAGTTTGAAGGTTTGTAAATAAAGGACCCCCTCCCAGAGGAATACTGATCCAACTGTAGCTGGCATTTAAAGCAGCAGTCATTTATTTTTGACTCAACATCGTGTTTTAATTTGAACAAGTACTTTTTTTGTTGTTGTCAATTCCACGTACAGATGGATCTGTCTCCTGCTCTGATGGCTCGTATTATCTTGGACAGGTTCCTTCAGGACGTGGACGGTGGAATCCGTGAGTAACACTTTTCTATTTGTCTCTCCACATCGGTTTTAATTGTAGCACTTTACTGAATCACTCCCTGTCTCAGTCCAGATCTCTGTCTGTCTGCACTACTTTCAGCCTGTCCAACCCTAATGACGGACAGACAGCATTTAGTAGTAGCTCCATCACGGAGCACATGATTGGCAATTAAGTCGTGGGAGGACCACCCACCTCTCAGCTGCAGCGTGGATCAATGCTAGCTTGGCTCCTCGGTATTATTTATAACACCCTCCTTAATCCCCCAACACATTCATTTATTCCTCACATTCTCTTCTAGCTTCAATTTTTTTTTCTTCCTGTGGACCTACTGGGTCTGCATAGGAAATCGTTTAGAAGAAAACTGTGACAGAAAAAGCAAACTGTTCCTAGGTAGTGCTGACGGAGCTCTGCGGGAAAACAGAATTCCAGACGCAAATATTTTTGTTGAATGTGTCAAGGAGATTTTCCAGAAATTGCGTGACATAACGATCGTGTGCTCTCTGCTTTTCTAACCAGAGGTGTTATTCCAGCTTTTAAGATTTCTTCTGTATGTGATATTCTTTGCATTAATGAGAAAACCTCTTGGAATTCCAGTTTCACACCGGGACACAGTTTTAATATATTTATCTTGAGGACCATGCAGCTGTGTGGTAGTCGGTAGTTTAAGAGCAAATCGCAAGATGTCAAAAAAGACGTGATTCCAATTTCATCAAGAAAAGGATTAAAGTGGATGTGTGTTATTTTCAACTTCTCCACAGCACACCATTTGTCAAAGTCAACGATGTGATTGCTTTGGACCCACTGTTATCCACTGCCTGTCAAAGTCCCAGTCTGAATGTAGTGTAGAACGTGGCGTTCATCTGGGAGGGATCCTTCTGTCTCACATAATATCATGCTGCATCTGTCCATCTCCATATAGTGAGAGAACACACTTTATTATTACTCCAAATACATATGATGCACACAAAACTTCCTAGAGGGACTTTGTTTAGTTCCTAATGTACATGATTGCAGCCATCTACATCGTCTGTGGCAATGAAAAGCATCACAAAAATACATCGTTTAAGATTTTAATCACTCCGGGATGCTCATTACCTATTCCGAGAAATTTAATGTAACACTGAGCAGTTTCCTGCTCCCCGCCCTACTGGTTGAAAGTGGGATTACAACAGTCATGAACAACCCTGCAGCAGCCTGATGTAGCTTGCACTAACAATGAGCTGTCATTAACATGAGCCAATTAATACTAAAATAAACCACGAAGTGAAAAGATCCACACAGTTGGGCAAAAAATATTATTACTTACAAGCCCAGTAGCAACACAGCTAGGTCACAATCAATCCGTGATTTTGTAGCCTCCTTTATCCCCCACAAACTAGCGTAGGCCACGCCGTTGTTTGCTTTGGTTTAAGCTCTTTGCTTTGCCTCCAAAGACATTACTCTTTTACTTCCCGGCTCCGCCATGATACCAACAGAAAAAGCAAACATTTTTTTATTCTTCTTGTGCTTTTTATTAGCGATCGGCGTACTGAAAACACTAACGGATAGCAATTGTAGCTAACAGCCCCCTAGAACACCTTCCTTCTCGACAAAACTGTTAAGTGCAGTATCTGGCCAGCAGAGTGCTGCAGAGCAGTGTCAAGTATAAAACTGGTCAAGTTTATAACCCAACAATCACTGAGATCATTTTTAAAGCTCTAGCTTAAAGTTTAAAGAAAATCTAATGTTCCTTTAATGCTTTACTTTGATTTTTGGCTGCTTTCTGTTTGAATTTAAATCATTTCTAAATGATTTTGTCTTTCTGTTGTAACTTTTCCACCATTCCAGCCAGTGAAATCAGCAGCTGTGAGGGTGACTTGTGTGTTGACAGAGCGTCAGTGCAAACTCCCCCTGACCTGCTTGGCCTTTACACATGGATTCCTTCCCACTTGAGCTGCAGTCAAATGGACGAATCTCCCTCTGTGTATATTAAGCCCCAGTCATGTGTTTCCACCAAGAAACAATGCAAGGATAATTGTCTTTGCTGGTAATTAGCTAACAGGTTGGTTCACTGCTATCGGCAGGCATATCTGTCGTGGCCCCATCCAACCTCACACTGCATTCCGGTGTGTGTGTGTGTGTGTGTGATTCAATAGAACTCTTGAGGGAGGTTAGGCAGGCACACTGCAAAGATCAATAGACTTCTATATAAGGGACATTACCCCCAACTGGGTGAGTGGCTTGCCTTTGCCTAGCACCGTTGTTGTTTTTATTCCCCTACTCTTTTCTCTTGCATTTAAGAGAAACCGAAATGGGGCCTCTGGGACGATAGAATATATGTACAATCACCAGCCCTGGATCAATAGATGGTTTTAAATTGTTTTTTTGTACCGTCCTTGTTTTGTTTTGCGCTCTCGCATTTGCTCCCTCCCTCCCCTCCCACACATGCTGCCACCACACCTCGGTATGACGACGCCACCAACAATCCCCTTTTCTCCGTGCAGCACAAGGATTGGAGGCAGCCTCCATCAAGCAGGATGGACGACTATCTGGTGGCGCTTGAGAATGAATCGATATATTCAAAACAGCCCTATTGATTATAATATCAGCATCCATAATGTTTTAGCCTCATGAAAATAAACTGGACGCTGGCGTAGGAGATGCCGTGTAAGAGAATGTCTTCTTGGGTTAGCATTTATTTTTGCATGAAAGTGAATCCATGATTGTTTTAGTAAATTATGGGCTTTGTGATGGTGCTAAAATGTCAAATTCAAGTCTTTTTTTTTCTTCCAAAAATCATTCTTTTATGCATTTCACAATTTTTTTATATGAATCTTTTTCACTTTTACTGCTATTTGTTTTCATTATACAATTTTGTGAATCCATATAAACTTCTAGGACTGTTTAATTTATTTTTTATTTATAAATTTTGAAATTGTCCTAATTGAAGTAGCCTTTTTAAAAGAATTATTTTAAGTAATTTTACATGGTGACCTAAAAATGTTAAATTATTAAAGATTATGCCTTTTATCCATTTATCTCTGCTGCTTTAATCTTTCACATGATGCAAATACTCCATGAATTGTTGTTTATTATTAATATTATTGTTACTATTATTATTATTATTATTATTAGTAGTAGTAGTAGTAGTAGTAGTGTAATTCAGCGTCTGTATCAACACCCTTTTTGAAGTCACCAACAGACACACTGGGGGAGCTCCTGCTCTTTCCCTCCCTCTTCCTATCTCTTCATCTTTCTTTCTATTCCTCCTTTGACAGCAGTTGATGTGCCTCTAGATTTAGACGTACTTTTTTTTTTGAGGAGGCAATTTTGCTAGCTATTTGACCTTTTCCATTTTCCCAAGGCCCAGCTCCGGATTAGATTGCTACTCCATGTTTTGTAACTATGTGATTCGGCCGCCTTTAAGATTTATTGTCACATTCCTTTACAGAAGCCTTGTACGCAAGGTTATAAATGTCCCTTGTTTGATGTTAACACTGTGAGAACATTAGTGTCTACCATGATCCTTTGCCTCGTTGACAGAATTCAGAATAATTTCAAATGTTTTGCTGATAAAACGGGTTGATAATTGAAAATTATGCTTAGGTTTAGCCAGGAAAATCCCTTATTAGTGACTGCAGTTGTTATTGTTTAAGTGCTCCACTTTTCTCTCCAACATCTCTTGGCCATGGAGCTGGTGCTTGTGTATATGCAGCCTTTTTTCACGTAATGAGAGCAAGGGCTCTTTATTAGTAAGAATTGAGGGAGTTAGGAAGCAGACGACACAAATGTTGTTGTGTGTGTGTGCGGGTGGGTGGGGGTATGTGAGGGAGGTAAGCAGCACTGTGGCACTTCACTTGACAAGTATACTAATTACTCCTTTTCAGCATAGGAGCTCCAGTCAGCCTTTGCCACACTCTAATGGCCTGACCTGAGAAGCCTCTTTCCGTGGCAGAGCCTCCCTAGGTCTACTATTACTACAGCTACACACACACGCACACACACACACACACACACACAGTGAAATGTAGAGTTTCATCTCACCGCTATCAAGAAGAATCAGGTGGAAGCAGATCAGTTCTGCCCCAGTAACCTCTTCAGGGACTGGGCTCCTCCTTCACACACAATACTACCTCATATCAACCAACACCCACACACACCACTACAGATAGTTAAAAAAAATGTTTTTTTTTCTTCCCGCTTCTCCTCATGTCCTACTCTCTTCCTCTTTCCAGTCTTTTTTTTTTCTTCGTTTTTTTTTTCAATGCGGGAGGATAAATTTAAAAGGAGTAAATTGGAAAATCAAATGAGGGCTTTAGGCAGCCGCAGAGATTTGCAGAGCTGTCGGCCAGTGTTGGAGAGGCTCATCCATCATGTCCCACAAGTAGTCAATTCCTCTAGTATCTGTAAATGTTTTCAGATATTAGCCAATTTATATGCTCCGAGATTCATCATGGAAAATCAGCTTTACCGGCGCACATTATCAGAACCTGTCTCTCCCAAGCTCCATGAAGTTTGATGAACGAGTGCCCCTCCACAGCTCAATGGCTTGTGCATGGGGAGTGCAAGGCGGGGGGGCCTGGGCATATAAAGGAAATTGGTAACAGCATCCCCCCTCCACCACCACTGTGAAAAGAAGTGGGCTTTTTAATTAATAAACAAACTTCCAGAGGAGCTCATCAGTGTCAAGAGCAATAACAATTGTCATCTGTTATGGTTTATCACGGTCCCTCCTCTACAAATGTTGCTTTTTTAATGAGATTTCTCTATGTTTTTTTTTTCCTTTTGCATTTCAGATAATGACTTTTTTCCTCCACAGAAGAAAAGATTAGTTACAAATAGCACAAGTAAGAAATGAGAACTCAAGCCCAGGTTGGGTTTTCTGTGCATCTTGTTTTGGAGTCGTATATGAAAACAAGCTTGTGATTTGTTTACACTGGTTGTTTTCTTTAGCAAATCCCAATGGAGGCGTAGCGTTTCACATCTATTATTCTCCTCTTCTCTGTTCTTTCACTTCAGATGTTGACAGTGTGATACGGTGCCTTAGTAAGAATTTATACCAACATGGGACAATTACAGTAAATTTGGTGAATGTTTACAAGGTGCAAAGTTGTGCTGCAGGGCTTTGTTCTCTGTGTCTGGTGTTCTTCAGATTATCCTTTTTATTTTCCCGCACCTTTTTTTTATGTGTGCGACTGCATTTGAAAAGAGGTGTGTGTGTCTGTGTGTGTGTGTGTGTGTGTGTGTGTGCAGCAGAGAGAAGCTCAGGGTGTCATGGAGGTGTGCTGCTGTGCAAGGCGGGGGCGTCTTTAATAAATGTATGCTGATGTTGGAGGCTGCAACGATGCGAAGGATGCAAGGGCCTGTTGTTATTTACTGCTGTGTTTGTGCACAGCAGCGAATCCTGGGCCTGCAAATGGCATTACAGCATGTGATGAATGAGCATTAGGGTAAACTCATTTTAAAAGCATCCTGATTTATTAGCAGCCTGGCCTTCCATTTTCATCAGGTCAATGCTTGGCTGAAATTCTCCAATGTCAGCGCCAAGGTCACCTATTTATGGCTATTTTTAACCCTCATCTCTCAAAAAGAGCAGGCGAACGCTGTCCTATCACTTATTATGGCCATCAACCAAAACATATCAAAGGGCTTTAGATACCGTGGAGATACAAGTCTAGCCCAAGAAGTGTGTTATGTGAGAGACCAAAATGTGGTGGTGGTCAACCTCCAATTATGAGTGCTAGTAAGACAAGAGCTTTAATGGCTAACGTTTGCCTTCAGGGAGGTTTATTACATGCTACTGTTTTGCAGAAGCAGCGTCAAATCTATAAAACGACCATTAGGAAGAGAGGAAAAAATCTATCAAAATGCCATTAAAGTGGAATAAGTTGCCAATATTGCTGATGTGGTTGCAGGTCCTTTGATTTTCCTTCAGATTATTAGGCACAGTCGAGTAGTGACTTTGTTAAGGGAAACCAGTGTTGTTGGGGAGTAATATGTCTCCTAGCTTCATAAAGTTTGCTGCCTCATATTTCCCGCTTTATTGATTATCCATTATCATTTGTCAAGAGGTGTCCTAACTCAAGGGGAAAATATAACCCTCTTTCTTCGCCCGCCGCCTGCACTGCACAGGAGCACGGTATGGATCTGAGTTGTGAAGGTACCAATCTCTGAGAAAAATGAGCAGTGAAATAAAGCACAGCCCTGTGCCTTGCAGCTCTAAGAGAGTGTGGGGTTATGGGGTGGGCTGGTGGAGCATCATGGCTACAAGAGATGGAGGTTGCAAAGAGAAAAAAAGAGACAAATTCAAAGAAACAGAAGAGAAAGAGACGTTCTTACTGGCCTTTGTTCCCCTTCAACTCTTTTTTTAATTAATCATAAAGCAGATGAAGGATCACAGTGTTCTCTTTGGTCAATTTTTTCAACAAGTAATGGTAATCGACGGGGATGTGTATTTTTGAAATTCTGGCGATACGATCACGATACAGGGGAGACGATACGATGTATCACGATATATTGTGATACGTTCAGTCAGACGTCACAAGCAATTTTTTTTTTACTGAATTTATTGTAAGAATGTTCAATAAACAGTCCAAACTGATACGTAACATGTTAATATGAGGTATCTGAACCATGATGGAGGGTTTTACATTTCAATGGTGGAAACAAAACCCATTGCACACTGCTGCCAACTAGCGGGTGGCGATTGAATTGCACAAAACGAAAAGAAAATACACAAATGTTTGCATGTATGTCAAGAATTAGATACACGGCTTTTGAATATCGATGTAATAATCGCAGGGAAAAAAAATCACGATATATTGCCATATCGATATTTCCGATACACAGCTTTTGAATATCGATATAATATTGCTGGAAAAAATATCACGATATATTGCCATATCGATATTTTCTTACATCCCTAGTAATCGAGAAGGACAGGAGATGGTCTTTTTTTGTTTTTGGCATTTAATTAATACAAACATAATTTCTACCATTTTAGGGATTTAAAGCTTTTTCTTCTAACTTAAATGCTCATAAATCTTCCTTCCACTTGTCTTAAATACTTCAATGCTATCTGCATTTACCCAACAGAAATCAAGACTTTATTTGATGTTTGTACAGCCACCACCCATGCTTGAAATGCGTATAGAAACCATTCCCTACTGTCTGCTATGCTGCACGTCTGTCACAAGCGTCCGTGTATATATCTCCACAATGGCACGTCTCAGCCATTTCGTCACACAGTGATACAATCCATTTAATCCAAATCTTTTTAAGAAATGAGTTAAGAATTTTTTTTTAGCTGTTGCAGTAACGGTGAGTCAATTCACCGGGCTTTCCTATTTGATTTATAATGTTAGCAGAGCAAGAATGGGATGAAAGATGCAGAATAGTCGACGTTTATAACGTAGATAAACTACAGGAAGTGCCTGTTCTGTGGACTGAAACATTTATTTATAGAAAATCTGTATATATGTTCTGTGATAGACAGCTGTAGAAATACCACTGTTGCTCTATGGTTAAAAATGTCATAATTGAGCTGCTTGCAAGTCTAAATTATTTTATTTCAGACACGTTTTTTTTAAACAATGAGATATTCCTATGCAATTTACGAGGGTGAATATGGATGTTTTCATATAGTTTCCATTGTTGTAGAATTTGTGTTTAATATTTTTCCTTTTTTGTCATTTTGGTTGTTTGTTTTTGTTTCCAGCCTCCAAAACGGTCCTCAACAGCATGCTAAAGGAGCCATCTTTAATCCCAGACCAAATACTGGCAAACAATATCTACCAAGTAAGGATTTTAGCTCTGCTCTACTCTTTTATAATGAGCTTTTAAAAGATGCACCTGCCTAACACACCTCATCAGTCGCTCTTGTTTGTTGTTAAAGATACGTTGCAGCCAGTGGTCATGCCTGCCAATCTCTTAGCCTCTCCTGTGTTTTCTGCCTTTCCAGGGCTTCCCTCCCCTCCCTTACATGCACCTTTTATTTTTTTTCGCGGTGCAATAATATTTCTTCCCTCTCTTTTCAGTGCACAATAAACGACTGCTGTTATGGACCGCTGGTAGACTGCATCAAACAGTATCCTATCCCCATAAAATTTAAAGCTCAAAATTGACGAGGCGCTATTGAAGGGGGATGAGATGTGTCGGGCTTCACCTGACATAAAAGTTCTGCTTCACGGAGGAAGTGTTTCATCCTGTCTGCCTTCCAACTATCAGCGATCCGAGGGGCTCCGAGGCAACGGAGGGAGGAGCAGGAGTAGAGGATGGGCTGATCTCCATGTGAATTCGGTGGATCGCACCCAATGTTCTGTGATACAAATATAGTCCTCTAAAATCGTTGCGGATGAACATTACTTCACATTCTTCGAGAATTCCTAATATTTTTTAAAACAGGGTTATATTTAGTTGCATCAAACTCAACTTTGGTTTTAGTTTGTCAAATTTGAATGTTAATCTTTCGTTATTCTGTGTAGATCCTTTGTGCAGCAAGTTATTTTGGGGCAGCCAGCTGGGTAGCACACCAAACATGTCCTAGGGGAGGAGACTTATTTAAATTATTGTAAATGTGTACGTATGTGTGTTATTGTCTCACTCGGCTTTTGTTGGGTGTGTTGGGGCCGTGTTGTTCTGTTCACAGCCAGTCAAGCCTGTCCCATCCTGCCTCCTTCTCCTTTCCCCCTCTTCTGTGCTCAGTGTCAACTGAAAGTCTGTTAGTCTGCTCCAGAGTTCATAATAACCGCCCCACTGTTGTCTGCTTTCAAAAAACTTTATCCACACATGAAAAGAAAACGCTCTTCATGAATGTGGGTAAATGATAATATAAATGTTTTCACATTTTTCAGAAACTATTTCAAGCCTTTTTGTGTAAAACCATGATATCATTTTTATCTTTTACTCTCATCAGGTTATTTGTGCTGCAGCAAACATTGCTCATCTTAATTCATGATGGCATTTATTCAAAAAAGCATTGTAGTAAAAGGTTTTATTAGAAGGACCAGAGCATGCACAGCAATCACACTTTAGAAATTCTGTCAAACTGAAGTTTGTTTTGTCGTCTGCATCAGGAGGGTGCACCTTGGAGTTTTCTTGAGAGCGCAGATTTAATTCTAAAGAAACTAAATCTCTTCAGATGGTGTTTACTTTGCATTGTAAAAGAAAAGCAAATGAGATCTCAGCTTTATAGTTAAAAACGCACACGGTCAGTTTCCATTACCCTAATTCAAATGTGCTTTGAGTTTTCCATGACATTTCCATGGCTTAGCATTCGTTCAATAGCGTCAATTGGTGCTTAGCAGTGGTGAATTCTTAGGCTGGAGAAAAATTACAAAAAAAGTTTGGGCATCTTGGAAAATTCTTAAAAGTTATCCTCCTTAATTCTAAATGAGATTTTTAATTATCCAACTTTTAACGTTGTGCTGAAGTAAACATGAAGTCCTGCTGCTCTTTGCTGTGAATCCTTAACTCTGTTCCCAGTGCCATTGGACAAGAACATGAAGTTCTGCTTCGTGACAAACTGAAGGAGCAAAATCTGTCTTTTCTGGGTAAGCCACTTTCTCGTCGCATTTTAACTTCAGTCATAGAATTATTGGTTTTGCTTTATAACCAAACAGTAAAACCTGGTGAATGGATGAAAAGACCACCGATTCTTGTACGTTTACATTGTCTTTATTTTGTTGAACCATAACAAAATATTATGGTCTCTTTAAGTAAAATATCACAGCATGTTTTGAAATTGTTTATCAGATGTCTCCCATCTACCTTTTCTGCAACTGTTTTGCTACTACACAGTTAGTGAAGTCATGCATGTCCCTTTTAAAAAATAACTTTATTTTGAATTAATGCTAGTCATGACCTGTGGAAAAATGCTCCTACGCTCACGTTTCAAGGGGTAAATGTTTGTCGAAGGAGTGGGTGTGCCGAAAAAACAGGACTTTTACTACTCAGTAATATTTATGGTATGCAAATGCCTCACCTATGATTGGCTAACAGCATCATGAGTCCTCTGCTGTCTGTTAAAAAAATATTGCAGCAGTAGCTCAGGAGGCAGAGCAGGTTGTCCAGTAATCGGAGAGTTGTGGGGTCGATCCCAGGCAGAGAATTCTGCTGTTGTGTTCTTGGGCAAGACACCTACCGCATTTTCCGGAGTATAAGTCGCACCAGCCATAAATGTTTAATGAAGAAGAAAAAAACATATATAAGTTGCGCTGGACTATAAGTCACATTTTGGGGAGAAATTTTATTATTTTTCCTACAAAATCTGAGACCAAGCATTTCATATTGCAAGGCAAGTACCGGTAACAATAACAGAGTAAACAACCAGGGCGCAGCAGCACGCCACGGTCTCCAGCAGAGGATGGCGGTGTTTCAAACCCTCCCAGCAGGCGGGGAGAGCTCATTCCTGGGCCGGAGCCGCCCGGCCCGCAGCAGCTCACCACAGGCTCCAGCAGGTGATGGCGGGGCAGAGGAGCTGAAACCTGGACTGGAGCCAGCCCGCAGCAGCGCGCCACTGTCTCCAGCAGGTGATGGCAGGGCAGTGGAGCTTATTCCTGGTCCGGAGTCGGTCCGCAGCAGCGGGGTATACATAATTTGGTATATAAGTCGCTCCAGAGTATAAGTCGCAGGACCAGCCAAACTATGAAAAAAAGGAAGACTTATAGTCCGGAAAATATGGTAATTAATATTGTTTGCTGGTGGTGGTCAGAGGGACTGGTGCTTGTCCTGGGCAGCCTTGCCTCAGTCAGTGCACCCCAGGGCACCTGTGGCTACATTGTAGCTCATCACCACCAGGCTGTGAATGTATGCAGATGGATGAGTGATTGTGTTGTAAAGTTCATTGCGGGGACTCTAGAGTGCACTATATCAAATACAGGCCATTTACCATTAAATTGGAAAACATATGTTTGTGTGTAAATAAATAATACTAGATTCATGTGTCACCCCCACATATAACACACCAGTTGCTAATAGTTAGCTTTTACTAGTCGAGACTCACTTTACTTTCTCCTGACCACAAAACTGGTACAGCCTTCCACAGCTGCTAGCCAAGGTGGTCGAACTTCTGATTACTGATATTCCATGTTACATATAGAAGAGACTGGCTCTCTCTGACACAACTCGTTTTCTGATCTATTTCCTGTATGTGGCTAATGCAGGTGATTGGTGTTGAAAAACGTTTTCATGTTCTGCCTGCATGTGCAACTCATATTTCAGAAAGAATAGGTATTACACATCTTCTCGGAGAACAAGATATTTAAACACAACTTCTGCCTTTGCAAGTGAAACACGGTCAGTTCTGTTAGCTTTAAGTTTAGTTTAGTTTTGCATATATATATATATATATATATACTGTATAATATATACTGTATATATATATATACTGTATATATATACAGGGAGTGCAGAATTATTAGGCAAATGAGTATTTTGTCCACATCATCCTCTTCATGCACGTTGTCTTACTCCAAGCTGTATAGGCTCAAAAGCCTACTACCAGTTAAGCATATTAGGTGATGTGCATCTCTGTAATGACAAGGGGTGTGGTCTAATGACATCAACACCACACCCTATATCAGGTGTGCATAATTACTAGGCAACTTCCTTTCCTTTGGCAAAATGGGTCAAAGAAGGACTTGACAGGCTCAGAAAAGTCAAAAATAGTGAGATATATTGCAGAGGGATGCAGCAGTCTTAAAAATGCAAAGCTTCTGAAGCGTGATCATTGAACAATCAAGCGTTTCATTTAAAATAGTCAACAGGGTTACAAGAAGCGTGTGGAGAAACCAAGGTGCAAAATAACTGCCCATGAACTGAGAAAAGTCAAGCGTGCAGCTGCCAAGATGCCACTTCCAATCCAATCCAATCCAATTTTATTTATAAAGCGCATTCACAAGGCATTACAACCAAACAAGGCGCTGTACACTAAAAATGTTAGTTAATTAAACCGGCGTTATACAAACATGTCGAACACAGATAAAAGATAAAAAGAAAATACAACAAAATTCCCAAAAATAACAGCTAAAAATCAATAAGACACAGGGAGAATAAAAAATTAGAAAAACATTTAAAAAAAATAACCTCAATAGTACGGAAGTTGATTGTGAAGTCCATTTTTAAACAGTGCAGATGTAAGTGAGGTTCACTTGCCACCAGTTTGGCCATATTTCAGAGCTGCAACATCACTGGAGTGCCCAAAAGCACAAGGTGTGCAATACTCAGAGACATGGCCAAAGTAAGAAAGGCTGAAAGACGACCACCACTGAACAAGACACACAAGCTGAAACGTCAAGACTGGGCCAAGAAATTTCTCAAGACTGATTTTTCTAAGGTTTTATGGACTGATGAAATGAGAGTGAGTCTTGATGGGCCAGATGGATGGATTGGTAAAGGGCAGAGAGCTCCAGTCCGACTCAGACGCCAGCAAGGTGGAGGTGGAGTACTAGTTTGGGCTGGTATCATCAAAGATGAGCTTGTGGGGCCTTTTCGGGTTGAGGATGGAGTCAAGCTCAACTCCCAGTCCTACTGCCAGTTTCTGGAAGACACCTTCTTCAAGCAGTGGTGCAGGAAGAAGTCTGCATCCTTCAAGAAAAACATGATTTTCATGCAGGACAATGCTCCATCACACGTGTCCAAGTACTCCACAGCGTGGCTGGCAAGAACGGGTATAAAAGAAGAAAAACTAATGACATGGCCTCCTTGTTCACCTGATCTGAACCCCATTGAGAACCTGTGGTCCATCATCAAATGTGAGATTTACAAGGAGGGAAAACAGTACACCTCTCTGAACAGTGTCTGGGAGGCTGTGGTTGCTGCTGCATGCAATGTTGATGGTGAACAGATCAAAACACTGACAGAATCCATGGATGGCAGGCTTTTGAGTGTCCTTGCAAAGAAAGGTGGCTATATTGGTCGCTGATTTGTTTTTGTATTGTTTTTGAATGTCAGAAATGTATATTTGTGAATGTGGAGATGTTGTATTGGTTTCACTGGTAAAAATAAATAATTGAAATGGGTATATATTTGTTTTTTGTTAAGCTGCCTAATAATTATGCACAGTAACGGTCGCCTGCACACACAGATATCCCCCTAAAATAGCTAAAACTAAAAACAAACTAAAAACGACTTCCAAAAACATTCAGCGTTGATATTAATGAGTTGTTTGGGTTCATTAAGAACATGGTTGTTGTTCAATAATAAAATTATTCCTCAAAAATACAACTTGCCTAATAATTCTGCACTCCCTGTATATAGTAATATTTTTGCCATAAATATTGGCTTGGTTAATTAATCTATTGGATTAGATAACTAGATAATTTGTTAGATGTGTTCTATCAATGTCAATGACAGTATAAAGTCCAAGTATGAATTTGTATAACGAGATTTTACCGGTTGTTTCCTCCCCTGTGACCTCATCGTATCACTATCCCCAAGGTCAGATGAATGATGAAAGATAAAAGTCATTCCCTCTGTCATTAAGACCATATCATTTATTTGGACATGGAGTGCTGACCTTTCTTTGGGGCTGTACACAAGACTGTGCCAAAACTGTCAGAGTTCGAGGGGCACGGGGGCCACTGAGGCAGCCTCACCCCATCTAATAAATGGATTGGAAATAAGCTACCTAACAGCAGGGATGGCCCATTAATTTTAATCAAAGCTGATGTTAAAAGACGATCACGGCCACAAGAGAATATAATGCGTTTGTGTGTGTGTGTGTGTGTTGTGTGAACATTAGCTCCCTTCCTGTAACACACACACACATCTATACTTACATGATCACAATCAGGATGCCCCTCCGTACCACAAGCCTCTGGCAGCCTCTCTGACCTTTCTCAGCTCACTTTCTTCACCCTTGGCTGATGCTGCCTCCTCACCACCACTGACACCACCACCCTCCATCTCTCTTCAATTCTCTTCCATGCCCCATTAGTTGAGCTTGGCTGGAGACAAAGAGCCAGGACCTTGGAACCGAATGACCTGGTCAGCCTGAGATTTAATGGAGAAATCAGGTGTTGGAGGGATAATGACCAAAGCACGCCAGAAGTCAAGGACAATGGCTGCAGCCTGCACCGTCAGGGGTCAGGCTAACAGAGGCAATGATGCCAAGCAGGTCCTCTTGCAGTAAATTTTCTAAAGTGTAAAGCCAAGCAGCAACCTGGAGTGAAGCACTGTAATTAAACATAAAGTTTTTGAAGACTGGTAGATGTTTTTTCTACTTGAGTACTTCCTAGAACTTTAGTGAGATTGTTTTTGACGTTAATAAAAGTCATCAATGTAAGCAAACGTTAAAATTCTGTTTTATTTCCTGTAGATGAAAACCAACTGAGAACCATGGGCTATGACAAAACTCCTGATATTATCTTGGAAGTTCCTGTTGGTAAGTTGCTTATTAAAAGTCTCACTTTTTATTAAAACACATTCTTTTAAAATAACAATATCATGTATGTTGAAATGTTATAAGGTTATATTAAATAATTACAGTTAGAAAAGTCTGTCTTCTTTTTCACTATTGTGTAAATTACCATCATTTTTTGAAGCATCTGTTTGTTTTTAATGTTAAAAAAGCCGTGGAAGGACACATCGTACATTGGATTGAGAGCAAGGCCTCCTTTGGAGACGATCACAGCCATCGGACTTACCTCAACGAGCAGTTCTGGAGCTACTGGAACAGGTCAGCCATGTCTGTTTTCAGATTTTATTTATTTTATCTCTGTTGGCCACATTTTTGCTGCCTCCATTATTTCCTCAGATTAACTTCTTCTTTCCTTTACCGCAAACCACCGTCAACTTTTCAGTATTGTAAAAGCTTTTTCATATCTCGGTCCAACAACTCTCCCCACTTCCTTTTTGGTACAGGCTGCTTTCACCACAAAATTCCACGTGGTGCGTCGGTACATTACACCACTTCCACATCCAACTCCTGTTACTGAAGGCCTTTGCAGCCTGAATGGTTTTCCTGAGAGCGTGATTGTTTGGTAAAATGTAGACATTGTGTTGGAAGGGAAGCTAGGAAGTGGGTGATTAATGCGTTGCATCTGTTGTCATGAGAACCTTTGGACAGGAACAGGCTTTTGTGGCTTAGCCGTTGTTGAACCCAAGGTGTGTGTGCGCTCACATTTCTTAATGAGTTGTAGAAATACCAACTGAACTATTTCATTGTCTCTTGAGATATTGCTTTCTTTACCTCAAGGATTGTTGAGTATATTTTTTCTGTTGTTAATTGACGATAGAAACGGTTGAACTAGTCAAAAATACTTGTGTTCAAAACCACGATAAACCTAGAAGTTGAACGTGTCAGTCAGCTTTCGTTAAAGGCCAACAAAAATATCTGTTCTAACACGGAAAACTGGCATTTACCGACTGTACAAAAATCTGTTTAACTGAACACTCAGCTGTGTATATTTTCATCTCAAACTGAGGGATTCTGAGACACTTGTTTATCAGTGCACACACAAACACACACACGTTCACAAGCTCAGGGCTGCTGGCCGTTCCCACATGTTTTTCACATCCCTGCCTCCCTCGGCGCAGAGTTCCAGTACCTCTCACTGCAGCCCTGATTCCAATCAGCTGTGATGGCCATCTGACATGTTGTGACATGGCGGTGAAGTGCCAGGAGGTGCCTTTCCTTGACGCCGTGTCCAAAAGTCAGGCAGAATCGAGCTGTCTCGTTATGCTCGCGCCTTAGTTTTCGGTGCTTTTGCATTTCCAGATCAGGATCGCATTTCTGGCTAAATCAAAACAACAAGACAGAAAGAGGAGCTGTTTACTATGAATGAGTTTTTTGCTTCAACCCAATCAATTCAACATCAACTGGACATAAAAAGTCAGCACTTTACCCTTAAATCTCTTATATGCATAAGTGGTATGTGACATTTTTCACGATGACTCATTTTCACACTGAAAACATTCTTATAATAGGATTAGAGCCACTTTTGTTTACTTTTTGCAATTAATTAAATAAATCATCCATACAAAGATCTAGCAGATCATTTATCTGTAAAATGTATTTTTATACTTTTACTTTTTTATTTTTACAAAAATATCAAACCCCAAATAGAAAGTCCATCATAAAATCTAAATTTTGTATTATTTATGTGTTAAAAAAACTGAGCTAAAATCAGAACTAAAGGATTTAATCGTAAGTTAATTTTTAGTGTTCATAATTTTTGTTAAAGAAAATTATTGCAAACTAAGACGATCAACTTGTTTCTCAGCATTTACTTTACTAATCATCTTGCAAAATATTTTGTTTGTTTTTATATTGAGGACGATTTCATTAGTACTTTAAAACTTGTATTAGCTTACAGTAGATCTAAATATTTCAATTTAAAGATTTCAGTGGTCAGTCAAGGTTTAGTTTGTGTCTTAAATAATTATCTGTGGGCATATTTCATTTATATTCACTTGGGCACTCTTGTCCAAGTGTATTAACTTACTGACAATGTAAATTCCATCATGTTGCTATGCTGCAAAATCAGTACAAAAAAATAAAAATAAAAAAAAACATTGTTCCTTTATTTTCCAGCAACTTTGCAGATTTTATGGAGATTTACTAGAGAAATTTTAAAGCAAATTGTCCATCTTCATTATTTAGAGTTTATACCCTCATCTGAGCTAATGTGTGAGCAGAATGCTGTGATTTAGGAATTATTACAGCATATTAGAGTCAATAAAACAAAGACAATTGACATTAGATTGTCTGATTGCTATCATTCCCTTGTCTTCAACTCTCTGTAGTCAGTTTTTGTATTAAGACTGGCCTTGAAGGGGCAGATATTTAGTAAATGTGTGTTTTCCTTCATTCCTCACAGCCTGATTTCAGTCCTTGACTTTGAACCGGTTTTCTTTTTGTGATTGCCCCTGGAACCGCACACCAGTCTTTGTAATTTCCTCATTGCTCCTGATTGACATTTCCAGTGATTTGCTTATTTTTCAAGATTTCCCTCTTTGCTTTTACTGAGCTGCTTCACCCATTGCTTGTGTTAATTGTTCTTTAGATGCCCTCAAGCATTGCTCAGTGAGGACATATTTTTGTAGCTGGAGATAAAGAACAAAAAAAAAAAAGAACATAACTGATTTTCCCTCCAAAGTCCTCACCAGCTGCATTTATCATCCAGGCAATAGTCTTGCCAACACACTAACCCCATAATGAACCCCTCTTCAGTGGAGTGAGGGGTAATGACGCTTCACCTACCACCCCCACCACCTCCACCCCTTTAAAAAAGAGTGAATGGAAAAATGGGGAGAAAAACAGTCTTGTGCCGACTCAGACGTCTCGTTCAGGCCCAGTGCCTGGATGAGATGGTGAAGCGGCAGCTATCGATGTCTTCCAGCCATCAATCTTAGCTGGTGGCGTTCCAGAGCCGACGAGCTCTCTGCTCTGACGGATGTTCAGATAATTGAGTGATCCATCTCTCCCAACTATCAGAGTTGCATAAAAATTGTTCACCTGCTTGTGAATATTAAACACATTATGAGCCTCTTGTGTGTTTTGGGAGGTGTGCGTAAGGTTAAACACAGCATGTAATGAAATATGTACTCCTGTGTGGTATCACCCTAACCATCCCTTGTTGATTATGGTGGACTTAAATCAATAATGGCTGGCAAACGCCCCTCCATAAGACTATGAGCAGCTGCTAAGGTTCTACTTTTGTTTGTAGTTGATTGTACACTCTGTCCAGCCCGTGTGTGTAATGCTGATTGTTTTTCTATTTGAGCAACTTTTCTAGGGTTTGGTGGAAAAAAAGGATTTGGGTTTTATTTTTGCTAAATACAAATTATGGTAAATATGAAATTGCTGTATTTAAAGAGACTATGTGTAGTTTTTACCTTTATTCTCTGGAAATATCCATCAAAATGTTGCTAAATGAATTTAATGTTGGAAAAATATTGTCTGCTTTATAATATAAAACCAATTAAATCTGGTCTAAAACACATTTTAGACTCAAGTCTAAGTCTAAGTCTCTGGGCAACACCATATTAGATGTGATGTTTTCTTCTACATGAACCCATTAGGACAAACCACATTTACTAATTTGTAACGAGCAGTTACAAACCTTTCACCATTCATAAACATTGTGCTTTTACACATTTACCTTTTTGCTCGTTGCCATTGATGAAAGGGCGCCTGATGTGCTTGTCATCTTGCTGGAGGTTGAATGGTCTGACAAAGTAAATCTCAGATTTTTGACCCTAATGGCCATCCGTTGGAAAGGTCTTACTAGGGATGAGCGATATGGCCTAAAATCAGTATCACGATATATCAAGGATTTCACCTCGATAAGGATAGATGGACGATAACTACAGGTATGCGCAGAGACAAAAGTTGTCCACAAGATGGGGTTGTCACATGTGTCATTTTTACGTGACTCAAGGTGGTACAGCTTCTTAAAGGGACAGGCACGTTGCCAACCTACACACATCTTTTCATTTTTTTATTATCAGATTTATTGAAATGGGAAAAATTATTACTATCAGAGTCAGAAATTTCGATAACAATACATTTTCGATATATCGCTTACTCAAACACAAAAATACGACTTGCTTGCGATGATTTAGGTACGTACTGCCCCCTATCACCAGGGAAAATACACACCGTCCTTTAAAGTCTTGTTTTAGTGCTATTTCAATAGAATAGAAGACACATTCGTTGACTGTTTTAACAGTAAGTGACAATCGGGGCTGTGCAGTACTAGAAAAAAACGTGCTATTGCAATGCTATTCTTGAATAATGCTACAATTTAATTGGTTGCAATACACCCTTAATATGTCTCTTTGTGCTTTAGCTTCCCAGACACTATCATCTAACTTGGGAGTAAACATCAACACAACAATGGTGGTCTATCTCATCAGTATACAGATTCATGATAGTCTGATGGTTTGATTCATTCCAATATAAGCAGTTCTTGTACTATCAAACATTTTGTTTATGTTTATGTTTATTTATTTAGCAGATGCTTTTATCCAAAGCGACTTACAATTTATAACTTATAGGGCATGTTGTGATCTGTGGGGGAAACCGGAGTACCCGGAGGAAACCCACGCATGCATGGGGAGAACACGCAACTCCATGCAGAAAGGCCGCAGCCGAGTTTCGAACCTGCCACCTTCGTGCTGCGAGGCAACAGTGCTAACCACTGCGCCACCATGCAGCCATTTTAAACTGATGCTTTCTTTGCTATCTTGCAAGTTACTGAACAATGCAATGTAAATGATTTTCTTTGTAAAAGCATATTCATATAAACATATCTGGTGAAAACCAGAGCATTTAGGCCAGATTACATTTTTAACTGACTTCAGTCACTTTTTCTGTGATGACGTGCCCCATAGATGATACTGTGATCAACATGTTTTTGTTTTGATACATCATAAAGATTGTATTATCCTTTGTGATCTAATATATCACCCACCCCTAGTGTGGACCAGACTTTGTTTAAAGATGTCATTAATCAATATTAAGACCTAATCACAAAACAAAGGAAAATATTCCTAATGTTTGGATGTCCCGTGTCATTCAGCAGGAAAAAATGGTAATTTTCCAAAGTGAAAATCAATACATTTGCTACTAATTAACTTCATATTTGTTCCCATGTTACAATTTTTATTTGTTTATTTTTTATTTTTCTAAGAAAAGGAAATTCATGAGATTATTTGTTTTACTTTATTAGATCTATTCAGATTGGAGAAGAGAGGTATTTAAAAGGCTGGGTAGAACGATCAGTTATATTTTTATTTCTGTTTATTTCATGAATGCTTGATTGTCATTTTGAGCTTCTATTTTTACTGTTCTGTTTGATTTTGTAAAATATTTATAGTTTTTATTTAGGAGTTCTTGGTCTTTTTTGACCTCCAGTAATCCAATTTAGCTATTGTACACACAAAAAAAAGTATAAAACAGTTGTTACCACACCTGTCATTACTTTGAATTTTATCACCGCATTTTAAGGGTACAGCTGTATAAATAGATTCCAACCTTGTTGTTCCCAGTTTTTCCTGCCCTATCCCTTCCATCCAGACACACCAGCCTATGTAAAAATAATTTTGGATACCAGTTCGTCCCCTTCCCCATGTAGGAAATCAGCTACGCAATTGGTGAACTGCAAATGTGTCAGAGTTGAAAATGTTAGCACTCCTAATGGATGCTTGAAAAGGTTAGATCTGATAAAAAGCTGTCAGCTGTTCGCAAAACATGATTTATGGGAAAATAATGGGACAGTATGCCTCATTTCCCCCTCATATGAGATGGGGGTTAAGACTTTTAGGTTTGCTATCATACGTGACCACTTGGAAATTTGTTGAGGCTTGACTGCGCACACTTATATTCTGTTTCATCAGGCGCTTTTTATTTGAGTCATTTTGAAAGGTACACCCTGATATAATGGGAATTTATAGTGTCCTGTAATTAGTAGCAGAAAATTGTCGCGCTCTAAAAACACACCCTGTGTTGATCTTAATTCAGATCTGTCTTTGTGTGTTCTTTTGTTACACTTTTTTACAAGTTCGTAATGGAAGAAATGCTCCGATTACTGAGGAAGTCATAATTCTGAAGACTTATCCAATTGCTCCAACAGCATCAGTAATCTGCTTTCTGACACTCATGTCTAACAAATGGATGGAAATAAGATTTATGTGATGTTTATAACGCTCGTTGACACCTTCGCAATTAGACGTCTTGAGTTCTTTGTGAACTTTTTTCCAATTACGAACGGTAATGCTGTAGGTTTACAGATAAAATTGGAGGGTAATTCCACTCTAGTCTCAGTCCGCCAATCGATTTACGACACCAAATTAATTTCTTGATTCCAGATATTGTACATCGCTATCCTTTTTAATAGAAATGTCCATCAAATTTGTTGAACTTTCCAACACAGTGGTGACGAGAAAGCTTAATTAGAGGGATGTAATGATACATTGTGTTTTTGCCCCTTTTACAAATAAATTAATCTGATCACGCCTCAACCTTGAAAAATATTTAGTGTGGCAGCATTAATATTGTAATACGGACGGACATATTTGTCTTTCACTCAAGCTGAAGGAATTTGCTCACATTGTGCAAACCCAACACCTATGGCGTGCATGCGTGTGCCTGCAGACTGTCAGCTTAAGTGGTCCTGTGTCATGCAGTGGTAGGATAAGAGTATTAAAAGCCTCAGCAGCAGGGGCATCACTAAGCCAGGGCAGATATGGGATGTCACCTGAGAGAGGGTGCCCACAGGTCGTGGCTTCTGCTGATCCAATGTGGCTGGACGTTACAGGCTCTTCCCAAGGACTGCTGCTGGCGCTTCCGAGGTGACAGGGTGACACCTCTAAGACCTGTGCCCTGCCTTACTATTACCTCAGGTTCCTGTCAGACATGCACAACAATGGAGACTTAAAAATAAAAGAATCCAGAATTGTGGTTACTCTGTATTTCATTTTTTTAGTTTTTAAAAAGGTCACTATTAGGTCAAGATTGCGTTTCATCTCAAACAAGTACGTGTTTCTGTATTTTCTTCATTTTGTATAGTTGATATATACAAAGTGTTCCTTTTCCCCGGTAGAGCACAAGAGCTGTTGGCGTAGGCTTTCGCCTATTTATAGTAATTGACGCCTCATGCAGTGCTGGAACGTGGCCTCTTTTATTATTTCCTTTGTTATGACATGCTCCTGTAGAATATTCCACAGCTAGAAAAATAGCTGTGCACAGTGGTGGCTCCTTTAGGGCTTTGCAAGTGTTTGTTTTAGGGTACAGCAGCACACGGAAGTGCAATGCCCACCCCCCCACCCCCAAAGCACAAGCAAAGTAGAATATTAATGACAAATGACAAGTCAGCTCTGATGCTTCAAGGATTTCATGCTTTTAAGGATGCACATTTGGGTGCACTGTTTAAGGCGTCTGAGGTGTAATCCGCACTTGCAGGGCTGCAGCAGCCTGAGGATTTAGCTCAGGTTAAGCCTCCATGTCTTGTATTTATTTTAGTGGGATTGTACACGTGCATTATCCAAATTTGTCCTTTAAAATCGAGTCTAAGAGTAGCTTTGACATGGCCGCTGCGTGTCTAAACGAGGAGCAGGACAGGCATACACCCCTCCTCCTGTCTCTCTGCTGCCTGCGACACTTAGAGATGGAGAGGAAAGCCTCAAGTAAAATGAGGTGCGAACATGTCTGCTCCATGAATTCCTGTTTTGCTGTGGAACTTTTTAAAGACGAACATGCATTTTTTTGTCGGCTTTCACAATGAATGTCATCAGAGCTGCACAGACGCACTTTCCCTCCCTTATGCTTTTTTTTTTGTCTAGCCATCTTTTCCCCATTTTTTCCCCCTCCACATTGACCTTCTGGGTTTTATCCCACTGAGAAGTCAGCAACATCTATCAAGAGGATGGCTAAAAGTAGGCGTGGAGTAGATGGGTCTTTTGTAGAAGTCAGGCTAACAGGTGAATTTCAATGACTGCCTGACCTCTAAAAGACATTCTGTTTTTAACCTCGATGGGAATTTTAACTTGCAGCAATATTTTCTGGACTTGGAAACAAATGTTTCAGGACTGTGCATCACACGAAGGTCTTCGTCCCTCGACTGAATGATTGGTTTTCATTACACATATTTGTGCTTGTGTCTCGTCTAATGTATCGTAAAATTTTAACTTGTACTTTTTCAGAATTGTTTGTTTTATCCACCTCCAAATTCATTAAACATTTTTACTTTAGCCCGTCTTTAGGGTTTATTTGCATTAAGGCAGGGTATTTGTTAGCCAAATTTAGTCTCATACACACATCAATAACAATAACCTCACATGAACAACTAATCATCATGTTGCAGAAGACCAGAACGGCCTCTTGCATGCAACCATTTCACAGAAATCCAGTTGTTTGTAGCACATATTCAATTTTCTTGAGATGTATGTTATCTATTATCACTATTTTTAAGTGCTACTTTAGTCTAAATCTGCAACATCCTTTCACTGCCACAGTTTAATACATTTGATTTATATGTTGATCAACTGTATCTCTGCCGGTTTGTTAGCACAAAAACACAGTAAACACCCTTTTTGAAACTAAAAATAAATTAAATATTTTTACAGGGTGACAACCAAGGAAACAATGCTTCATATTTCTGCCTTTGTGTTTAAATAGCAGCCCTGTGTGTACCAGATAATGTGCTGGTGCTCACGGTCTGCAGAGGCCCATCAGTCACAGTGTGGACCTGGCTGCTTGTGATAAGTGGTTCCTTATAGATAACCAAGACAGTAGGCTGCTTTTTATAGGTTGACTGTCCCTCACATAACCTTGTTTTTTTTCTCAGTTTTGCATTTTCCAACAAGTAAAACATTAATTTTGTTGTACACGGTGGTCATTTGAATACAGTTTTCTCATGCACAAACAAAAGTCCAAAATGCACACGTAAACAAAAATACTATGCATTTGATAACTCTGCATCTGTCATTGTGCAGTTTTCATTTCTGTGGACTATCTTGGCAGAGATGGACCTAACTTGTGTTAATAAAAGGATCATTCCGATAAAAGACTCCTAATCATTCAAACCTTTATAAAAGCTTTTGATAATCCGAGCCAAAAAGGTAAGCACTTCCTGTTTCTTAGGATTTCACAAAGTCAGTGTGTATATTTAAACAAATAAAAGATTGAAAGGATGCAGGAAATTATTTTTTTAACAAATTTAAATTTTACATTATTTAAAACTTTCGTAAAATAAAATAATGTGTAATTCTCACATAACTCTGGCGCTTCCTTAAAATACTTTAAAATAAATATATTTCATGTTACTTTTGTTTCGTACCTCCATGATTGCACTCAATATAAGCAATTTCAACTACTTTGAGTGCTACAGGTCACTGTCATTATTTAAACTATAAACTAAAGCTAAGGCATGGCAGCATTATTTGTATAGCACATTTTATACAAAGAATCAATTCTGTGGGCTTTCAATTAGCGAGAATATGAACATTAAAATAATGTAACAGTAAAATAAAAATACACAAATACATTTTGATCTAATTAAATACACAAATTCAAATAAGATTTAAACAATTTAAACAAGACAAAATTAAAGGGTGAGGAGTTACAGTGCAGAAGGTGCAGCATAAGAAAAGTTACTAGAGTTGAGACACATATGAGGTCAGAAGGAAGCTGATTTCATCTGTTTGCAGAATAGTAGCTTCACCCTGTTTGGTTCTGACCCAGGGTTCTAGCAGTTAAATGTTTCCTACGCATCTCAGAGCCCTGTCTGGCATATATACAGGAAGGAGATCCAACATGTATTTTGGCCCCATGCCATTGAGTGATTTATAAACTAGTATTTCTAAATCAAATCTGATGTTTACTGGTTACCAGTGTAGAGATTTAAGAACAGGAGTGATGTGCACTGTTCTCTTGCTTCTATAAGACTTGCAGCAGCATTCTGAATAAGCTGCAGTTGCCTCTCAGCTTTTTTGGGAAGACTAGTCAAAGACCATTGCAACAGTCCAGCTAAACTTAAAAGCTAAACCGTTGTTTCCTAAAACATTAAGAAAATACACGAGCACATAGGTGCCTTTGCTCATAAGCTTTGCATTGGTTAAAACTTCATTAGGACATTTTTCCTCTCAGTCTTTGTTCCCAAGCAGCCCTCACCTTCTCCTGCCTCTGGTTTGAGTTTCAAGTCTCTCTGCGGTCTGATTGCCTGATAGCTCAAACATCACTGCCGTTAGAGCGAGTGTGTAATCAAAGACATGAGGAGCCTGTGCCCATGGACTGACCTTCTGATTTTGCTAATCAGTTTGGGGGTGCGTGTATTATATTCATTATGTCAGCTGATTTATCTTCAGAAGCGTTTTCTAAATTTGTTTGTAGAATAAAACCATCATATTTGGGTCATATGAAAACCTCCCTGCTGTGGTTTTAATGTTGGGGCTTCATTTACTTCTTTTTAACATTTGTGAACTGAAACTTTGTGACACAAGTTTAGAAACGGAGTAATTATATGATCCGAATTCCAACTTGGTCCGCTGTCGATGTAACGTTTCAACATAAGCGGGAAGTTGAAACGGACGCAACCCAATCCTTTTCCTTTGGACTGATGCGAGATAACAGAGGCGAACGTTTCTGAGCAAGTGAAATATAAACTCTTCACCGAGTTTTGGGCTTTGACCCGCCCCCTTTGAACAGCCGCCTCAGAGATGTCAGAGAAATCTATTTCTCATTTTGAGTGATATCTATATCAGCGTGGACGTTCACACCATGTATCTTTCCCCACGTTACCCCCAGAATCTGTCTCTTCGATGACGGGTGCGTGCTTTTAAATGACCACTCGTATTTTTTGCAAAGGGTGTCTGTGTGTCACGGAGGTTACAAGGGAACGGCAGAATAGAGCTGTCTGGTGAAAGGCCTCTGATAGAAAGTGCCACTTCCATTTGAGCTCAGCTGCAGCTAAGTCTGGCCCAGCTCGCTGTATTATCCGACACTTCACATTCTCTTCTCCTGCCTCGGGAATGGATGTGAAAACTGTATTAACTTGAGACAGAGTTTTGGCCCGACTATTTCTGCTCTCATCCCCCTTTTTTCTTAGCTTTTCTTCAGTTTGTTTTATCGGGACTGACATCTGTCTCAGTTGTGTTTGACTTTTTTGTATAGAAGTTTTCTGACTCTTTGTGTTTCTTTTGTAAAAAAAAAAAAAAAAAAAAAAAATCTTAAGTTGGAGTTAGAAAGTTGTCAAATAAAAGTTGACTGCAGTGAACCTTGTCATGAGCTCCTACATCTATTTTTTACTGCGTTGGATAAATAAATTGCAACTTTTTATTTTTATTATTTTTTTTTACTTAATTATCTATTGATTCTACTAATGTTAAGCTCAATGAACATTACACACACGTGACGACAGGCTTTGCATGTTTATATCACTTTCTGTCTGGTGGTTGGAGAAAAAACACCGCTTCTGTTATTGGTGTTTATCGTGGTTTGACTTCAGAATAGGATAAATGTTCTCAAAATGATCAGAAAATATTTAACTTCAGCTCCACGGGTGAAACAAAACACGCAATAGACATCTTTGAACGTCTCTACCCCATCTTAAAAAATCCGCTAAGATATTTTGTTTTCGAGTTGTAACTCCAAGTTCATGGGAAACTCGTTCTAAGGTTACCTGAACCCATAAAACGTGATGGGGGGAGAGAGGGATTACGTCTAGAAGAATGTTTTTACAGTTAGTTGAAATATTGCTAACCTTGTCAAATGTCATTTTGAATAAGAAAGCAAACATATTTTAATCAGAGTTTTAAAGGCAGTTATTATTTTTTTTACTTTGACTCTCAGACTAAGGGGTCAGCTAATTGCACCATTTGATGTCATGTTTGGTCTCATTCTCTCGTATGACTGCATGGGAGAGTGTTCCCTCTGGAACTACTCTTTGTCTCTTTTTTTGTCACACACGTACTTTATCATAGGTGGAAACCAAGAAAAAAGTACTCCACTTCCTGTTAGCCTGGCTTTTTAACCAAAAAGTTTTGTTCCGTGCCATTCGCTGAAAGAGAGGGCAGCACTAAAAGGATCTTAGTCCTTTGGGTTTGCATGCATGCACAAGAACAGAGTTGATATATCCTTAATTTTTCTCATAAAATACATGAATCACAAATATTTTGAAGCTGCCCCACCATCCTTTAACACACTAGTCTTCTAAAACTTGCAGTTCTCGTTCCCTGTGGTTCTCATAATTACGGTTTAACAGCAGAAGAGTGGGTAGAGTTAGAGGATATACATTGTAAATTATGTTTGACAAGGTGGGGTTAGTGGTTTTGTTGTAGCTTGTCTTTAGTTATTACTCATACTTCCTCCTGCCATAGATAAGGTCTGCCGGTGGACATATCAAGGTAAGCGTTGGCGCAGAGCCCTTATCTGTAGCATTGATTTAAGGCAAAACCCCAGTGACAGAGGTCATTGTGTAGTAAAGCTATCCATCATTCCAGCTTGATTTCTGCTCAGACCTGTCTCCAGGTTGTCTACATGTAGGTTGGTAGGAGAACGAAGCCACAGGAGATGTGGACTGTGTGTGTGAGAGGGTTGAGATAAAATGTATGACATTGCAAGGTTAATTTAATGTTTTATGGATTAGAAGCTACTGTCAAAATAAAACTCCCTACCACTTTAAACCTCAACTAAAGTACGATGTGAAGAGTGAAAATATCTGACTGTATTTTTATTGTTATCTTACCACGGGTTTAAAATTTCCTAAATTAAATTAAAGGTAATAATTTCTCAGACTGGTAGATACATGTAAAAATTACATGTATGTGTATGTAATTTATAAATACACTCTTACAGTACATATACCTATAGATCTTTTTCAATGTTTGACGAATGTGTTTAATATTCATGGAGACTCTGAGAGGTAGACCATTTGGTTAAATGGTCGATATATTCAGGCATAAAATTGGTGAAGACATATTTTGGGATATTTCACTTCATTTCAATTTAGTGCCTGAAAAATTAGGAACCTTGCAAGTATTCTCCTGATGTGCTTGCATTTATACTGTCTGAATCCTCAAAAAACCAGAAAAATACTCTTGTGAAGTAAAAGGTGTCTGTATGCTTTCTGGCAAAGATGGAGGCAATGCTCACTTTAGCCTACCACAGGATAACCTAAGTAGCTAATTACACTTCAGTCTATAATCAAACCCATGTCAGGTTGTCTGAGAACCTGGATTTGTATGCTGCGTTTCAGTTAAATACAGAAGCAGCTTAAACATTTTATGGTTCTCTACTCAAATTAAAGTTTTTTTTCTGCTCTGCAATCCCCTCTAAAATATGTCATATCCCATTACACAAATTTGGATATGGTACATTAGCGAGGAGAGTACTTAAGCTATGAATATGTTGACTTACTTGTGCTGTGTGCAGCGGGTTAGCTCACTGGGGGTTGTGGATATTTATTTATATTTTTACCTCTAAAAAGTTGTCTTGAATTTTCCCCCTTCTAAAAGTGATATGTTTTTGCAATTCAAATATTTGTTCTTTCTCTTCTCCATTGCAAAGCTCTCTTTGAAGCCGAGGAGTTCTATCAGGACCAATGACAGCGTGAGTGTGCAGCGTGACAGCGCAAGAGGCAATAGCGGACTATTTCTAACTGCATATTTAAATAGCTAGGAAATCCAGAATCAAAATATATGTAAATGACAGCATGTTTTGCATGCTGATATTCTTACGATTTGGAGCTTGCATATTCAGGTGGTGCTTAGTACGTGCCTAGCTTTAGCAACATTTATCAGAACTGCTTCATGTCCTCTCCACGTCCTTGATCTTCTAAACAAACATTTCTGAGGGTGGAAGGTCAGCAGTGTGGACGATTAACTTTTTATGAAGCTTTACTTATTTTTTTATGGACTTATCTGTAGAAATGGCCAAAATACTTCCAGGAAATTCTAGAATCAAAAAGCACCCAACTCTAAGCATGATTAATAAACAACATGGAAGATCTTCTTGCTTGCCTAAAAATATGAGTTCAAGTATACATTGGGAGTCTTTTCTTCTTTTAAATGAAAATATTGACTTGTGCAATATAATGCTTTGCGTAGCTGGTTTTGCAATGAGCTAGATATCAAGACAGACCCCAAATTGGCCAGAGGTCTGTCTGCACTTTCTAAGGTAAAGAAAATAGTGTAAAATAATTAATTGAATTGTCATCTGTATGAACCATTCTTGCTTTCTGTACCCTGTAATTCCAACCTCACTTTCCCCCTTCCCCTTAACCACATTTTCCCATTTTTTTTCTAAACAGCAATTAATCTCATTTTTAGTCCAATTTCCAGCCCTCTGCTAGTGTCAGAGTGAGTCCCCTGTTTTGTTCCTATTTGGCTTGGTTCCTCTGCATAGTCATTAAGGGCCCAATTAATGTCACCCTTTAGCTGAAGAGTGCTCATTTTTATTGGGGAGCTGACAGTCACCGCCATGAGAGCCGCAATGTAATATGCATTAATTGCCCCGTAACACTGGTAATTACCAGTTCTTCAAGCCTCTCAGTAAACTGTCATGCCCAGACACGACTTCTTTGAAATAGATTACTCATTAGGGGGACCTGCCCTGTTTTCCAATGGGGGCTCACTGGGTTGGCATAAAGACGAAAAAAATCTGGTGCTTGAACAAATAGTTGCCAAAAGCAATTTCCTATTACAACTTCTCTGTGACGGCTTTTCTCTGCCTAACCCCCCACCCCCCCACCACCCCCAGATGGTTCTCTGTCACTTTAGGAAATAATCAGAAGGTAGAATTCCATCAAAGATCGTACTGATGTTTTGACTCACTTGAGGTCCTGCCTTGGAATTTCACTGTTAGGAACATAACCCTAATTGTGCTTGTTTGTGTTTTTTCACTGTTAAAATTAATTCTTTATGGAAATTGTTTTATTTGTTGTTTTCTTACCTTTATGCAACTGTGGTATAAATACTCCTAAACTAAAGCTCCATTGATAGTCTCAACAAACACATTCAAGGCTGTATTGATAAAAAATTCTTGTTCAAACATTAAAGGTGTGGAACACTGGAAAAAAACATTTTTAAATATTATTTCTGATTTTAATCAGTCAGGCTAATCACACTCAGTCGGCTAGTAGAAGCTAACAGTTAGCATTAGCACCTCCACCACACAACTCCAGGCCTGTGTTAGTTGTGGGGATAAAACATTAATGTTGCAAAGCAAACAGAGTCAGTGTTGGCAAGATATCCAAATATCATGAAATAAGATTCCAAAACCTGCCGTCTGAAGCTACTTTCTCCTCCAGCTGGCTTGTACTTCCTGGTTCAGGCACATCTGAGCTTTATTCCCCCTGAGTATGACTTACAAGTCATTTATTCCTACTAGAGACCACTGCATTACTATGTATTGATAAAATGAGTGTTCAGCACCTTTAACTTTGCTCGACTTTAATATTTGCTGACAGCATTGTAGTAATCTTGGTTTGTTCCTTCAATTTTCCTGCGCTGCGTTCTGCCTCACAAGAAAAATAGCAAGTGTAAATAAACAAATTCAAAGAATAGTTTAGAGAGCAAACAGAGAACGTAGCATGGGTGCAACCTTTGCTCACTGATGAGCTAAATAAGGACAGACCAAATTAAACTGTGCTAGCAAATAGGGATGTGTATTGGTGAAATTTTGGTGATAAGATACATATCAAGATACAGCGGAGACGATACAATATGTCACAATACATTGGGATACATTCAGCCAGACGATATTAGTGATTTTTTTACTGAAGTTACTGTAAGAAAATTCAGTAATCAGTCCAAACTGATACATAACATGTGTAACATGAGGTATCTGCACCATAAAAGAGGGTTTTACATTTAAATGGTGAAAACAAAACCCATTGCACACTACTGCCAACTAGCGGCTGGTGTTTGAATTGCACTAAAAGAAAAGAAAAGACACAAATGTTTGGATGTAAATTCTTCAAAAATTTCTATACACAGCTTTTGAATATCGATAAGATATTGCAGGAAAAAATATCATGATACATTGCCATTTCGATATTTTCTTACATCCCTACTAGCAAACATCATTTTGCACAGAAAGGTTTTGGCTTGTTTAGCCACTCATGAAGTAATATTTACATTTCACTGCAGCGTTGTAAAAGCTTCAAGTGAACCAATGGCTGATTCTTCCATGGTCTCTCTTTTTTAATTCCGCAAAGTCCCTTTGTGTCATTTCCCATTTACCATAGCAAGGAGAGAAACAGATTTTGAGGACCATAGACGAGC
Organism: Nothobranchius furzeri; assembly: GCF_043380555.1. Taxonomy (NCBI): domain Eukaryota; kingdom Metazoa; phylum Chordata; class Actinopteri; order Cyprinodontiformes; family Nothobranchiidae; genus Nothobranchius; species Nothobranchius furzeri. The sequence goes on from NC_091758.1 coordinate 26,271,305, forward strand.
ACACAAATAGAAATCACATACACCCAGGCACACACACAGCCTAACAAAGGTCCTACTTTTGTTTTATCTTCCTTATAGCACCTGCTTCAGGCAATCTGCTCCCGCTCGTCTCAAATGAATTTTGTCACGGCCTTTCAGATTCTCACCCAGCAATGTGCTAATGAAAGGAGATGGTACAATTTGAACTGATCTGGTAGAAGCCAGCAGTGCACAGCTGAACTCGAGGAATGAGGACACACCCCTCCTTGATACCAAAGACAAGTCAACCATCTACTGATAAACCCATTACCCTACTCATTAATACCCTGCAGACCATGGTGTGTGCACGTGCGAGTCTCAGCACCATTCTGCGTGCATTTATCTGTTTGTGTTGGTTGAACACTTATTGAATTGTTTATGACAGGCCTAATAGGGCTAATTGAAGACATTAAGATTACCTGTCAGCTGTGTGTATCCAGACTCCCCATCTGTCTGACAACTTCTGACAAGTGAGGGACCCCGTAGCATCAGTGATGATGGAGCATTCCCAGGCCATAATCGGGATGGTAGGGTCCACTCTAATTTGATGTGGACAGCCTTAGCTGTGAGCATTCACCATCCTGTGTGTGTGTGTGTGTGTGTGTGTGTGTGTGTGTGTGTGTGTGTGTGTGTGTGTGTGTGTGTGTGTGTGTGTGTGTGTGTGTGTGTGTGTGTGTGTGTGTGTGTGTGTGTGTGTGTGTGTGTGTGTGTGTGTGTGTTGGGGGGGTCAGGGCAGCTAGAGAGGATGGGGTTTTGGGAGGGGTTGAGTATAAGTGAGAGCTGGCCTGGCTAATGGAATCCCCTTTGGCAATGTGACAAAGCCATGAAGCAGTCTTAGGGGAAGAGTGAAGGAGGTCTTCAAGTGTTTATAGACATGAGAGGGAAGGTGCTCAGGGTGATGGCCTGCTCAGACTGAATGACATGAGAGGAACCCTGACATCTGTGTGTCTGTCAGGATGTGGACATTCACCAAGCTTTGATCACTGACATCTATTCTTTAAATGAAATCCCAAATGTCCAGACAGTTTTGGCTAAAGTAACTGTCAGTACAACGTCATTATAAAGGCAAATAATAAATGTTGTGTTTTATTGTTTGTCGAGTCCAGAACGCCCTAATAATTTCATGATCAATCCTATAGATTATTTTATGGGATAGCAAACCACATTCCTATCTTCCGAGGCTTAAGAAATGTGCCTGTGCATATCTGAATCAACTCACCCTCCCTCTTTGTTCCCTCCACTTCTTCTCCTGTGTGGGCATTGTGTGGGGCTTTGCAGTGTCATCGCTATGACAGATCAACGCTGTCAGCCCAGGAGATCCTTCTGTTTGTTTGTTCTTCTCCAAAAGGGGTTAAACTGTCAAGTTGACAACTCACAAGACCCTTAGACTCTGCCCTACTGCCTCTACGTAGCTCCCTCCCTCCCGCCCACCTTCATCCCCAAACGAGTGAAAATCAATACCAGATTGCCTGAGGACCACTGTTTGGTGTGGGCCTGACCCCTAAATGTCCCCCGCTCTGCTTCTTTCATTACATGTAGCCCAGTATTTAACTTCCCATCCTGATCCCCTGCCTAATTAGTTTCGATAAGCTCTGAGTCGCTCTCTCTTGCCCTCCTTCTCTATCTGTGTGTGTGTCTCCTCTGTTACACGTGTTCAAACACAAACACCACAGACTTTTTGATTCCTTGCCCTTTGAAGGGACACTATAGGCTGAGAGTAACACAAATGCCAACACGTGCACATAAGCCCTCTGCTCTTCTTGAGCAAGGGATTATTGATGTGTTTGCTCAGCAAATTTCTAAAATCTACAATAAAGTTAGATTTGCACCCCTGTGTGTTTTTTGTGAAAACATTAGGGATGGCTTGTGCTTTTACATCAAATGGTGCCCCACTGAGCATGTTGGCAAGAGTCTTAGGATCAGTCTTTGGTCACATATAGTATCTACTGCTTAAATAATTAAAACCACAAATGCCAATCTACAAAGCAACCTAGCTTGAAACATGTATTCATGCCACTTAACAATGCTCTAAAATAGTATAGCAGATAGTTTGTGTAGATTAAGAAAAAAAAATACAATGAAGTGGATCAGTCACATTTGTCTAAAAACATCAGCCAATAACACGGCTTTGTCCAAACCAACGATGAGACCATCTGGTTGGCTGTCTTACCAAACCACCACACTTTTACCATGGCATTCTACTCATTATGTACTTGCGCATTTTTGCACATGGCCTGGCGATAATAGCCGATGGGAGGGGTGAGAATTCTGTGACTCGGCTAGTGTTTTAAACCTAGCTTGTTTTGCAGATTTGCCATTGCAGCTTTAAATTGAACATACAAATAACTTTCCAATTTAAAGTGATGGTGTGTATCTTTCCTGGCGATTGGAGGCAGTAGATGCCTAAATTGTTGCAAGCAAGCTGAATTTTTGTGTTGGAGTGAGACCTTACCAGCAAATGCCCGTTAGGGTCAAAAAACCCTGGGGAGTGCAAACTTCAGCCATATGACAAGCACATCAGACTCCATTTCATCACTGGAAACGAGTGAAGAGGTAAATGTGTAAAACAACGTTTATGAATGGTGAAAGTCAGTAAATAAACTTTGTCCTCACGGGCTCCCATAGAAGGAAACATGGCATTAAATATGGCGTCGCCCAGACACTTAGACTCCCTCCCATGTATTTTAGACCAGATTTTTATGGTTATATGTTAAGAAGCCACCAATATTTTTTCAACCAATAGAAATAATTTTCAACAACATTTTAATGGATATTTCCAGAGATTAACGATAAAACTACACATTGTCCCTTTAACCAATAAAATTGAAATGATCTACAATATTCAGTGTTATTTTTTCTTAACTAGGGCTGTGCATCTTTTTTGTGGTCTTTTTGTACCACCCAGCTTTCTAGTGCCGCTGCTACATTAGCTTGCCTGTCGACCACTGACAAGCTAGAACGACGTGTTGGACCTACACCACCACCACCTCCCCTGCTCTGTTCCCTCGTGGAGGCTAAAATTACCCCTAGGAATGTAAACAGACTGCCGAGTAAGCACACTGATTTCTGCGTACCTTTGCCTGTGTTCATCTACACTCGCCCTTATACTGGAACAGTTACCATTTGGGACACATTGACTAATGTTTATTGTCAGGGTACCTTATCTCGGCTTTGGTTGTGTTACAGCAGAAGTTTTCTGTGATACAACAAAAGTACCATTTGGTGTTAAACACATTTCTGTTTTGCGTTCTTCTGTCTTCTTTCCTTTAGAACACAGAGAGAGAGAGACGCTCTCACCAATTTATTAGTTGTGCCGTGTAGCCGTAAGCTTTAGAGTCTGGGTGAAAAAGTTCAGTGGGCTGGGCGCTGACATGTTGATTTAGTGGTGGTAATACGACTGCCCTTCCAAAGGTGCTGACTTGGACGAAAGCCAGGCCTCCTTTTTTATTTTTTTCTTTCTCTCTCCTTCTTTCTCGCTCTCTGGGAGACATTAGAGACCTCACTCTAATTTTGGTCCAGAGTTGTTCTCATGGATGCAGAGGTCATGAGGCCTACACAACAAACATTTACACCTGCCTTCCTTGACGTTTGATTCTGCCCTAATCGGGACGGCTGGTAGGTTTACAATGTAGGGCTGAGAGCCAGCCAGTGCTTTTTTGGATGTTTCACAAACTTTATTAAGAACATTCACCGTTTTGTAAAAAACAAATCATGTCAAATTACAAAAGCCCTTTTCCACGAAAATGTTGAAGGCAGTACATCAAAACATGTTTCTATATAATTCTAGTTTTTCTCTGGATAATTGGTAAATATTTAATTTTACATTTAATGGTACATGAAAAGTGACTTGTTTCACGTGATTTGCTTTGTCGTTGCATGCGTAGTTCGCTCATTTCAGTGGTACACACCTCATGATCTCATATATAAACATGATATTCGTCGTATACACAAGCTGCTTTGCTGGACGCATCAGATTTGCAGGCGCCCGGTCAGTCTGTTGCTGCCCTAGCAAGGCCAGATAAGGTTACAGTACAAACTGTTGTTGATTAGGGCCATGCCCGTATTTGGGGGCGAGGACATCCTAAATTGAAAACACATTAGCAGCTTTGGTTAGGTCCAGGACTGTGAGGAGGCAAGGAGCAGGCACTAATACAAAATGGCCGTTTCTCTGCCTTCCTTTGACTGCGTTTCCCCAGAGACAGATGGCAATTATCAGCTAGGGCTGCTGGGAGTTCACAATAACAGGTTAAAGGAGCATGTATCCCCCTGACGATGTGGTCTTCTCCGTCTGCACAGATTCTCAGCCCCCGGCCGGCTCGCCTCCGCCATGGGGAGCTTCCTGTCTTGTAGCTGAACACTGTCCTGCAGACTCATCCAAGGCCAGTGGGACTCTGGAAAGATATCCACATTGGTTCAGTGCACTTGTATGCCTCATCAGAAAATATACAAAGCGTACTGGACTTTTCTTAGTCTGTGCCAGTAAAACATATTTACTGTCTTTTCAGACCTGTCATCTGACACTAGGGTTACAGACAGTTTTTACCGTTGATGATTTTCCCTTCCTGTGGAGGAGACTCCAAATGCAGCAATCCTTATAATAGAGTTTATTAAAGTCAACATTACCTTTAATGAATACCCACTCAGTGCGTCGTAATAACTGAAGAGATCGAGCTGTTTTTATAATGTAGAGCATCATTACTGTGGATGGGAACCAATATCTGGGAAAATAAGTGCCCGAACGTTAACCTTATCCAATCAAAGTCTTCCTTTTATTCTGTTAAAAAAATACTGTTTTCAAAAGAGTTCTGATTCACTGCATGATGGAGTTAAATTTCTAACTAACTTTCAATGCTGTTTGGACTAACTTTTGAACCCCTAATAGGCAAAACCCAAATCACACCTTGTTTGGTTTTGCTCCACATTTCTAGCAGACCGGAGAGTGTCATAGCACGTTTCACCGTGACGCCACAGATCTGAGAAAGGACCAGCATGCATCACACACACATACAGTGCACTTGTCCCTCTGATATGTGTTGCTAATGTGTTAGTCAAGAGACTTAACGAGTTCCAAACGCTGATTAAAACTCCTCCCTGTAACCGGAGGATGTTTAGAAAAGCAGGGCATCCTATATCCAAGTTTTAACCCAAATGATGCCCTCACACAGGATTTCTGGATCTCAGTGTTGTACTTTCAAACTAAAAATAATGGTAACATTTATCAACTGAATCACATGTATAAGTGAAGTAATCAGTCAGCTGTCAGGCTGTGTGCGAGTGTGTGTAAGGTGATAAGGTTTTGGTTCATTTGAGCGGGTGGCTGAGGGGATTGGAGTTTTTTTTGGGGGGGGGGGGGTTGAGGTCAGAGAAAGCGATACTGATGGTGGAAGATAAAAACTCTGATAGCGCTGTGAGGTCATTAAAGAAGGAGAGGGTTGGGTAACAGTTAATAATAAATTAGCATGATAACAAGTGGAAAATGTAATCCTCCAAGGTTGGAAAGATAAACTCAAAGCTAATGTTATTTGGTGAATTACCTTATAGATATTTTAAAGGGACTGCAGTCGATCTTTAAGATTCACTTTAGTATCTTTTGTTTTTCTAAAACTTGTAGCACAAATAATTGCTTTCACGGGCAGATTTTCTAAACTGAGCAAATTAGTATTTGGTTAATTAATATGAATGTATTTTCTTGTTTGGAAAGATAACACTTAGTTTAAGTGGTTCATTTGGCTTCAAGCCCAATTCACTAACAGTAAATCAAAATGCAATCAAGTATCGATATTAAAATGTAAAAAAAAAACACATATAGGTGTGTAAAAACAAATGCCAACAATGATTCACATATTTAGGAGAACATGCATATTGAGGATTAATTAGGGATGTAGGAAAATATTGATATACTGAAGTATTGTGATACGGTATCATGATACTGAATTGATATTTAAAAGCAGTGTATTGATTTTTTATGGAGAATTTCCATGGAAACATTTACTGTTCCTTTTGCATTGTGCAATTTAAACAGTGACCTTTACCATTAAATTTAGTCTTAAAAGCTGCAAATATCATCTGACTTTTAGTATTGCAATATATCGTATTGTCTCCCCTGTATTGGAATATATGTTTTATTGCCAGATTGTTGCCAACACACACCCCTCGTAAGAACAAGTTGCATCATAGCCCTATCCCTGCTGTTTAGAACACTAGTCAATACAAAGATGAAGGAATTCTTGAATTGATTACTTTTACTTTTGAAAATCCAAACTATCCGTTGTATTTTTAAGTACATCTTCAGCCTTCTTTTGTTACCCTTCTCAAAGCTTCTAATCAGTTCATTAGGACTTAAAAAATACTGTTGGTGATCCCAAACATCTTTAATGTTATAGTTTTTTTAAATAAAATATTGATTACAATCCATTTATTTTGTGATGTTTCAATTTGAAACTCCAATCTTTTTACTTTTTTCATTTTTGTCAATGGGTAGTAAAACTGCTCTAGTGCAGTGCCCAGTCCTGGTTCTAGGGGGCCGATATTCAGCATGTTTTTTGTTTCTCAACTCCCAACACCTGATTCATTGGTGGAATCACCTGCTCATCAGCTCTCTATGCTCTGCAGAAGCAGGTTAATCACCTACTGATTAATTACAGGTGTGTTGGAGCAGAGAAACAATCAAAACATGCTGAATAGTGCACACCCCCCCCCCCCCCCCCCTTTCCCTAGTTTATAGTAGTGTAGTTTATAGTAGTGATGCAACGATATGAAATTTTTGGGCCGATACCGATATCCGATATTAATATCACTGTTATGTCCGTTAACCGATATTTGCAGATACCGATATACTAAAATGTTTGCTTCTAAAATCAGCAGATGTTGTATAGAATGAAAATTATTAAAGCTGAATTCATGTTATCATGTGCACACACCGTATGCTTCTGAGATTATTACAATCCCTGTCATGCAACTAAACAAATACACATGCCCCCCTCCCCCCCCCCCCCCCCCCCCCGAAACAGATGGAAACAAGATTGAAAACATATTAGTTGTTAATTTCGGGCCAGTTTTATTTATCAGACCGATACCGATATACTAAATAATGGCTTATATCAGCTGATACCCATATTGACGCTGATATATTGTGCACCCCAGTTTATATATATATATATATATATATATATATATATATATATATATATATATATATATATATATATATATATATAATCTTCTAGTATTATAATTGGAAGTTTAAATAAAAGATGCTTATAATTGCATCTCTTTGACATGCAGTAAATTGTCTCCTGCTGCGCCTTACAAGTCACGGCACACTGACACGGACAAGTTTCTATGGTTAATTCCTGTAATATGATTGCAAAGTATAGCCCGCTTTCAAGTGGTGTCGAATATTCACCACATCCTGCCCCCTGTTCAGCTTAACGGTCAACACCTACACAAGCATCGTAATTATAATGAACAATTGTGTTTCTGTTGCTTATTTGTTTTCTACTTACCTGGGGGAAGCTGATCCTGTTCATAAAGGCAAAACAAGTAGAGCGAGGCAACAGATGGTTCTATTCTTAGCTCTAGTCATGTTAATAACTTGTCTGTGGGAGGTTAACTCTTCTGTTCAATTCCTGTTATTTATGGCGAGGTGGCTGTATGGTTTGCAGCAAGGGATTATTTACCTCCCTGTTCTAGGATGCCCCTCTGGGCAGAGCCGGCCTTTAAATATCCGATTTGTGCTCAGAAGCTTTTCTTATCAGGGGTGTCATCATTGTCAGGCTGGCTGACTTGCTACAAGCACCTACTGTAAGGCTATTAAAACACACAATGTGTTGGATTCCCAGTGATTAGCTGCAGGGCAAAATCACCTGGCAAGCAAGTCCTGGATCACTGCCACTTTCTCAAATTTCACACTCACTAATACATCATACAATCATTATCTAACCCTGTAAATGCTGACTTCTAAAGAACAGGGCATTTATCACCGTGACACGGTTTTTTTTTTGTACATCGTTTGTCTCCTTTCATCACATTTATCTGCATGTCTTGGACCTGATCAGTCTTGATGCTGTCAGTTTAAAAAGAAAAAAGAACAGAACAGGTTTCATTTGTGCATTCTGGAGAGCAATAAAAGACTAAATAAGGCTCATGTTTGGCAGCGACTTAGCGGCCCAGCCCTGTGACCTGATGTATGGATGCTGAAAACAAAGAGGTCTTTATGGAGTGCCCTCAGAGACGGAGTTCACCCTCAGGTAGAGGCTTGCACTGTCTAAATCATTTCTGGGGTGTTTGTTTAAAATGGCTTCATGTGGTATGTAGAAAGAAGAAGTAAAGGTGTTTTACAGTTGCACGTAAATTCTTCTGGAGGTTTTTTTTTTTTTTTGATAATCCGTCATGTCGTGTAGTATTTTGCCAGAAGTAATTGGCTCCCAGTTTTAAGAAGGTTTTTTTTTCCTCACCCAATGTGACAGGTCAAATTAACACTGATCTGTAATTTAGGTGGAAAAGTTAAACTCACGGTTTCCTTGGAACAATTTCTTTTTGATCTCCAACAACTTGTCAGATAAATTCAACGGTTAAAAACTGAATGAACAAAATGTGTGTAATTTAAAAAAAAATACTTCAGATTGAAACAAATTCACTGTTAACACTTTTGAAAAATATATTCTTCTTTTACAAAATTGGTGACATTAACTTGGTGCACATAGCAACTAAAGCTTAAAAAACCTAAAGAGCAAGTTCACTGAGAAAACCGTTTTTACTTGTTATTTTTGAAGTACAGTCGCTGAGATTTACATCCAGGCTGAACATGAAAATGGTCTTCTACCCTCATTTCCTGCATTATCCACTGAGAGAAAATAGACGGGGAAACATTGCATCAAAAAAAGCCGTAGAGATCTTTGTCGCACATTAGCATTCGTAGACTCACTCATCGTGGCTCGCGATGGGAAGGCTGTTGTTGATTTAGCGTCCAGGAAAGAGCAGAGCACTTCTCAGCTAGTAGAAGCTAAGCATTAGCATTAGTAAGTCCATAACATGACAGAATGCCTTCAGACTTTTATTTGTGGTGAAAAAACATCAACATTGCAGAGCAAATGATGTCAGTGGTAGAGTTGTGTTGCTGTTAGCCAATCAGAGGCAAGATGTTAGAATATCATAGTCTGGCAATGCTCCATTGCCACTGCTCTCTGTAATGGGGTGGGTTCTACCGTTGTCTTTCAAACGATCTCTGCATGCGAGTGGACAATGAACAACGTGACGGACTCACCGCAACAGATGTAAAAGGTGAAAAGACATCTTTTTTTCTTAAAAATAGGAACTTAAATACATCTATCTGCTCCTGATTCTGATAAAACCCAAGTCCAAATAGTCTAAAATTGATGTAAAATCTGTATCAAATGAGCTGTCGCCATCTTGTTCCACTATGTTGCATCATCCCACCCACCAGACATATAGAGGGCCTTGATTGGCCCACAAAGTTGATAAAGCGCTGTGTTTGATTCACAAAGCAGATGGAGCGCTATGATTGGCCCACCATTATGGACCAATCACAGCCCTCTAGATAGCTGTGATTGGCCAGCCAGACTCCTGCTAGAGGCTGCCGAGGTTCCAATGGAGTGTCCATAGACCAAACTTTGCAAAGCAAGAATTTGGTCTAGTTCACTAGCCTAAGAATATCAGGAAATAAGACTGAAAGGGAGACTAGGCAGTTTTGGCTTGCTTTTAGCACCCCTTAGTGTTCATTTGTAGAACCAAATGCTAAATGTACAGGGAGTGCAGAATTATTAGGTAAATGAGTATTTTGTCCACATCATCCTCTTCATGCATGTTGTCTTACTCCAAGCTGTATAGGCTCAAAAGCCTACTACCATTTAAGCATATTAGGTGATGTGCATCTCTGTAATGAGAAGGGGTGTGGTCTAATGACATCAACACCCTATATCAGTTGTGCATAACTATTAGGCAACTTCCTTTCCTTTGGCAAAATGGGTCAAAAGAAGAACTTGACAGGCTCAGAAAAACCAAGGCGCAAAATAACTGCCCATGAACTGAGAGAAGTCAAGCGTGCAGCTGCCAAGATGCCACTTGCCACCAGTTTGGCCATATTTCAGAGCTGCAACATCACTGGAGTGCCCAAAAGCACAAGGTGTGCAATACTCAGAGACATGGCCAAGGTAAGAAAGGCTGAAAGACGACCACCACTGAACAAGACACACAAGCTGAAACGTCAAGACTGGGCCAAGAAATATCTCAAGACTGATTTTTCTAAGGTTTTATGGACTGATGAAATGAGAGTGAGTCTTGATGGGCCAGACTCAGACGCCAGCAAGGTGGAGGTGGAGTACTGGTTTGGGCTGGTATCATCAAAGATGAGCTTGTGGGGCCTTTTCGGGTTGAGGATGGAGTCAAGCTCAACTCCCAGTCCTACTGCCAGTTTCTGGAAGACACCTTCTTCAAGCAGTGGTGCAGGAAGAAGTCTGCATCCTTCAAGAAAAACATGATTTTCATGCAGGACAATGCTCCATCACACGTGTCCAAGTACTCCACAGCATGGCTGGCAAGAAAGGGTATAAAAGAAGAAAAACTAATGACATGGCCTCCTTGTTCACCTGATCTGAACCCCATTGAGAACCTGTGGTCCATCATCAAATGTGAGATTTACAAGGAGGGAAAACAGTACACCTCTCTGAACAGTGTCTGGGAGGCTGTGGTTGCTGCTGCACGCAATGTTGATGGTGAACAGATCAAAACACTGACAGAATCCATGGATGGCAGGCTTTTGAGTGTCCTTGCAAAGAAAGGTGGCTATATTGGTTGCTGATTTGTTTTTGTATTGTTTTTGAATGTCAGAAATGTATATTTGTGAATGTGGAGATGTTATATTGGTTTCACTGGTAAAAATTAATAATTGAAATGGGTATATATTTGTTTTTTGTTAAGCTGCCTAATAATTTTGCACAGTAATGGTCACCTGCACACACAGATATCCCCCTAAAATAGCTAAAACTAAAAACAAACTAAAAACTACTTCCAAAAACATTCAGCTTTGATATTAATGAGTTGTTTGGGTTCATTGAGAACATGGTTGTTGTTCAATAATAAAATTATTCCTCAAAAATACAACTTGCCTAATCTGCACTCCCTGTATCTCTTTGCTGTGTTTTCGTCTTTTTAAAACCTTAATCTAACGGATGAAATGCATCTTCAGTCTTCATTAGTGTCTACAGGAGTGATCCATCACTAAAGTAAAGAAATCAGCTGTGTTCATGATCTAAAGCATGCTGAAACCAGACTGCAGCGCCATGTATGTCAGGTCAAGTCCCAACAGACCAGACTGGGAAATCTGAAGTTTCAAGTGGAATATTTTGGCCACACAAAGCGATAGGGGCTGGGTGACCTTTCATTAATCCTGTAAAGGGTAGTTTTAGCACACACTAGCTCAAAAAGTTATTTGAAAATATAAAAAAGTTCCCAAGTATTCCTTTAAACCTTCTGTTTTCTGTTTCCCTCTCCACCGATTCTTCTTCTTCTGGTTCCTGAAACAGGAGCGCCAGAGCTTTATCCCCACAGAGATGGACTCAAAAGTCATTAATTCATACTAGACACCACTGCAAATGTATTGAAAAAAGCTTCGCATTTAAAAAAAAGTTGATTATTAGGAAAATTAAAGCAATTTTATGAAGTTTTCATAATCAACATAAGCAACTGTTTTCAGTGCATGCAAGGTATTCAGACGTTGCTGCATTTCTTGTTGCAATCATGTGCCAATCAACCGCATGTGCACCCTTGGCATTTAGGTACTGTTCACCACTTGGTGAGGTTTTGCTTTATTTCATGCTGCATGTGCAAAGGTGGCTAATAACGCTGCCACTTCCCCATTCAGGGCATTTTGTTCCAGAGTGCCTGGCTCTCATTAAGCTACTATAGGAAGCTGCTTGGCACCTGCTTAAAATGTGACCACCGCTCATTTTAACTTTAACAATATCATGGTTGGCCGCATCAATCCACACCTGAGCTGGTCAAGTGGCTTGATCGCTGAAATTAGGTGCATTTCACAAACAATTTCACCATCTTGTTCTGTGTTTACTGGAAGATGGTTGAGTTTGACAGGGAGGTTAGATGTAATAAGCACAAGCCAGGTAAAAAGTCCACAAATTTAAAGTAAAGTTCTGTTCAAATCCTTGAATATTGCAACGGAAAATGGCCTAAATGCAGTAATGAAGCGTTCTAGTGTTTATTTATGGTTTTTATTCAGTGTTTTTTTATAACTTTTCTTTAAGAATACCAAACTGTAACCATCAGACTTAGTCTTTGCCCCCTGAACCTCCCATTCTGTTATTGTTTCTGCTCCCCAGCTCACATTTTTTTACCTCAAGGTCCCTGTGGTATTGACTTGTATTAATGCTGAGTAGGTTTCAAAATCCATTTATTTTCTTTACAGTACAGAAAGGCCTTGGTGACATGGCTCCCCAGTGTTTATAATTTTGCTAGTTTCAATTTGTACTTGGCCTCCCTTGACAGACCCAGGACATGATGTATCGTGCACCGCCGCCTTATCTGTTGATGTACAGTTTTAACCTTTTCAGAGGGTTGCCCCTCTCCACTCTGTTGTGAGTAGTCTCCCTTTTCTCCCCCGCTGAGCCTCATGTCCCTGTCCAGAGCACAGGAAATCCATGTAGTATGGCTGCCGAATGAAAAGTAGAGCGTAACCTCTTTTCAGAAGTCGCCTAATGTAAATGTTTAGCTTGTGTCTCCATAACATTTCCATATTAAGAATTGGTGTCCGTGTGCAGAAGTGGACCGTGGAGATGATGAGAGTTTTGGGGGGGTTTGGCGGTTTTGTGTGGCGCTGAGAGGCTGAGCTATGTGTGTGACATTGTGGTGAACTTGCAGCATGCATCTGCAGGGCCTGCTCGCTCAGAGATGCAGCATCGTAAATCACACACTGTAAAGCACAGGACAGAGTGCAGGGGCATGTACCGCTGCAAGGGCCTCAAGCAGGGAGGGGTGTGCATGCATAGCCACATATTTTCTTGTACATGTGTCTCCACAACAAGCTATATGTAAAACATGCACCACCCTAAGGCCCGGCCAAGACAGCACCGCACAGCCAGACGTGCCACAACAAATCAGTCTTAAGATCGTATTTGTAATTTATGTTCTCTTTGGTACATTATCAAAAAGTCTGCCTTACAAATATTGTTTCATCTCGCATATTTTATGCAGATCAAATACAAAAAAGTTTGAATAAATGCTAATAAAGTAGTATTTTCCGCATGGAAAAACTGATCACATGTTCCAGGTTTTATGTACTTTACCTTGGAACTGAACTTCCACTGCTCTCCCTGGCCCTTTGGCTCGCTTCCTTTGTAGTTCTCCAGAGACCCCACAGCATTGTTAACTGTCTGAGGATAGAGTATCTGGGACTGGAGCGCTGTCAGACCGTCGGATCTGGTCTTGCAGTCAGAGTTCAACTCTTAACAGTTTAATGCTTGGCAGCTAATGTTCAAAGAATAGGCATGCCGTATATGAGGCAGAAAGGGCCATGGGTGGCTCTTTGGGACTTATAAAATACCCTGACAGGTATGCTTTACTTTAAAGGGGAGACGTGAAATAATTTGGCACATTTCTTGTAAATATTTTGTTTTTTTTACTGAGTAGCTCCAAAAAGATGATAGCAGGAGAAAAGGCAGGAAAAGTCTGATTTCATTTTCCCCTTTAGAAACTGCACCATTAGCCAATTAAGATAAAGCTTCTTCCTGCAAACGTGCTGGGGACTCAAACAGCTGGATTAACCACCAGATGCAACATGTTGAAATCTCACTTTACATTGACCTCTATGTACAAAAGCATCATGATGACAGAAATCAGACGCCTCGGTGCAGCTCTTTGTTACTCCATATATTGTTGTTTTTTTTTTTTTTTTGCTGCCATTGTAATGTAATTGAAAGTGTATCAGCTATTCAAAAAGATCCTTATCTCCCAGGCGGTCTTTTAGTTTGATTCAGAGCAAGTTTCCTGGATGGTGATCAAAAGAGAACCGAAGGCACTTTATCTGCTGCAGATTCAGCTCCTTTTGCACCATCGTTTTACTAACTTGTTTCCGCTGTTTTGGTTTAGCTTCTATTTCCAGATTTAACAGTCAAATGCTACTTCAGAGCTCATAACAGTAATAATTCCGTTACCAAACACTGTTTTCGTTTCTTTTGTTTTGCGCTGCAGGTTTGGCCCTGGCCTTGTGATCTACTGGTACGGTTTTATTGGCGAGCTGGACTGCCAGAGAGACAGGGGTATCCTACTCAAAGACTGCTTCCCCACAGACATCGTCACCTTGTGTCATGCCACCCAGCAGGAGCGAACACCAGAGGCCCCGAAAGAGGACAAAGAGTGGAAAAAAGGGATCCGAAGAGTAGCAGATGAAAAACCGGGAAAAAAACTGAACGTCTGAATGGGAGGAAAGGGAGAGAGCAACAAGGAGGTGGGAAGGTTAGAAACACTGAACTATGTAAGGGTGGATTCCTGCTATGGATCCGGAAGCAATTTGGCTTTCCTGCGGCGTGATAACAGCTGGCAACAAAACTGCCCTGAACTCCACCTGACCCTCTTTCTTCGTCTGTATCTCGCGTTCTTCCTGTAATTCACCACACCAAAGCAGCCTCGAGTAAACACACAGCAGCATATCTGACGGCACGGCCAGACGCCGCTCGTGGTCAACACCTGGCCCTTGGATGGCCTCTCGCTGTAGATGGCCATGGTGCTCGTCAGGACCGAAGCAGGACATAAGACCCTTACTTATCACACCCAAAGCCCTGGCCTTTGTCACTCCTTCCTCCTCTGCTCCATTGGCAGATAAGAGAGGTGCGGTCTAGAGGATCGGTGGACGCCTGTCTCTCACCTGCGTCACTCAGTGCCCTCTCAGTCTCTCTACAGGGGGGTAAACAGGATCATTTCTGATTAGGATGCCCTCCCAGTGACCTTTTCTCCTTGTTTTTTTTTTACAGTGGTTTAAAGCACTCTTTATATTTACACTGTAACAAAGTCTACAGTTTATTATAATTGAAGTCATTTTGTTTCTAACCTCATTATTGAAACATGTTTAATTTCTAATTCAACAGTTGCATACAATTTTTATAAATATGGCATTTTCTTGTGATAAAGGGATTATTTTAAGAAAACGCGACATTCCCAACAGTTCAAGCACTGATACCTGAGAAAATGTAAAACCAATCCACCAAACTCCTGCAAATGTTAATAATTATGATAAATCAGAACATGACATTCAGGAACTTTGCTTATTGTGCTAAATTTGACATTTAAATATACTTATTTGTGGTGTTGAGCCATAAAAAGCTTAAAAATACATAAAACACAAATGTATTTGCTATTGAATCTGTTAATAAGATGAAAACATGGTGATATCACAATGAATTTAAAAAGCTAAATGTCTTTTACACAATTTGTCATTTTCATGTATTAAGGAAGGGATTTCTCTTATTGTGTAGGTTTTTTTTCTCTGTTTTAATGCTTTAATAAATATTTCATCAGATTATCCCATATATATATATATATATATATATATATATATATATATTCTTGCCCTCCAGAATTAACACAATAAACTTTATGTACTTCTTTAGCCGTGAGGGGCTCACCGGTACAAGGAAACACCTTATTGCCATGTAAAGGCGCAGGACTATCTTGTGGTCGTCTGTTGCTCATCTTTATAACCCCAGCACATTTTATGAGGAGATACTAATGGAAGAAACACAGCTGAGCTCGGGGAACCAAAACATAAAGTTGAGTGATGCTTTTAGAGTCCAATATGCACTCCCGATAGGAGGTCCCTGTCTTCTTCTTTATAGTGCACAAAACGATAAGAGGAAAGAAAGTGTAAAGGTGGAGATCCTCGTAGAGAGGAATCATTTTTTCCTTATTCTAAATAAAATCTAATATGAAAAATTCTGTTTATTTTTGTCTTATTTTGGCATCATTGCTGCAAAGTCTTTCATGCCAAGATGCAACTGTTTGGTAACCGGCCTAATCTTTTGGTTGCAGAGTAAAAAAAAGTTCTTGCTTTTCTCTTGGACTGTTCTTGCAGTTAGAGAGATATGGCATGTGGGGGTTAAATACCACTAAAGTGTTGCTTGATTTGTTACCCTTAAACCTCTAACCCTCAGCCGGCTCCCTTCTAGGCCTTGATCCCACCGTGAGCAGGCCACTGGGTCACCACGAGGTCGCCAGGCAGCAATGCCTTCCTCTGTCGTCCTTGCCGCCCCCTCACCTCGCCCCATGTGGTACAAAACAACTGTCCCCATGTGTCCAGTTAAACCCAGTCCTAATGCCTGATCGTGGTATGCTTAGACATCATTTTATGACTCCTGTTGGACATGAGAAAACAGAGCGGTTTTACACGGGGAGGGAACATTCTCCATTGAACAAGAGCAGAATAAATGGAAAACAGCAGATTCAGTTCCTCCTAAGTTTCAACCTTCCTGCCATTGTTTTCCAAGATGGCTGTTGCACAAAGGAGGAGCCAGGGTCAAATCCTATAAATTAGGTTGTGCAACACAATGTGGACTAAATACAGCTTTTTTAAAATCCACATCAAAGGCGAGTGCTGGCATCAACATAAGCTGAAAAGATTTCCATGATGTAAATAGAAATGTTAAAAAAAACTGCTTCCATCTGATTATTTTTAAAAGCCAGACATCTTTATTTAGTGTTTTCCTCGTCTGTGTCTTCCACCGCTTTTAGATGCATTGTTCTTGTCAGAACAATAACAGTAAGGTTATAGAGTGCTTTCCATATACGGCTGGATTGGGGAGGCTGCTTCCTGGGGCTGTGAACACCCGGGATCTGAAGAAGCAACCAGAAAATAGCTTGCAGCAGTAGATCGTGGTCATCTGAGTGTGACAGAAAAATTGGCAGAATTAAGGAATTCCTGTTGCGATGTTAACTTCAAATAGCATTCAGTCGATGACAATTAATTGAAGTTTTCACAATTCCTCTGTGAGGAATTTCAGTATTGTAACAAAAACTTACATTACATTACATTAGTGAACAATTATACAAACTCCCTCGTCTTAAATGTCCACAGCTCATTTAGACACTTTATTTTTTCGGGTACAACAGAAAAGAAGCAGAGGATCCTATTGAAAGTTGACCTAGCTACTTCAGACTATCATGTAGAAGATGAAAGATCTGCCCCTTTGTACAAACATTTCCATGCAGGGAGGAGCCTCGTGCTACTAGCCTGGCAAGTCAAGACTAAATAAATAATGCTCCAATGACAGATCTCGGTTGCGGGGCGGGTTCTACCATTGTCGTTCAATTTCCGCATGCTACTGGGCAATGAACAACGTGACGAAAATACATAATAGGTGACTAGCCTAGTGAACTAGACCAAATTCTTGCTTTGCAAAGTTTGGTCAAGAACGCTCCATTGGGACCTCTGCAGACTCTAGCCACATTCCGGCTGGCCAATCATAGATCGCTATAGGGGGTTCAAACACATAAAGCACTGTGATTGGTCCATAATGGTGGGCCAATCACAGCGCTTTATCCGCTTAGTTGGCCAATCAGGGCTTTCTATTTGTCTAGTGGGCAGAATGATGCAACAGAGAGGAAAAATATGGTGACAGGTTGTTTGAAATGTTTTTACATTAATTTTGGACTATTTAGACTTGGGTTTTATTAGAATCAGGAGCAGATAGATGTATTTAAGTTCTTTTTTTTAGTAAAAAGGATGTATTTTAACTTGCTTCAACAGCGGACCGCCTCGTTTACCGACTTCCGTTGCAGTTAGTACGCCACGTTGTTTATTGTCCACTAGCATGCAAAGATCGTTGGAAAGAAAACGGTAGAACTCACCACACAACCAAGAGCTGTCCATGGAATGTTGTCAGACTAAATATTGTATTTATTTAGTCTGGCTTGCCAGGGTACTCAAAAACATCTATCTGATTCTAATAAAGCCCAAGTCCAAATAGTCCAAAACTTTGGTAAAAGCCTTTTCAAACAAGCTGTTACCATCCTGTTCCACTTTGTTGCATCATTCTGTCCACCAAACTAATAGAGCTCCTGGATTGGCCCATAAAGCTGATTGAGCACTGTGATTAGCCCACCAGTGTGGACCAATTGCAGCTCTCTATTGGTTTGAAATCCCTAAAGAGAACTGTGATTGGCCATCCAGAATGATGCTAGGGGCCGTTCCAATGGACTCACATAATTTGTGCTTTAATACTTAATATGGCAAGCCAGTTTTGTAATTTCTGGTCATCATTAAATAATTTTCCCACACCCAGATTAACATTAGCTGAAATTTGGTGTGATGTTTCATAATGTATGCTTTTAGTATTTTCACATGTCACTTGGATCTGTATTTGGATTTTGCGTGGAGTTAAGCTTGACAAAATATTTTTGTCGTTTCTTTTGTCACAAATATATTTTTGAAAACAAAAGTGAAACGAAAAAATGTGCATGAAGACTAAAACTATCAATTACTAAAGTTCAATCAGAAGACAGGAAGTATTTCCCTTTGAACATCTTAGGTGTGTTCTTGCTGTGTCGTATTTCTAATTCCATGCTGTAGTTCTTTTTTAAAACACAGAACAGTTTTGTTACCTGTTTTCCCACTACGTTTCGTTTGCGGCTGCAAACTTCCTCAGGCTGATGCGTAAAAAGTCTTGAATTTTGACAAATGGGTCTTAACATTTGTGCTGTATGTAAATTCTCCGTACTGTATTTGTCCTCTAAAGTTTCATTTATCAACCATAATCATTTTTATTAAATAATGTAGCATGAATAAAGAATGGCGGAACCAATAATTGAGAATGCAGCGCAGCCTCCAGTCAAATTACTCCGAACAAGTTCAGCTCCCACGCTACAGCAGCGATAAACGGTAAACAACACGGGCCACACACACCTCCAGCACGAGAAATGCGCAAAATCTCAGCAGACCATGAGAAAGGTTGACTGACGCCTAGGGCTGGGTGACAGAACACTGGACCTCTTTGGAACCGAGTGAAAACATTTGGTAGGTACTGATATCAGACAAAAAGTATTAAAATGTCCCAACATGCCACTGTGGGTCACATGACTGATCCCAAGTCACGTTAAGAGTGGAGGAGACTCATCTCCTTTCACCAACACTTCTCTGCAGTTTGCAGATGAAAATGCAAAAAAATACTAAAACGTTTGGGCAGTGGCAGTTTTACCATTAGGCATAGGTCGGCGGCCGCCTGGGGCTCCCTTATGTTGGGGGGCCCCCTAGCCCTGACTGCTGGCACCCCTCTGTTAATGCCACAATGGACTATTCCTTTAAGATGGCGATACACAAACAGGAAGTGATTGGTAGTCATTCCACTCTAATCCAGTTGGTGGCAGTAATGCACCAAATTGTTGTTTGCCAAGTGCCATAAGACCACAAATAAGAAGATGAAGAGAAAGCAGAAAAAGAAAAAAAGAGGCTGGAGCATTTGTAACAAACTCGAAGCGGTAGTCAAAACATTAAGCATGAAATGGAGTTATCCTAGTTATCCAATTAGAGAAAGAAGCAGCTTGCTTTAAAAAAGCTTTTATCTTCACTTCCAAAAGTGACGTCGTTTTTCAATGTGAACATCAAAAGGAGGCAGAAAAGGAAAGATGATGGAAAATGTTAAAGGGAGGAAAACATAGACCAAAATGGAAAATAGAAGAAAATAAAGAAAGGCAAAAGCACAGAAGCACTGACATGAAGAAGAAAGCAGAGCAAATATTGAAGGCACTCAAGGGGAGAGAAAGACAGGAAAAAAGAGGAGGACTAATATAAAGTGAAAACGACTCAGGTCAGAAGAGGGTAGAGTTTTGCTAATCCAGTTAAAGATAAGATTGTCTAAAATTTTGTGTAAGGGGGCCCCATGTCTGTGTTCGCTTTGGGCCCCCAAATAGCTAAATCCGCCACTGTGTTTGGGTGCATTTCGCTAAAGTAAGCAGCAGCTAAATGCAACACCAGCGAGAAGATTTGTGCCGTGAAAATCAGAAATAGCAGCAATTTTACAAAACACCTCGACATGCAGGGCATCATCTCGAAAGCTGGAACATGGAAAGTCTGTGCAAAAAAGTAAACCTGAGTCCATCACCTTCCAAAACACTGGAATAGTCTGAGGATGGAGGCTGATAAAAGCAGAAATGGGACATGAAACAAACTTAGCTGCTGTTTACCAGCATTATAAAATGCAGTTCAGAAGGGTTATTACTGCTAGTACCGACATGAAGTCCGGCATTAATGAAGGTTATTTTTACACATAAATTTACATTTTGTGCCTTTACTGTTTACGCTGTAGTATTGCTGATTTTGCTTAGAAAATAAAGTTTAACAAAAATAAATATAAAATAATATAAATTCAATTCTTCGTCTTCCTCCGCTTATCCGAGTCCGGGTCGCGGGGGCAGCATCTCAACTAGGGAGCTCCAGACCATCCTCTCCCCGGCCTTCTCCACCAGCTCCTCCGGCAGGACCCCAAGGCGTTCCCGGACCAGATTGGAGATGTAACCTCTCCAGCGTGTCCTGGGTCCACCCGGAGGCCTCCTGCCAGCAGGACATGCCCGAAACACCTCCCCGGGGAGGCGTCCAGGAGGCATCCTGACCCGATGCCCAAACCACCTCAACTGGCTCCTTTCATCTGGAGGAGCAGCGGTTCTACTCAGAGTCCCTCCCGAATGTCCGAGCTCCTCACCCTATCTCTAAGGCTGAGCCCGGCAACCCTACGGAGAAACTCATTTCGGCCGCTTGTATCCGTGATCTCGTCCTTTCAGTCATTACCCAAAGCTCATGACCATAGGTGAGGATTGGAACGTAGATCGACCGGTAAATCGAGAGCCTGGCTTTCTGGCTCAGCTCCCTCTTCACCACGACAGATCGGCTCAGCGTCCGCATCACTGCAGACGCCGAACCAATCCGCCTGTCGATCTCCCGATCCCTCCTACCCTCACTCGTGAACAAGACCCCGAGATACTTAAACTCCTCCACTTGAGGTAGGACCTCTCCCCCGACTCAGAGTTGGCAAGCCACCCTTTTCCGGTCAAGAACCATGGTCTCAGATTTGGAGATGCTGATCCTCATCCCAGCCGCTTCACACTCGGCCGCGAACCTACCCAGCAAGAGCTGAAGGTCAGAGCTGGATGAAGCTAAGAGGACCACATCATCCGCAAAAAGCAGAGACGAGATTCTCCTGCCACCAAACTCGACACAATCCACACCACGGCTGCGCCTAGAAATTCTGTCCATAAAGGTAATGAACAGAACCGGCGGTGACAAAGGGCAGCCCTGGCAGAGTCCAACCCTCACCGGGAACAGGTCCGACTTACTACCGGCTATGCAGACCAAACTCACGCTCCTCTGGTAAAGGGACTGAATGGCCCTTAACAGAAAGCCACCCACCCCATACTCCTGGAGCGTCACCCACAGGGTGCCCCTGGGGACACGGTCATAAGCCTTCTCCAAATCCACAAAACACACGTGGATTGGTTGGGCAAACTCCCATGCCCCCTCCATCACCCTTGCAAGGGTATAGAGCTGGTCCACAGTTCCACGGCCAGGACAAAAACCACATTGCTCCTCCTCAATCTGAGATTCAACTATCGATCTGACCCTCCTCTCCAGTACCTTGGAGTAGACCTTTCCAGGGAGGCTGAGGAGTTTGATCCCCCTATAGTTGGAACACACCCTCAGGTCACCCTTCTTAAAGATGGGGACCACCACCCCGGTCTGCCA
The DNA here is from genome assembly GCF_043380555.1 of Nothobranchius furzeri. Lineage (NCBI taxonomy): Eukaryota > Metazoa > Chordata > Actinopteri > Cyprinodontiformes > Nothobranchiidae > Nothobranchius > Nothobranchius furzeri. The sequence continues at coordinate 26,293,074 of NC_091758.1, forward strand.
CTCCACAGGAACTGCCTCCTATAACCATGCAATGTTGCAGAGACGTGTCAACCATGACAGCCCTACAACATCCATAGCCTTGAGATACCCAGGACAAACTTCATATGCCCCCGGGGCTCTGCCGCTGTGTAATTGTTTGACTACCTCAGCAACTTCTGCCCCCGAGATTGGACAGTCCATCCCCAGGTCTCCCGGCTCTGGTTCCTCCTCGGAATGTGCATAGGTGGGATTGAGGAGCTCCTCAAAGTATTCTTTCCACCGTCCGACTATAGCTCCAGTTGACATTATCAGCTCCCCATCCCCACTGTAAACAGTGTGAGCGAGTTGCTGCCTTCCTCTCCTGAGGCGCCAGACAGTTTGCCAGAACCTCTTTGGAGCCGATCGATAGTCTTTCTCCATGGCCTCACCAAACTCCTCCCACGCCCGAGATTTTGCCTCGGCAACTGCCACTGCTGCACCCCGCTTGGCTATCTGGTACTTGTCTGCTGCCTCTGGAGACCCACAAACCAGCCACGCCCTGTAGGCCTCCTTCTTCAGCCTGACGGCTCCCCGAACCTTTGGTGTCCACCAGCGGGTACGGGGGTTGCCACCACGACTGGCACCGGCCACCTTGCGACCACAGCTAGCAACAGCCGTCTCAACAATTGCAGAGTGGAACAAGGCCCACTCGGAGTCAATGTCCCCCACTGCTCTCGAGACGCGGTCAAAGCTCTGCCGGAGGTGGGAGTTGAAGACCATCTTAACAGGTTCTTCTGCCAGGCGTTCCCAGCAGACCCTCACTATGCGTTTGGGTCTGCCAGGTCTACGGGGCATGTTCCCCTGCCATCTGATCCAACTCACCACCAGGTGGTGATCAGTTGACAGCTCCGCTCCTCTCTTCACTCGGGCGTCCAAAACATATGGCTGCAGGTCAGATGATACGACTACAAAGTCTATCATCGACCTGCGACCTAGGCTGCCCTGGTACCAAGTGTACCGATGGGCATCCTTATGTTCGAACATGGTGTTCATTATGGCCAAACTGCGGCTTGCACAGAAGTCCAATAACGAAACACCACTTGAGTTCAAATCAGGCGGGCCGTTCCTCCCAATCACACCCCTCCAGGTCACGCTGTCATTGCCCACGTGAGCATTGAAGTCCCCCAGCAGGACAATGGAGTCCCCTGATGGAGCACTATCTAGCACTGTCCCAGGTACTCCAAAAAGGGTGGGTAAATTAAATTATATTCGATTCAAAAATACTTTATTAATCCCAGAGGGAAATTGATTCAATAAGAACAAAAACTTTAGGCAGTTTCTCATCCTCTCTTAGAATAAAAAAATATATAGATTTCAACAAAAGCATCATTAAGGTACCGCCATCAAAAACCAGGTATCGTTAAAGTAGTAGTATCAAGAAATATCTACTTGTACCCAGCCCTACTGTCGCTACATGTTCGTGTTTTACCTAGCTACTCTTTCTGTGAAAGCTCAAACCTGCTCTGCTACTGTTCTCTGCCTAGTGTTTTGGTAAAATATAATAAAAAAAGAAAAGATAAATAAATGAACACAAGTTCTACGATATGCATTTTTTGCTGGTAGGGCTGTGACATTGGTTTTAATTTTTATTTAAGTGGTCTTGAAAAGGTCTTAAAAAGTCTTGAATTTAACTTGATGAAACCTGTCGGAACCCTGGGATGGCCATTAGGGTCAAAAATCCCTGGGAGCACAACCTCCAGCAAAATGACGCACATCAGACTCCCTTTCATCACCGGCAACGAGTGAAGAGGTAAATGTGTAAAACAACAATGTTTATCAATGGTGAAAGTTTTGTAACCACTTGTTGCTAATCAGTAAATGAATTTTGTCCTCACGGGCTCACGTAGAAGGAAAGCGTCTAATATGGCGTCGCCCGGAGACTGAGACCCGCTCACGTGTATTTTAGACTTGATTTTTATGGTTATACGTTACAAAGCTGCCAATATTTTTCAAAAACCGGGCATCATTTCAATTTTTACATTTCGGTGGATATTTCCAGAGATTATCGGTAAAAACTAGACATTGTTACTTTAAGGTTGCAACTACAAAAGCTTTTTTAAACACTTTTTGGTAGCTATTGTCTGACATATAAAAACAAATGCTTTTCCTCTGACTAGGCACATACCAAACCATGACTCTGGCATATCGTTACACCCCTGGTACATTGTTATAACAGCATTTAACACCATCAAACCTGCATGTTTGTCTTGGTACGAAGCCCTATTTTCAACATAAGCTCTTGACACATTTCATTGTGTTATAATTGTAAATCTGCGACTCCCAGGTGTCAGATTAGTTTGGTGCTGTCCTCAGAATCCACTCTGTTTGCTCTGAGCCTGCAGGCTATTGGAAGTCTGCTTTCCACTCAGATGTACAACTTGGCCCAATCTCCCCCTGTTCCTGCTGTTTTATGCCTCTACGGCCAAGCCGTTAGACCACTGAGACTCTGAGATTGAGAAAAGGACAGAACCTGGTTCTATCCCTCCAGCAGACCACCGAATGGGCTTCCTCCATGCTCCTGGGTTATTTATGTGAAGAGATCTCTGGCCTGTTTCTGCCTCGGGCAGCACAGCGTTTTTAGGAGGGATCCTCTCCTCTCCGAACCAGCAAGACATCGGAGTGGAGATAAATAAGTTATCCAGTGTGATTGAAATGTAAAAAAAGACTTTTATTTTATTCACTTCAATTCAATTCAAAAAATACTTTATTAATCCCAGAGGGAAATTGATTGCTGTAGTAGCTCAGAATAATAATAATAATAAAAATCAAGTCATCAAAGTGTTGTTGTATATTACAATGGCTGTTGGCAGGAAGGATCTCCAGTAGCGGTCAGTGTTGCAGCCAAACTGAAGAAGCCTCTGACTGAAGACACTCTTCTGTTGTCGGACAGTCTTGTGAAGAGAATCCTCAGGGTTGTCCATAATTTTCTTGATTCTCTGGAGAATCCTTCTTTGCATTATCTCCTCCAGTGGTTCCGAAACTGCCGAAACTCTGGCTGAGTCCTTGAAAGGGCTTGGAGTTCCTCCATCTTGTTGGCCAGTGATCTCACATTGCCCATTATGATCGATGGAAGAGATGGTTTGAATTTCCTCTTTCTCTGTCTCCGTTTCACTCCCGCTCTGCATCCACACTTCTTGCGTTTTAGCTCATTTGGGATTTGTGGCTTCAGTTGAGGTATTATTTCAGCCTTTCCAGTGTTAATCAGCTGCTCCTGATTGTAAACCAGCTTGTTGCCATGGTTACGCATCATAACAAATGCTCAAAAAGTGAAAAAAGCTAAAAAAAATTGCAGTTAAAATCCTCCAAGCTTCACAGCACCAGAAACAGGAAAGTAAAGTGTCCAAAAAAATACAGTTTTTCTTGAGAAAATAGAAGAAAAAATGCCCAAGAAAAGGCAAAACTTGCATATAGTCAACAGAGCTACTCCAACATGCAGCCACCCAGAGCAGCGCAGTTCTGGGAAAAAAAATTAAATTAAAAAAGTCTAGAATAACAGTATTGCAGTGAGAGCTGAATTAGATATAAAGACATTTCTCTTTTTTTAGGAGGCTCCACCCATTAATCAGAGGCTGATATTTAAAATCAACAATGGATCGTGAGAAAAGTGGGGTAAAGGGTGAGGGGGGAATTTGAAACGGCAACATTGGATATTTGATTGACAGGATGGAGGACAGATGGTATGTTTGCAGGAAACTGAACAACTCTGATTTGAGAATGGAAGAAAATGAAGCTTTGTGACTCACTGGTTGAATCAAACACCTAAAAACAATGAGGTTCAAAAATCTGAATACCCTGCAAAACAAACTTTATTAAAGCTTTAATTCATTTCTCATCCCACATCATGGCCTAGCTGTTGAAAATACTCTTTTAAAAAACTTAAATTCAAACCTCAAGCTGTTTTCTATTGAAATTAACAGCATAGCAATGGAAACCTAATGGAACACTATGTTAAAGAGTGAGGTGTTGACTGGGCTTCTTGCTAATTAAGGTATTCCATTTAGCTAAGCTAAGCCCCCATTTGTAAAACCTGCGCTGCTTGTTACCGAACCCTCCTGTCAAATGAATCCAGGATGCATATTTGGAGTTCCTTCCAGTGAGACCTGATATGCCATAAGTCTGCAAACCAGCGAGTGTAGCCAAGATGTCAAACATCCACCGTATATTCAGTAACTATTTTAGGCTAGGTAGTTTCGCTCCATCTTTTTTTCCCCTCAACTTAAACATGTATTTTCCTGAATAAAATGAAGGAATGGAATGCTGTATTTTCTGTTTGGATCCACCTTGATGGAGGCTTCCTGCTTTAGCGTTGACCACTAAAGGTCAACCCTCCTGCTGTGGCATTTGGTCTGTGACAGAAGTGACCCAGAAACCGTGCCATCTCCTGCTAACATGGAGGTTTTGGAGAAAGCAAGGGCACATCGACAGAATCTGGAACCTGAGAGGAACAGCGGGACGGCAGAGAAAAAGGGTGTAGTGATCATCAGTGACATTTTGAATGAGTAGTTGGAAAGATGACCGAGAGGTAAAAGGTTAGATGCATGACTTACGGAGTAAAACTTCACCCATTTCCCTTATCAGTGAGCATGATGGTGAAAGAAGCCAAAAGCTTTTATTTTGAAATAAGAGGTTTAAGAAGGGGGGCTACTTGGCAAGGGTGGTGGCAGCCATGACCATAAACCAAAGGCTCTGGTAAATACCCTGTATTTGTTTAGAGCCTTATTAGGGTTCTACACCCCCCCCGCCCCCCCCCACCCCCCACCCCCAAGGTGCTTCACAACAAAATCAGTCATTCACACACACATTGGAGATGATGAGCTACATTGTAGCAACAGCTGCCCTGGGGCGCACTGACAGAAGCAAGCCTGCCGAACACTGACCACCACTAGCAGCCAAGGTGGGTTAAGTATCTTGCCTAAGGATACAACAGCAGCATTCCAGTAATCGGAAGGATACAACCTTCCGATTACTGGACAACCCACTCTACCTCCTGAGCTACTGCTGGCCATGATTGGCTCTGATTGGTTCTAAGAGCAACAAAACCACTAATCCAGATGACAACCGCGGGTCTGGCCCTTCACACTGAGCCAAGTTGACACTTATTCAGAAATAACGCTTGAATTTGTCAAAACACATCTTGTGATTATTTAACACTCAAATATTTTTCAGCTTTGAAATCCTACAGATCAGTGGACTCCTCTGATGTGCACCGACTCGGCTTCATTTTGGAAACATTTGAAAGAGCAGATGTGATTGTATGTTTTATTCAGTTGTTGCCACTGGCAACATAATATTTTTGTGCTGGGCTGGTGTGAATCTCTTGGATTGATGCTGTGGATGTTCCAGTTGAGTTAAAACAGGCAGAAAACAGAAACAAAAAGGAGGAAAAACTTTTCTTGAGTTTTTTTTTTTTTTTTTTTTTTTCAGGAGGCTTTTGATGAACTAACCAATTAACGGTTTAGCTGAAAGCTCAGGGCCAGATTCGGTGTCATTTAAGTTGAGAAAGGTGAGCCATTTGTCATTCTTACAGCTCATTTTCCCTGGAAAACCACTCTACTATCCGGCCAAATAGAACCTTGCTGCTGCCATGTCCTTGACTTCACCGTGACAGGTAAATATACACTTCCATCCAAACACATGTCCCACATCGCCTACGTGAGACTTATGGGAGGTCAGCCTGCGTTGGATCGATGTTACGGTGCATTTTTATAGGCCTGATGATGTCATGTGGCTGTGTGTTGTTGGGTTGTGAGTCCACAAACCTGTTGCTTGCAAGGAAGCAATGATCACAGCCTGGATGGAGACACTTCCAGTGTGATTCCAATCTCCTCTGCACGTTGCTCTATATCCCAATCCCACCGGGATCATCACTGGGTCACACAAGAGGGAGGTATGAATGGAGTGATGTGATGTTGTCATTCAAATGGAATGGAGCGCTTGAACTCCTCTGCACGCTCGTAATGACCCTGTGTGGGGAACTGTAATGCGGTTTTCCCCACTGGGTTGGAGGGGAAACTCTATGCCAGGCCATTCAGGTGCGCAATAAAGTGCTTTTCACTTTCTGAGGACTTCCTGTCTCCAGAGGCATTCTCTATTAACTCCTCGCAGACAGTCGAGAGGCTTTCTATTGGCCCGGACACTCTTTATCACAGTAGTTATCCCCCCAGGTATGGCGCTACCTGGTCTACTGATAAGATAGGAAGCCGGCTGCCGGTCACTATTGGCAGATGAAGGCTATCAGAGTATTGACACCAGGTAACATGCCTTGTTGGGAAATAAACTTGGACTTGTGGGATAGTTGCACACAGGGTTTTTGTTGTTTTGTAAACAACCAAATAGCCTTATGCCCTCCTTCTCTTTCCTGTTGGCTACTATTTATTCCCACCAGCTGTAGTGATGTGCTAAATAAGTTCTTGACACCAGCTCTTGCTTTTCATCACTGAAGCTTCCGACTGCTAACAGGAACTGAGATGCTTTTGTCTCTCTCTCTCTCTCTCTCTCTCTCTCTCTCTCTCTCTCTCTCTCTCTCTCTCTCTCTCTCTCTCTCTCTCTCTCTCTCTCTCTCTCTCTCTCTCTCTCTCTCTCTCTCTCTCTCTCTCTCTCTCTCTCTCTCTCTCTCTCTCTCTCTCTCTCTCTCTCTCTCTCTCTCTCTCTCTCTCTCTCTCTCTCTCTCTCTCTCTCTCTCTCTCTCTCTCTCTCTCTCTCTCTCTCTCTCTCTCTCTCTCTCTCTCTCTCTCTCTCTCTCTCTCTCTCTCTCTCTCTCTCTCTCTCTCTCTCTCTCTCTTGCCTTACTGCTCCCAATAAGTTGCTGAGGCTCACAAGCCAAATTGATCATCATTTACAGGATGTTGCACATGAAATCTTTCTCATAAATCTTCTCATCAGCAGCCTCTAACGGGGCCACAGCCTGTAAAACACCTGAAAGGCAAAGTAAAAAAAAATATATGTTAATGAAATTGAAACCTTTTGGTTTTGACAGAATATATAGTTGTGTAATGTTGTAAAAATCATTCAAATATAATAAAATATACATACAGCATATTTTTATTAATATTAAATCCATCATACCAGTGATATTAATCTTAAAATGTGCTAAAATAATTGAAATTATTTTTTTCTTTTTTTCAAACGAAGCATTCCTAACAGAAAATCATTCAGTTCAGCAGCTGTTTTGTGTTTTTTATGAGATGTTAATTGAAAGGCAATTTTTACATAACAGTTTTGCAGAAACATTTGATTAATAAATTGTAATCAAAATAGGTGGCTAGATATAATAATAATAATAATAATAATAATAATAATAATAATAATAATAATAATAATAATATAATGCTATTATTATTATTATTGATTATTATTATTGCCGTTTTTAAACATATTTAGCTTTCCATGGATCCGGTGACTGTGCTGATGTGGACCACCTCCTGAAACGTTCCATCTCCTCTTTTCTTTTTGCCCTCCCTAGCCTTCATTTTTCTTTCTTCTCCCTTTTCCTGTATAGACCTGTATGCCATTACATTGTTTTGAAAAATAAGAAGAGGTTTCAACTGCCACCCGAGACGATAATGGTTACCGGTTCTATACTTTGAGTCAAAATCTTAAAGTGGGCTGTGATTAATGATGAGCGGGTCCTTCGGGCCCCTGGCTGCACGACTCAAGCACCGATGTCCTTTTTTCTCCAACACAGAAACTCGTGCGCAGTTTGCTCTCCGAGATTCTGCATGATTAGAATTTTCTTTTGTGTGTCACGTGCGCGCGCGCGCTCTACAAAGGGGATATGGGCAACAAGTCCCCAGGTGCGCACTGGAATATTGACCCTGCAATCCATCTTTATTGATTCCACCATCAGCGTGGCCTCCTAATACATGCATAAGGAGCTTTTTATTTAAGACGAGGGTCATATTTACAGCGACGGACACAAACAGGATGTAAAACATGTCCATTTGTGCAGAAATCATGGAAATCTGACGGGATGTTAGAGATTTGCAGGGAAGCGAGAGTGAGAGCTCCTCTGACGGTGCCACAACAAAACATGTTTTTATTTCTTTACTTTCCATAAACAAATTTTCTTTGGCCTCCAGAAGGGGTCGCCATCATGTAATAATGGTGCGCCCAAGGGTGCGGTGGGGAGGGAGGGGGTTCTTCTCTTCCGCTTCAACATCTACATTAGATCGGACTCATTAATGAACGGATCCGAGTGGCGCCTGCAGGAACGCGCATTTATCAATAGCCAAGGGGAGATTTCATATTTTAGGAGAGCCACAGCCCCCCCTCCCTGTTATTTAAACTTCTTGTGAAATGTCTCACTCTGCTGCCCTCGGCTACCCGCAAGATATTTCTGAGCCTCTTATTTTTTCTTACTTTCATTTTTTTAAACGCCAAGGAAATAAAAAATAAGGGTGAAATGAATCCATATTTTGCCCGCTCACTAACGGACTCCTCTCCTAATGGAACAACGCAGAATCTTATGAAGCTCTCCGTCCATAAAGCGCGATTATTCCACCGGAAGAAGCAAAGAAAAGATGGCCAAACGCTGACAACCTGGAGGCCTTTGTAACACAACGCTATAGAGAAATGTAAAAAAAAAAAAAAAAAAAAAAAAAAAAAAAAAAGCAATGTAATGAGATAAAACGGGCCTGGGGCTCACCTAATTAAATCTTAACTGATTGGAATAACGCTTTGACTACCTCAAGGCTTCACTAAACTCCGGCTATTTCCCTTTTTATTGCGCTTTATTTATTCTGCACTCACATTTTCCCCTGTCATCTGCAGCGGTTACAGCACTGGGTACTGCAGTTTGCAGCTTCTGCCCGTCCCCAGGAAGGCCTGTAGCTATGTTATTTGACTAATTATAGTTTTAACATCATTAGGGATTATTTTTATGACGTGCACGTCAACGGGGAAATGGATGAGGGGATTTAGTGACGTGTGAAAATATAAAAATAAACTAAATATTCTATTTTTTATCTAACTTTTAAATAATATCTAAAAATAATTATCTAATTTATTATTAAAAGAGTTGCCATCGAATTAAATTTCAAAAGGCCGATTAAGTGTGTGTGTGTGTGTGTGTGTGTGTGTGTGTGTGTGTGTGTGTGTGTGTGTGTGTGTGTGTGTGTGTGTGTGTGTGTGTGTGTGTGTGTGTGTGTGTGTGTGTGTGTGTGTTTCTCCATTGTCTGCGGAAATACAATCATAAATGATAAATAGATAATGGAGCTGTCTCCTGCAGACGCGTTCATCAGCGGTAAATGGGAGCTGGCGCGGAGCACCGCGGAGAATTAAGGAGGAAGAGTTCGCAACATTCCTGCGGGGGATAAGTTGTTGACAATTAAAAACACACACTGTCTCTCACACACACATTAAAGAAGTGAGGCAGAGGGAGATCCTCACGGAGAGGGTAAGAAAGGTCAGAAATACTTTCACTGGACGTCTTTGAACGTTGTTTTGTTTCTTTCTTTCGTTTTTTTATTTTATTTATTGAATTTTTCCATTTGGTTTAGAGTTTTTCAGATTCTTCTTCCGTTTAATTTTGTATTCAAGTGCAAAGAAAACGTTTATTTTTAAAGCATCTCATACTTCCATTAATTTTTTTGTTTATTTACTTCCAGCTTTTTGGAACAAAAGTCCATCATATGAAAAAAGTAAGAATAATAAAAAACTAAAACAAATAAAATGCCTAAACACTATAGCATTTTTAACCGTTTTTGGATTTCACAGATCAACCCTTCTTTCTGTTGTAAAAAAGCCCCCCTATTCCAGAAAAGCCTTTTCGTGCTGCTATAATAAACCATTTTCCCTGGGCTTTATTGATCAGTCACTCTGAGCTAATGTAATTATCCTCATCAATAGGGGACTGCAGGGAGAATCATTATGTGGTTGACAGTGATAAATGATCAGCCAAATGCGGCCCTTTTCTCCCAGGGACCCCCGCCTTTGACCTACACACACAAACACACTCACACGCACACACTGGCTGCATGAAAATAAAAAAAAGTTTCCCTCTCAGCAAGCCGTTTTGGGGCGAGCCAGCTGCAGGACACTTTTTTAAACCAACATCTAAATCAGCAAATTGGAAGAAAAAAACAACAACTTTCAACTCTTTTTTTGTCTCATCTAAAAATACACATCCTCTTCGAGATCATTACCCCCCCCCCCCCCCCACACACACACACACACACACACGCACACACACCAGATGTCCGCAAGAAAAAAAACGATGCAATAAAATAAGCATTATTAACATGTTGCGTCTGTTAAACACACACTTTTATTTATTTATTTATTTATTTCGTGCATTGTGTTCCGGGAGCCGTGTGCGGACTTTTAATATTGTTGCTGCGGGAGAAGAGGGTCTCTCTTTCCAGAGAGAGGGAGCGCGGCTGCATTGTGCAGCAGAGCAGAGGGAATATATTCCTTATTTTATTCTTGCAGCAGCAGCCCGGACTGGCTTTGACAGGGAGGAGATGAAGGGGAGGAGTTGTTTAGCTCGGCTGGATCATCCATCATCCCTGTCACACCGAATCGGCAAAAGGAAAAGCAGCAGAGGCAATCTACCTTCTGTCTCATCGGGAAGGGGGGAGGCAGGGGGGAGGAGGGAGAGAGGGGGAAGAGACACAGGAAAAGAAAAGAAAAAAACTATTAATATTGAAATCCTCTCCATCCACAGTAATACTCACGTTTTCATCTGATAATCTCCGCACAAAACGGAGGATTTCTTCCTTCCGCTTTTTTACGCGTAGAACAAAAGAGCGCTAGAAAAACAAAAGAGTCTTTAAAGTTTTCATTTGCTGAGTAAAGAGCAGAGTTGGTTAACTTAAACCTGCTGTCAAGCACAAATGAACTGTTTTTCTCCGGCTGAGGCCCAAACGTCATCCTGTTAAGCTATTAATTGTTATTAACTCCATTAATAGGAAACATTCCAGAATACATGTTAAACAATTCCATGATGTCACGTAGAAATGAGGAATATACGTTTTAATTTAAAAAGGCTACGTTAATTTAGTTTTTTTTAATAGTTTGGCCTTTTAAAGAAAATCTCCAGTTTTTCTGGTGAAATTTGTGATATTTGCTAGCAGTTGTGTGTGTGTGTGGGGGGGGGGGGGGGGACTACTTATGAAAAATAATTACATTTAATTAGCATGTAAAAACCTAGTTTGCTTAACGCTAGTTTTTCCAAATAAAAAAAAGAAAAAAAAAACCGCTCTGACATTGAAGAATATACAAAAATAAAAATAATAAAAAAGATTGTATAATTTGATAATATATTATTTAAAGACAAAATATTTAAATGAAGTTTCAATTGTATGAGGACATTCAAACTCACTTTTCCCACAAAAAGAAAAAGAAAAGCAATAACAATGACAATAAAAATAAATAACTAATTATTATTATTATTATTATTATTATTATTATTATTATTATTATTACTATTTATTTATTGATTTATTAAATGTTTTTATAATTGTTATTATGTGCTCTTTTCTGTTTTTTTTTTCTATTTTAGCAATGGACAGTAATAGACTAATAAAAAGAATACAAATCTGTATTTTTAATCCCAAATAGAAAAAGTTTTAACTTCTCTTTAAAGGACGGGGAAAGAGGAAGAAAAAAGTCAGGCAGAGTAATGCCATCGTTTGTGGTTTAAGGCTCTGACTGGGATGTTCGCGGGCGAACAGAGAGAGAGAGCGAGAGAGAGAGAGAGAGAGAGAGAGAGAGAGAGAGAGAGAGAGAGAGAGAGAGAGAGAGAGAGAGAGAGAGAGAGAGAGAGAGAGAGAGAGAGGAGGAAGCCTATCAGAGCTCCTGGACGGCGCTACCGCAACACGCCGACAGGTGGCGCTGCAAAACGGCAGAAAGGAGAACGGCGGGTCATGCTTCCCACTGAGGAGGAAATTATTCTGGGAGCAAATACTTGTTTGAAGTGGGAGATTATAAAACAGAGTAAGATAAAAAATAAAAACAATATTTATACATATATTTGACAATAACTAAGAATAATGGGGGTAGGGCTAAATAAGTATACACTTCTCCCTACTCCTTTTCAAACAATTGCGTGGAATGATTTTTATGAAATGTTGGTGAATATATATGTTTGAAATAAAGTGAACTGAACTGAACTGAACTGAACTGAATACCTACATAACTAAAATACTTGTGACTTTAAAAAAGAACGGATTTGAATAATTTCTACATTTCTTAACATTTTCACAATATGCATCATTGTTAAACATTTTGATGCCTAGTTTTCTGGTAATTTCAATTCACATTTGTGTCACTACTAACAGATTTTCTCTTTTTTTAAAACTAAAACGAGCTGGTGGGAAATTCTTTGTCTAATGTGCAGCATTTCATTTGCATTTTAAAGTTATTTATCACTCAAAGGGTTTGTGCATCTAAATAAATGACCATGACAGGACGTGTTTCCACCATGATTTGTTTTTGTCCCATTTAACAGAGCGCTCAGAGCCTAAATGGGCTTAGAAATGTTATATTAACAAATAAATAAATAAATACATAAATCTATAGCAAAAAGAGCTCAGGAACAAAGTGAGAAGTGATGTATTTTTATAACCATGTGCAAAAATAAAATTAACATGCAACAACATCCCCAACAATAATTAAAATGAGTTTCTGTTAAAATGTAGGGGTGGAGGGGTGGGTTACGACTTAACACAGTTAATCACACAAAAATCTAACAAAAATCAAAAATGAAATATTTATTACAGCATTTGTGACTGAACACCTTTTAAACATTACGTCACAGTCCTCATACACGTATTTAATGTAATTTTGACAAAGCTTAAGGGAGACGGCATCTTATCATCTAGTGAGGAACACGTGCTGAAAAAGGAAGGAATTCATGGACATACAATATCAATGCCACAGCAGATCTGAAACTAGCAAAACATTCTTTTTCAATTGAGGTAAACACATAGAATATCTAACATGAAACAATTAATAGACTGAACTCTGTACGAAGTTTGTTACAATATTCTCTCAGCTTTTCGTTTTCTCTCCCAAAAGCATTGAGTTCATAATTTAAGTGTTTTTTTTTCTGTTTAGTTTTTTTTTTTTTTGGTGCATCAACCATCAAATGCTTCTCCATCGCTGCAGAATCAACGTTTGTGTCAGTATCTGTCCTTATGGCAAGTGTGTTGATCTGCAGGTGAAGAAGCTCTGCAGGATGTTGCTTCTCATCTGTCGAGCTTCCTTCAGGCGGCTCTAACCCAATGAGAGTCCAAGGTAAGAAAAAAAATTTAAAATGTATAAAACCAACACAATCCAGTGCTTGGGCAAGTCAAAGAAAGATTTTTTTCTTTCAAACCTACAGGGCAAACATTCATTCATGAACTGAAAAAAAAGTAGAGGGGTGTGAAAAATGTTCAAACTGAATCTTCTGGAGCAATCGGTTGTCCTTTAGCAGCCTTTTCCCATCGTGCCCTGCTCTTTTGGGGGGATAGGACCTGATTGCCCCTCTGTGGTTTGAAGCCTTTTTGAGATGTTCCATATTCTCATTGTTTTTTCTCCTTTTTAATATTTATTTTTTTAGTGCTGTGCTGCGAGACAGTTTCTTCTCCAGGAAGGAGCACACACAGTGTGAGAGAGAGAAGGGTTCATTCTAAAACTAGCTCAGGAAACATAAAAGGTGTGACCCCCCCAAAAATAAAATAAAAAATAAAAAAAAGCACAAGTTTTAACTTATTTATCTATACTTTTATACTACAGTAGTTATAACTCTTGGAGTCTTTCTGGTGTTTCTTTTTTTCAGTCTTCCAGAGTGATATTACTTTAAAAGAGTGTGTCACATGAAAGTGTTTATGATGATGTCGAGTGTGACGTGTGTGTGTGTGTGTGTGTGTGTGTGTGTGTGTGTGTGTGTGTGTGTGTGTGTGTGTTTGTGTGTTTGAGCGTGTGCATCTATCCAGTCTGTGCACACGTTTAAACAGCCGCTGTTAGAAAAAGAAAAAAAAAAGCCCAAGACTTTACAAAGTGTTCTTGTCAGCTTGGTCCTCTGTTTGGATTAAAGTAACAAAATTGACAAGTTTTTTTTTTCTTTTTTTAAAAAAGAAGAAGAATCACAGCTCATCTGGAATTCTGTTTGTTTAGTGTCAAATTCTGGTCAAAAGGGTTTGTTTTTCTTCTTAAAAATAGTCTCAAAATAGGATTTAATGTGGGCTGCTTCCTTTTTTTTAAAACAAAGTGTTTCTTGTTGTCGCTGCTGTTGTGGTGGTAGCAAAGTTCCCTTTACTATTGGGCATGGATGTCCAGGCCTTGTCCTCCAGTACTGGGATCAAAGGGGGTCTCTGTGCAGACGTGGTCATTCCTGGATGCAACGAGGGTCCTCCGTGCATCAGCATGGTGGGATGAGGGTGAGGGTGATCCGGTAGGTAGGGGTGGAGAGGGGGTCGGTGATGAGGAGGCATCTGATGAAGGTTGGGGTACGTGGGTGGGCCCATGCTCATGCCCATAGGACTGCTCTGAGGTACAAACTCCCCCGGCATGACTGGCAGACCTGAGAGGAAGACGAGGGTTAGACTGATGTATTCACTGAGTCAATAAAACTGCAGCTTTGACATGTTCCTTCTCCATTAACAGGCCCTTAATTCAATTTAAACTCAACTTCACCAACAGAGAGCTTAGCAGACTTTATGACAGAGCATGTGTGTGTGTGTGTGACTGCAGAGCTTTTAGCTTCTGCAAGTAAAGTGAGACATTATTGCACCGGGCTATTTTAGGCCACGGTGAGTGGTTTACAATGCCCAGTAGCGTTGTGGTCAGGTCTCAGGTCGGAAAATGATCCCCGGTCGTCCACAGACAGTGGAGTCCTGGAGGATGGGAGGAAAACCAAGCAGGAATATCGATGCGGAGAAGTGCTAATACTTTTACAAGTGGAACAGTCAATTCCCCAGCTGAAGTGCAGCGACAAACCAAACAGGCGTTTCTCTCCTGGGGAAAGTGCCTCTGTGAACACATTTGATTTAGAACCCCTTAAAAAAGCAGTTTAAATAATTTAGCTATCAGATAGTCGGAAACGGCAAGACAGGGAACGTCGAGGCCTAGCTTCCTTCAGGTGAATGAGGGGAATTTTAAACCTCCGTCACAAGAGCAGGAAACAGCTGCAAAACAAAGCAACAAAGATGAAAGGGAGTAGGGAGAGAAAAGAAAGGGGAAAGAAGGAGGTGTCCCTTAAGGTGGACTCCACTCCATATGTGTGGAAACCTCAGCATGCTGGCATCCCTCACGCTGTGAAGGAACCCAGGACTCAGAGCAGGCTCAGCAGTGCCTCTGTTTGGCTTTTCGCATCACTGTTTGTTGTAATCAGAAAGAAAAGAGCGAGATGTGGTGCTGAGGGGGAGGGGGTGTGATCTTAAAGCCTGGGCCTGGAGTCTGACAACATGACTGGTCTGAAGGCCTGGACCTCAGGGAGGAACCAAGCCCCCACAATGCGGGTCTGAAAGTGAGGCCAATGCGGAAGTGAAATAAATTGCAGTTCCACCCTCATCCACTGGGGGCTGGTGTCAGAAGCGAGCAAATCCTCATTGACTCCCATGTTAAAAATACCAATTTCACAGCAGAAATAAACACGTTTACAGCCTGGTTCCAAACATGTTTTTGATTTAATTGACCTAGTTTACACTCATTACAACTCTGAGGGGGGTGAATTTTTTGTCACTCTTCTGGTTAAGTGTATTAAAAGCGTAAAATTCTGACTAATTAATGAGCATCAGACCCACGTGACCACAGAGCTAGCTCCGTGGAAAGACCTCAGTCTGAGCCTCAGCCTGGCTTGGAAACTGTTCCACGATTTTTAGTCTCTGAACTTTGACAAGTTGTAGCGCTTGTGTATTTTTTTTTGGATATTATTTGTGCAATTGTTGGACAAAATGACTTGCTGTGGTATTAATTGCACTAATAGAGCGTCCAAGGAGTCTCCACTTCATTTTTGTTTTGCTAAGTAAAATTATATTTATGTATTTATGTCGATGATTTTAGGTCACTGCCGCTCTTGCACTATCTGAGCTTGGATTTTAACATGTACTATTTAACCATGAAATTTTAACGTAATAGGGTAAAGCCCAGTGCATTTAACATGACGCTGCATTTTAGAAAATGGGTTGAAATATAACATGTTGGTGGAGCTGGGTTCCGACTATCGGTATGGTCCCCTCCCCGCAGCTCTGCGCATCTCTGATCACCGCGGCGCTTGTCTGCTGTGCGGCTGCCGGCTTGTGGAGGTCTCGGAGACCTCTGTGTTCCACCCGGTTTTACCCAGCGGTCAGCCCGGCGTATCTCTGACTCAGAAGCTCTGGTGTTGTGCACAGTTAACTCTGGTTGTAGCTAGGTTGCTACCTCCGTTAGCTTAGCTCCCACCTCCGTGTTAGCTTTGGGTTAGCTTCAGGTTAGCTTGTAGCTACATTAGCTTCAGTTCGACGGGTGTCGTCATTTGATCCCAGCCTTACAGCCCCACCCTCAGGTCTACCTCTCTTCCCTTTTGTGGAATTGCCTGGGCCTGACGGAACCTGTGACACGGTCAAAATGGCGGTGGTGGCTACCTCCCATTTTAACTCAAAAACATATTATTGGAGTCTATGGAAACTCATTGTCCATATATATGTATGTGGATGGGAGGAACTAGTGAGCAGGAGGTCCAGTGGAAGCCAGGGGACCTCGGCCTGGGATTGGATCTGAGCTCTTTGTAATGTGAACCCCAGAGGGATTAGAAGCTGTAATAGGAGGGGAGAGGTTGCTGCGAGGTCACTGGGCATGCTCACTCCCTGCATTCCTCCACCTTAGCATGCCGCAATTAAGAAATTACACTGGAGGGCTCCGGTGAGGGAGGCAGGGGGGAAGACCAAGGGAAAGGAAAGAGGGACAGCGAAGGCCAAGATTAATGACCGGTCCAACTAAGCTGAGCCATTTTCTAATTCTCCTTTTCCACGTCAGTTTGTTTGAAATGCTAATGTTTATCAGAGGCTAAAACCTCACCTCTGGGGTTGTAATGAAAATAAATTCTTCAGCGCCCTCACCTCCTTGTAACCTGGAGTTAAAGGGCCCAGCAGATGTTTTTCGACACTGTAAACTGGTGATCTGTCGTCGTGTGTGCTGCAGTCATTCCATTAACCACATCTGAGAGCCACTCCCTCTCGCTCTCTTTTATTAACAAGCGTGGTAAAACCATCGAGACAATAACCGGGGACGAACCGAGTCCCTCTCTGCATGCCTGACTCCCCACAGCCGGCCGTGCGTTTCGGTTATGGCACAGCAGTCCTGCTCATTGGTTGGCCATAATTAAGTACCAAATATACCATATTGTGTGGCTGTGTAATCAAATCAAGAGAGGATAATATTCCTCTGTATTAAGCTATTAATATAATTGGTCATGAAGCAGAAAGTATGTTACGTAATTAAATAGTCTGAAAATTATATAGGCGTATATTAAGAATTAGCCAACCTGAGCAAATGTTGTCTCTGTGTGGCTGTTTTAGGGAACATTGCTTCCTGATTTTCCCTTTTTCCCCCCCTTCTTTTTCCTTCCAGTGGCCATTAGCAGAGACGAGCGAGGACGAGACCAAAGGAGACGGAAGCGAGCGTGGACCAGAAGGGTGAAATGATCTCTGTCGGAAGAATTGCCGCCGTGACCCTTCCGTAAATCCAGCCTCCATTTACATATAAAGGGTTCTTTTAATCAAGGTAAGTGTTATTATATTGTGCCTCATTGGGCATAGGGAGTTTAGGTGTTAAATAAAATCTCCTCTGGGATGTGATATGTCTCGATTTTTCAAATGTCAGCACTGTGACGAAATGGCCGGCTCAGTCGTTCTGCAGCTCTGGTGGTGGGGGGTGTTAGCGTCTGGGTGCAAAACAGCAACACCAGAAATGTTAAAGAGATCCCCTTGTTTCGGACAGAGAATGGGTTATAACCGTATACTGGGTGTCTCTTGTCTTTAAGTCCCAGGTCAAGCTTGTCGCTGGCCTCCCTTAAATCGTCTCCCTCCAGTAAAAAATAATCAAAACAACCCCCCCCCCCAACACACACACACATACACTCATTCCTACCATCTCAAACCAAATCCCCATTGACGGATCGACCGTCTCACCCTCGGTCCGTATATCTAGCTCGGGGACCGTAATGTACTGCGGTGCTCCCGTCTTTGCATATAAGATAATTTGGGCATCAATCCTTCCCCAGACAGATTTATGTCACTCGGAGGACAGTTTCACTTCTCCTTCTTTATCGCTTCACTGGAGCCTGCTTAATTTCCCCCTGTCAGCCCCTTCCCCAGGAGATGTTATTTTTTCCCTAAATGTCCAACATTTGCATTGGCTGTCCACGATGGGGGGAGAGCGATGGCGCTGTTGTGATAAATAAATTTCAGCATGCCACGCCGAGTTGTTTCTACCCCTGTTGTTGTTTCTCTTGTCTGGCGCCACAAGTCGGGTCCTCTCTGTCCCAGGATGGTTCCCACTTCTTCACAAACCTCCAATTCATCCTTGGCCCTCCCACCTCGACCCTTAAAGCTTCTTGCCCTGAAGGCTACCTTAGAGCTGTTGCTGTGGGGGTGGGGGTGGGGGGGCAGGGTGGTGAGATCTTGCTGTGAAATTACGCCCAGGGTGGGGATCAGCAGAACAACAACAAAAATAAAAAACTTGAGCCCCAAAAACATGAAAAAAAAAAAACAATTCCTAGTACTTACTTCCCCCTTTTTCTTTGCGTTACAAGATGGAGGTTACATGTAGTGCCATTGCCCATCCATGCCCATATTCATCCCCATTCCACTCATAGGCCCTAGAGACAA
The DNA here is from genome assembly GCF_043380555.1 of Nothobranchius furzeri. Lineage (NCBI taxonomy): Eukaryota > Metazoa > Chordata > Actinopteri > Cyprinodontiformes > Nothobranchiidae > Nothobranchius > Nothobranchius furzeri. Next base: position 26,311,883 of record NC_091758.1, read on the forward strand.
GAGATAAATGCCAGAAAAGGAATCAGCAGGAGTTTGGAACACAGAAAGGTGGAAGAAGACCCAAAGGTGAAGGAGAAGAAGTTAGTTTCAGGTGGAAAACGAGGTAAAAGGAATGTTTTTATACAGAAATTCCTAAAGAATTTCCCCATTTGTTAGGTCTTATAAAAAGCAGGCAAGTGGTGCTTTTTGGTGCAGTTAGGGATCTTCTTCATGCAGAGGTAGCTAGAGAGGGTCAGCTGTGTGGTGGTAAAGCCAGGGTATTGGTAGTCCTAAGAGGGGGTGAAGCAGTGACAAGAGGTGGATGCATTTACCAGCTGGTCGGATCCCCATGTGCTGCTGACCATCCAGCACGAAGCTGCCCATCGGCTGGCCCTCTGGACTGTATGCTGCTCCTTGACTCACTGAAGGATCAAGAAGAAAACCTGATTGTAGTCAAAACGTGGACATGAAAAAGGGGAGGGGGAGGAGGAGAAGAAAAGAGAACACACCAGACAATCAGCAATTGTCTCAGCTCCAGCCCAAACATACTGTAAGACATTGTGCCTGTGTTTGTGGACCGCATTGACTGACACGTGGCATGCAAACACGCATACAGTAGGTCCTTATGCATGCAATGCAAGCACACACACACACACACACACACACACACACACACACACACACACACACACACACACACACACACACACACACACACACACACACACACACACACAGCCAATGCCATTCAAAACCACGTGCACAGGAGACACACTGTTCTCCAGATCACAACCAAAGATAACATGCAGTTAGAAAGGATGAGAATAATTTCTGGGATATTGATGGAAATCTAATATTTTTTAAAAAAGTTAGCTTCAATCTGTTTTAATCTCCAAAAATGAATGATTTATGTAATCTCACACCTCAAAATCAATCAGATTGTTCCAGTCATACCTGGTTTGGCTCATCATTAAACTTACTGAACCAACATGTGTGTATTCTAGGAATATAACGACATAATCATAGATAATCTGTGTGTTTTTAAGATTACAGGGAGATGTTAGTCAATCTGTGTTTGCAGGGATTGCTGATTGGCACTCGCTGGATGTTTGCTGTCAAATATTTCACAAGGAAAAATGAGCAAAGAGTTGTCAGTGCTTGCTGCTGCATCTCAGTTTAATCTTGACTCGTGTATTGGTGAACAATCTCCACCCCAGTGAGTATGGATCTTTTAAAAAGATGGCGGGCTTTCTAATGAACAAAAACATCTGCTTCTTTCTTTTCGATCATTCAAAGTACTCATTTTGTCTTTTTTGTTTTATCTTGACTTGCAAAGTCATGGTCAATGAAGCTAAGAATTGATGACAGAGTTTTGTATTTTCTTCACAATATCTGCTTTTTTTTGATAGATTGATGTTAAAGACCATTTTCACTAGCTTTTTCAACGTGTTGTCAGTGGTCTCAAGTATAAATTAATGCGTGTGAGTCAATCTCTGTGTGGGAAAAAAGCTCTGGCTGTTTCAGGAAGTAGAAGGGAGTTGGAGCAGAGGAGATGAGAGTAGAGCATCGCAGGGTTTGAGTCTTATATCCTGATATTCTGACATGATTGACTCTGATTGGCTTACAGCAACACAACTCTTCAACAGTCTTTGTTTGCTCTGCAGCGCTGATGTTTTATCTCCACAAATAACACAAGCCTGAAGGAGATCTGCCATGATGTAGAGTTGCTAATGCTAATGGTTAGCTTCTCCTAGCAGGACGTACTCTGCCCTCTCCTGGACACTAAACCAACAACAGGCCTCCCCAGTTGTGAGTCAAGAAAAGTGAGTCAGTGAATGCTAACTTTCAATGTGACGCAGATCTGACTGGCTTTTCTAATCCGAGCATTTCCCAGTCTATTTTCTATCATTTTCTAATGCAGGAAATCGGTGTAGAAGACAATTTTCACGTTTAGCCTGCATGTAAAACTCATATTTGTAGAAATAACAAGAAAAAAAAAGGTTTTTCAGTGAACTTGCTCTTTAAATCCAGTGTATTGGTTCAGTTTTTCTATAATTTGGTGCTCATTCTCCCTCTTAAGCGTTGTGTGCATCGCTAAAAAAGAATATTGCTGATTGAGTAACCTTGTGGATTTTCTGATATGTGAAATCTGCTGAACAGATAGTTTAGACAATAATTTGGAGCAGTGACTTGGGGGGTTGAAATACAAATGCAGCTAAAAAAAATAAAAATTAAAAGAGTAACCCCTCCAACCCTAATCTGGAGAAAATGAAAAACAAAACTGACTAAAAAAAGAGATAAATCATAAACTGCTGCTAGCATCTCCAGCACACCCCTTGTGTCCAATTAGTAATTCACAGAGCACTAATATACCACTCTCTCCACTTAGACTGGGAAATCTCCAATTAGAGTTGATCAGCAAACAGCTTGCAACACTGCAGAGCATCACACTGAAGGGAACATGGAAAGGGGAGTGAAGAGAGGCGGAGGAAGAGGAGGGAGAAGAAGGGCTTTTCAAGATAGAGGGGTTCTGGGCTCCAGGCATGACGTGCCAGCTATGAAAGGATTTAAAGATGTCTTCATGAGTGGGGAACAAAAACAGTCACATGTAGATTGGCTGGAATGTTCTGCTTTTTCTTTGTTTTTTTACCTGCTCGGTTCGACTGGTCAATCATGGGCTGTACTATTCTTCTCCTGGCGTTAATAAACCTAGAACAGAGGGAGAGATGGGAAAAAAGAAGAGAGGGAATAAACAAATGTTAAATCACACAGCATTCACACATAAAACAAGATTCATCACAAGCCTCAACAAAGACAAACAGTTGTGCGTGACTTAATGGCAACATTAGCCACAGAGTCCCCGAGAGAAGCACACACAACAAAACAGAAACCAACAAAAGGCCGATTGTGTGCTGACTCCAGAACCCAGTGAGGGATACTTTTAATGTTCCATATGATCTATTCCCCCCTCTTTTAATAAAGCTTTTGATTACGTTCCGTTGCTATGGGCACCGGGAAGACATTCCTCAAGTATTAAGTGCAGCTTGGGCACAGGAGCTCGGGCACAGCCCTTTTCCCTCTTTCTCGCAGCAACTTTACTCTCCAAAACATTATTTTTGCAGTTATTGTCCATCACGGCTTCAAAGTGCAGGACACAAATAGTTCCTTTCATTGCATCCTAACATCTCTACCCCCCCTTCGCCTCAGTGGGACCCCTTCCCCTCTGGTCGCATTGTAGGGGGTTCTGCTCCCCTTCCAGCTGTCCAGAAATGAGGACCAGGCATGGGCCACTCCGTGCTTTCACGAGGTATTGTTATGTCAGTGAGCCCATCAATTAGGCTGTCTGAAGTTTTATCACCGCCACAGCAACGAATGAGCGCAGCTCCACAAAGCCTCCCCAGCAAGGCTCGCTCCTGTGGCTTTTCCAGTGTCGAGCCGGAGGTCATCGGGAGGTTAGTGCCAGCCAGGGGCAACCTTTTTAACTCGGAATAGCATGTCTTGGGCCGTGTCAAGCTGGCCACTCAAGCGGAGCTAGCACTCAATTTTTATTTTTATTTTTTGGCTAATTCTTTTGCTCGCTTTTGAAAACCTGCGTTTACAGGTACCACCATGTGGTTGACATTAAACAAGGGTTTCAAATCACGTTGGAGCTGTCCAGCATGCCGGTTCCAGAGGAAAAAAAAAGAAGGGAAAAAGAAAAAAGCTACACCTCCCTCCTCTTACGTTCAGGCCCACGGCACCATCAATATGGCCAAGGAACTGGTCATTAGAAGGAAGGGAGAGCTGGAACCAATTTGGGCTCCTAATCCCCCATGAAGCCCTGATACCTGCCCTTACCTTCTCCAATGAACTTAAACGGCTGTAATCTGCCCCGCTCAAAGAGACATGGTTAAACGTACAAAATGCACGGCTGGGAAAAGAGAGAGAGAGAGAGAGAGAGAGAGAGAGAGAGAGAGAGAGAGAGAGAGAGAGAGAGAGAGAGAGAGAGAGAGAGAGACGCGGCACTCATTTGCCAGGGGGCATCCAGAGTGCAGGTACGTAGGGGTGCAGCGGGCCCCCGAGAGAATAAGATGAAACACATCCATGTGAAAATATAGGAAAATTAAAGAGGAGGGCAGGAGGTGAACGAGAGCCAAATTAAAAATCACAGGATTGCAGAGCACGGATTGCAATTTAAGAGAGAATTGAGGATAATGTTTTTATTAACTGAACAATGGGAGAAATTATTGTCAGACTGCTTTGCTGTCAGAAATTCCTGCAGAGTTTAGAGGAGATAAACAGTTCCAGCTTGAAAACCAGCTGAGCAAGTCAACAAAAATGCATTTCTAGTTTTGGCTTCCTCTTGAGCACAAAGTGCATTGTTTAGTTTTGTCCTGGATGCAAGGGTCTGAAAATCACAACCACTCATACGGTGTCACCACCATAAACACATCGTTTTAGGTGCAAAAAGTATTATAAATGCCACTTTCTGACTTTTTTTTAAACTTAGAAACTGTTTCTCATCATATTTTTTCTAACTATTTATTGAAAAAGTTCAACCTTAAGTATCCTGGAAGATATTTAGCCTGTTTGCACTAAATTAAATGGTCTTTTCTTAGTATGAAAAATTCCATTGCTGTGTATAAGGATTTAGAATAGAATAGAATAGAATAGAATAGAATAGAATAGACTTTAGTAATGCCACAGTGGGGCAATCCACTTGCTACAGCAGCACATAAACTTAAAGAAAAGAAGGAAGAAAAATAATAGCTAATTTACAGGAAAACACATAAAGGCAATAAGCTACTATAGTAACATTCAGCCGCTAAAATAAATGAATAAAAGGAAACTTGGGTTTCCAGAACTATGCAACTAAGGTACACAAAGATATGTACATCTGCAATCCCAATAACACATACTGAATATTGCCTTTAACTGATGTTTTTGCATAACCAGATAATGCCAGTACCAGTTACACTGAGGAGTTAGATGTTTCTCCAAAAATCAGCATTTTCCATTTGCTAATTGGTGCCATTTCACACCACCAAGTCACCAAAGTGCTGATTTTCCAAGCTAAACAAGTTGTCACAGCAGCAAGCAGGCAATGAGATGCACTGGAGGTAGTGGAGGGTGACCAGAGGGCCCTTTTCATGGCCTTAAAGCACCTTTTATCAGTCTGAGTAAAGCCAATTGAGATTATCAGAGCCAGGCTTGATAACAATGTTTTCCCTCAACCCGTGAGCTGCTAATGGAGTGTGCTTAGAACAACAACAGCAGGAATCCTCCAGAGGTGAAGGCAAGTCAGTGCAGATGGACAGTCAGATGGATGGACCCAAAGCCCCTGGAGAGACACAGAGGTTGACCGCAAGGACTGAGAATTCCTAAACGACTTGCTAAAACATACATATGCACCGTAAATCTACCCATCGCCACCGTGGACATGACCACAGCTACCGCCAGAGTGACCGAGGGCTAACCAGAACGCTGGAGGCTCGGGGGGACGCTGGCTTAAAACCTCCAGCCCAAAGCTCATGTTTTATTATCTACATCTGGTGGTCTAGCTTATTATGACCTGCCTCTGCTCAGTGTTAGCGCACAGAAACCCCAACACACACACACATGCACACACAGTACACAGAGTACCTCTCAGCATGGGAACTCCATGCTGTCTTCAAACAAATAATTAAAGCCAGGGTTAGAGGGGGGTCACGAGGAGGTCATTCATCGGGATACGGCTCAGAATGTGTACAATAACCCAGGAGCAAGCGGGCAAAGGAAGGGGGAGAGGTGGTTTACTACTGTTGAGTGCAAGCTGCTAATGCTGACCAGCCAACGATGCGCCTTTGACACATTTTCATGTCGCATATCAACAACTTGCAAGGCTAAGTGCACGCTGGAGCGTGCATGAGAGTGTGTTTGCACGCTTACGTCAGTGTGTGTGCACCGGCATGTCAGCACATTCTTCACACACCACTGCCAACTAGCTCACAGTAGCACTTCCAGCTAGCATGGTACACAGGAGGCACAAACAGGCAGCATTTAACAGCGGAAGGCTCTCAGTTTTCAGAAAAGTTTACGTCGGCTCAGAGTGAAAACAGCAGACAGGTGGGAAGGATGGAGCCGGGGCAGCAGGAGTCCACTCCACACAAGGTCTCCACAAGGCTGGATCAACACGCAGTCCTTGTTTAATAATATCTGTTCTCACACACGGGGGGTGGGAGCTTCAGCGAGAGTCTCTTTGGGTGTTAATTACCTTGTCTGGCACGTGAGTGTGTTGATGCGGAGGATTAAAAACTATATTTCAGGATCTTCTTTATGCCACAATCACACTTCCATTATTCATAATCCATAAAAGGTTATCGGTTTCTATTGCAACCAGTCAGTCTAACTCAGAGTACACCTTTTGTTCTTGTTTGTTTCTAACTTCCTCATCCCGATCTGTCAGGACGGCCTTGTTTCTGGGTAACAGACTTGCAGCCACACCTGGTAAGTCAGTCCTGTTGTCAGCATTCTTTTTCTTTATTAATTGTCATGCCAAACCACTCTAACCTGGAGCAAAGCCAAGAGAGAGAGAGAGAGAGAGAGAGAGAGAGAGAGAGAGAGAGAGAGAGAGAGAGAGAGAGAGAGAGAGAGAGAGAGAGACTTGCTGCTCGGTTAGCCAATGGCTGCAGAGATTGAAGAGAAACCTGCCAATCAGGAGCGGGCTCACTTGTTTGACGAGTTTATGATGAAAAGAAAGAAATTGAGCCACAGCTTGAGGGAATCGGAAGAATAAAACAGGAACACTGATCGTGTCTACCCTGAGGAATGAACCCTGGACTGCTCAAAACTCTAAAACTGGTTGTGTTTATTGCAGAACATGCCTTTTTCAGAAGCTTGTAGGCCGAAAAGTTTAGGACAAGCTTCTGTCAATCGGTTTAATCTATCTGTCTCTGTTTGCTAAGACGATTACATGCAACATGATCGACATGAGGAATCTGCTGAGCTCAGTCCCTGCAGACACGACTGTCCTCTGTTTCCCATTAAAGCTCATTGCTTCCACACTTCCGCTTCAGACAGAAAAAAAGATTCCAAACATCCAGCAACTGAGTCACAACTCGCTGGAATCACAGGAGGGAAAGTTTGGAGCGCCCTTCCCCAAAAAACTAAATTTTAAAAGAGCTTCTGTGTCCTTTGACCAGGAAGTGCATGCAAATTAACCCCACAAGGAGGGTGTGTGTAGTATAAGCAAACACTAATTATGGTCTGGTCAGACAGCGGGGCAGTCTGAGGCGACTGAATCTCCAACACTGATCTATTGTATTAACAACAACAGTGATTTAATCAGCTTCCCCCCTGACAGCTTACATACAGTAGTCTGCCACCACACTGAACCTGCAGTATCTGATGATTTATCAAAAACCATCCCAAGGAAGTGTCTCATGGGCTCCTCTCTTCCAAGATGGAGATGCATGAGGTAAAAAAGGAGAAGAATGAGGAAGAATTCTCAAACTCGTCCTAAAACAGACAGTTTTGTTTTTTAATCCCTTTTTTAAGTTAAAACGGGAGTCAGGAGTTGTCGGTCGGGCGAACATTACCTCACCCACATGTTTGATTTAGTGCAGATGTGAAACAGAGCAAGACGGGAACGTTTTTCAGGAACGCCAGAGAGAGAGAGAGAGAAAGAGAGAGGTCCCAAGTTTAGGGCAACCACCGTGTTTACATAGTTTTACCTCCGTCTATCTCCCTGTTTCCCTCTCATCCACGGTGCCCACACACACACACACACACACACACGCACGCACACGCACGCACGCACACACACACACACACACACACACACACACACACACACACACACACACACACACACACACACACACACACACACACACACACTTTTGTCTGCCTCTGAAAGGGGGACTGTTTCACCTCTCCTCCATGGACTTTCACTGACCTGTTTTTCTTTCCCTTTTTATTACTCCATTCATTGCCCATTTGTGGCATCACCCCCCCCCCCTCCCCCCAGTCCTATGTGACTAACGTTTGCATTGCTCTGTCAGTCTAGCTGCACAAGTCATTTCTCTCTGAAACCTGGGGAGCACAAGTCATTAAGACTCAGGCGGAAAATCAGACAAAGAATTATATATTTGTGTTGCTGACTGACAAGATTTTACGAGGAGCTAATTAAAATAAATCAATAGCACTGCGGCACGCTCGCTCCCCGTCTCGCTGTTCTTGCTCTGATCCTCTGCACCACAGAGGTGGAGCATTGCAGTGGTTAAAAGGATCTGGCTTTAACCAATCATTATGATAAATATGTCAGGCAAAAATATTTAGTTTGTTATATTGTAGCACAAAAAAAATCAACAAGGAGAAAAATATGTGCTTTGTAACACCTTCCTTCCTTCTCCCTGTTGTCCAGCAAGAGGATGTCAGCTCTGGGCCCTGCGGTCCAGCAGCCTGACCCCTACAGGGCGGGCTGTGCGGCCCCAGCTGCTGACTGTCCGTCAAACACCTCCAGAGAAGTGTCGGGCCAGGAAGACCGCGCTTGTTGCCCCTTTGATCCGGCGAGCAGCAGCTGCTGCTCCACACAGCAGCACTTTGTTCCTCTGTCTCCTCACCACACTCTGTCCTACGGCACAAAAACACTGAATCCAGCACCGGAGCAGAGGGTGAGAAAGCAGAAGAGGAGAGAAAATAAAGAAAAGTAATAAGGGAGGGGGTGTGTGAAGGAGGGTTTAAAAGGAGAAAAAAAAAACATTTTTTCCTCATCACAGCACCAACAAGCTCTGACAACGTCAGCGGGGGTTTTTCTTGGCCCCGACACGGCTTTTAGGCATCGCCTGCCTGACGCGTTACCCTCCCTTCTTCTTTAAGAGATACGATAGTTATTGTTTAAATCAGCCGAGGTGAATGGAATGGGCTCAGGCCAGGTCCGCCTCAGGCGTCAACACACCTGTATGAAAGAAGTCTTATCGTAAAACGCCAGCATGGCTAACCTGCTCTAGCTTTACCAGTTTTCTCTTCTAAGGCAGGATCCTCTCGTTTTTTTTCTGTCTTTACCACAAAGTGCCTCTAATATTTACCCTAAATACATCCTTTTTTCCTCAGAGGCTGCCACCTCTTCTGTGGAGCCTTTTCATATGTTATTATTGTTGATGAGAGCACCAGCCAGACAGTGATCCACATCTATTTTGTTGGCAAGGCCCCTTTATTCCTGCTCCCCCTCTCTTAACACCTTATTAGCGCACTTAAAGGTGCACAAAAGGTATTTCCTACCTGTTCAGGAGCTCAGGGACCCACAGCTGTGTTTCACCTCGCTTACGCCCCCATCGAAGTTTCCACCACAAAACTTATGACAGTGGCGGTCAGCGCTAAAAGGTAATGCTCAATCTACGCGAGGCAGTTTACCACCTTATGGGTGAATGAAGATTTCCTGACACAGAGCGGGGAATCTCACACACACACACACACACACACACAACCGATCGGAGTAGAGTTGACAGAAGCAAAGAGTCCAGCACTCTCATTATCCCAGCCTTTCCCATCAGCCTTCCTCTGATAAGTGGGTGTTCTTACACAATCGCCTCAATTTCTCAGTTGTGAAGTGCGCCCGGATTCTCCCCTTTTCCCTCTCTCCACGGCACCCTCCTCTGCGGGGAGGGCCAACATGTTCACAGTTTTGAGCCCCTTTTCACTGCTATCATACAAATGCGTGGCTTTTCTTTCTTTAAAGCCTCTCCGTCTCTCCTGCATTATCTTTCCATCTCTTATTTCCTTCGCCCTTGTCTCTGTGTCCCGCTCTGTCATCTTTTGCTCCTTTTCATTCCCGGCCCGTTTTTCCTCCCTGCGCCTGGTAATCGAGGGAGAGACTCTGAGACCCCCACCCTCTCTTATTGTCAGATATCAAACAGGGTGGCTTTGTGGATTACCAGGGGAAGCTGATAATGACATGATAGAGGCGTGATATTTCAAACAAAATTGAGCGTCAATTGCCTGCATCATCTAGGCAACACAAGTGTCTGCATTTATGACAGCCAGGCAGGAAATAAGGGCAATCTCTTTCCTTTTGCTTGATATCAAACGTCTCCCTGGTCTCTCTTTCATAGCTGTAATGGGTTCAGCTCAAAGAGAAGAAGAGAAGACCTGCCAAGAGCAACAGTTATATCCTTGTGCAACATGTTTGGATACATTTGCAAGCATGCATGTGCAGCACACGGTCTGCAGACACGTTGTTCTCCTGGATATAGAAGTGAATTACGAGTAGAAGGTGCTCCACTTGTTTTTGCTACTGGACTTTTTGCACACATTTTTATTCTCAGATGTCTGATTTTTGGTGTCGCTTCTGTCTGAGTTCTCTCAAACAAACAAAAAAACCCGACTAAAAATGGCAAAATCCAAGTATACTTGTGTGAACTTACTGCTACAAGAAGCTTCTCTCATGATGGGTATTTTCATCCTCCAATCGATGTCGCAGCACGGCGTGAGTGAGTGTTTTCATCAAGCGTGATTCACAGATGAGTCTGAGAGACTCGATTTGCATCTAGCACATATTTGTGACCGCCAGAGCCATCGGTTAAATGCTGTCAGCTTGCCTCTGACTCCCATATTGAATTATTAATCTGAGTTTCGGTCGCGCGTGAGTACCCTGACACACATACGTTTCAACACACAGCAACACACACTCGTGCGCAGGCACGATCAGAAGCAGAGTTTAGGGCTAAAAAGCCAAGCAGCAGGCCGGTGATATAAATAGAGGTTGTTTGTGGAGGGGAACTGCTGGCAGAAATGGTGATGACACTGTGGAGCGGACCACAGGGACTCTGATGTGTCTGGTGGCCTGAAGCAAGCCCTCTGCCTCTCAGATCAGCACTGCCTGTGACTGTGTGCGGCTTTGACTGGCCTCCTTCATACGTGACAACCTTAAACAAATACAACAAAGACAGTCAGCCTACAAACGCTCTTGAACTGTCGTGTGTGATTTTCTGTATGAGTGGTGGAATAACAACCTGAAAATACAGAAAATCAAAGTCAAAAATAATGCAGCCTAGTTTGATTTTAACATTCTTCATGGAAGAATATTGATTTAAGTGTGCCGAGGAGAGTCGTGAAGTCCTCCTTCGGGAGTGACGTGTTAATAGATGACACCTTTCTGACCCATCGCCTACTGATGAGGTAAGGAATTGAAAAAAGTCAACGTTTCTTAGTTCACCTAAGCTGCTTAAACTTTTAGCAGAAAACCATCATGTGTTAAAACTAATTTGAATACAACGTAATTACCATAATTATTTTTTATGCTTTAACAAATGAAGCGCCTTTGGCAACATGACATAAAACTGCCTCCTCTGTTGTTTCTTTGGTAATGACACCAACAGAGGATTCTGGTCTCACATAAACGCATTTTAGCCCTAAGCTAACTGGCTAATGTTGACATGGAGCTGGTTGTGCATCAACACCGACTCACACTGGTTGTCAACGTACCTATGGTTACAACGGTAAATGCTAGATGGCTATATTTGGTCACTTTTGCATGTATATGAGGCTGTGTTGGCTGACGTGGCTCTGCAATATCGCATGGACATCGGGGGCAGTCCCACTGGACTGGCAGACCTGTTGTGTGCATGCATGTGTGTCTGTAAGTGTGTGTGTGTCTCCTTAAACCCCCAGTAAGTCTGCAGTCTGACAGTAAGAATAACATTGTTTAAAAGTTTTGGAAGCGTTAAAAAAATAATAAATGGTTCTAATTATTTAAAACATGAAAATAAAATTTTCTAAAGGGGGAACAGCCAGTGATAACACACAAAAATAGTTTGCTAGATACTCTTTGGAGAGTTTATCCTGGATTAAGGTCATCATAAAACTCATGCATCATTATTTTTGACATAGTTAATATACATTGCATTACACTGGGCCAATGTTTTTCTGATAATCATGCAGGCTGGGTTTGGATTGACAAGATGTTTGATTGGAGTCACCATCCAGATCTATTGTAAAAACCAACAATGACACACAAACTAGAATATTTGTATAAAACCCATATTAGTCACTCAGTTGTGTCCATTTGCAGCTTTAATTGAACAAATTAATTACATTTGAAATGTAAAGAAATAGAAAAGATGCAGAAAGACGGTTTTGATATTTTAAATGTTTCTATTTTTAAATAAGTCAAACGTTGGCCATTGCTCCCCATCAACAGACAAATAAGTGGTCCCTCATCCATAATATGGGCCTGAGCTGAGACAGAGCACAGCCTGAACCGACAAAGGACTATATTGATTTATAGTCTCCCATGATAGGCTTACTGGCCTAGGCTTCAAAGCCACAGAAGGCATGAAGCTCCAGAAAACACTCTCTCACACACACTCATACACAACAGGTAGGGGTAATACACTGTACAGGCCATTCTAAAAAAAATAGCATATTGTGATAAAGTTCATTATTTTTTGTAATGTACTGATAAACATTAGCCTTTCAAATATATTAGATTCAACACACACAACTGAAGTAGTTCAAGCCTTTTATTGTTTCTAATATTGATGATTCTGGCATACAGCTCATGAAAACCCAAAATTCCTATCTAAAAAAATTAGCATATCATGAAAAGGTTCTCTAAACGAGCTATTAACCTAATCATCTGAATCAACTAATTAACTCTAAACACCTGCAAAAGATTCCTGAGGCTTTTAAAAACTCCCAGCCTGGTTCATTACTCAAAACTGCAATCATGGGTAATACTGCCGACCTGACCGCTGTCCAGAAGGCCATCATTGACACCCTCAAGCAAGAGGGTAAGACACAGAAAGAAATTTCTGAACGAATAGGCTGTTCCCAGAGTGCTGCATCAAGGCACCTCAGTGGGAAGTCTGTGGGAAGGAAAAAGTGTGGCAGAAAACGCTGCACAATGAGAAGAGGTGTGACCGGACCCTGAGGAAGATTGTGGAGAAGGACCGATTCCAGAGCTTGGTGGACCTGTGGATGCAGTGGACTGAGTCTGGAGTAGAAACATCCAGAGCCACCGTGTACAGGCGTGTGCAGGAAATGGGCTACAGTTGCAGCATTCCCCAGGTCAAGCCACTTTCGAACCAGAAACAGCGGCAGAAGCGCCTGACCTGGGCTACAGAGAAGCAGCACTGGACTGTTGCTCAGTGGTCCAAAGTACTTTTTTCGGATGAAAGCAAATTTTGCATGTCATTCAGAAATCAAGGTGTTAAGAGTCTGGAGGAAGACTGGGCAGAGGGGAACGCCAAAATGCCTGAAGCCCAGTGTCAAGTACCCACAGTCAGTGATGGTCTGGGGTGCCATGTCAGCTGCTGGTGTTGGTCCACTGTGTTTTATCAAGGGCAGGGTCAATGCAGCTCGCTTTCAGGAGATTTTGGAGCACTTCACCTCCAAAATCTTGCACCGCAAGGTCACTGCAAGTCATTTTAAATGTGACACCGCACAAACAGAGGTATTAGAATACACAGATGGAGGAAGTTTGAAGGAGGTGAAGAGAAACAGACAGAATTAAAAGAGTGAGAGAATGAGCATGCCGGGACAGAGAGAAAATACCTCATGGAGGTTCACGGAGTTTAAAGAGCTCAGCCAAAAAAAAAAGGATCTCCTGTCCTCCTTGGCTCCAACACACACACACACACACACACACACACACACACACACACACACACACACACCCTCAAGGCCATTTCTGTTACACCTGGTCACCTTTATCCCTGTTAGTCCTCCAAAACCCCAGCCCGCTTCACAAACACACACACCCACACACACACAGTATCCAGGCATCCCATTCACATCACCGCCGACACACACAAACACACACATAGCGGCAGCGTGAGGATAACACACAGATCCTCTGGCTGTCTCTCTCGACAGATAAAACTAATTATTCCAAATCTACTCTGTCAGGTTGTCTGATCCTCTGGGGCCGGAGTTTAATTCTCTCTTTCTGTCTCTTTGTCACCGCTCCTCTCTCAGTCACAAAGCACAAAAGAGACGGAGACCCTGTGCCAACTGACCTCTGGAGTAAAAACATAAACAAAAGCGAGGAGTCAGAAAGAGGCATAAAGCTTTAGAGCATTACTCTGGTTGTAGAGGCACGCAGAATCGCCGCCATCTTGAATTCTGGTGCGTCCTGTTGGGATCTTTGGAGCTAAACACCAAAAACCCATCCACACGGATGAGCTCCGGAGGCAAATGGAAGCCCATAAACAGACTTGACTGTATAGATTTAGCATTTTATCTTCCAGCAGTTTCAACCTTTATGAGCCAAGGACCTTTATATTAGTGGATGGCGAAGAGACGATGAGAACGATGGCGAGGATGTTAGGAGGAGAAGGTGATGGCAGACAGAGTGGAGGAATAGGAATGAGGCACAGGTTGGGAGAATGAGATAGAGGAGTGGCGGGGTCGCAAATCTTGCTGCTATTCTAGTACGTGACATCTCCGCTCGTTTGCGGCTGCTCATTAACAAACAATACTGCTGTGAAATTGGTTTAATGACAAAGTAATAAAATTGCTATTCTGCTCACAGATGGCCCGAGGCACACGGAGATTCTAGCAGGCTTACCGAGGCTGCCCGTGTGCATTAAGCTGCTTGTTCATGAAAATAAAATCCCAACACTTCTCACTATCACTAACTTTTTTCTCTTTTTGAGTTTTTTTAATTCTTCTTCTCTTACAAATTAAATAAATTAACCTACTTCTCCCTCCTTGTATTCTCTTTGAATCCCCCTCTCTCACATTCTCACCCTTTTGCTCTCTTCGCTCTCTCTGGTGTATTCTCTCGATCTTTCTCCAGTTCTCACCCCAAGTACAGAAATTACCATCTTAAAATAAAAAAAAAGGGGGGGGGGGGGGGATAGGGCCGGCCCACGCAAACGCAGCTCGACTTCATCTTGAACGCGGAGCCCTTGTTATTAAACGACCCACCAATAAAACCCAGCCACTGAGGAATAAAAGAGCCAAAAGGAGCAGAGAAGTACAAAGACCTCCCTCCTCCCATCCTGCTTCATCTCTCTCTCTCTCTCTCTCTCTCTCTCTCTCTCTCTCTCTCTCTCCCTCTCTCTCTCTCTCTCTCTCTCTCTCTCTCTCTCTCCTCTCTCTCTCTCTCTCTCTCTCTCTCTCTCTCTCTCTCTCTCTCTCTCTCTCTCTCTCTCTCTCTCTCTCTCTCTCTCTCTCTCTCTCTCTCTCTCTCTCTCTCTCTCTCTCTCTCTCTCTCTCTGCAACGCCTCCTTGCATCTCGCTCTATATCGCCTCTTCTGGATTCGTTCTCCTTGCGTGCCGTCTCAGCTCAGAGAATTCACAACCTTGGAGAAGTCATGAACTTGCATCCATCTCTCTTTTTTTCTCCAATTGCCCAACATTGCCAGTATTATTCAAATACCACCTGTTTTTCATAGCTCACACAGAGCCGGAGCTGCGCCGTCTCCTCTGTGGGTGTCCGTGCCACGCCACGACCCAATGTGCCCCCTGTGCCCGATAAATTGAGAGTGGGCCCCGTTAATTACGCTGAAAATTTCTACAAGGCTGCTGTACTCACACCAGTACGCAAGCTGTATACTCGGGGTGGACATAAACACAGTGGCGTGCATTAGCATCAGCTGTTTAGGGCTCCCGTTGGCTCACTCCGTGAGTAAAGCATGCGTCTGGATTCAGCTGCGAGCATTTATTTGGATCGGTGACAACCACCAAGCAAAATGAAGCAACTAACTGAAACCTGCTACAACGGGGCGTCTGTTCTGTTCTGCCAATAGCGAGAATATGTTTTTTTTTCTTTACCAAATGAGTTTCCTCATCCAAAACTGATAAAACGGGATTATTATTACGACATCACGAGAGGAGCCAGATCAGATTAATTTAGCAGGTTGAGGGTGTTTTTCGGAGGGGGGGTGGGGGTAGTAGCACTTGGGATCTGACAACAGAGTCAATTCTGCTAATTAACTGCCAATTAGCTGCCCCTAAATGAGAGGGATCACGATGCTTAAGTTGGCAGTGCCCCCCGATAGTCTCTTTTTATGTATATAAACTCATGCTAGCACACCAGAGACACACACTCATACACACATTACAACCTCACACACTCCAGCTGTATATTTAGAAAGCCAGGGGCATGAGGGGGCCGCTTCTGGGAGTCCCTGATTGGAGCCAAAAAAAGGCACGACATTTCCATCTGGGTCAAAGTTAGACGGATAACCAGCAACTTCAGTCGGTTCAGTTCGGCCATTTATGTGACAGACAGGAAGTGATGGAATAGGGAGAAAACCTCTAAAGCTGAATATTAAATACACATAATGGATGTGGGAATAAAAAGAAACAAGCGGCGAGGCCAACATAACTTTGTTTCATTTGGAAAATATTAGTTATTATTTTTCATTTCACAAAAAGCTCGACTGCCAAACCAGAAAATCATAAAAAAAATCATAAAAGCAAGTGTTCCTAAGTGTCTCATTGGACGCAGGAAGGGGGTGGGAGGTGCTTTGCTGAGTGGAGGAACAAATTTGAGTGCTTTTCTCACATACCACAAACAAATGGGCTTTACCATTAAAATCATGTGTGTGAACCTGCAGCACAGCTTCCACGAAACCTCGGCTGGAAGATTTAAACAGAGAAGTCTAAAGGGAAGGAGATTAGAGGGGAAAAGAGAGGATCTGAATGGTGATGGGAAACCTGCTGTGAAGAACAGTAAAGAGTGGGGAGTTTAGAGCCATCAGAAGGCAGTTAATGCACAAGCCGTGCCCCGGAACAATCAGGATGCTACATAAATGAGCTAAAAAGGCAGATAATTGTAAAGACTTTTATTTGGACTTGCATTATTTTGGACTTTTAAGTTACACTAAATATTTTGGGCCAACTTGCATGCAAACATGCTTCATGATGAGTGTTGCTCAAATTTCTGCTGATAAATTATGTAAAAACAAAAAACTAAACAATCAGTGCACCGTGCTCCGAATGTCTTCTGAGATTGAACTTATTTCATCTCCACATTGGGCACCGGCTGCTTGGCGCCGTCGTCTGGCGGATATCCTACCCTTATCATGTGACCTGTGCTCTGACAGGGGCCAAAGGTTGGCTACGATCCGCCCCTATGTCTTAATAACTCACTCATTGTATTCCTTTCTGCCGCTAATTAGAGCCTCTCCCCTGTGTGTGTGTGTGTGTGTGTGTGTGTGTGTGTGTGTGTGTGTGTGTGTGTGTGTGTGTGTGTGTGTGTGTGTGTGTGTAGTCTCCCCCTCTGGCTCATAGAGAAGAGGCAGAGAAGTAAAAACAGAGCGTGGCTTAGTGCCCTCTTTATTGTTATTAGTGCTCCAGTGGCACAGCAGTCAGTCATCGTAGATGCCAAGAACTGACATGTTCGCTCCCCGCCTCTGCCATGGAAATGTCTGCCAGTGAGATCAGGGAATAAAAACGATTTCCTTCCTATTTTATTTTATTTTTTTAGATATTTCTCTCAGTCACATGTCATTGCCTTCATCTCCCAAGCTCTTGTAAATCTTCCCGTGTGTGTTTTGTTTCTGCGGTGGTAAATAACAGCAGGATATTTGGCGTGTGTGTGTGTGTGTGTGTGTGTGTGTGTGTGTGTGTATTTACGACGGTGAACAAGGGCATGTCGCGCTGGGTCTGACACTGAGACATGAAAGTATTCAGTCAGGCTCCATTTACTTCGGACTGATAGCAGGACACTAGGAGGTGCTGAGGCAGGCAAAAGATACTGTAAACGCTTTAGAACTGCAGACACCTGATTCTGACGTGACTTCACTATCCCACAGTTCCACAGGGGTGACACGACCCTCACCTTTTTTCCTGCAAATGCAAAAAAAAAGAAAAAAAAAAAAAAAAACACCCACTAATGGTGTCACTTGTGTTGTGCACGCACGCACACAAACACACTTTCAGATCACTATTAGCAGAATAATCAAGCCCTCCTCCTCATCTGCTTAGCACCAGCACAGTGGAATTGTGGACTTTAACCCCTTTCTTTGCTCTTTATTAACATTAGACAACTAATGGGGTGTGGGCTGCAAACAGGTGAGGCTGTTAGCTAATGATATACACTAGATATAGAGGCAGGTGGAGTGTGTCGGTGGTGCTCAGACAAAAACCGTCTGGGTTGGTTTTTTCTGTATGTGTGTGCAGGTGAGCCACAGGTAAAGGGCGGGTACGGTTGAGAGGTAGAGGAGGTTTGACGGGGCGAAAGGGGGGGAAAGAGTGAGATGTACTGTCTATTGACTATCACACAGAGCACCGTTGTGCCCTCGCTGGGCTGCGATTGTGCCGGCGGACAAAGCCCTGATTCAGCACATCCTTTCCCCAAGGGAGAGCTCTGGAAACCGAAGACGGTGTCCACCCCCCACGCACACTCATCCTCTTCTACTATCTCTCCTTTCGTCTGTCTCTGTCTCTCTCTCTCTACCCCTTTTTGGCCAGTAATATTGCTGCAGCCATGCATCAAAGAGAACCCCATAACAATGCAAGAGGCCAGCCAGGAACTTGAAGAGATTTTTTTTTTTTTTTTGCAGTTTTGCAAAACAGAAATATTAGACGATCTTGTTTCGTCATTTCCGCCTGGATCCGATTAGGAGCCATTAAAGCTAGAAGTTTTAAAAAAGAGACGCATTTCACTCTAAACTTCTAGCCCGCAGAGGGAAAAATGGAAAACTTTATCTCCAAGTCACTAACACAGCCAGTGACGTGGAAGCATCCTGTGTTGACAACACTCAGAGTTTAGCACAGATAGACTTGCAGAGTCCAAGCCTCTTAAGTCTCCTCTTTAATTTATTTGTGAAATTTGATTCCCGTTGTGTTTTTATTAACACAGCTGGTGTTACGTTAATACTCAGCCCAATGACGGTCTATTTTTATGTGCAGTATGCATGTAGAGACATATTTCATGACGAGTTCCAAGATGCTTTGAGTCCAAACGAATCGGGTTTCATGACCAGCGATAAGACAGAGCATCCTTCTATATCTGTCGATGTCTCTATCTGTTACTCTTTCTCTTCCCTCCCAGGTCGGCTGAGTATTTTTGCATTAATCACCATGACACAAGCAAGGCAACTCAATTTTCTGCTCCTGTAGGTAAGGTGCACAACGTGGCATGAGGCATGAAACAGGCAAGCGGGGGCTAATCTTTGGTTACTGGTGTAATTGAAATGCTATCCACACTGTAGGGTGCATTAAAGTCTGATAACAACGGTTCCTGTGGCCAATTTAAGTAGCTTGACTTCCTTTGGCTATACAGGAATAAAGCAAAGGGTGTGCTGGAGAGATGGAGCGTTTTAGGTTGGGGTGTGGGGTGGAGGCTAGGGAGGGGGCTGATAGATAAGGCAGACAAACCCTGCTAATTCTCCAGGCATGTTTCTCATTGTGAGCAGGGAAAAATGAGGAAAAAAAATGAATCACGGAACCAAAAAATCAATTGACCCTCGGGTGGCTTGTCAGGCTGCGAGTCTGATAAACCTAAAAGCTTCGTTAATGTTGGCCTGCCTGTATCCAACAGATAGAGCACTTTGTAAATGAACCCGCTTTGATAAATATATTAAGGAAAGCTGTGAATAAAAGGCACAGACTTGTCATTTGTAAATAGAACCCCCGCTACATGGAATTAGAATGATAAAATAGGGTTCCGTATAATTAAGTTTGTGTAAGACCTGAAATCCGTGCAAATACCTTCCCAGAATTTTGAAAGGAAGCTGTCAGTTCAATTAATCTGAACATCACCCTGAGAATGTACTGAACAAAATTAAGCCCAGATAAAACCTGGGCTAGTATTTTGATAAGTAATTCCTGTATCATTTCTTTGCTTCTGTGATCATTTTATTTAATCCACCACCCCCAGTTATGTGCTAAGCCATCTACAAAGGCCCTGCTGGCCAGGCCACCAAAACCTTAATCCACCATATAGCTGGTGCACAACTGGGAGGGGGTGGAAGGCAGGTTTATATGTTGTGGGGGCACCGGTGGCAGTGCTAGGCATGGTTTTGGATGAAGGGGTTGGGTGTGGGGGCTGTAGGGGTAGCTTATGATCTTTGTCTGCTTCCTTAAATATATCCACGTATGCACTGAACCACAAAGATCTCGGCAGAACACTGTACCGATAACACCAGAACATCCCGGTAGCTTAGAAATAATAATTTTACAAAGGTAATCTGTGTGTACATCCATGCGTGCAACTCTGTGTGTCTACAGAAGACGGGGAGGGATGTACATAAACGGTTTTCACACTTTAGGAGCATTAGCCGTCATGGCTGGTGGGTAGCAGGGAGGCAAAGGCTTTTGAGAATAAAAGGCAGAGCGATGCTGGTGGCGGAGATAGGGCGGACGGAAATCTTGACTCACCAGTTGTTTACTTGTAAGATGGTGAGGCCTGTGTCTTGGGCTAGCTGCTTCTTCTGCTCTTCAGAGGGGTAGGGGTGCTGCAGGAGGAAGCAGAGGGAAAACACACACTTGTGAGTCCCTGGTGAAGAGATTAACAGGAATATTCATGCAAACTAATGTACTGATACCTTTTGTAGCATTGTGCAACTCAAGGCTGCACCTTTTTTGTGACCTCTATCCTACCCTGCCCCTCCTTTTCACAGTATAGATGTTCTCAGCGTACACGTGTTCACCCTCTGAAAAGTGCTCCAACGTACAATTTTGCGCCAAACCTGTCATAGCTGGTCAAACAAGTTTGTCAAAGCTGTCAACTGCTATAACCTCATACGTGCTCCTCAGCCCGCCTATACAAAGAAGAAATGTATAGCATACATACCGATCACATTGTGCAAAGGAAACAGACCCAAAAAACACCCTCATAAACACACACACACACCACACACACACACACACACACATCTCGTTACAAGACTTTCCAGGAGGCCTAGCACAGAAATATTTGTGTCTGAATCCTTTTATGTAGCAGAGCAACAAAATGAGTGGGTGCAGATTTGCAATGAATGCATTTATCTTTTCTTGAATGTCTGACATGTATCCTGGTGGCTCTTTCATCGATTGCAGCTGAATACAGACGGAACGCCAAAAGAACAGAGCACTGTGAAATCTCGCTGCACAGCTTTGCCATGATTTTTACCTGAAAATGGAATTCTCCAACGTGGGGCTGCAATGAGACTATTTGTGTCAGGTCCAATCTAAAAAACATTGGTTGATAGAAATGGCAGACCTTGGGCTGCCTCGCTCCCTCTGGGCCTGCTATGAAGCATGACAAAACAACAGTGATCGCTGGTGACAGATGTCTTTAAGGGCCAGATTAGGAGTCGGGGCGCACGCAAACGAAACAAATAAGAAGCTATGTGTTTCATTCAGCCGCTCTAAACATGGAGCATGCGTGCACACGAACAAAAGCGTGTGCAAACAGAAATGCACACACAAGCATTAAAACATTCAAAGACTTGACACCTGCAAATAAAAACACTCACACAAATTCATTCTTTGAAGGTGGCATTTAAATATATTTTTTTCTATTTTCAGATAGCTTCAAGCTCCATTGACACACACTTCCTCTCTCCAAGTGAACCAATTCCATTCATCAAAACTTCGGCTCCTTCCCTTCCTCGTACTCATCAAGAAAGCAAAATCCGTGGCCCGCAATGCTCGATTGGCTCATGCTAATTGAATCCAATTTTAACATGAAATGATAACAGTTGCTCAAGAAGCATTTTCTCATTTACTGCTGAAATAATTGATGTAAGTGAGAATTCATATCAGCAGACGGGAGGATTTCTTCGTTCAGGTAGCCATGCCTGTTTAAATGTTTTAATTAAAGGATAGATTAAAATGGTTGGAGGAATGTGCGCAATTAATAACAAACAAAGCTAAGATTGGACACATAATGAGTCTCTGCTGCACAGGAGGATTAATCAGATTTGTACTTGTGTACACAGTCCCTTTTAATATGCTAAAACCATTAACAAAGGAACTATGATAATGGTTGCGTCGAAATACATTTTTTGATTGCCAGGTGCTGACATTTGCTTGGCTTGCAGAGGTACTGAGTGTGTGTGTGTGTGTGTGTGTGTATGTGTGTGCACAGGGAAAGCAAAGTGTGCAGAAAGTCCAAAGAAATTTTCATCCACATCTATATTTGTTGGATTTGTGCACATTGTTGACACTTTTTCTTACAACTGGAGCCTTCGTGTTTTTGCATGACCTTGGTCACCATCTAAGCACACAAATAAACCAGAGCAGTAACTCCTACTCCCACATAAACCTGCACAAAATGTCCACCAACAGACTCCCATGCTAGGATGGAGTGGTGAGGATGGGAGCACCCTAGATTGGAAATGGGAGTGGGTCATTTACATTGTATTAAGGCTTCTTCAGCCTCTCAGGCCCAGACCTGGTCATCAATCGCCTACTGTCAGCCAGAGCGAGCTCTAGCCTGGTGATAAATACGCCGGCCAGCGGCACGACTCGTCCAACAGCCACCATGTAATGAATGGTTTGAACAAACAAGAAAGATGTCTCATCAAGGAGAGTGGGGACGTTAAAACCCCCTTGAACGCAAAACCCCTGAGTAAGGAAATTTACTCTAACTGCATGGACACAACACTACAAACAACAACAAACCTCTTTATCCAGCTCTCGCCTATTAACCCACTCTTTCTCCTGATGCTATAGCTCTTCAAAATGTACGAACCTTGCACACATTTTTGCAAATGCACAACCAAGAATCAGCGTGTAAGACCTTCTCATTTCACTTTATTTTGCCCTAAACCTTGTTTGGCCATTTTTGTCAACTTTTGTCAATTTTTCTCAAAATATGGTTAAGGTTGCAAGCCACCCACAAAGATTTTCAAATGTGGCAGCCTTCCCCTGAGCATGGAAATGAGAAAGCTCTGCTACATAAGAGGGTGTGTAATGACAATTTAAACACACGCATACATGAGATGCAAATTGAAATGGTGGGATTGAGCCATGAAATTGGAGAATGACTATTTAGACCTCTGCGTAACCTTGTAATGTTGATTAATACAGTTAAAAATCCCCAGATTTGAAAAAAATGTATACTACACAGACTCATCGTGGGTTTTCTATTGAAGACATTCAGTACAACATGGTTTTTAATGAAGAAAGTGCAAGCAACAAACTATACATTTAGCTTTAAATTCAATAAATGTGTTCTATTAAATCAACCCCAGATGAGCACAATGCCAGTATCCTTAAAAAGGATTCACTGCAGAATATAAAAAAAGAGTTAATTTGTTGTTTCTAGTTGTATCAACTACGCCAATTATCCTCAATTGTGCACATAAATTGTTGGTAAATATGTAATGTCATGTTGCTACAACTACATAAGTGAAAGATTAGCCAACGGCTAAAGCTAACACAGTCACAGGTGTATCACCCTCAGCCGTTTGTCTAAAATCGAACTGTGTCCGTGTATTTGTACGGGTGACTGACCGCTGGCTAAATTACAGGCTTTGATGTGCTTTGTGCTCGCTGATAACCCTAGACGTAATAGCTCCTGTGGTTGCTGAACATTACAAGCTGAGGTAGCTCTATCATCTGCTGGGTATGGTCCTTAACCCCCCACCCCCACCACCCCCTGAGCCCAGCTTGGCATTTCACCACATCACACATAATAACCACATGCACTGCTGGTCCACTCTTACCTCACGCCACACCTTTCGCCCACGCTGGCTTCTCTCTACTCATTCAACACCCAGTTTGCTATATATCACTTTCGTATTCTCCTGACACCTATTTGCAGCCGTCATCAAATCCCACAGCCCGATCATTATCCTGACTGTTCCGTGCATCCCCCACCACTTTCCCGGCTCTGATGCTTCTACTCCACCCACTGAACCTGCAGCCCCTTGCATGAGCCGCTGGTGGACCTCATTGATTAATTACATCATCAGTGTGTGACATGAGTTATGGAGCCAGGTCACAAGGTCACAGTGGCTTGCAAACCTATTCCATGCTAATGACTCCCAGGAAATCACAGGCCATTGGCTGTTTACCCTCATCACCATGGCAACACAAAGGATTTGTTTAGACTTTGTCTGTTGGATAGGGATTTTAGATAATCTGTCTTTTCATTCAGTTGAAGTGTGTGTTCATTTCTGAAATTAAACAAATGTAATGCTTTAAATGAAGTCACAATCATGCCTTTTTTTGCACCACTGTCAGTGATCGACCATATTACACCTTTCTCGTGTCCAATATATTTCCTCTCATATGTGCCTCCCTTGATTTGATTGGAATCATATTTGTTTTTTAATCAAAGTAACTGGAAGAAAATAATAATATTCACTGTCAGAAATGAGCACAATCAAAGAAAGGAATGACATTTTAATACAGATTCCAGACTGAGCTGCAGTGAGATTGGCACATTTGTTATTGTTGATAATAGCACAATTGGCTTATTTGACAAATGACGATGAGATTGAATGCATATCAGCATTAATGAAAGATCAAACAGATATGCCAAATAAATCCAGTTGAAGTTTTGGAATTCATCATGGGGGTCTACCATCATAACGTGCTGTGATTTAAACCTGCAGACACAAAGCTATTCCCTTTCATTTACAGCTTCATAGCCATTAATTTTGGACTATTTTTAGCCCAGTCCTGTCTTGTTTTCCTCCCCATTTTCAGCAAATCGTGACTGGTGGGCAATGGTATTTTATGGTTATTTGGATTTTCCTTTGAACTCACTGGGAACTGCATCGCTTCCCGACAACAATCAAAAAACAGACAAGAATGCTTCACGACTCTGACTCAAGCCTACTGCCTGTTCGTCCCCTCTCTTCGTTGTAAACACACACACTGATAGACAGCTTATAAACAAATCTCACATGATGCCAAGCAATGAGCCACACACACCGCATGCCAGCCTCTGATAACAGCACATGAAGGTACGTTTACATCTACACCTCCAACCATCTGCATTCAGAACATACCACTACACTTACCACTGTCTGTCCCACTTCAAACTCCAAAGCTTCCACACTAAGTAAGGACTCTCAACGGACTGCCCTCTGACAGTAAAAAAAAAAGGTGATGATTGCAAATACAAGGTGAACTGGTGAGGCTTACAGCATCTATTAAAGAGCAAAAGGGCCCCCAGTCTGTCTGTCTGCCTCTCCGACTGGCTGGCTGGTAGGCTGTTTGGCAATGCATCAGCACTACTCCCGCAGTTGCTACCATGGCCCCCCACAACAATCACTGGCTGGGCTCCTGAAGCCAGCTCCTGGATCCCAGCCAGCAGCCTGTTTGCTCTACACCATTAATTTATGTTCACTGGAGACAGTGCAAGGTTGTAGGGAGGCTCTGTGGCATAACTGCTCTGCTCGCTTGCCAAGCTACAACAAGAGTAAAGTGGGAGTGAGAGGGGAAAGGAGGGAGTGGATGGAGAGATGGTGAGGAAGGAGCCCTGGAGGATGTGAAAGATACAGGGATCTGATTGTACCAATCTCCATGAGGCTAAATAGCAATCACTCCCACACAATCCCAATGCACCTCCAGACATAACAATTGACCAACGGAGAACCGGAGATGTTAAAGGATTTTCTTCTAAATTCAATCATGCATAATGAAGTGAAAATACATCACTTATATCCAATGAAGAACAAGAAATTCTATTCATTATCTGCTTAGAAATCTAGAAAAGACTCCCTGGCAAATATGAGCTGAAGATAAATGATGCATCTGTTTGAATTTGCCAAGAGTTATATCTATAAGCTGGTCCCATGCAGTGGTGCCCATATTAAATGATCCGATTGAAGTTATGTTCTTCCTTTCTGCCTAGTAGACTCCCCAACACCGTGGGGGGCGGGTCTCTTTCTCATTTTTGATTTCATTCATTTTCCTCACCACTAGGCCCTCTCCTCGTGTGTCTCAGCGTCTGTAGTCGCCTTCCTCCTCTTGCACCCATCTCATTTTTTACCCTGATTTAAAAGTTTCCACTCCCCCTTTAAGCCAGGTCCTAGAGGGCAGGAATTTGGCCCGTTTTTTTCAGACCAGTCTGTTAGTTTTGCTGTGTTAACTGCATGCTCAGGGGCACCCATCTCTGCTCTGCTCTCCTCACTGGCTTGCTTGAACACACAGCCCACACTTACTACTTTCTTTCAAGACATCTTTAAAACATCTCATGGAAAAGACTGAGGCTGAGCCAAAAGGATCATCCTCCCACGAAAGCAACAATATATTTAAATCTTACAGTTTTTGTAGTAATCCTCCAAATGGACATGTGTTCTTATCCAAAGAAATGTCATATATCAGAAATGAGAAGTAATTGACGTCGTGTACTTTGTGAGGTACTTTTAAGAGCTATAAGCAGATCATTAGGGGCCTGGTGGGCCTGTCAGAGTAGGGGGACTTACCCTTTTTCCTGCAAGGCACAACCTTGTTTCCACACTACTTGTTACTGTTGCCAATTATAAAGTCATTATGAGCATATGCAACAGTTAAAGTGTAGAATACCTCTGAACAAACTGTTTAAAGCAGCAACCTTTAGAGATTACCTAATAAAAGGCTAAGAAACCCCAAAACAAATATTTCAGCTACATGATCATTAGGTTTCAACAAAAATATGCATATAAAATAAACATTATCTAAAGTTTTGGTATTTTGCACACGCATACCAACGGTAACATTTAAAACTCAAAATACTTTTTTTTTTGCTTGTTGGTAAATTCTGCAGGAAAGTACTTGATATGAACATAAGATCTCTCTCTGAGTTGATCCTCTTGCACTTTTGAGTTCTTTAAACTTTGTTTACCTTCTTAAATCCAAGTAAAGTGTGGCTGCTCTTCAATTAAAACAGAAACACATTCATTTATGCAGAGATGAACAGAGTGCGCTAAAGTAAAGAGGGTGCTTCACCTTTCAATCATAGCTTCTGGGAGTTCCCACTTGATAGTTTTCCTTTTCATTGTGTACTTGTGTTTAAAGAGAATAAGTACTCAAATGCACAACCAGTGACTGGTTTAGTCGTTTCTTCTTTTGATAGTCTATCCCTCTGTCTCTTTAACGCTGTGCAATCTCTAGAGAAAGGCCAGTACGTTCTAACAGTGAGCCTCAGGACACAACAAGAGCACAACCACTTACAGAAGACAAACAAGAACCCCCTGGGGGCAACTATGGAATGTCAAGCCAATTTAGAAGATATCATAGGACATTTGTAATGTCAATTTTTGTTTTCAGGTCAGAAATCAAAGGCAAACACGGCGCGTAACATTTGTCCATTACGTTGCAGGCAGGAACACCCCCCCCCCCCCCCCCCCACTTCTGCCAAAAAACAGCTGCAGGGGACACTTCCTGTTTACTAATGATGCTAAATGTGTTCAAGTCAGCCATGTCAAATTTTCTCCCCCTCTGAATGGACAGCTGGGGTGGAAGGCAGCGTTTTTTCCTCTTCTCTTCCTCCTCCTGTTTTCTCTATCCGTTGCCTGTTGGAGAGGATCTTTCTCGTGCATGACTAACACTTCAGCATGCGTCCCCTTCATAGCAACACAGAGGAACTTTACTGATTGAAATCATCTGAGATCACAAGCTTTTTTTGTGGCATGGAGCCAGCCAAGCCCTGATCAGTCATCGCCCTGCCTCTACCTGTTGTGTCTGTTTTCTCTCACTGAATGCAGTTTCTGCCCTTCGGAAATGCAAGTCCTCTGTGATCCCCTTTCATGTAGGAGTGTATGAGTCAAGGAGTTTCTCCTGTCATTGCTTAAGGCCCAGGGGCGGCTGGGCGCATGTGGCTGTGCGGACTGACGAATGCCCCCAGGATGTTAGACTTTTTCAATGGTCCTCTAAGGACAGTCGACATGTGACAGAAGTTAAAATGTCTTTATGAAGCTTTGCCAAAAGGAGAAAAGAAGAAAAAAGTCACAAGGCTTTTGTAGCTTTTAGGTCCGATTAATAAAGTCAAACCTCTAAGTGCATTCTTCCATCCTCTACTCCTCTCTGCTCGCAGTGGTTTTAGACTCAATCCTGCCCGGGGGCCGAAGTGACCTTTGACCTGGCTGGCCTGCCTAGCTACAGCCCTCTCGTTTGTTAGGCGCTTTATCCACTGACAAAGCAGGCAGGAAGCTGGCAGCAACCCAGCAGCCCCGTGGGAGGATGACCATCAGCTAGCTCAGCTTACCGCTTATTACAGGATGGTGGGGAGCGTGTGTATTTCTGTGCGAGTGTGTCCTCAAACCTCATGCATCTACTGTTTGTTTGCATGTGTGTGTTTGAGCTTGTGAGTTGGGTAGATCAGCAAAACCTTTCAAATGTGACCAAGCTTTTTCTGGTGATACCACTTTTTACAGTGATAGCTAACGACACGCAAAGAATAAGGCCGGAAGCTACAGATATCCTTGTGTCTGAGCAAACCAGATCAGCCACGCATGTTAGCAACAATCCGGCAACCTTCCAGCCGCTGGACTCTCGGGACCTGAGCACACTTCGGTCTTCCTCTCTGCTCCTTCTCTCCTCCTCCTCTCTGCAGTCTGCTCATCAGAGCGCTCAGAACAGCTCACTAAGGCATTATATCATAAGACACTCCGGTTTCACTCTCGCCACTCTATAAAAGTCAGGTAATTCATACTTCATTTATATACCTTCCCATTAATAAAGCTGATGAACTTTCACTCCTTAAATCTAATGGGCCATTTTAGCAGGACTTACAGCGTCTGCCTTTTTAATTTTTTATTTTTTTTTTTGCCGTTCCTGCTCTGCTGCTCCGTTTCCTCGTGTTGCTTTGGAAAAAGATAATCCTCGCTAAACTGCTGCTTTACATTCTGAGAGCAGAGTGGACGACTTTTCAGAATTTTGAGGTTTTTGGCTGATCCCTGCCCGAGACAAGCCTTGACACGTACCTCATGGTGGATTTTTATTTTTATTGTTTTGGTCTACCTCTCTCTGTGTAGATGCAACAGAAGGTCACTGACCTACAGGCCTAACGCGAGGCACGATGGCTCCCTGGCTCAGAGGCTGTTGACAAGCGTCTGTGTTCTTTTCAACAACTCGATGAACCCCCCCCCCCCCTCCAACCTTCCCTACTCAGGAATGTAACACAACCGCTTACCGAGGTAACCCAAGCCCCTCCCATCCTTCATTTACAGCAAGAGAGAGACCAACTGGGGGTGTTAGACAGCTGTCCTCCATCTCATCATCTAACTCTTGCTCCCGCTCTATTTCTCTGCCTCTCTTTAGATTTGCTTCTAGCCCACTGCCTGTGGAATAATTAATGATGCAATTGAGCCGAGGAGAGGACTCTGACCAGCAGGGGCCATTCCTGAACGCCCGTGCAGCCGTTTTATGGAGTCGTGGAAAATAGAAACAGATAAAGACATGATGAGAGTGATAGGCAAAGGAAGGGGTTGACATAAAACAGTCAGATGGTGAGAGGAAGAGATTGTTAATAGTCTTTTCTGCTAAAATCTGTTCTCATTCCCTCAAGTCTAATCCTCCGTCCCCATCCCCCCTCTCTTCTCGTCCATCCTCATGGCAGGATTGGGGGGCCTGACCTGTCTGGTGATTGATGGTAATGTCTCAGGAAGTCATTTTCCCCGACAGCACCCTGCCGCCTTTCACCAGGCCTGGTGCAGAGGTGAGCCCATCACATGGATGCTTTTAACTCTTTGCTCACTCACCTCCCAGGTCTCCTGCACCCATCTATCTCGTGGTCTTCAGCCCCACTCCAACTCCTCCTTGACAAACAGCTTCTTTTGGCAGAATGAAACCACGGTCGTGGCAGAGATGAATTAAGATTAGGAAGATTATCAGAGCACAATATGTTGACAAAAATGCAGAGGACATCTTAAAGTGCCTCTGATTCAGGTCGCTGGGGATGGACCCCCACAACTCCATTACTGTTAGTGCTTATGACCTCCATTATAGCAATTAGGACGCGATTCCAACACTAGGAATGCATTTCTATGTTGTAGAATTGCTAACATCTGCCGTGTCTCTGCTCCATGTGTCAAAGTAGACTTGTCGTTTCTTAAACACACATCTTTTTTACATTTGGGCTCTTTTTCTTTCTTTTTTCTTCTATTTTTTCTTCTTCGACACTGCTCTCCACATTTATTTTCTTAATTCGTCTCAAACTGTGCCTTAAAGAGATTCCTCTCTGTTTGAGCCCAAATAACCTAAAATGATCCGTGAAGAGACTCGTGGTTCCCGTTTTCAATAGGCTTCATTAGTTTTTAATATCTAGCCAAGGAAAGTAGGGGAAAATGGCATGAAGATAATCAATGAAAACGGGGCTGGTAGCCTATTAATCTCCCCCAAAGGATTGTGGGTTAATACACGCTCTTGCATAGGCAAACATGGCTGTGTGGTGAACACATCTGTCTGCCTGGATGGGCTACTTAATGAAACAGCCAGCGTTTTGCTCCTGAGATGGATGTCGTTCCCCCGGTGAAAAATGAGTTCTCTCTCTCTCTCCCTCTGCACTCAGGCTGAGCCACACATGATAGGGCTCCTTTCAATTCACCAGAGACACGACCGTGCCCCTGTGTGAGAGCAGCTTAAACAATAAAGGTGCCGGGCAGGACAGGCAACGCATGGCCACTAGAGCAAAACTTTGTGGAGATCCTATCAGAGAATCCTAATGTGAACAAGACTCGGACTGATCTGGAAATAGGAGAAGACGCTGAAAGACTGAATGAGAGGTAGTACAGTAGATGGCGAACGGAGAGCAAGGAAAAAGGGGATGAAGAATGAGCCAGCTGTGGGAGATAAGCATGCTCAGTTTGCTTGGGTTTAAACTTTGCATGTGCCCATCCACCGAGACGTGTGTGCATGTCTGTGTCGAAGCTGACCCCTTGGTCAGGGAGTCCTGTAACTGGAGCTCACCTCCGGTTTTGTGAGCTCTCCTCTCAGTGTGCTAAACAGCCACCTGAAGACAGGATTACCCATTGTGACCTTGCCCCCGAGGTAACTGAGATACACATCCGGGGGACAGACATGAAACACACACTGTCACGTGTTGCAGACGCACAGGTGGGAAGAGACCGACGAGGAGGCAGGTAGAGGTTTAAAATTAAAAAAAGCTGCAGAGCGGAGACAGGAGAGGGACAGGTGGTGGAAAGGATTGCAAGTGCAAACAGGACACTTATAAGAGGATGACTGCAAGTAGGGTACGGTGTGAGTGAGCTAAGGGGAGGGGGTCGGTGCTGTTTGCTGTTGTTCAATGAAAACAAAGCATCAGAACGTAAGAGGATTGAGACGCCCAACTTTGTGCCTTGGGCTATAGCTGAGATTTGTGCCCGTATGAAAATCGATGCCTGTCAGCCAATCTATGACTCAACTCTAACAACATGCATGCATGTGTATTTCTTCTTTTTCTTATTTCTGTGTGCACGCTGTGCTATGACAAATGAGCAGCGCTTAATTTGTGACTGATTATGCGAGCTGCGGGTGCCCTAAACCCCTTTGAACTTGTAATTGCCCCTGGTTTCAGTAATGAACATTAAGGAGGATTCAAAAATGTGTTGCTAATTACACATTAGCCCCCCCCCCACCCCCCGTTTTCATATTTTTTCCATCTTCGTGTCAGAAGGAGTCAAGGAGGAGCAGGAGTTGTTGTAGGAGGATGAAAAACAAGAAGGAGGATCAGCGTTGGGAGGCGTGCACTGATGTTGTCGCCCTCTTTATCTAAATGATTGTGCAAGTTGCTTCATGGGCTTTAGAAAGGTGCTGTGTGTGTCAGCTGCTGCAGCCCTGGAGGTGCGGGGAACAAAATTTGGATTTTCATTCATTTATATCCAATTTTGATTTGATAATTATATTGGTTCTCATTTTATATAATTTATATGACTGGAAAAGCTATTTTAGTTCAGCACTTACTATCTATCACATGTGTATAGCATTACATGATCTTAGGCGGCATGTGGCTACAGAGAAATCCAGAGGTCTGAAGTTAACTGGGTCTGCTCTATGTGGAGAAGAGACACTATAACACGTGGCTCCATAATATATGTCAGTGAGAAATGCTTCAGCACTGAAACGCTGGCTAAATGGTTGCAGTGCAGGGAAGAGTCCACTGTGGCTGGTGGAGGGGGGAGATTCAGGGAAAAGAGCAACAAATTGACCCGCTCAGCCTTGGTCTTTGATGTGGACCGGTCTCGTTCCTGAAAACTAGTCCACATGTTCAGTGGGGGAAAGAGGAAAAAATATCAATGGGGGTAAAAAAAAATTTGAAAGGTAAGGAAGTGAGGGGAGGGGATGAGGTGAGAACAAGAGACATGGCTCCCAGTTATAAGGACCCCACTGTGCAGGAATCCCACTACCTGCTTCTGGATGGAGGGCTGGGTAAAACAAAAAGCATGCATTTCAGAAGAGCAGGGAGGGAGGGGAGAAAATCACGCAAAATGGCAGGAGTGGGATTTGGTGCAGCTACAGGGTCCCATGACAAACCAAACAGTGAAATACATAGTCTGCTTTTGATTTCTACTCAGTGCCTCCATTCCCTCAACCTTTTTCTTTCGTCTCTCTCCACCCTCCCTCCCCCGTTTTAGCCCGCTTTGCTGTTTCCATGCTCGGTGCTGCTCTTTTTCCCTTTTGCATTTTCCTTCTTTTGGTGTGAGATGAATATCAAAGCAGTGCTGGGGCAGCTTGGAAGGCCTGCAGCAGAATCTCATTGGCCTCCATGGTCCCCTTGCAAGCAGCTGCTCCCTTAAGAACAGCTTTTGCCACCATCCCACAATCTACCAAGGGGGCAATAAGAGCAGTCTGCAGGCCGGAACCCCAGAAAGGGTTGGAGGTAATTTAAGGGAACAAGCTCTAAGATGTGAAACCAAAGTCCTCCTCTAGACTTTGTTATGAGTAAGATAACCCCAAAAGTGGAAAAAAGGGGACAGCATCAAAAAAAAAAAAAATCAACAACCACCATCTTAATAACAGTTGTTCCACCAGAGACATGCTACACTATAACAGAATAACATATGGAGTCCCTTATTACAAATGACGACATTCCATCCTATTTCCCAGAGTCCGCTCAGTCAGCCTGGATCAGTGTTATGACTACAGAAGCAACTGACAGTGCTGAAGGGAGGGAAATGTTCTCCAAGCTGGGGTCTATTCTCACTGGAGCATGAGGCCTTAGAAAAAAGTCTTGTCAGCTTTGTGCATGTGGGTTCTTGAAAGAGCCTCTCAGTGCTCAGAGCTGGGAGTTTATAAATCTGACTGCCATCAACGAGCCTTGCTCTGTTTGTTGTCTGCTATGGTCAGGGCATGTGCAGTCACCTCTGCAGGGGCAAGTCAAACTCACGCTGCGCTCCTTCTTCAACGAGGACACCCCCAATGCAAAAACACTCTTTAGAGAAATAGCTATTGCATCACATTTCATGGAGCCCTTTGAGCTCTTCTGCATTGTTATACTTGACTATAGTGATCCCCCCCCCCTTTTTTTTCTTTTTGCAAACACTGTGGATTTTCATAAAGCCTAATCACCTCCATACAGCGGGAATGTGTTGTAAACAGTCCCTGAGCGAAAGCACTCATCTCTGCTACTTCATTAAACAACCTGCATTAAGATGCAAACAGCAGGAATGAAAATTAACAGCAAGGGAGGGAAATGAGAGGAAACATGGGAGATGTAGCGACTCTATGCATGTGTCCTTGTATTTATAAAAAAAACACACAACAGCATGAAGCTAATATTCAATAAGTAAACCTGTGAGATTTACTAAAAAAATACACGGCAACTAAAGAATATGGCAAGGTGTAAGCACTTTTCTCTCACCAATTGCACGGTGTGTATGCAAGGTTAATGTGGCATGCTTTATGTGCGAGTGGGTTCCATGTGGGGTGAGTTGGCTTTGAAGTGGAACTGTGACAGATCTGGATTAGGGGGCAAAGTGTAAAGGTCTGATGTCAGAGCATGAAACGAATTAGAGCTTATTACGTTCAAATGCCCCACAAAATCTCTGGAACAGCCACCGCTGATGCCGAAACCCACTGTAAACAGTCGCAGAGCGGAAACACGACCGATGGTTCGGCGTCACAACAGCTCGAGATGAGATGGCAAAGTTAATGACAGCTGAAATAAAGAATTATTTCACTTGTGTTCGCATTGACGTATCGTTCCCGGATTTTGGGATGTGGGCTGACGAGGGAGGAACAGATGGCAGACAGAGGTGGCTTGTGTCACCGTTTTCCAGGGTCACTGAGCAGCCAACGTTAGAGCACAGTGACTAGACAATAGCCACGCACTAAACCTCAACTCCCTCAGTGGTCTCCAGCGCTCTCATTACCCCTGACTTTCACAGCGATAAACATCGCCAAACTATGTTATAGTGTCACTATTATCTGTTTTGCAAACACTCACAAAGCGGCCAGTGTTGTGACAAAAGCAACGTGATGACTCTTTTCCCCTACATCCTCTGCTGTTAGTCACACATTTGGACGGTGGCAGTGAACCAAACCATCGCCTGGGTTGCTACGGGTGACTGGAGAACTGACTTTTGGGCTCCTGAGTCAAACAAGCACATGACAGATTAGTGTGTGGGCCTCCTCCAGGCTCCCACCTTTGTGACCCTTAGGAGCCCCTTTTTAGCCCCCCCTCTCCCATGCCCTGATCTTATCCCTACACCCACTCCCTGCCTCTTCTTTGTCTCCGCACTCTCATCCAAACTCAAAACAACCTAAGAAGGTGGAAAAGCAAACTGACTCTCAATCACTGCGAAGCAGATGAGAGTAAGTTCTTAAGAAACCGTCATAATGTCCTTTCAAAAAACACACAAAAATGAGTTTAAATATTTAAAAACTGATGTTATTTAGTGTAAACAACAAAACATGAATACCAAAGCTTATGAGATAACTAGTTGAGGGTAGCTCGATATAAAAAGTAGGTACTTCAAACTATGTGCAGATGTGTGTCTCCACTATTCAAAGGCAGCTTTTCCTGGAACGACAACAGGGATTAAAAGGCTGGGGGGGGGGGGGGGGGGGGGGGGCTTGAACCAAACGGGGGATGCTGCAGGTCTGACTAGTCCATACAAACATGCCCTCTCCTTTTTATTTCCAGGGGTAGACTTGTACATTTGTTTATCTTATGGAACAAGCATCCGTTGCCTGGGCTTGGCCTTGCCTGTGCCCATGTCTTGTGACTGACCCTTGCTGGCTCTTTTATGTGCCTCTATAAAGGGTGGCAGAGGGAGCAGCTCCCACTGGAGGGCTCGACCTGACGATGACACCCTGTTGTCATGGAGACTAATGCTATGTTCGGCTTGGGTTGGGAGTGTGTGTTTGCGTGTGGGTATAGCGGGGCTGGAACACTGTCACTAGTGTATCTAATGATGTTTGCGGCACAATGCCCTCAACTCTTCAAAGGTCCTTACTTTTGTGGAAACATGTATTAGAGGGTTCTCATTTCACCACTTGCAGTTTTTGTGCAGGTGTTCTTAAAGTTATGCAGGAAGAGATATTTGTGTTTGCAGATAATGAATGAATATTCTTATAGGTGTCACAGAACAGCTTATTGTGCCAATGACAGCATTAAAATGCAACCCAATCACACCTAAACATTTATCTTCTGTGCCTTTAGTTCTACTTCACAGTCCAAAGACTCTCTAAACCACCAAAGGATATATCACTTCCCTTTCAAGGAGCCCTGGGGACCAATACACCTGGCTTAGCAGCTTAACAGCATTTCCCCAAACACCCGGGCCAAAGGGTGGCCCAGCACAGAACCTGAGACGCTTGATGCTTAAAGGGCTACCTTCATACTCCTCTGACTGACCACTCTCTCCTCTATCAACCTTTCCCTCCCTCTTTACAGTTCACACAAGCATAAAAACACCTTATAACTAGTCTCCCCTGCTCCCGAGGTCTATTATTTATTTTCATAGGTGTTTGATGGTTTACACTAGTCCAAAGACAAGACCAGAACTCAGATTGGTTTCTTTGTATCAGAGTGCTTCCTGTTTTCATTGCAAGGCCGACCCTTGTCTTTACAGGGGTGAGTGAGGGCTAGCAGGGGGTGAGAGGGAAGGAAAGGCCAAGGGCACCAAGGGGCTAATTGTACATTTTTAAAGTTTACTTTTGCCGAACACAAAAGGGCATCCCTTTTATACAAGTTAGTGATAAAATAAATCCCTTTCTCTTTCTGTTATCTACCAATCAAGTAGTTGCTTTTTTCTGCATAGTCCTGAAGTGTGATCTGTGCTTTAGAAGTGCAGCAGAACATTTTACCCCTAACAGTGAAGTTTACCTTTCTGATAACATAATCTCCCCGTAGTATTGAAAAGCTTATACCAACAGTCTGGGATTTCCCTTCCCCTAATGTGGCTGGAAGACATCCAGAAACACATGGAGAGAGATGGAGAGGGGGGGTAGGCATTAGCGGTAAAAGAGCGGGAGTTAGGATAGAAGGGAGCAGAGACAGTTTGACCCTCTTCATCAAGCCAGGACTAGCTAATCTATCCAACCGTTGTCCAATTACACGTGGGGCATTTCAGATTGCCAGCTCACGTGTTGTCTGAAACATGTGCATATGGCCTCAATATAAAAAGGGGTCAGGGATATCATAGGCTCTCCGTAGAGTCCTTTAATGTTTTTGTGGGATCAATATGTTGCAACTACTGTAATTTCCTCTCAGCTGGAATTCTGCTTCGGCAGGATTGGTGACGAAGGCGAGTTGCATGTTGTTTGCTTCCTGTACGCGAGAAGAAAAAAACCGTATGATTTATCCCAAGAGAGTGTGTGAGGTCAGAGTAAAACCTTGGAGAGTGGGAGGGGAGAGGGTGAGGGCAATTTTGTTATACTGAATCTAAAAGCCAACAGTTGTTACTATTGGCCCGTGTTGTTTTTTTGTGTGCAAAGGGGGGGTCCTGTCCTTTTGAGCTTTTCAGAAGATGTGACAATGGCTGGATGTTGAGAACATATGTAGGGAGACCCCTGCGGCTCATGGAAGAGGAGCTCCATGCTGGCCCCTCAGTTTGAGAAAATACAAGGCCGCTCCTTTCATTCCTCACCCCTCAGTTAATGAATGCGTGAATGGCAGAATGCCGCTATAGGCCATTCAGGGGCCAAAGTCCCCAAGAATTCACCCTTGGACAAACGCATCCAGCTATGGCAAATACATTTGCTTAACAAATTAAAAGAAAGGAGAATGGTTAATGGGTGTGCATGTGTGTATGTGGGTGTGTGTGCGAGCAAGAGTTTATGGGTGGGAGGACTGGACGGTGAGAAGAGAAGGGGGATAATTCAATTAGTCCTCTTCCACTGCAGAGAAATGAAGGCAGGTTAAAAGGGAGGGATTATTATTTGTACAAGACTGACCAAGGCTGTGCACAAAAGAGACAAATGAAGATTGGAGAACATCCACAAGCAGGGGTTGTGATAAAGGAAACAGAAAAAGAGAGCCTTGAAAGCTTTGCTTGATCTGAATTGAGCAGGCTTCTGAAAAAGATGTGTTGCCCCCCCTCCCTCCCCGTGTCTAGTACTCTTTTAATTTCAAACACGATTCTGTGCAGCGTTTTTGGCAACTGTTTCATGGGATTTCTATAGAGGGGCTTTTCTTTGAGGAAAAATGCAAATCTTTAAGATGTTTGCAGTCTAAACATAACACGTGTTCATGTATTTTATGCACGTATATATTACCACCGAGCAAATTCCACCTCAGTGAAGCGTAGCCCCACGCAGAGGGAATTCCAGCCAGGTTTCTCAATGTCCACGGGAGAAAATAAAAACACACCCTAGGAAAGAAATGTTCTCACAAATAACATGTAATAGGAATAAAAAGTTTAGCCTCTCTCCAAACGGAGCGTCTGAATGAAGCTGGGTCTGTTAAGAGCGCTCCAGTCGGGGAGCGACGGAGCTGTGAACAGCTGTGAAGTCATTTTGATAATGATGAGAATAATAAGTGTGCAGACTGGCGTGGTGGAGCCGCTAAGGCCTGCGAGGCTCAGGGCTTTGCTGTTGCAGCTTCACTGCTCCTGAATAGATAAAAGTGATTAAAGCACTCCTGATTATCCCTGACCAATATGTAATGGATTTACAGCCCTTTCAATTAGGCTGTATTTGCTGGCTGCTTATTACTTGGGCTTTTGGTTAGGTAATCAGGGTAGAGGGGGCTTTGAGCTGGGAGTGGGCACTTTGGTGGTGGCGTCGATGGGAGGGGGCTATGTGGTGCACGGGGGGTAACTCTAAAATGTGAGGACATTCTATAAAACCTTCAGGTCTATACCAAGTCTCTACTTTCTTCTACTTTGCCCATCCCCCTCGCTGTTGTCCCGCCTTCTCTGGGAGCAAGAGTCACAAGCTTGGGCAGCTTTTGTGTCCCAGCGTCACTGCTGCCTTCTGAAATCTGACCCATGTAGCAAAATCAATACAGCCTGATGTTCTGATAATGTCCTGACATTAGCGAGGGTGAGGGGGGACATGTGGACCACCCTCTCGTACAGACAGGAAGGTTTTACTTAATAATGTCAGTAATGAAACCATGTTTATGTGAATGATCTGTAAGAAGAATCAGATTCAGAAAGTGAGGTTTGAAATACTAAATCAGTACCCCCAGTAGTTAAACACATATTTGATTCTTCTCTTTATCTGCTGAGGAACTTTCTTCTTGTGCTGAGCAGAGTAAACAGTCTAGACTGATTAGATTGACCTGGTCACTTTGCCCTGCTGACAGCACCCTTTCACTTTTTCCCACAGCGTGTTTGCTCTGTGGCTGCGCAGTGGCGCAGCGGTTAGAGCTGCTGCCTTGCAGCAAGAAGGTCCTGGGTTCGCTTCCCAGCCTGGGATCTTTCTGCATGGAGTTTGCATGTTCTCTCTGTGCATGCGTGGGTTCTCTCCGGGTACTCCGGCTTCCTCCCACAGTCCAAATACATGGCTGTTAGGTTGGCTGGTCTGTCTAAATTGTCCTTAGGTGTGTGTGCATGATTGTTTGTCCTGTGTGTCTCTGTGTTGCCCTGCGATAGGCTGGCTCGCTGTCCAGGGTGTACCTGATTGCCCGTTGTCCTGCATGGACAAAGCGGGTTCAGAAAATGGATGGATGGATGGTGTTTGCTCTTTCGTGTTATTTCCGTGCAGCATGTGCATAGATATTTCCTGTGTGCATTTTTTAAGACTATGCTCAGCTTCGGCTTACCGTGAGATGCTGGAAAAGCCACGCCCTCATGATGTTCGTGGCCACCTTCGGGAAAATGCCGCGCTTTTTCTGCCTCTTCTTATCCTTGTCTGGGTCGTCGTCGTCCCCCGTGCCGGGCGACGCAACGCTGTTGTCTAAGCCATCTCCTGGACAGAAACCAAAGCCAGCATTAAATAACATCACAGACCGCACCGCAAAGAAGTAGAAGTGCTCGAGGCCTTAAACAGACAAACTGTCAGTCAAAGCTGAGTTTAAGGTTTATGAAAGATGGATAAATGGACAAATACCACAGATATTGATGTTGGCGTTCACTAAGGCCAAAAGATTTGGTGCAGCAAAGCTGGCCTTGTGCAGTGAAGACAAGGAGGCAGAGGGGGGTTTAAGTAGCCTTAGACGAAGGCCTGCACAGAGATAGAGGGGTTTACAAAAAAAATGGCCCAGCAGAGCTGCTCTATACACCCCAGAGCACAAGACCGGAGAAAAGGGGTTAATAACTCTGATGTTACGGTTCGGAACTGAAACAATGTGCCTCTAATTCTGTTTCTACAGCAGGAGGAGAAGGAAAGAAAATAATGGACAAGGAGCCTTCAAATACAGCAGCGACAAGGACTCATGTCATTAATTCAATTAAATTTGCATGCTTGATGTAACATGGAGCATTTGTTCTCATCCTTTGAAGAGAGCCAAAGGGGACAGAATGGAAAAATGCAGATATGTACAGTTACACACGGATTCATGAATTTACAACATCCACTTGAGCTGCATTGATACGTGATTCCTGGATGGCTCATTGTTGCAATTTGATGCACATAATGGACTCGTCGTGTGTCCCTCCCCACCCTATCTCAAACACCCACCCCCTCCCATCTTGGCATAAGATTAGCATGACAGGCCAGCGGCGACTTTGCATTAATGTCCGTCAGCTTTTGATTTCATATTGAAAACACGAACATGCGACGGCACAATTCCTTCTTCAAACTAAAGTTTCCATCTTTGTCCCTCGCCCTTTTTTTTTCTTGTTCCTCTTCCCTGCATTAATTGTGCATTAGCAAAAATGATTTACTTTTAACAGTCATGGTTATTTTTTCTTGCCCCTGGGCTCGAATGCCTTGAAAGCCTTCCTTGAGGGCATCTAAATTATGTATCTGAAAAACTCCTCCACGAAAGAAACGAAGGACCCTGACATTCTCAAAATTCAGACGCACATGTCCTCCTGTTTTTGTGGAGGCATCAATCACAGCCACCTTTGCAAGCCCTAATCTCACATAAATATTTTAACTAATAACATTAAAAAAGGGGGAAAGAAAAAGGATCCGACTGGTGGCGTAATCAAATGCAAAATAAATGAAGAATACAACAGGGACCCGCACTTCTAACAAATTTTTCTTCTTTCCTTTTTGTGTTTTTCCATCTTTGTTTTACCTTTCTTTTCCTTCTCTGTCGTTCTTTTCTGTCTGCTGCAGTGTTTTCCTTCCACATCATTAGTGCAAAGCCACACGAAAGAGGAAAACAAAGAAGTGCCGACTTTGCACTCCCCATGTGAAGTTAAAGAAGCAACGGCCCCTGCTGAAGGACATATGGGAACGAGGACACAGACGAGGGGTGTTGTAATTGTAGAATGGGCATTCATTAGCAGCAAATGCCATAAATCCCAGGCTAAGTACGAATCCTTGTTCAGGAAAGCCTAAAACAATAAACTTTGGTCCCTACCCTGACTGCAAGGGGCTTCCTGAGAAATGCGACCCAGACGGAAGCCGAGTCTAACTCCCCCAGTTTGTCTCGAAACTTCAACAAAAACACAACTAGTGAGCTGTGAATTTTAACCACCCGGCCTTTGTTTCTCTGCTTTTGAGCTTTGCTGAATAATGTTTACGCACAGTTTGGTGTTTGTTTGTATGCTGCTAGGTTTTGTGTTGATTTTTGAGCTGTTTTCCAAATCCCTCTCCCGCTGTGAGCAGTCAGGCTCATCCAGTAGAACCACGCCGTGGCCAAAAGGTTGGCAGATTAATTTTATTGACGTTTCCATTTTCACTGCAATGCGATAGCCTTCCCCCTGGCCAGGGCCAATGCGACCCGTGCGTATTTACAGACTGACCTGTCACTTCATTACCCAGCATGCTCGCTGCCTCCTGCCCTAGCCCGCAAGGATGAAACCAGACCCCGCTGCTTTTCAGCTCCTCTCTATCTCACATGCACATGAATACTGGCGTGTGTCCATAGATCAGACCTGCAGAGTTCAAGTAGTTACTTCTGCACTCAGGTTTATAAGCTGGCTTATTTTTTCTTCTCTCCTCACAAAGAAGATGAAGAAAAACCAAGTGTGGACATAAAATAAAAAAGAGAGAAACAAAGAAAGAAGAAAGGGGAGCATTAAAGAAGGACTAGAAATAGAATAAAGAAGATCCAACTTGCTCAACCTCATTACATTTGAAGGAGAGCTGGTGCTTTGCATCCACCCCCACTCCTTTCTTATGAGCCAGAGAAGGAACGCTGCAGGGCAAATTGTCCCAAACGCTAATGGCTTCTGACTGTTCCCTGGCAACTCTGCCATTCTAACCTGTGTGGATGTGCACTCTGGAAAAAAAATTGGGTATGGGGGGAAAAAAAGTGCAGGGCAGAGCAGAGGGAAGCGTCCCATCATCTGGCCATGTGACACAGATGGGGGTTGGCTATTAGGACGCAGTGGAAAGGCCTAGGGGAGCCGAGGTGCTGGAGTGTAGCCCCAGGCACTTTTGGAAAAGCAGCGCCCTTGGAGACGGAAAAAAAGACAGCAGCGCACCCCCACCCACCGACTACCCTCGCTTTCTTTCTTCCCTAAACCTTTTCCTCCTTCCTCCCTCCCTCCTGCTCCCTCGCTCCATCAAGATCTCAACTTAAAGTGCTTGTGACGAAAGTTTGGCTGCATATTTTCATAAGCAGAGGAGACGACGAGAGAAAGTGTAATCAGGCAAGAAGGCAATGGCCGGACGCAATGAGGGTAGGAGAGAGTGAATGAGCACACTTGCAAACAAACAGGTCCAAAAGCACATTACGCTCACACACATCCCCTCTCTCTCCACCAGTGGGTGGTTATTAAAAATGCATTCAGATATATCTCCGTGTGAGTAAATTGGTCTCAGGGCTGAGCTCATTATCGGGCTAAGAAAGGACTGTAAACACGTTGCAACTCTGCTTATCTAATGTTGGCACACTCCAGGTCGCTTCGAGAGTTTTGCAAAAAAAAAAGAAAAGAAAAAAGTGTGGAGAACAAAGTGTCACACAGTTTCTGCTCGGAGTACAGAGGGCTTCAGGGGGAATGTTAGAGATGCTGGAGGTACCCTCCTGCTGCGAAGCCACAGTGCTCATGTCAGCTGTGGAAATATCACAGATGTGACCACAAGCGATAAATACTGAACTCATTTAGTGTATTTTTACCATGAAAACAATCGTCTGAAATCTTCCGGACTGGCTTAAGGTTTGGTGCGTGTATTCTTAGAGCTGTGCAGTGATTTTGCATCAGGAGGCCCCGCGCGTTTGTTTCAGGGTAATGAAGCACGAGTGTAGAAGCAGTGGCTTATGAAAGCTGCGGTTAAAGTGACTAATTACAACAGACCCCCCACGCCCCCCCTGTCAGCCCAAACTAGTCAGGCATGCTCAACCAAGCTCGCCCAAATAAGAAGAGGCGAAAACTCATGAGGGGAGTTCGATTAGGAGAGAAATAACGAGAGAGCAGAGGCTAAGAGGGTTGTTGTTGCGGGGAGCGTCTTTGGGAGTCTCCACCTCGGCACGGCATTCTGACCGCTCCCTCCACCTCTCCCTCTTATTACACCTTTATCCTCGCAGGCTTGGCCACAGAGAATGAGGAGAAAGGACGGTGGGGGGGGGGGGGGGGGGGGGGGGGGATTTAGAGCCTCCCTTTCCTTTCTTTTTTCCTCAACTTTTCAGCCAACATAAGCGGCGTTTAGCACATTCAGTGCCCCCCCCCCAAATGGCAGCGAATGAGAGAAGCAGTGGGGGCTCCTCTTTTGTCCATCTGGTTACCCCTTTTATTTACTCTGGATTTACGGATGGGGTCTTT
The DNA here is from genome assembly GCF_043380555.1 of Nothobranchius furzeri. NCBI lineage: Eukaryota > Metazoa > Chordata > Actinopteri > Cyprinodontiformes > Nothobranchiidae > Nothobranchius > Nothobranchius furzeri. The sequence continues at coordinate 26,354,908 of NC_091758.1, forward strand.
GCCGACACTAGGACCACATGCTTTTGACACATACACAGTCTCTCCCACATACACACACGCACAAACGCGAAGAGGCTCTATTCACACCAGAGGAACAGCTAGCCCTCTGTTGCTCTGTGCCGGCTGGGGATTACTGGCCTTCTTGCTATAACCACATGCTAGCAATATTCTTGGTGCTCGTGTAATACAGACAAGTGCCAAGAAGTAATCCCTTTAATGATAAAACACTTACTGGACCATCTGATTTTTTTTTTAAACTTTTGAGTAAGCCATCAGTGTGCTTTTGTCTCCATGTGAACGGACCATATGGCGCACGGCGCTCATTCAGATCCATACAGTAGATGAGAGCTCTAAACAAGAGCGGTTTTTAGTGTGGCTGCACCTCTGCAGCCAGCGTTTTACGCTGATTATTTCCTGATCTGTGCTTAAACAAGCAGCAGCCCCCTTGCGCTGGACCATAAAACAACAGCTTAGTAAACAGCAAGCATGCTGACAAATTGGTGGCGCTCAGGCCGGAGTCATTAACAGCCTTAAAACCTGTCAGAGCAATTACAACAAACTCTCTCCTTCAGCGAGTCTCCCTGCCAAACTCAGATGTCACTACCCGCCTCCTGTCTACCCCACCCCCCCACCCCCCACCTCCGTCACCACCGGGACACTGGCCGAAGTGAGCGAGTGAGAAAACACAACCGTGCTCATCCCTGAAAACGAGGCACAACCATCCTGTCTGAAATGCAGCTGTATCTGAATCCTGAAGGCTTGCAACTTTTGCATGAGAAGTAATGCATAGTTGTCTCCCTCCAAAAACACATCATTAAGTGTTCCCTTAAATGAAGTGGAATAAGAGCCTTTAATTAGATTTTTTTTTCTTTCTGTGTGTGGGGAAGCGATGCAGTCAAGCAGCAAGAAAAAGGCAGGGACAGAAGGAGGGAGGTGTGTGTTCAACAACTCCTGTACAGTACCGCTCTTCCTCCCTCCCCTGCTCCCTCTCTAAGCTCCCCAAACCTGCCATCAGGCAGATATCTCTGTGTCATCCCTGGAATGTTGGAGATAACTATCATCTCTCCTCTCACGGGCTCAGCGTTGACCCCACGGTGCATATCACGGAGGACGAAGTTGAAGTAGAGGGAACACAGGGAGAGAACCGGAGAGGCGGGGTAGAGGGATGGAGGTAAATGTGTTTTTAACAGTCACTATTTTACCTTATAACCCAAAACATGGGCTGGAGGAAAGCCACCCTTTTCTTTCAGCTTCTCCCCTGGAGCCAATACAACACACGGGAGGAAGGAAGGGGAGTTTTTTTTTCTTCCATTTTTTATTAAAGCTTTTTTACTTGCATTTGTCCTAGTTTTTCTTTAAATGATCACATGCCAGGAGCCTGAAATGCCTCTGCAATTAACCTGTTACATGCAACAATTACATCATAAAGTAGATTCTGATTATATCTCCTGGGATCTACACTTTTCTGCTATTTCATTAAATATATCTGAGTGCATCAAAGCAGAAAAGTGCAGCTATCTGACAGATGTGGATAAGAATGCATGTGAGCTAAGGCTAAAGGGGGGCTGTAGGAGCGAGAGGGGTCGAAAGAAAAGAGATGGAATAAAGATGTATACAAGAAAAGAGGCAGCCTGCTGCAGATGTCAGGACCCAATTTGCATGAATGGCAAAGGGGCTAAATTGCAGGGGATGGGGGAGCTACCATCCAACCCCTCGCACTGCTTTATTTTGGGGAGGTGAACTAAAAGGGAGTTGTGATGCCCATGACTGCCCCTCGCTCAGCAGACAGGGATCAGGTGACTAATGAAGGCTTTGGGTCTCCACCAAACATTTCACACTCTCTGAAAAACTCCACACTCTCTCCTCCTCCCTGATGTCTAAAATCGAACGGGACTAATTGGTCCCACAGGTAATCATCACTTGTTTCTCCATAAACAAATTTACAAACCTGCAGGTGCACCGAATAAACCCGCACATCGACGCCTAAACTCACTCGTTTATATTTGTCGCAATAAAACAAGAATTACACCTTAATCCTGAGCTTTCGTGTGGCGTTAAATATTAAAGAACAGGTATTTCCCTGGAGTAACGTGGTCTTTGTTAGAACGAAACAAGCACGATCATTAGTAAAACAAGCTGCTTCCAAGCGTGTGCTTTTTTTTTTTTTTACCAAGTAGCTTCAGAAATTTTCCAAGTTGCTTCAGAATGATAATGTCGTGTAAACTGGGAATAAAGAGATGAGACGAAGCAAAGGAAAACAAAGAGGCCACGCAGAGGCATCGTATGGATCCATCTGCTTGTGAAGAAATGGTTTTTTAATCCTCACCAGGCACTATTGTATATCAAAGTCTTCCACCTAAACCGCAGAGAGCTCCTGCGGTTGCCGGCTTTAACCGACTCTGATTTTGTGATGCAGAACGGCTTCGGCTGTTTGAGAGAAAACGTGCGATATCAGTGATTCTTCACCCTCGGATTTAAAAGCCGCTTGTTTGGTTTTATGGAGGGAAAGAGAGAGAGAAAACTTAGATTTATGACACCTGATGGGCAGTGCCATCAAAGACGAGTTTAACAGATATACAGAAGCTCTGTGGAGCTTGGGGTTGAAAGAGTAAATGAAATAAAAGGTTTATAAATCAACAAGTCAACCATCAGATTGTAGCCTCTGCTCGGCAGCCCTCTCATCAGCCAAATACCACAGTTTTTTTCCTCTTCTCTCCGAGCTTTTTTTTTTCTTTCTTCCACACAAATGTCCTGGAGGCAGGGAACAAAGCGAGCAGAACTGATTACTGCACTGTTGCTCCGCTCCGCCAGTCTAAACTCTGTTTGGCTTCCTAATGAGCTCACTAAAAACCCAATTCATCACCCATAACCCCTTCTCAACCTGCCTTGAAATCCCCTATTATGGCAAGTCAAGGACGGTCCGTTTACGGGCTTTGGGCTGGGGTCAAAAGCTGCGAGGGGTAGTTGGCAGGAGCCGTGACGACGATGCAGCCAAAGTTATTTCACCCAGTAGGTGTTTAGTCCACCCCTCACACAATAAATTCACTTCCGTTGATTCTGTTTTGTAAAAATAAACTCACATTTTCCACTTAATATGACTTCTAAGGCTCGCAATAAGCTGCCCCATCTTTTTTGTGCCCCGAGTTTGTCCCAGCCCGAGCACAGGAATGTCCGGCTGCAGCAGCGGGAATGTCCCGTTCGAGTCAGCTTTCTCTGCAGAGATTTCATGTTTAATACCCCTTCCTTCCATCCCTGCAAAGGGAGGAATTTGGTGGGAATGCAGCTGGGAGGGGGAGGTTTAAAAGCGTGGAATACAATTGGTCTATTTATAAGTGCAGGGAGGAAAACAGTGGACATGTAGAAGAGACGGAATATCTTAGGTGTGCTGTGAACAGCCCAGGAGGTGAGAAAAGGGAGGAAAAAGAAAGTGCGATGGTCGGAGGGAGGGGTCAGAGACCCGGAGAGGAGGAAGAGGAGGAGGACAACATAGGGTTTGGGGTAAACTCCCACAGTTCCTCATTACATGGAGCTGGAATGATCCTCCTGACACCTGGGCTGTAACCAAGAGATTACAGAATTGATGAATCCTTGGTTTAAAATGCAGCTGTTTTATTCTGCTTTAGTAATTAATTCTTTTTCCAATAACGTATTGATTAAGCGTTGCCCCTGATAAAGTTCAAACTGAGTGAGATCCCTGCGGGGCTTTGGGCCGGCCCGCTCTGGAGAGTCAATGAAAACTTCCTCCCTTCACCTGCATCTATCTCTCTCTGTCAGAGCAGTTTACCCTCATAAATTAGTCAGATCTGAAAGGAGCGAGGATCTCGCTCGGCTCGCACGGTCTGCTCTCCTCAAGCAATCGCACGCAAATGGTCCTTTTGACAAGTCCATCCCAGAAAACTCACTACAACATTAATATGATGACTTCAAATAACTCACTCATACATGCAGCACCTTCAACTAACCCTCTTCTCTCTCGCTTTCTTCGTTTCCCTTCTAGTTCTCATCCTGGCAAGGAATCACGGCTCACAGATCGAGAGCATCTCATTTTTGCAAAACGACTCTTTCATTCATTTCAACGCCTCATTTTTCCATAACAGTCTGATCAACACGGGGTAGAGCGTGCATCTCCGGGGAGCCAACTAGCAGAGAAATAAGACGCAGCTTTACACGCGAGTCTGCCGCTCGTGTCTTGTCAAAACTCCTCACCTAAATGGTCCTTTGCATGTCAATAACCAGGGACCGCTGTCCTCCACCGAGCCTTGGCACAAATTCACACATTCTTACAGGGAGCACCAAACAACTGTTTAGGATTCATAAAATAATCTGTTTCCACCCTCCTTGTAATTGTGGCAAACGACATCCATCCTCCGCTCTGACATTCCATTAATACATAGTGACAAATAATTGGTGACCTCATGAAGACAGAAGAGTCAGTTAAAAGCCTTCTTCAATATTAAAAACTAATGAAAGAGTGAATGAATTATGAAGGGGAAGGGGAAAAATATAATTAGAAGGTGGAAGTAGTGCTTAATACATTTACTCTGGACTATTTCCTTTCGTTAATGGGGCTGCAGCAGGCAGAGAGATGGTTTTCACCAGGCTGGTATTGACCGTCCGCCCTGCTGCTTAAGGTAAATCCAGCAGGTCATTTCATTAAAGCCCAATTCCACGGTGCTAATTTTGATTTTAGGGGCTTGACAGATGTTGACCTGCAGAAATAGACAGGGTAGAGTCAGGGGAGGAGCCTATTGCTCCTTTCTAATTAAAAAGTAATACAAATTGCAAGGCCTTATTTGGAGTTCCTGCTGCTCTAACTTGTGAAAGCTATTTTTTCCTCAAACCTGTGCTATTCATTGCTATATGTCAAAAGCAAACTGGAACACGTAGAAATCTGATTTTACACAAATTCATCACCACTGTTGGAAGCGTAGTTTGATCTAGGAGAGGTAAGCCTGACCCAAAACGTTTGTTTGTTTTATGATGTTTAAAGAAATGGCAGTCATTTTTGATCTGGAAGCAAAATTCCAACGTTTGAATCAGTCGCCCTCACAGTTAGCATTAAAGCTCCAGAATAAAGAAGAAGGCTCCTCTGATTATTAGTTCCTTAATCTGTAGCTCTTGTCTTTTTCAACTTCTCTGTCTTTCAGCCTCTTTTTTCTTTTACAGTTTTCATTCTCTCTCTATCTGGAATTTGCTATTGAATTTTCAACGTTTCTTCCCCCCCACACCCACCCTTCTATTCGCTAGCGTTAGCACCAGTGGCTCTGCATTGGTACCCGGCTCGGTAATACCCCCAAGCCCACTCTCCGAGACGCTCGCTGGGGAACCCCTAAGAGCTGGACCGGCCCTACAGCTCCCACCAGCCCACCGCTCTTTCCCCCCCGAGACCAAAATCAAAGAGCGAGGCCCTTAATATCTAACCATGGGTTTAATGAGGGTGCTCCAAAGAACAATAAGCATATACTCCTAAGGAAAAATGAGAACACAAAAGAAAGCAAGGGGAAAACTAAAGGAATGTTGGTTTAAAACGGCGTGGAGAACAGGAGTGTACTGTGCTGTGGGAGAGAGGGCAAAGGGCCACAGCTAGTGGTGATGGTAGTCAGGGCCAAGCATCCATCCAACCACGTATCTGAACCCAAAACAGGGGGGTCTGCCACATGCCAAAGGGAGCACGACTAATTTCTGCACAACAATGGGCCAGGATGAGCACCCACACACTGGCAGGTGCTTTGGGGATCTTCTCCTCTCTCCACTCTGAGGACCTGGGCTCTGGCTTGTGTAACCTTTCATTTTCAACCAGGCTTCGTTTTGACTCATAAAGAATGAAAATGATCTCATGGGGTGGGGTGGGGGTGGGGGGGGGGGGGGGGGGTTGGGCAAGAAACAGCCAAGCCTGCGAGGCAATCTCCGCACCATGTCCAGCCCTCTTGTTTTGTTCATTGCATTATTTTTTAGATGTACATGTTACCACAACTCCTGGTTTTAACTTCCTTATCACTTAATCATGAACTAGCTTCCCTAATATTATTTTACACGTTCCGTACATCGTTTTCTGTTGTTTATGCCTTTTCCTGCGCTGCCCATGTTTGTTGCGCTGCCGCTGGGTTGTCCTGTAGGCCACGACGCCGTGGAAAAGGCAGTTTTTCCCCCACCTTAAGAGCATTCTTTCCGGGGTCACAAGGTCAAGCTTCACAGATGTCTCCTGCAGACACTCAGTTGTCTAAGGATTGCATCCCTGGGAGTAAGTATTCATAGTAAACAATACAGCTTTTTCCTCTCACTTTGGAAAATGTTTCATGTTTTTTCTCCTCCTTTTTGTTTTTGTCTTGCTTGTTTCATTGTTTCACTTCTCAATGAAGCTAAAGAGTGAGTGAGTTTTTCCAAGGTGGGGATTTTTTGTGTTGAGATAAAGAAAGAAAGCACTGGTTATCACAGGATAATGTTTTCTGTTTGCTTTCATTTCTTTAAACACTCCCTGTCTCCGTAAGTTTCCTCCTATTGTTTTAATGGGGTCTTAGTCATCGTTGCCTCATGGCAAAAAGGGAAAGATGCTTTTCAAAGTCTTTCTCCTTCTTGTGATGCGTTGCCAAGAGAGAAACATGAAAACACGTAGTAAATGTCTTCACATTCACTCTAAGAGACGGATAAAAAAATGTTTGAGCAAGCAGGGTCAAAGTCAAACACGGAGTGAACCTAAATGAGCAGAAAGGCAATATTTGAACGAGAGAGTTCACTGTCAAAAAAAAAGAGAACTCCTGAGACAAGCAGCTTTCAATAAATGGAGATCTTCGTCTGTTTTGGGATGAAACGAAACACGGGAGGAAAGATTACGCAATTTTTCATGCAAGTTCCGCCTGGAAACATGGAAAAGTGTGTAATCGGTGCAGCAATTTTAAAAATCCAGGAAGCAAGCTCTCCTTGTACATCTTCCTCCTTTTCATCTCCTGCTTTCCCTTTTTCCTTTTTCTTCTTCTTCTTCGTTTGATATGCTGTGCTGTTGTTTTTTTCTCCTTCCCCCTCCAAACATCTCTGTATTCTCCAAATTGATATCCTTCTAAATGATTATGGTAAATGCATGCTGAAGGTTTTCTCGGCTCAGCCCTGCAGCCAGCCAGGATGGAGCATCTCGTTTGCCATGTTTGATTCGTTTTGTTGCGCGTTTAGCCCCGGTGTTTCTTTTAGAGTGCTCACTGCTTGGGGGATGCAAACAAGAAATTATCCTTGCAGACTAACATGCCTAATACCTCCTCTGGGGTAATCAAAAATTATTAGTCGCTTGCTTCCAATAAACATTAGGGCTCGTGGCAGTAACCACTGTCAAATCGCTCACTTCTGCCTGCTCCCCAATAGCCATAAAATGGGTGAACAAAAGTGATCAGGTGTGGAAAAAGCACCCTGGCTACGTAGAAACTGTGGGGCTCTTATTATGCCTAAAAAAGCCGCCCTTGGCTTTAAGAGTCATTAAAGCATGTACTAGAGTGGGAATCAGACTAGAAAATGAGCTTATCTTGCATAATGCCCTCATAAGCTTTGCATAAACGTAACAGATGAGCGCGTGAAAAGCAGCAGCAGAGAGAAGAGAACCCGGATTGTAACACACTTCCTTTATCGTCCTCCCACTCTCTTGGACTGTGGCAGCATGTTAAAGCATTACCTGTAGGGTACAGATGCTTTGCTCGCTTCCAAATATGCTCCAGAGTACAAACCCTGGTTTACACAAGAGAAAGCCACACAGCCGGCGAACAAGCTGTTGCTAGCCTCGCTAAGCCACTCGACTAAACCGCGTGCTGTTTTTTTTTTTTGTTTTTTTTTTGGAGGGACCTTCGCTGTGATGTAGAGTTTAGACATAAGGGGGAGGAGAATTGGGAGGGTGGGGGTGGCAGAAGAGATTAAAGAGCCAAGGGAGGCAGAAGAAAGAAAAGAGAGTAAAAGAGCACAAGGCCCATTGGTCAAACACAAAGAAGAAGATCAGGGAAAGGACATTTGAAGTCAGGGTTACACTCCAAATGAGCACACCTTTTAACTGCCCTGTGTAAGCTGGCAGTGGGGCGGGGGGCGGGGGTGGGGGGGTGGGGGGGTTGGAGTTTCCCTGCAGGTGTGCTTTTGATAGGCTTGACCTCTGTTACCTCTTTCTGATCAAAAATGGTGCCAGATTTAGGCTCAGTGGCGTCTGTGCCGACCATTCTGTCTCTCAGCACACACACACATATACACACTCTATAAACACACATACACAGTCAAAACAAGAGGAAAACAAATCTGATGAGTGCTGGAGAAATTGGATTATCACCTCTTAGGGGTGACTTCTTGGCTGACCCCCCTCCAGGCTATAGCCCTCTGAAACGAGACGAAACATTTCCTGGGAAAACATTCGCTCCCTTTAAAGAACTGAAGCACTGTCATCCTTGTGAAAATGCAACAACTGCAGCATTAATGGACGCGGAAATGTCCTTTGGGGGCGAGTGCCGAAATCCCTTTTAGCTATATTACATCAGACCGCTGTGTGCTCCTCATCACCACCACACACACTGGTGTAATCAGCAATGGAACAAGGGTGTGTAAACCCACAGTGTAATGAACTGATACAACATTGCTGCACTCTGTTCTTGGTTTGGGTCAAAGCCTTCGGGTAAAGAAGAAGTCACTCCCCCTTTTACCATTGTTGCTGATTGCATTCCTCCAACGCCGTTTCCGCTGAGCTTTTTTAATTGTGCTCAACTCACTTTCACATTAGCTGGTCTGCTTCTCAGAGGAGCGCCATAAGAGGAGGAGGAGACCCCCTTTCCACTCTCGACAAACTTTTCCTTAATGGTACAAAGCAGACATTCTCCTCAGCTGCTGTCAGAATAATCTTGCTAATTTTTTCCCCATGTTTTCCAAACTTTAGTTTGCACATTAGGCTGACCCAGTTAATGCTCCTTTCCTGCAGCGTAGAACCTAAATTCAAAATCAGCGAGGCTTAGCTAGCCAGGTCAGGGCAAGAGCCTGTTCATGATTATGGACCAAAGGGAGCATCTAGTACTCGTGCAAAAAGGAAAGGGGGGAGATGGATGTGATACGAAAAGGAAAACCTGACTCGCAGGCTGAATGAAAGGTTGAAAGGTGACGATGATGTAGCAGAAAGGCTATATTCTTGGAAGCAGCAGCCCCCAAACTTTACAGCACTCTTTCTCTGGTTGTTTTCATGCTGTGATACAGGTTCAGAAGAAAGACAGAGACTGAGGGAAAGGAAGACAGAGTGGAACAGAGGAAGGAAAGAGGGAGCTGATCATTCCCTTTAATCACATCTTGGATGAGGGCCAGGTAGTCTGCAGCACTGAAGGCGAGACAGACGGGGTGAGAGAGGAGAGCAGTGAGAGGTAGAGGAGTAAATGGAAAAAAGGGGTTGAAAGAAGGTAAAAGGGGCTTATGGAGAGGAGAGGAGGATGAGCTGGAGAGCAGAGGCCCTTGAAACAGCTCGGAGTACACCAATGCTTAAGCTAGTGTGCACATTAACACACATACCGCGTGTGTTAGTGTGTGTGTGTATGTGTGTGTGCGTGCGTGTGTGTGTGCGTGAGTGTGTGTGTGTGTGTAGGAGAGAGCGACAGCCATTCCCGTAAATGCTCGCGAATGCTGAATCTAGCAAGAATCTGGTGTGAGAGCAGAGCCAGAGAGAGAGAGAGAGATCCATTTAAAAACTGTGCATTAACTATACTTTTCCCCATAGATTAAGCACTCCACATGAATAATTTAGCCTCTTTTATGCTAATGGGATCATGAAAGTATCCCCTTCGTACCATGTTTTCTCCCCCCTTCACAGCAATTCCTCTCAGCTTTCAACAACGGCCCTGCCCCTTCCCAACAAACCCTCAGATGGACGCACTGCATTGTTTCCACTGCAGACACCAACTAGCTTAGCATGTAGCAACCAGGCTAAAACTGCACACGGTAGCTTTTTATGAAACATTGTTGCACTGTTACCCCCTTTAGCCATTTTATGTTTAGTTTGGTTTGTTTTTAGAGACTTTTCTTGATTGCTGCTGTATAGAACACATTATTTGTGGCAACTTTAAAATGTGATGCATGCAGATTTAAGGTGGGTTAAACGTTATGTGGCTCTATCGCAGCAAAGCTAAGTGGCATGAATCTGCGTCTTCTTCCAGTACACTTTTTGAAGCGGATTTATGTCTCAGATTTCTATTTTTACCTTTTACTTCTGCTAAGATACGGTTGTGCACACACACACACACCGCATTTGTGTGCATGGGTGCAGCATTGTGTTTGTGTTGAGACGTGGGGGGCGGAGGGGGCGCTGTGTTAAAATTATCAGTGCTCCAACAGCTGGGAGGGAGAACCATGAAACAGCAGGGCTTGGGTCTGCTTTATTGTTTATCTGTTGTTTATGGGCTAGTGTTCAGCTTTAATTACTACACTAAATTAAACTCTAACAGGCACTTAGAGGGAGCCAGCTCACACACACACACACACACACACACACACACACACACACACACACACACACACACACAAACTATATATTTTAAATACACAGACACACCTCACTGATCACGCCAGAGCTACTAACACGCAACAAGGCTTCCATCTTGTGTTAAGCACATCGTGGTGTTTCCTGTTTCCATTCCGGTTGAATGTTTCTTTCTCACAAACTTTGTAAACCTTTTGTTAAAGTCCTAAGCACGGCTTTTAAAAGGTATGGTGAACGTTACTGAAAATACAGTATTCAACAGGCGCTGTTCATGCTGAGACACCAGGAGTTCTGTCCTCACCAGGAATGACCCTCTCCAGAGACATCAACCACAAAGACCTCGCTGAGTGGGGCCCCTAGCCAGGGCCATAGGGGTTCACCACACACTCCCCACATATACACACTCGCAAATGTACCACAACACCGTAGAGCGCAGCACGCTCCCTTGGAGCCGAACACTCAAGCACTCCCTCTCTCTCCTCCCTTTCTCTTCATTCTGCCTCTCTCTCTCCGTCTCTCTGGGGAGTCTGTCTATCTGCAGAGCGCAGGGATTGTTCAATTGCTGAGAAAATGTACTAAATGCTTTATTCCTGTCTTCTGTTGAGCCATTTCCATCTACAGTAGAAATCTCCACCTTTGAGCACTCAACATGTCATTGTGGATTTGGTCTTCATGCATAGCTAATAATTACCGGCGGGGGCTGGAGCAGAGAAAGCCCACTCGGACTTAAACATATGCTTCAAACTGTGAAAAATAAAACATTACCTACAGAAATCAGTGTTTATTGTTGAGTGCTTTTGATTTGATCGTTTTTGGTGTTTACACGTTTGTGGAGAATTTCCTCATACTTTATACTTTGGCTGCTTTGCATATTACACCCGGCACCTGACTGGAATCGAGCGCAGTCTTAAGGCGTGCACATTTATCAAAAGTACTTCCCTGCAGCTGATGCCCACAATATTTCTTGGTAACTTGGACGAGCTCCAAAGAAACGACGTGCTAATAGACCCTGGGAAGTAATTTTGATTTCTGAATTCTCTTTTTAAACTGCCAATGTTTATTCTGAGCATTGCCCTTTTTTTTAAAGCTCAGCAAATGACAGGACATTTCATTCCAATTTGAGAAAAAGTCTAAATTCATTGAAAATTTTGTTTTTTCAGATCAAAAATACTATTTGTGAGCACACATACAAAGTTTTTAGCGCATATTTATAATTGTGTGCAACACTGAGGAGGAAGACATCACTGAGTTTTAAATATCTGCACCTTATTTTGAAAAATGAGGGGTCTGCTACTGTGATTCATTCTCATATAAGTCCTACGAAGACAAGAAAGCTCTTCAAGAAAATTGAATCTGGTCACCGTTTGAGGACAAATGGGCTGCAGCGCTTTATTCAACACACAGATGCTTCTGGATCAGTTCTTAAAGTAAATATTTTTCAAGCCACAGGCACACATAAAACACACCTTTCAAATTGGTGGATGGCAGAAAGATAGTTGATGTTTTTCTTGGCAGCTGGAACCAAAAAAAAGCTCTACTCACTCTTTCACTTTCTCCTTCTTCCTCACTGTCACCTATCTATTCTTTCTTCCACAACTGATCTACGTTGTCACCCCTTTTAACAGGGGCCAAGCTGTTAAAGACCCCATTACTGAAGTGAAGCGCACATTTCACATTTCCTCGACGGACCCGACAGTGCGGACTGCAAATTTTATGTTGAAAATGTATTGGGATAGGAGACGAGTTCATGCGTGGAGTGGAGTGGAGTGGAAGAGGAAGAGGAGGGGAAGGTTGGAGAGGGAAGGCTCTGTCAGAATGAACGGGCCAGAGTCGAGAGTCAGCGAGTGCTTCAAGCGTTAACGTAATTGCAAGAATGTGAAAAATGAGGCGGCGGGGCTCCCGAGTGAAGCGAAAGGTCAGAGCATGGCTCACACAAAACAACTGGCTGGAGGACGGCCTCATTAGACCATTAAATCAGTTGCCCTTGGTCTCTTTCCCTTTTTCTCTCATTCTCCCTCCCTCTATTTTCTTTGGCTCCGACTACTTTTTCACCTTCTCTACTCTTTAACCTCTGCACTGAAACGGCTCTCCCTTCACCCACTTTTAAATTCCTACTTCAGTTGCAAACTGCTTACTTGGTTTTTATCATAAAACATTATGAGCTAGAGCTTGTTGCATTTAGCGTGACGTGGTTTATGTGGGCCCCGGCGCACGGTGCTGTACCGTAACTGTCTTGGGCCGGCATTGATCCGCTGTTACTGGATACGGTGGGGAGAGGAGTCGATAAGTGCTCTGTGGATTACAGGTCACTTGTACTTATGTGTGTAAGATAATCAATAGGCAGTGCATTTCTTTCCTCTCACCCTCCCCCTCTCACCCCCTTTTGGCTGCTCCTCATCTCCACTCGTAACTTGCAAAGAGAAGTGAAAAAATCATCTTTTTCTTCTTGTAATTGGCCAATGTAACACATTTTTCCTCCAGTTTTCAATAGTTTTCTTAGATTTTTACTCATCAATAACTCCTAGCCCAGAAATCTCGACAAACCCTAGGATTAGCTCAAATCTTTGCTCTGCAGCTCAGTCTAGCCACGCTCCATTGACTCGGCTACGTCAACATTCCAAACCCGAAGCGTCAAATGGCGCTGGGTGACCAAGCGTTTGTTCCCGACGTGTTGGGACTGGGAGGCAACACGCTGTCTGAACCGGCGCAGTTGAGACTTCCAACACGTCGGAAACAAACGCTTGGTCGCCCAGTGTCATTTTTACGGGTGTGAGGACGTGTTTGCTAAGTTTAAATGAATGATAAATGACCCGCACTTGTATAGCGCCTCTCAGAGTAAGGACTCCAAAGCGCTTTACACTACAGTGTATCATTCATCCATTCACACACACATTCACACACAGGTGGGGATGAGCTACAATGTAGCCCTAGCTGCCCTGGGGCGCACTGACAGAGGCGAGGCTGCCGAGCACAGGCGCCACCGGTCCCTCCGACCACCACCAGCAGGCAAGGTGGGTTAAGTGTCTTGCCCAAGGACACAACAGCAGAATTCTCTGTCCGGAGCTGGGATCGAACCTGCAACCTTTTGATTACTGGACAATCCGCTCAACCTGTTGAGCTACTGCTGCCCAAAAGTGGGGCCAATCACAGCGCTCTGTGTTTGTAGACAGACTTTGGGCAGTTTGGCTCAGGAATGGCGCTCGTTTGAAACTGCTCTGGCATCAACTTTGGACGATTTAGACTTTTCTTTCAGACGTGAGCAGAAAGAGGTACCTCTTCCTCTTCTACACCTTTAGCGATGTATGGTGAGCTGCCTCGTTGAGTGATTTCCATAGCGATGAACATTGTTCAGATTGATCCTAGTGCTGTCCAATTGCGTGCAGAGGCAACAATATCCCATCCCTACGACTGAGTTCTGTCAATGGGTCGGGGCCAGACTACCTATTTACATAACAGGATGGCTTACCAGGCTAAATTCCTCCTACGGTGCCGGTTTACATCAAACATCAGATGTTCAATAACGGTTCTATTCTCATGTCTGTTCTGTCAGACAGACTTTTAATCAAGTCTCCTCTCTCCAAATATCCAGACGTCAGAGTTTGATCCAACTATTCCTGACAGAGCCAACCACATAGGTCTACTGTGGCCCTTAATATGTGGTCAGTAATGGTTCAGACGCTGCAGCTACTGTTTCTGTCTGGAGATGAGAGGATGATTTAAACACCACGCAGGACAGTCCATCGATGCATCGGACTGCTCACTGGCTAAATTACATCTTTAACGTCTTGATTCAATGAGTCTGTTGCTTACATCTTAGGAAAAAGAAAAGCATGCAAGTAATAAAAAAGCAAAACTGGACATCACCAAAGACAAAGACAGAAAAAGAAACGTCTTATTTTGAACAGCAGGTGTGTGAGAGCATTTGATGTCTTCCTTATAAGAAAAAACAGTTTAAACGTCAAAACTGATGCACATGGTAGCAAAAATACAAGGAAGATCACCGTGGCACACACTATCTGTAATGAGTTCAAATAGCCTTGTTTTGAAATGCATTGTGAGTATTTGGCAGGTTGAGTGTGAGATAACATGGGGCTCAATGAGACTTAATTATGGGCTGTTGTGTGGGCAAAGTTAATAAGGTTTAAATTCAAGTCAGAACTGGCAGAAATATACTATTAATCACCAGCTTTTGTTGAGCGCTCCAAATAGCAACATTTTGGAAAGCTTTTTATGGGGCTAGTGCGTTACGTTTGTGTCACACTGGATAAGCATGTTCATTTTTAGGTTGTCAATATGGACGCCAGTCAAAAAGGAGGATAATCCATTGAGAAAAAGGAAGGTCTGAGACCTGTGGAAAGACATATCTATTCTATTAGATGGGTTAAAGTGAAGAGCTGCCAGCTCTTTCCATGCATGGTGGATTATTGCGCTGTGCATATGCATGTTTAGGGGTTAGAGACCTGAGTGCATGTCCGTTGTGGTGCGTGCTCACCTTGTTCGCTGCTGTTGTCCCCGCTCTGTGAAGCGTGACCCCCGCTGGAGGGCCCCGGTGTGCCGGCCGAGTGTGTGGAGGTGGCGTCATCGTGGTCTCTCCAGGAAGCTGGGTTCTGAGGTTCATAAACAGAGAAAGCAAGCGTGGGATGCATCCGCCCGTCGACGTTCCCAATCCAAGCCACAAACCAGGACAGGAGCAGGAGAGGAAGGCAGAGAGGAAGCACAGAAAGAAAGACCAAATGAGTAAGCTGGAAACATGAATTGTGACATCTGTAAGCATCTGCTGGCACTGTGAGGGTTCTTGGCCTGCATGTTTTCTACTGGCAACACAAAGAGGCTCACTGGTTAAGTCCAAGCAAACAAACAAAAAATAAATAAATCAAAGCTCTGATGATCATAAATAAATAGAACAAAAATGACGCTCTAATGCAGCTGGCTATAAGTCAAAACTCTGTAATCAAAGTGTTTCATTACCAGAGCAAAACCCTGCGCCGCTAATGTGGCAGCTGATTTTCAGAGCCGAGAGTATTAAAGCACTTGTGAATAATCATCTAAACACACATGGTGGAGCCCAGCGGAGTTCATTTATACCAGAACCAATCCAGACTTCCGTGAAACATAGAGGTAAAAAGTCCAAACACACCACAGCTGCCATTAATCATTACTGCTGTCAGAAATGAAAATAAGATATGACAGGGATTCTCCCGCTAATCTGCCAAAATGTGTGCACACCCACACGGAAATACACACACACCCTCACAGAAACACACTTACACTCACATGCTAGTGACATAATAAAGTAGCTTTGAGGCTCGCCGTCACTTTTATACCCTAACCCATACACACTTTCATACCCTAATCCATACACACTTTTATACCCTAACCCATACACACTTTCATACCCTAACCCATACACACTTTCATACCCTAACCCATACACACTTTTATACCCTAACCCATACACACTTTCATACCCTAACCCATACACACTTTTATACCCTAACCCATACACACTTTCATACCCTAACCCATACACACTTTTATACCCTAACCCATACACACTTTTATACCCTAACCCATACACACTTTTATACCCTAACCCATACACACTTTTATACCCTAACCCATACACACTTTTATACCCTAACCCATACACACTTTTCTACCCTAACCAATTCACAAAGATGTTCTGGAAATATGGGAAAAGCAACTTTCTTCTCTCCTGCCATCCATTCTGCCTATTTTTCCTCCTCTTCCTCTCTTTCTTGGTCATTCCCACTGCCCTGTCGGTCCACACAGGGAAACAGGATTTTCTATTGTACAGGAAAGGCTTTATCAGTGCCACATGAAGACTGGCTAGAGGTGGAATTTCCTCTACCATTCAGGCAATAGCGGGGCAGACCATCACGTCATTTACTACTCTTACACCAGCACAGACCCAACCTATTACACACAGAGAGTGGATGGAGCCTCAGAACTCACGCAGCCCACGCTAGTCTTTTCCAATTGAACACGTCACCTGAGCATGATGACAAAATGTTGGCAAACGTGAGGCCAGTGTTGTCTGGGGCCTGAGAGGAGCTGCCCCCCGGAGCAGAACCCAAGCCAAACAAACACAGGATTGCACCAAGTCTTCCCACAAACCTCAACCCACCTCTCATTTCCCGCTACACTGTTTTTTTCCCCTTCCTCAAACACACATAAACACAAATACATGTATACAAAAGTAGAAGGAAAAATGTACACAAAGAACATTCCAAGAAATGGACACGTTTTACCATTTTTGTCCAAATTGGCTTAAGAAGAAACGGAGGAACCCGCCTGCCCCGCTTTGGTGCCCCAGTCAGAGTGAGCTGTACAGTAGGACAGACAGGAGAGAGCCTGAAGACTAAATGGAGGTTCCCCTGGGAACGAGGTCCTGATGTGCTGCTGCTCGTTCTGCCACGGAGGCGAAGTCGACTGCTACGCCTGTGAACGGGGCCCTTTTATCTGCTAAGTTTTTGGGGGAAGGCGGGCTGTTTTCTCAAACAGCTCGGAGCCGAAAACAGCAGACTGCAACACACAAGACCCTTCAGACTTTGGGCCCCACTCAAGGCCTACTCAGCGTCAGCTGTTCGCCGGATGGCAATCAGATGAAGAGCTCAGAGAATTGCTGAGAAGAGGGGTAAGGAGAGCCTGAACAATGGCCCGTGCGTTGGGTTTGAACCCTCCGCTGTGAGCCGATAGAAACGCGTCTCTGCTCTGAAAGGGATGGGCGATTGTGTTATGTTCACCCTCTGGGGCACGCTGATCAACATATGGGAAATGGGGCTGCTGTTGAAGTCATATTGAGCTAAATGACTAAAAAAGCTCATTTATTCTGTAAAGAAGAAAGAAAAAGTCCCACAACCCCTCAAACCCCAGTGACGCCAAGGCAGAGGACAGACCCTACGCTCGCTGCTCTCACGCACACTCCCTCACTCATTCTACCTCACCAGCTTCGGCCACAGCATGGCTTTAATGCAACAGAGGAATCGATAGGACTTAATTTAGCTATCATTGCAGAGTAATGTGTCATTTTTAATGGTGCTGGCACTAAATTAAATTCAAAGACACCTCAGCTAATGGTGTAAAAGGGAACAATATTTTGCTGTGATTTGCTGCCCCGTGGATTCTGTGTGGCTGGATGCTGAGATGTAGATAGAGATTTGTTAGCTTGGCTTTTAAAGAGCCAAAAAAAGAGGACTGCAGCACTTAAAGTGACCTCAAATTAATAATTATAACAAAGCAGACGACACACAGCATTTTTAACACCTGCAAGTCACTGATTGTTCTCAAAGCTGTCATCAAAACACGAGCGAGGATATCACAACGGCAGCGTTTCAACTTTGCACACTACACAAGACAACAAAAGCAACAGCCTCTCCACCCCATGAATTATTTAGAGGGTCTCTCTGAGCATCATCAGACACCATGCAACACACACACACACAACCATTTTGTCGCAACCCCCGTGGGTCTGATGAAGTTCAAACAAGTTGCAAAAAAAATAAAGGAAAGGGGAAAAGGGAAACAGAGTGTGTCACCCAAATCGTCTCCTTCAAATCTACAGGAAAAATAAGAGAAACAGCAAATGCCTCAAGCCCATGTGACTATTCCCTGAAGCTGGGCATAATTAGGAGTCAAACATGGTTCACTCCATGCTCTTCACTAATTGTGTTAAAGAGCAGTGTTACCAGGAGGAAGTAGAAGAGGAGGAGGAGGAGAGTGCTGGCAAGCAAATACACACGTATGTGCAAGCAGAAAAAGTACACAATAGGATGTGATGGAGGGTAAGACACAAAAGAAGCACGGTCTCGAGGGACAGCCTTTTGCTGGGCTTAGCAACTGGCGGCTGATAATACAGGTTGTAATTAATATAAAAGCAGGAGACAATATGGGAAGGAAGGCTGGTGGTGCAGCCAGGCCACAGGAGAGCAGGAGAATGCTGCCGCCTGCTCCCAGTCCCCTGTTCCTCATTTACAAACACCTGCCTGGAACAATTTCACTCCCCTCTCTGAACTCTGCCTACATCCCTAGGAAATTCAAATAAAATTGATTTAGCAGCATCATTGAATTTCACTCAAATTCCCTCAGAACCTGCAGGAAGAGGTGCGGAATCTGTGTGTGTGTGTGTGTGTGTGTGTGTGTGTGTGCGTGCGTGCGTGCGTGCGTGCGTGCGTGTGTGTGTGTGTGTGTGTGTGTGTGTGTGTGTGTGTGTGTGTGTGTGTGTGTGTGTGTGTGTGTGTGTGTGTGTGTGTGTGTGTGTGTGTGTGTGCAGAACAGCTGACACACTAGAAACACACAGGACTGTAAATCAAAGGACAAGCTGACATTTTAAGACAAATCTTGCAGCACAACATAAACAAGGAAGGGGAAATAAAAGTGGTTTATTTATTTATTTGCTTGTAATTACACACAACCACCTCAGGAGCACCTCTGTGAAGACTTGAGCATTTACAACACCCTCAATTATCCAAAATATAAAAAAAGTCTTAATTCAGCAGCTAATAAATCACCACAGCGAGTTTTAACCGACTCAGCAAACTTTCTCAGGGAAATCACAATCAAAGGAGCCACATGAGCTAATATATCTCCAGGAAAGACAAAAATAATAATAGAAGGAAGATTTTTTTAAATGTGAAAGCCATTGTGATTCATGGTTTTGGCAAAGACTGAAAATGACATTTCCAAAAAAACAGAAAGGCATATAAATGTCAGCATAAAGCTGACAGCTCATTACAGCTTCTTCGGCTTTCCTTTTATATTCTTGTAACTATCAAATGTGGATTTTTTAATTTACTATTTAAATCAGTCATCATTGTATTCCTTTTATTTGAATCCAAGTGAAACGTTAGAGGTTTGTGTGATTTTAAAGATGCTGCAAAGCTACGAGTGCTCTCTGGAGATGCAACAAGTGAGCAGCGGTGATCCCATCTAGCTGGAAACAATTCTGCTAAGCAAAAACAAAGGAATGATGCAGCTTTTAAAAGCAGAAAGCTGCAGCTGAAAACCCCCTCCATGATTATACTGGCTAGCTTGGCCCAGTTTTGCACACGGTGATGTCCAGTAATTAGACAGGACCCTATTGAGCACCTTCAGCACCTTTCCTCACTCATAAAAGAAGCTCGGCACAGGTTTGTAATGAACTATTATATTTACTTTGCAACTATATCCAGCAGAGATCTGCAAACATGCATCACAAAATGGGATGCCCAAAGGGTTTGTTTCCCTGTCTCTCTTGCTTTGCAGCGATACGCGGCACCAAAACTATGGGAATGAGTAAAACTCGCAGAGGAAAGCCCTCCAAAACAAAAACGCCGGAGCCTGTAAATCACGCCGAGATTCTATGAAACACATCTGAAACTGTGCAAAAAAAAAGAAGTTCCTTCAATCCAGCCATAATGCATAAAAGCCTTATGCTAATATGTGAGACTGACTGAAGAAGCGGCACAATGGCACAAGAACACACAAAGACGAATTCATTAGAACAGATAATACTCAGACACCGTTAATTGTATTTGTCTCCCTAATTGGATGTAGCACAGCTAAAAAAAAGAGAAATTTTATTCATTAATTAGACAAGAAAGCAAATGGGTGACAATTTCACACACCAGCTATTTAAAACTACACAGCTCTGTTTTTATCAGTCTGTATGAAATCCTGCATCTTTTTTTTCCTTCTTTTCTAAAATAGGATAGGGTTGATGTGAGGAGGGGCGATGGGATGGGAAGGCTTGGGTGGGCTATGGCTGAGATAGCCACCGCCATGCAGCGACTAGAAGGGAAATCAACAGTGTCAGCAAGGCCTCATCCTGTTCTCACTATACCATAATCCAATCATCTCCAAGACACTGCTGCATTCAAGTGTAAATAAAACTGTGCTTATTATGCTCATACTGTCAGGTAGGAGGAAGGGAGAGGAGTGGAAGAGAAGGAGGCAGAAAGGGGAAGGCGACGTGCATAAAAACACACTCCTCCTGCTCAGTGAAGAGCCTCATCATCTCCAGAAAAACCAACTTTCTCCAAATGAGATGTAGCCCGGGGCTATATATTAAAAATGCATATCAAAGCAAAGGAAAAAATGGACGTGAGAGATTCTAACTAAATAAATTAGCATATCTAACTATCAAACTGCCTTCCTCTCCTCAATGAGACAAGGACAGAATTTAATAATAAAACAGAGCCAAAGACGGGTGAATAAATAAAAGAAAATAAAACACATCCAGCAGCAAAGTTTGGTTTAAAAAATGAATAATTCCTCATATTTTCTAACATTAATATGAACTTATTTGCACGTTTTTGCAAGTTCAGTTTAAACTTCATTTCTTTTATTAATATTACTGTGTAGCATTAATAAAAGCACCACAGCTCCAAAAACAAACAAGGAAATATGATTTCCTCTTATAAAGGGTTGGGGGGGGGGGGGGGGGAGTCTATATGCAACAAAAGTGAAACAAATCCCTTAAATCTTGCAGGTTTTGAGGCTAAAAATCAATAACAGCAGCATTTCCTGCAGCCTGCTGACATATTGACACATTTATTTGTCTAATGATCAAAATATTTTGCACGTGGAGCAATGACAAAGCTGATGGAAATTGGCTTGAGCATCAACCATCTGCCATGAAACCAAACAGGCCAGTGGATCTCATCTCTACAGTATAAACAACAGTATGCCTCATTTCTACTAGTGTTTGGGGGGAGGGGTTTGTAAATGACTCAAAGCAACATCTTCAGTCGAAAAATATAAAAAAATATAAAATTGTAACTCAGATCACCTGAAGCGACGGCGCTGCGTGCATCCCTGAAGGCGACGGGACAGCCAGACCCAACAGATGCATAACTCTTAAATCTGCTTTAATTCCTAATAGGCTTGGCCTCGTGCTGCACTGATATTAACCGGTCACTGTGTTACTCTCTTTTTTAGAAAGCAGCTCAGTATTACAGTGTCAGCTCGATCCACGCTGCAGGAGGAGGAGGAGGGGGAGAGTATTGCGCCAAAAACGCGCGGTCCAAACTGGAGGGATCGATTTGCGCATTTAAAGCTACTGTACTTCAGGTGCATATAATTGAATTCAGCGTTATGCAGCCTCCGGCCATAAAAGGAGAGAGGAGAAAGCATGGAGCAAAGGAACACACACGCGCGTACACGCACGCACACGCGGCAATCAATACAAAACAATTAAACACATTAACATCAACAGCAATAGGAGGCTGCCAGACGGACCATCATCTGCCTCGTGAACTTGGCATTGATGGGAAGGTCTGAGATCTCTCTCGGTGAGGGTTTACCACTTTCTCCACCTCTGCAGCAAAAATCCACAGCTTTACGCACGGTTAATATCGTAATTCCCACTGCTCCAAGTAGAAAGCTCTTCCCCCCCTTCTTTTCTTGATATTGACCTAAAGCTGCAGCTTATGCCGCTGATACCCCACGTTAACCTGGAGATAATTGCCTTATTTATTTATTATTATTCTCCTCCAAAGCGTGCAAAGCTCCACCAAAAAAAAGAGGAAAGGGGAGGGGAGCGATTTCCTTGCGCACGCATGTGCCCAAAACCTTGCAGCGCACGGACGCGTCATGCACACATGACTGCTCCTAATCAAAAGCCTAAAACAATAACTGAGTCTATTGTATCACATGCAGCTTTTGACCCCAGATCATCGATCGGGAGATTTCCCTCACACAGCAGAAGGCGCAGCAGGGTCACACACTCAAACAGACGCCCAGCAAAGTTGGGTTTACCAGAAAAACACCATGCATTCAAATTTTCATGAAAAAGTGGCGTTACTTACGTGATCTGCGAGGTTAGTCGACGATCCCGAAAGTTCTTCGTGGTCTGATTTAGAGCTGCCATCCCGCTCGTCAATAACTAGATCTATTGGCATTTTTCCTTTCAAACAGCTGATGTACCGGTGGCAAAAATTATCGCAGAGCTCATGCACCTATAGGGAAAAGTAAAAAAAAAAGAAAGAAAAGAAAAGGAAAATTAAAAAAGAGGAAACTGAACACCTTTTCCAGGATGGGGAAATGCTTCAGCCAGTCCAAGAATAACTCCAATTAGGGGGCATAATCGGCGGCAAGGAAACAATAGTGAAATTGTTGCAGAGCTTATTATTCTCCCGAGACCAGAGCAACAAGTAGAAAGGCAAAGAAACAACAAATAAATAAAATAAACAGCACACGTGGGATAATGAGCATGCTGGAACTGAATCTGCGGATCAATGCGCAACAGGATGATATTTTATATCAGCTACATCGATAATTGGATAAATACAGCATTTCACTGCATATAAATACACAAAACAAACTTCCCTCTCCTTTTCTATGCGTTTCCGGTTTGTTTCTAGATATATAATAACCGCAGTGCTCTGATGTTTAATCATTTCTGTCATATTTGGATGATGAGCAGGTGATTGCTGCCTTTAGGTGAGCAAATTAAAAAATGTACCTTTTCTAATTCCAAGAGGTGAAACCGTAATACTTGTATGGCTTGTATCATCTGAAAAACAAGGAAAACCATAAAGTTAATTAGCACATTTCTTTTATCAACTTTACGGAGGGTAACGAGTCATAACCAGAAGAAGTAAGTAGACATATTGGAGCTTAAATTGTGACATTGATCAGAATAAAGTAATTCTAATTGGTTAACGAGGACAAAAGCGCGCAGATCTGGGATCTGCGTATTTCCCAGCAGCAGAGAGTCGGTGGGGAGTTGCCGCAGTGTTAGGAGACAAAAAAGATGCACTTACCAAATTGTCCAACTCTGGATTTGATGAAAATAAAGGCTTTTCTGCTCGGACCTAAAATCAAACACCAAACATCAAAGTCACTACACATATTTGTTTAATTTTGTTATGAAGTTAAAATCCATAAATGAAACTCCCCCACTCATAATCTCACAACAACAATGACTAATTGCGGTGATTTCTATGATTAGAGCAGAAAAGCGTGCGCAATGACGCAGCCATAGCATCCTGTTTGTATTTGAATTCTCATGTTGTAAGGAGGAAATAAAATTGACCTGTTTGGCAAAGACTGCGATGTCCTCATTAAAGGAGTCTGAGGAGCAGACATCGCCGCCTGCTACGCCGGGCTCCCTCGGAGTACACGTCGCCAACTCACACTTCTCAAAAACCAGAGCGAGCAGTGGGAATAAAGGGTGACTGCAAGAGGGGAAACACAGTCTGAGTGCGAGCAGCTCCAGGAAGCCCGCTCCAAAACATAAAAACTCCACCTGAACATGGAACCGATCTTTTATAATTACGACTAAAAGGTCACGTGGATTATTTTTGTTCCATTTATTATCTTCTGTTAAGTTTAAACACTCATCATTGGAAAAACGGAGGATTTGTTCAGATATTACACGTGTTTATCTTTCATTTTCAAGATTACATCGTTTATTAAGACTCAAAAAGGCGAATCTGGAATATTTTACTAAAAATTAAGAAAAACGGAGCGTTTCTGACGATTATTTGGCAAATCGAGACTGACATTTCATGCAGTGGAAAGAGAAATAAAAACTGAACTGACACAGACGAGAAAACGTCACAGAAAATAAAAAAAGATCATAGACGAACAAAAAAATGTTGAATTTCATGTAATTTTTGTCAACCATCACAAACTGAGGCGCTCATGTTTTATTCTAAGGATATCAATAACTTTCACTCACAAATAAAACAAAGCTAATAATAAGTGTAGTCATGCAAATAAAATGTTTTTAAATTCAAATTAGAATTTTATAAATATTATACGCATGTTTCTGGGTTTTATGTCCTATGTTTTCTTTATTTTAAGGTGGTATAAAACGCGTGAACTCTCCCTTATTTACAAAAGCGTGCGTAAAGGAGATGAGGTGGATTTACTCCACTACAGCCCTGATTATGTCTGCGGATTATAGCACGTTCTGTGTGAGCAATAGCTGTAATCATATTTTAGTTTGCACTCATTCAAAAGAACACTTGTTTTCTGAGTTTCAATATAATTTCATAAAACTAAACGTATATTTGCAAATTAAACACAATCTGTATGAGAGAGAGTGTGTGTGTGAGTGTGTGTGAGGGAGGGAGGGAGAGAACGAGAGAGTGTGTGTTATTGCAAGTAATTCTTAAAATTACATCAAAAGAATTAAAGATTTGCAGATTAATATCTATTGACATCAATACTGATGGATGTCTGTAATTATTTTTGCGTAATTTGGTTTTCTTTCTATTTTTGTGCAAGTTTGTGTGACCTTCTTGCGAGGTCCCATATTATTTTACAAGCTCCAGGCTCATACTCTACTTACTGCAGGTCTGACGATGCCTTTGTACAATGAGTGTAAAATTACACATAAACAAAACTCCCCTAAGCAACAAAAGAGCTCCAAATTACGCCCGAACCTGCGCAAAACACTGTTTAAATTGAGCGGTGGGAGGAGGAAAGTCGAAGTAAACAAAAAGTTAGAGAAAGGCTGGTGGAACTTGTGGGGGAAAAACTATTTTGGATTTAGTTAACCTTACCCATAAATTTGATCTTTATCCCTCTTTAAAACGTCGTTGACAGCAGAGCCCATGCCGGTGGGCATTACGTTTGGATGCGGAGCGTGGGCTCCGTAGTGCTGGCTGGCGTGCAGCGGCGGTCCGTGGTTCAGGTGGTGGACCTGGGGAAGCGGCCGGGGAGCATGCGGGTCCCCGTACATCGACGCTGGGACTCCATCCATCCCGCCATAATGGGCCAGCTCATCGTACTGGGAATAAAAAAAAGTGATGATAATAAAGCAAAATAAAAGAAAAAAGGGAAGAAAAGTGTGCGCAGTTTTTTAAAACAAACGCGTAAAGTTGCAGAAAAAGCATGCCGACTCAGTCTGAAAACAAGCTGTCTCGTATTAGATCTGCTCGGTTTATTACCAGAAACATAATAACTTAGAAGCCTTCTTCTGCGCACAGAATTTTGGGTGAAAACTGTTTGGAACCTCCTGTGAAACTGCTCCACGACTGTCGCGGAGGCTGTCGGTTAAAAAAAGAGAGCAGAGGCTGTCACGTCTCCTGAAGAGCGAGAGCGCTGCAAAAATGTCAAAGAAAGCAGCTCTGATAGGAATACTTCGTCATTTCGCCAGCACCCGACCAGAACCCGACCGTGCGACGGCCACCCTACTTTGGGTTTGAACAGGTAAAGCGTCGGAGATTTAAAACCTACCCTTTGCGCCATCAGGCTGCGCTCCAATAAACTCCTGAATATGTCCGTATATTTAATATCCCAGTCCCGGATAGAAAGTGATTTAGTAGCAGGAATCCTCTTTCAAGCAACTTTTGCGAATTCTCCTATTCGCCAGTCTGGTTAAGTTGAAATCGTAGCATCGGGAAGTTTTGCAAATTTTCTTGTTTTCCTTCTTTCCTTGGAGAAAAAAAAAGAAAAAAATGCGCCAAAGTGAAGGTTACAATCGGCCCATCAACAACCTGCATGTAACTAAACTGTCGTGTCTCATGGCTTTTTGCCACTCCAGCTGTCAATCAAAGCCAGAGGTTGTCAAGGTAATGAATGAATGACGGTTGGTGATGATGTTCAAGAGGAGGACGAATCTTTTTAGTCCATTTTCATCCCGCAAGTCCGCGTCTCCTTTAATGCCTCCAGATCGCAATCTTGTTTTATTATCACTGTA
This sequence comes from Nothobranchius furzeri, assembly GCF_043380555.1. Taxonomy (NCBI): domain Eukaryota; kingdom Metazoa; phylum Chordata; class Actinopteri; order Cyprinodontiformes; family Nothobranchiidae; genus Nothobranchius; species Nothobranchius furzeri. Next base: position 26,381,028 of record NC_091758.1, read on the forward strand.
GGAAAAAAGGAAGAAGGAAAAAGGTGTAGAAATTAGAAGTCTGCGATTCGGATCTCTCCCTTCTTTCCCCCGTAGGTATTTCGTCTATCTGGCGAGGCTGAGATGAGTGAGTGTCAGCGAGTGTTGGCAGGTTGGCTGCTAGCTTGCTTATAGAAACAGAGTCAGTTCGCAGCGCTGAGCGGTGGGCGAATGAAATGACGGATCCCGGAAGTAGTGGTGGCCATAGCCAGTCCTACAGCAGCTCCAGAGAAGAGAGAGGAGAGACCATATCTTGTGATATGCAGAGTGTATGCGAGGCACAGGGACGGCTTCAACTCCACACTGGGGGTAAAAAGGCTAAAGCAGCACAGCTCCCACCCTGTTCACTCGTTTTTTTCTTCCTTTTTCTTTCTTTCGCCCAGAAGAGTCCTGGAAAAAAAGAGAGGAGATCGGATATTTATCCTGGGAATGCTTCGAGTTGAACAAAACACAACAATGAACACGAATAGTTACTTACGAGTAAATAAATAGGAAGTTAATGGAATTAAGATGTTCTTTAAAAGCGAAATTACGCACGATTTTGCGCACAGGAAATGGCACAGTCTGACACAAGCAGAACGATTCCAGGCATCTGCGGCTACATTATATGAATGTTGAAGTTTTAATGATGCTTACTTGTTATCTGTTTTGTGGTTATGAACCCGCGTGCATACTTAATATCCCCCTAATCCCAAAATCTCATGTCTAATTATTGCTATAGTCTATTTTAGCAAATTAAACGCCACGCAGCACCCCTCTGAGCCCGGAATGAACTTTTCCAGGAGGAAAAAAAAAGCTTTTGTGGGGAAACTAATTTTCTGTGTTTCTGTCGTCCAATCCCCTCTCTTGATGGGAGCTCGTGCCTTACCTCAGAGTAGTCAATTATCAAAGCTCCCCGAGATCATCAATCATGGAGGAGGAGGAGGGGGGGGGGGGATTGAAGTTTGGAGGCGGAGCAACGCTCCGACCATTGATTCCAGTTGAGACTTTTTTGGAGCACTTTTACACACAAACAAGAATCAGGCCGTCTATCCCCTTTAACATTCAGCCCCATCAGTGCTAATATGCCATCATTGATAGGTTTGCACATAAAGGCTCCATTTGTAGTTGCATGACATTTTTGATGGTGGGGATTAATTATTCACAAGTTAGGATTAAGGTAGGCACACACGCAGGGGAGATGGGCAGTGGCTACCGGTGGAGGGTCAATAAACTCTCCCCACAAACAAAATACTAAGTAGTGTTGCTTGGGGTCGATTGTAGAGATAGCAGCTTTTTTCCTATCTCTCTCTCTCTCCCTCCCTCCCTCCCCCTCTCTCTTTCTCTCTCTTTAAAGGAAAATGATTTAATAAATGAAACCGCGACAACAGTTATGTTTGTTGGCATAAAGGGGGGTGGGAAGTGTGGGACTGCAGGGTTTGACAAACGGCTGTGTGGACATTTCAACGCGCAATACCCCGGGAAGGAGCTGCAGAGCTGTGCGCAGAGAGCCAAGACACTCACCGTCTTCAAGTCTCTCCATGCGCTCTGTAAACACAGCCAGCCCGGCACACTCTGCTCACTGAAGGCTGATATTTTCATAAGCTAAATGCTGTCGTTCGCAATGATTTGTTCGCTCACGCTTGACTTTTCTCTTTCTTTTTTTTAATCTCCCATCATCCTCATTTGGACAATCTTGGTAAGTACACCTGATGTGTTTGTTGCGGGTGCACGCTCTTTTGTCGACGCAGGGCGAGAAAAGGAAGTTTTAAAGGCTGGATTATTAAATATAGATCAAATAAATGTAAATTAACAAAGTACTTTTAATTCTGATAAAATCTACAACTTTAGATGATTTTAAACGATTTATAGAAGCCGTGACTTTTTGTTGTGGACTTATGTGATTTGCCCCGAAGGAGAGGGCTGTGAAGAGCGTGCAAACCAGGCTAATTACGCGTCCGGCTCCGTATAGGAACACCGTGTTAAACTACTTAGAAATGACTTCTAAACATGGGAACATTTCAAAATATTTATTTATTTATTTATTTTACTATTTGAGAAAATAAACAACCAGTGAATTGAGAATAAACTTGCTGAATTTTACCTTCTAATAAAATAAACATCAATAATTTTTAATCCTTTAATCTGACATGAATAATCTCTCTTCTAGTAGTCAATTAATTTTAATTTTTCTAACAAACATGTCGTGTGCCAACCCCAACCCCATCCGCAGACATGTCCAGATTTCCCGCAGATCTTTAGATTTTTTAATGCACCTTACTGATTTTTTTCACGCAGCCGCTCTTTTCAGGTGCACAGCCCAACTCCTGCGCGTATAAAACAAATCAGTAGATGGCATTACCAGGCGGTAAAATTTCATCTGGTGGTGTCAAATTGAGGTCAGTTTAGGGTTAAAGCGCTCGGTGTCCGTGTGGGATATGGCCAGCTGCGTTTGGATTCATTAAAGGAAAGGAGGGGAAGAGGGAGGGAAGGGATCCATTTCAAAGAAAACACTGCTGGGACAGTCACCAGGACAGAGATCCTCGGCATGTCACATCCTAAAGGTGCACCGGCACCGCCTGCATGCGCGCGAGCTGCAGCACTGAACTTCCACTCTTCTGTTTACTCTTTGCAGGGCCCCAATCCCCTCCTTTCCCTCCCCCTGTTGCCCTGCAGGGTTCGGTTGTTCACACACACACACACACACACACACACACACACACACACACACACACACACACACACACACACACACACACACACACACACACACACACACACACACACACACACAAGCCTGTTGCTAAATATGGAGAGAAACGCATTGTTATTTAATTCCCTCAAAAAGATCACTGATATCAAACGAGCTTCCAATCCTCTTAGTGACCTTAAACACTCCTGCAGAAACAATCGACGCTCAACCGCAGGAACAAATAAAATCGCACTAATCTTGTTTGTAACTTGCGTCTTTCTTGGCCCTCTCCGGTGTTTGAGATTATGCAAATGAGGAAAGCTAACGTATAGAGAGCCTGAGATAAGGCTGGATCACAGAGAGGCTGCAGGAGAGGCGCGAACGCAGAAAATCTGGGAGGGTTTGGTTCTTTAAAACAAAACAAAAAATGAATTCATTCAACTTAAATTAGAAATTTTGCAGATGTTAAAATTAAATGATCCTTTGGAATATAAAACACTACAAAATAAACAGTTAAATCAAACTTTCTAGCTTTATATTGACTTACTAACACTACATTTTAAATATTAAAAAGAAGAAATATATATAGCCAAAAAAAAAAAAGATTTCTTCCTTCATTACATCAGTACTCAGCATCTGATCTGAACTCCTTTTGACCCCCCCGGACTGAAATGTGCCTATAAGGTTTCAGAAAGTGGACCGAGCAGCTCAAATACTTGTAAAACTTTCGCGACTAACTGTAAATTCTTCAGCTCCAAAGCATCATTTTCTCCTCCACCGATTCTCAGAGTCTGGTGTCAGAGGGTTTGTAAAAAAAGGGAGGAGGGGGAGAAAGAGGGGAGGCCAGCACACAGAATGTAACTGTGGCCTTTTTTTTAACTCAAAGATGGAGAAGAAGGGAGAATGTGCGGCGCTCTAGCGACACATGGCGGCGGAAGCTGATGCCGGATTGCAGCAGGGCGCACTGCAAGAGAAGGCCCTGGAAAAAAATAATTAAACAGCAGCCACGAATGAAAAGTAAACCAAAACATCAACAAAAAACTGAGTTGTAAATAGAAATATTTCCATTTTAAGTAAAAAAAATGTCATGGGGAAATGACTGTATTAGGTCAATCACTATCATCCAAACTAATTATATTTATACTTTTTTTAAAATCAAATTCTCAAAATTAGCTTCTGTTTTCATTTCTTTGACCTGCTGATTATTTATGCAATAAATCTATTTTAATTGTTAAAGCAGTTTATTTGGTATACAATTAAAACACGTTTTTTTTAGTTTTATTTGTTTAGAATATTTAAATTTAGCAAATTAACGTTGTATTTCAACAACTGAGCTAAAAATGTAAACAGATTTGGATTTACAACTGTTCACAGTTATTATTATTATTATTATTATTATTATTATTATTATTAAACACTTTTTGTTATTGTTGATTAGATGAAGATTCAATAAAATATTTTTGTAATTTTATTCTATGAATAAAAACATCATCATTTAAACTAATAAAGACTTTGAAAATAAGTCGACTAATTCCCTGAAAACAACTGAGTTAACATAAAGAATAAACCGTTTTATTATTAAATTTGGGAAATAGTGCGTTAAAGTTGTTTAGTTTCTCTTATAACAACGCTTTGAAATAAAACAAACCATATAAATGAGTTTATTTCAAATATTTACGTTGATTCCACAAATAACTCGAACCAACTGGTCTTCTTTCCCCCTGTAGTATAGGTTAAAATAAATCTTCCCTCCTCACACTGAAGCTGTTGATGTGAAGTGTGTTTCGTCGCGTCTCAGCTCTGCTCGACTGTGACACAGTTCGCTCAGGTCAGCGCTGAGATTAGAGCCCGTCGTTAACGCCTGCTCAGATCCACCAAATGCTGATTTAATGAGCTTGCATTGGCTGTTTGTCCCAGAATACCTGGTGAGCATGTGTTTGTAGCTCCCTAATAATCCTATATGGCGTTTCCTTTTTACGCACGGGGAAACTGCGCAAACAGCGCATCCATGGCCTGATTTCTCAATTTTTTATTTTTTATTTTTTTATTCCAGGTACAGAATAAGCATGAGGCCTGCATCCACCCACATGTAATTGAGAGAAGTTTAAGTGGAGACCGAGAAACCGAGGAGTTAATAGCGGTGACCCTCTTGCTGTGCCACTGTCGCTCATCATTTATCAGGCTTAAGGGGCTTAAACAGGCAGCGCGGACCCACCTTTTATCACACATCAAACCCTCTCTGCCTTATCTACATTTGAAGAAATGAACGCATCGTTGGCTCTTATGCGGATTTGGAAACAGAAACACGTCCAATAAAGACGCCCTCCTCCGCTGATCAGAGGAAAAATGTCTCCAGGCGCGCGGAGAGACAAACCCAGCGGTTTAAGCCCTTATTAAACTGTCTTAATTCCTCCCTCCGCCTCATTTAAACGCCATCCTTCTGTTGTTTGTCCAGCATGGAAACGGAGGAACGGGAGCGCGGTGGGCGTCATGCTTTCAAAATGATTAGAATAAAATTAACCCCTGAAGTGCGTCTGTCCGGAGCGGCCATAAAAACCGGCTGTTTAAAAAAAAAAAAAAAAAAAAAGAAGGAAAATGTTGGTAAATCTTAAATAAATGATCTGGGGAATATTCATCGAGTCAAATATGGCGATTTATTTAATAAAATTTTATTTTGCCTGCAATGAATAAATATTTATTGTGTTGTTTTCTGGGAGAAGTTCGGGTCCATGCCCCACTTGTCGGCTCAGTGGATCCAGCTGCATTCACGTGGAGCGACGCAGTTTGATATTCCGGTCACACCAAGAGAGCAAACACGGCTTTTCTATTCAGCCCACGTCACTGATAAACATCTACAGCCGCCAATTCAAAACAAACAAATTCAAACGGCTAATTTAACTTCTAAATGTCTAAAGTTGTATTTCTTTATTTTTCATTTTTTTATTTGTTGTTTAGATCATTTATATCTTTATTTGCAGCATGTATAAAATACTCCTGGTCGTTTTAAAAACTATTTCCGTGTCTTTTTCATGTTTTATAATGTAAATATTAAAGTATTTTCAAATGAACTTTTGACTGCTGTTTATTTCTTTACACAAGCTCATCATTCACACACACACACACACACACACACACACACACACACACACACACACACACACACACACACACACACACACACACACACGCACACACGCACACACGCACACACACAGACACACACACACACACACACACACACACACACACACACACACACACACACACTGCTCTGATGGCGAGTTAATCAAATGACCCAGCCAAAGAGACAAAACCTATTAATTTGGATTATGTGCAGCATGTCCTCTCCCCTACATTCATCTGGCTAACTTTCCCCGTGTGACCTCGTGTTTACTCCCCTCACAGCATGACAGAAAAACCACGGCTCAACCTTCTAACAACACTCTCCACTTGTCTAAGCAAAACATTACGTCTCTTATCCGTGACTCCCTTCAATACCTGCAGAAAACGACGCCGGGCAAACAAATGCAGATGCTGTTTTGTTTGTTTTCGTCCCCTAGCTTTTTATTTTTTTTATTCCTGCTTATGTTTTCCCATTTCCATCTTCCATCCATATCTCACCTCCCTCCCGCCCTCCCTCTCCTCCTCCTCCTTTCCGTCCTTCTTTCTCTCTCCCTCCCCATTCTTTCAGGTTCTGCAGGAGTTCACATGATCAAGCACGGTACCCAGGTAATTACCTGGCATTGTCAAATAAAGCGACCACTGATTCAAATTAGGAGTGAAATATCAAAGAGCAGTGTTGCCTTTGCAGCCAGTACTTATCCACACAGGAGACGGAGAGGAGATCTGAGAGCTCGGGGACCTGCAGGGAGGCAACAACAACACTCAGCCTTCCCTTCCTAGATAAATATCACCAATGAGAGCAACAGAGCCCAACATGCCCAGGTTCACGTGTTTGTTTGTATTACACATCCTACTTATCCATTATTCACTGGTGCACACTTTAAAGTGGCCAACTTCTACAAGAGGGTTATTGCAACACAACCAGTCTGAATGAGTCCTCATGAAAATGAGCCAAACTCTTCTGAAACGTGCAGGGCTTGTGTTTGACTCTGCTCCTTATTGGTGCAGGAAGGGCGATCTCAGCGAACAGCGTCGCCACTCCTGGAATAAAGAGAACATTTGTGATCCCTTCGTGTTCAAACTAGACAAGGTGCGTCCAGGGATTTCACCTCAGCACACAGCGAGTCCCTGTAATTTGCCTTGCCACGTCTCAATGGAAGTTGAATTGGTTACACTTGGCAACAACAAATAAAATGCCTGCGATTCTTTAGTGAGTGTTTTTCATGGTTGGAGGCGAAATGGGGTTGCTGACGATATTTGAGTGTTTAATGCTATAAACACACACACTTCCCTCCCTCTGGCATATGGATGGCTCCCAGGGACACTTTGCATGTAAATATTCATACAGAGGATGGGATGGGCTATTAATTATTAAGCACAGCAAAGAAGTGTAATACTTCATCATTAACACATGAATCTTACTTTTTTATATTTGCTGAACATATAAAGGAGGTGAAGTGAGTAATAGTTCACAAAATGTTTTTTTTATGTTAAAGCTTAAAAAAATGGAGAATTCTGAGTTTAAGGACATAAAGGGGATTAAATATTGAACAGAACATGAGGGATATTTATGAATACACATATTTAACTCAAGCGGAAAGGAAAGTTGATGATTGAAGAGCACAAGAACATAATGAGCTGAGCTCGATCACATTTAAACCGTTGGGTTTTTTCATGAATATGGTGGAAGTTTGAGCCATTCCTGTTTAATGTTTCCACGAGCACATCCCTCCAGCTTTTCCCTCCCTCCTCCAAATAGCCTCGCGGACTTTGGTTCATGGCAGATTGTCACACCGTGATGGAGTTTGAGAGGAGCCACCAGCAAGATGGTTAGAAGTTCACACCAGAGCTTCGCACCGCGGACGAGTAAAGAAAAACCGATGCGAGGGAAATGAATAGAGGGTGTAAAAAGAGGAATTCTATGAGCCAAGCATAAAAAACGCTTCATTTATTTAGATGCATGGGACAATGTTCGCTTTATCTCACTATGAGGACTCCGTTTCTGTTGCAGATATGACATGAATGGCTTTTCAATAATGAGCACGAGGAAGAGACGACCTCGATGCAATCAGGTCTTTGAGAGTTCACATCCTATTGTGCAGCTGACAGAAATTAACCAGTGATCCACGTCACTTGTGTTGACATGACTTGTAATCTAAAAGGACACGTCCGTCCTACAAGATCCCAACGTCCCTGCCTTTCGTTTCATTTGCGTCACGAAAGGAAAAAACAATCATCAGAATGAAATAGAATTAAGGATTTCCCTGGCTGATTTGGTCTTTTAAAACCCAATTACACAAAAAGCATTGTGTATAGTAACAAATCCCTTTGTGGACTAGGGAACGGACGCTTTATGATGATCCAGTCATCATCATGATGTAATATTCTAATCAATTAGCACGGATGAGCTAATTGTCCAATCTCTCTCCCGCTAATTAACCCTGTTAATTCCAAGTGGGACAAACTAATGCTTTTTTTTTTCATGAAGAGGACGCACCAACGCAGCTCACGCTTTAGTGAGCGTGCTCAGATTCTTCAGTGAGTTTAGTTTCTCAATATGTATGAGCCAGATCAAAGAGAAGAGATAGAAGTGGGGCCTGTACGAAAAGCGGAACACATTTGAGATCCTGAAGATGCAAATGCTCGGGTTCTTGTTGAACACCGGTGTTTGCATAACATCAGTTGACACATCTACCAGAGCTTTTTCTGTGCCACTTGTGTACAGACTACAAAACACACTGTCCTCTGGGGTGTTTTATTTTAAAAGGGGCTCTTAGAGCTCGGTGAATCTGAATCCGAGCCATAACTCAGTTCTCATTTCCAAATTGCAGTGGGCTAAATGTGTCTGAAAGGGCATAAATGGATGCGCGTTTGTTCACGTGGATGTCGTAGGGTGTGTGAGGTGTGTTTTTCATGCTGCACTTTTATATTTTGCCCAGACAAAAGGCTGTCAACACTACCGGAGCTGTTATGTTGATTATGACAGAGCACAAGTTCACTCTGACTACAGACAACAATCAAATAGTGAATGAGATACTCCGGGGATGCTATGTAACTGTATCCTCATGTTTCCAGGGAGTTGCCTTTGGCTAGCGTGATGAAGACAAGAAACAATTAACGTTCTATGCACACAAGAAAACTTTCATAATCCATTTATAGTCAAAATAAAAGTAAAAGTCACTTTTAAATGGAAAAAAGAGCAACCTCTCTCAGAAGTTTGTGCTTTTTGCTTGTTTACCTGAATACAAAATAAAAAATTGGCCCAAAAATGTCAAATAACTTTTAGATTTGGGCTGTCCGGTCCTTTGTTCTGTGCTGTTGACACATTTGAATTTTAATACTGTTTTCACCTGACTCCATCTGCAGAAAAGATATCCTACATTCTCCTTTAATATTCACTGGTGGTTAATTATTAAAGGTATGTATTTGAATTATAAATATACTAGTTATACAGAAGTAGGCAAAGCAGGCATATAGCCTGGGGCTAAATTCCTCCATTACCCATTATTTTCCAGTCTGCCGTCTCCATATGCCTGCCTCCGATCCCGATGTCATCTCCAAAAACACCGAGGCATTCCTTTGTACTTACCTACCCCTCCCCACTTTGGCCACCCCAAAAAAGAAAAAAAAATCCTCTCCTCCATACATAAGTGGGCTGCTTCCTTGAAGTAGGATGTCACACTTGTCTTAAATATAATGAATCACCATCTTCAAGGCATCCCTGGATCCCAAACACTCCCCACCGAAACCTGCCTAGTCCTCCCCCGATCCGAGCCTTCCTACATGTCACAAATCATCCGATGTGGAGGGCTCTACTCTAAATCATTAACATTGTCAGAAATGACTGGGCCAAGGAGCGGGAAGGGCCTGGAGATGCAGCCAAGGCACACACGTGTGAGATGGGAATATAGGATGGTAAACAAAGACGCAGCCTTAGACCCTGTCTTCCCCTTTCCTTGCCATTCCCTTTTGCCTCTTCAGTGTTTTTTTCCTCCTTTTTCTCAATTCCTTCCCTCTTCCATGGGATTTCTGAACAAGAAAAGAAGTACAGTAAGAGAAAAAGTAAAGAAACTGTCAAAGAACTTGTAAAATCCGTAGCCTCTACTTTCAAAACTATTGTGGAGTTTTCCCCTGGAGTTTTTCCTAAAAGCCGTTTGTTTTGAACATTGCACAATAAAAACAGTGCTGTGAAAATTTTGGGATTTTGTCTCTAGACAGTTTGAGAATTTAAATAGGTATTTTGGAGCCACATTATTTACAGTGGTTAACTAAATGCAAAAGAAATCCTGAAATTCAAGCGTCCTACTTCCATTTAATGCCATACTTACCCAATGTACACTTCTTCCTATGCCGTCATCCATCAAAAGTATTACTAATTTTTCTTCAATTTCCGCAGCTCTCTTAAGAATCTAAAGGATGATTGATAACAGTTGAAGGAAAAGCACAGTGGTACTGTTTTTAACCTTGCTCAAGTCATTAATCTGCTTTATACCCATGAAGGTAGTAAAGGAGACAATGAATTAGTCATTAAAACGCAGGTCAGTTTATTAGAATTCCTGATTGAACTGTAAAATGACTTCTCCTGAGATGCTTGGGCGAAAGGAAAGAATCTGCAAATCCAGGGAGGGAAAAAAGGAGCTGAGGGAAGCAAGATGAGGAATTACTGCATGAGTGCATTTCTGCAGGAGGAAAATGACAGCGGGGTGCATTGGTAGCCATTGCTGACCTGATGAAACATTAGCTAATTAACAAAGAGAGAGAATCCGTGCATCGTCTGACCAGAATAATGCCAAAAAGATGAGATCAAAAGGGAAATTTGGATCCGTCTAATTGTGGAAATGAACTGACCAACGCATTGGTGGAAGCCTCTTTGTGTTCCTTTTATTTAAAAATATGTTTTTCTCAATGAAACATGACTTTGACACCATTTTCCATCACCATTGAACCTAAACTTTTTTTTCTCAACAAAAGCATTTAAAAGAAATCCGTATATAATAATAATAATAATAATAATAATAATAATAATAATAATATTTTCACAAAAAACAATTACAATAATAATAACTGAAGGTAATCGATCCCAAAACAGATGTAAAAATTTTACTAAGACAGTTGCTTTATGCGAAGGATGTACATTTTGGGGCGACGGTGGCACAGGAGTTAAGTGCTCGCCCCGTAATCGGAAGGTTGCAGGTTCAAGCCCCGCTCAGTCTGTCGCTGTGTCCTTGGGCAAGACACTTAACCCACGTTGCCTGCTGGTGGTGGTCGGAGGGACCGGTGGCGCCAGTGCTTGGCAGCCTCGCCTCTGTCAGTGCGCCCCAGGGCAGCTGTGGCTACATTGTAGCTCATCCCCACCAGTGTGTGAATGTGTGTGTGAATGGGTGAATGACTGATTGTGTTGTAAAGCGCCTTGGGGGGGGGGGGGGGGGGGTTCAGGACTCTAGAAGGCGCTATATCAAATACAGGCCATTTACCATTTTGTGCCTGACAGTGACAATATGTGTGTTAGCTTCACTTTTAAGAATAAACGAGAGCGTGTGCTGCACCACAAAACAAAGTCATGTTCCAATGCCTGAATAGAGGGTCACCCAGAGTCTCAAAGACAGTGGATTGGATGAAAATAAATATGGTGCAATGAACACATAAACTGAGTCATGGAAATCATAAAAAAGTGTTAACTCATTGTATTTAATTTAAAATAAAAAATAACTTATGAGAAAAAAGATTTTTTGTCTCATATATGTTTCCAAAAATGTCTAAATCAAATACAAATGTTTACATTAACATGTTGACACTGTTTTTGTCCCATTTGCTGTCCTATTTTATCACTTCCTTTCTCATAGTTACAAGCAGCCATGTGACACTTGACATATGCATTCTCAGGCACGTAAACATCTTACTCCATTAAAAGCCGTTTTTTCCCACTTGTGTAAACTCTGTTTCCATGGCAGCAAACAGAATTCTGTTTATTTATGTAAACAAGTGTGTTTGTGAATGGGATATGAAGACCAATACAAATAGCCAGGCCTAAATGAGCTGAACAGGGTCGGTGCAGATGTGGAATATTCTCTTATCATCGTCCATCACTCGCGGCATGTTGGATGGGTTTTAAATTTCATAAACAGTGTTTATTTTCTACGCTGCTTGAACCGTGAGCCCTTTGGATTGTTTTGAGACCAATCACCGCCTGAAGGCTTTTCAAGACCTGATTGCATGCTAACCAGGAAGGCCACTTATCTCAGTGGTGGACCTCCGAGGAGGTGGAAGGGCTCTCGCCTGAATGTTTTGTCTGTGATAAAACAAGTGAGATGCATTAGTTTGAGGAATGTCTGAAACAACCACGCCAGGTGTTGTGTTGCCCACGGGCTCTGGCTTATGCTGTGGTGATTTCTTGTTTTCAAGTCATGTCTACAGAATGTCATCCCCGTCTGTCTCATTCACTAACTAAATGGAATTTTCATTTCCTTGTTTGTAAATGAGCCTCTCCCTCTGCTTTTGTTTGATATTTATTTATTCGGTTTATGTGACAGGAGCAATGCACATTTATCAACATCTCAGCTTTCACGTCACTGTAATATGTGTCAGACCCTCTCTCTCCTCCCTCCTTCCTCCTCTCAGTCATGCTCTCCTCTCCTTCCCTCACAGAGCAGTAGCCTCAGAGTTGCTCCAATCTGCAAATCAGCACTGTAACTCTAATGAGTAAAACTGCTTATGAGGGGGATCGGTTTCCGATGGTGCACCCGATGATAAATGTGCTCTGACAACGTCTTTCCTCAAGGAACTTTGCAACGGGGTATGGCAGATTTGTGAAGCCATCTCCTTAAAGATGGCCGCCTCTCCACTGCAAGGCTGGCATTCCAGAGAGCGAGATATGAACATGAAGGTGTGAGCATAGAAAATCAGGAAGGTACAGAGTGGCATGTATCCCATGTTAGACTTGTTGAACTTTAATGGAGACATATTAGCATTTTTTTTTTCTTAAAGACAAAGTTCACTCATTTTTTTCAATACATTTGCAGTGGTCTCAAGTATAAATAAATGCCTTGTGAGTCGATCCATGAGGGAAAAAAGCTCTGGCACTCCTGTTTCAGGAAAACAAAAGAAGCCAGAGGAGAAGTGAGCAAAACACATCAAGATTTGGAGTCTTATTTCCTGATATTTCAACACGTTCTCACATCTGAAGCGGCTAATACAGACGACCAAGCGTTTATTTCTAAGGTGTCGCCAGGGAGGCACTGCACTGTGCAAGCATCGGTTTTCAAAGCCCGCAGGAAAATGCACATTTCATCTACATTTAACCTCTAACCTCTTGCTAGTTAACCTTCCCCCCCACCCCCCCACCCCCATCCTAACCTTAACCCAGTTTCTCATTCTTGTGAGCTGTGTTTGATTGGACGACACAACTAGAAACAAAGTTTTGCATGTGCAAGTGGGTTATGGTTAGGATGGGGGTGAGGGGAAGTTAAATTCAGTGAAATCACCATTTTACCGTGGGCGTCGGAAAGCGACTCTCCCAGCGCGTCTGAAACAAACGCTGGGTCACCCATCGTCAGTTTTAGTTGCTTCAGGTGTGAGAATGTGTTGGATATTTGGACATCTCGACTCTAATTGGCAAACAGCAACGTGACTCACTGACACTGTTCGCTTTGCAATGGTGATGTTTTAATTCCACCAGTCACTCAAGCCCAAGGGAGCTCGATCGTGTTGTAGAGTTGCTAATGCTAATGGTTAGCAACTACTTGTCGAGACGTGCTCTGCTCTTTCCTGGACTCTAAATCAACAAAAGCCTTCCCTGTCGTGCGCCGATGGGTGAACCATGAATGCTTATTTTCAATGTGACATTAATCTGTCTGGCTTTTCTAATCTGAGTGTTTCCCTGTCTATTTTCTATTGGTGGATAATGCAGGAAATGAGGGTAGAAGAATATTTCTATGTTTAGCCTACATGAAACTCAACGTGACCAATCGTATTTCATAAATAAGAAGTAAATAACAGTTTTTCTGTGAATTTGGTCTGCAAGTTACAGTCGTTTTATGGTCGATACAAAACATGTTTATAAAGATATTTGCATTAAATCCCTCTCACGTAAATTGATTTCAGCTGTTTTATTCTGGACATTTTCAGTACCTTCCAAAATGAGCCGTTTCAGGGCTCTGTCACTTTAAGAAAAGAAGCTGGAGCGCTGTCATGAAATGTTTGCAACCAAAAAGATTAAGAAAAGGTCAGAGCTCTGCAAAATCCGGGACTCTCTCTTTTCTTCTGGTGACAACAGCTGGTAGTCGATGACAAGGCAAAGGTTCTGTCTGAACCCAAAACCTTACAAACGTTTCTCCTAAGTGTGGGGGTAGTGGTAGGTCTAGCCCATCCAGTAATTTTGGGGCAGGAAATTCCCATTTTACAGGAGTTGATTCAATCATGTAAGCCAGTGTATGTTGTAACCAGACCTCTAAGCAAAAATCAAACTTTAGTTGATGGGGATGGTTCAGATTCTGAAAGTGTCGGGGACAAGGCAGAACCAGGCCAGCAATGGGGTTCTGGGGAAAACGATGAGCAACATTCTTTACATGAACTTCCTTTCTTTAACTCAGAGCTCCCTATAGAGGGCTCTGTTAAGGCCAAGAAGAGCATAAAGCAAAGACGGCTACTTAAAATGGCTGGCACAGTTACACACATATCTCTGGCAGAAAAATGTCTTACAAATTGTCAGTACCAACCTACCAGGCCCAGAAAGGACTTCACCTGCTTCCTGGTGGTTGGCCTTGCTGCTGCTTTAATTGCCTCAACCTTATCTTTTAGGGGCTTAATTACACCTCGCCCCAGAGTACGGCCCAAATACTGGAGCTCCTTCCTGGCCAAGAAACATTTTCTGGGATGGATGGTCAAACCTGCCTCCTTTATTCTCAGTTGGCGGCAGAGGTGGGATGTGGCGCTGACGTCAAGTGCTGTCCAGAAGGAGTAATCATGGGTCCAAACCAGCATCCAACGTCCACCCCTTCCCCACTCAGGTTGCTTTGAGCTGAGAAACTCAGATACCAGGAGGGGCTCAGAGTAGAGCTGCTGCTTCTTCAGCAGGACTTTTTGAATCAGCTTGTTTTGGGAACCTAATTAGTCACAAAACATCTTCTATATGTATCAATTAGTTTCATGTATCTTTATTTTAATAGCAAGTTTGTCACCAACTCTTCTCTTTGTCTCACACACACACACACACACACACACACACACACACACACACACACACACACACACACACACACACACACACACACACACACACACACACACACACACACACACACACACACACACACACACACACACACACACACACATGTCTGGCTTATGTAAACAGATAAATTCCAGAAGCCCACCATGGTGCTAAATAATTTGATGGGAAATTTATCTTTTTGAATATTTTGCTAATTCCAGCATCACATATAAAGGCCCTGCAAATATTTTGAGTTGTTTTGGAAATGTTTCATTTGTTAGGTAACTTCAGTCATGTGCTTGTTCCACTTACCACTTACTTTCAGCTTACCTGAAGATTGTTCTGGATTATACACTCGTTTGAACAGATTCTGTGTGTTAATCTACTATGACTGTGTTGGGGTTAGGGTTGTCACGGTAACCGGTATAGCGGTAAACCCCGGTAAAAAAGTTGACAATAAAAATAACCGTCCAGTTTTTAAAAAACTAAATTATCTCGGTGGGTTTACCGTGGCCGCGGTTTCGGCGCGGTGACCCTTACCAGCCACCGTCGCTTCAGCTGAAGTTTCCGCGGCGCGCACTTTTTAGTTTGCAACGGCACCAAAACTTTGAAGCTGAAATAATGGCCGAAGGAGGAGACGGCAGCGCCCAGGACATCCATCAGCCCTCAAAGAAGACTAAATCAGAAGTATGGGCATATTTTGGATTTCTGAAAAATGCTGAGGGGCAGTTAATAGAAGACGGCTATCCCGTTTGCAGAACGTGCAGGAAACAAGTGTCTGCAAAAGGCAGCATCACTTCGAATCTAATGGCACATATGCGTGACCATCACCCACGTCTCTACAGCCAGTGCAAGGTAAGTTAACATTAGCATTTTAGCTTAAATGCATGATGTGAGGACTTTTGGTTGAGGGAGAATGCAACGAGTCACTACATACTGCAGCCGCAGCGTCCTCTGCCAGCATTTAAACCGTGTCACGGACACCCTGTTGCTGGATGAAGCATCTTATTTGTTGATGATGAAGAGAAATATACAATTAGTTCCTTGTCATTGATTTGTTTACTTATTCAATGCCATTTATACTTGAACATTTGGATTTGATTACATAGTGTAGTAGTTATTTTAGTAATTTGTTTAAAGTGGCTATTTATTTTAAATACATATTTTTTAAGGTTGACTTGTACAGTGCTCAAGTCAAGTGTGGACTGGAGTTTTAGATTTTCATTTTGATAATGAAGAAAACAAGTATATGAGAAAAAAAGTGGTGTTTCTCTGATTTGTTTACATATTGTTTATGTTTTGAATGTTTGGATTTGTATAATTTAAACCTGCACTGACTACTGTAACAAGTTCCAGAAAAATAAGCTATGTGTTCCTTTACTTGTGAAAAGTTGCACTTTTGCTAAGACTTTGTGTTATTTTAGGTTTAATAAACACTGTTAAACCTTTTCAAAACTATTTCTGTTTGTGTAGAACAGGACTATCAATGCTTTCTGAACATATGCAACACCGTTTAGAAAATACCGCGATAATACCGAAAACCGTGATAATTTTGGTCACAATAACCGTGAGGTTAAATTTTCATACCGTGACAACCCTAGTTGGGGTCATGTCTCAATAAAAGCCTCATGTCTGAACTGCGCTCAGTCACATAAACAGACAGGTATGCTGTAGCAGTGGCTATTAATTTAGCATTTAATCGGTTTTCAGTGGCACCTGACAGATGACTAATGTTAGAAGTGCTAGCAGCAGCAGCTGTGGTGTTTTAGTTATTTATTATTTTCATTGCAGGATGAAGTCTGAATGAGGACCATCAAGTGGGTATGTTTTGCATTAATTTAATCAACCTTGCTTAGAACTTTATATGTTTTTAAATCAAACTAATATTGTTATTAGATTCAGTTTTACCAAATCACAACTAATGAAGTAGAAAAAAGAAGCAGGGATTGAGTGGGGCTACCGTTCTGGTTTGTTGCAGATTAATGCCAAGCAGAAAAAAAGGCTCCGCCTAATCTGAGCAGCAGTTAAAGCCGGGCATACACTGTGCAACTTCTTCACTTTTTTGAGCCGATTTTCCACTCGTGCGAGGATCCACAAGATTGGGGCGAGTTTTGCGCTGAGTGTCGTGTAGTGTACAGTGGGTTACGAGAGGCGATTAACACCATGTGACCATCTATTGATCAGCAATCGTGAGCTCGCACGGACTTCTGGAGTGTTTGGTATTTTGCTCGTTCCTCGTGAGGGTTGAAGCGGCGCAGCGAGTGGCAGTGACCCAAAAAGTACCCGAACCACTCACGGCGCATGCGTAAACATGCGTCAACACCGCTCACCCGCTATTTCCTGAATAACACACGTTGTTCATTTCATTTCTACATGTTTTTTACATACAGTGACAAGGATTGTCAAGAAAGCGTGTTTGTCGTGTTCATGTCAAATTAAACTGATCACAAAACACAGATTTACTTTCTTTATTTCATTTTCCTCATCCGACCTCCATAAATCCCAGTGTGTCCTCCTGCAGCACTCCCGAAGGACAACAGGCAAAACAAGACAAAAAAGTCTGATGTGTTGTGTAAAAACTGCTATTTTTAGCATATTTTAAAGTGTGACTTGTTGCTACCAGACGTACAGTGTGGGCAGTCAGGTCGCATCTGAGAACTGGGTCATACAGTGTGAGCACATGACTCATGCGATCTGCCCTTCGAGGAAGTCGTACAGTTTGAGCTGAAGCTGAGTGCTACGAGTGAAAAAGTCGCACAGCGTCCACCCAGCTTTAGAGAAGATGTTTACCCCACAGTTAGCACCCAAGCTGCTAATGAACAAGGTGTGTGGCAAGCTGCTGCTGGCTGATTTTACCCTTGTCAGTCAGAGGCTCCAGCTGGTAGGTAGGCATGAGAGTGACACAACTTCAGCCAGCCAATCTGTCCATCTGTGGTCAGTTCAGTAAGCTCAGCACGAAACGAACCTCAGGGAAGCAGAGCCGGGAAAAGTGGTCATCTCCACGCAGACAACTAACACATAATGCAGATGTAAATACGATGACCTTACCTGGGCCAGACCGAGCTGACCAAAGTGTAAATGTGGCTAAACATGGCAGAGGAAGAGCATGTTGCGGACTTCTGTCACCTCTCTTTCTGATTGGCTAAACGCCACATTCAACAGGCAGCATGTTTGTTTATCCCCAAAAGTTAGACCGAGGGTGTTTCTCAATGCCAAGGAACCTTGCCTTGATGTCTTGGCCCCGCCCCGGTTTCCTAGGAGATACGTCACCGGAAGCCGCCAAGACGAGTTCCAATGTTAATGTTCTACCAAGGCGTGTGTTCTCCGTTTGTTAGCTGTGTAGCTAGCTGAGC
This sequence comes from Nothobranchius furzeri, assembly GCF_043380555.1. NCBI lineage: Eukaryota > Metazoa > Chordata > Actinopteri > Cyprinodontiformes > Nothobranchiidae > Nothobranchius > Nothobranchius furzeri. The sequence goes on from NC_091758.1 coordinate 26,399,401, forward strand.
GAGGATACACGGGAGGTGTCTTGTAGCCTAGCCTTGGTCAAAAATCACCCAGAATACACCGCAGTATTTTCAAAAGGACGGCGGATTAGAAGCCAGCAGCTACTTTGGGGGCAAATTTCAAATTTAAAAGTAAGTCAACTAATTTAAAATGTTTTTTTTTAGATCCAAAGAAGTTATCTATGGTTGGTTAGTTGCTTAGTAGTTGTAGCTTTGGTGGCTAGCGGGTAGTAACTCACTTAAGTTTTTTATTTAATAAACATATACACAATTTAAAAAGTTACAGTCTTGTTATATACAGTATTTATATTGAAACTAATACACATAAAATATAACATTGTCTCTCGTGTCACATAACTTTACATAACCGTCGTGGAAGCTGCGGTCACGTGATGCAAGTCTGTTCCATTTAACCGTTTTCTTTGTCCAAGAAAGGACAGCGTCCTCGTAAGTAAGGCGCCTGGCCTTGCAAGACATGAGCCTCGCAAGGCCAGGCGCCTTGACATTGAGAAACACCCCAAGACTATCCAGCAAGTTCAAAAGCCCAGGTTTATGATCAGAGCAGTCCTAGTGGCCTTCCAAACACACCAGAGTGCTCATACCACACCAGAGTTATTGAGCTAATCATGCATGATTTGTCAGAAGGGGCGGGGCTGGTCAAAAATTGCCATGAGGTCATTATTTGCTTATTATAAAGAGGCAGCTTGAATCTTGGTGTTCATTAAATTACTGTAATATTTATTGGTTAATAAGTATTGATGTATTATGTTTATCAAATTGAAAGAAAGGTTCACAAAACCTTTTATCTAGCACAGTTTTTCACAAGGAGAGAAGATGTTGGCTGTTGTTTGTGTAACCGGATTACAGGATACAATAAGATAATTAAAAGAAAAAATAAACAAATGGGCCAATAATTAGGTTCGGGGAGAATTGGAGGTTGTTTAAGAATGACTGGAGTCACGGGTATAGCATGAAACGGTTTATATACTAAATTTTAATAATAATGGGAAATATAACACATAAAGATAACACACAAAAACAGATGAAAACAATCGACAATAGTAAAATGGTCGGTATGAGATTTGATCATATGAGTCACAAGTCAGCCGGCGTCAAGTCAAATCCCCACGCTTGGGGTGAAAGTCAGAGTCCGGTGGTGCGATTTTTTCCTACCACACCGTTGAGATTGTTCACAGAAGAGAGCAGTCTGCTCTTCAGTTACTTGAGATGTCCTGGTTCGTTCAGTGGTTAAGGCTCGCCATCTCCCTCGTCAGGAAGAAATCCAGTTCTCGTTCCAAGTGAGTGATCATAGGAGTCGGGATCAAACCCAAGGAAAAAAAAAAAACCCAGCCTGTAAACAACAGGACTGTTAGCGAGTTGGCATCGACCCTTCTCGTCACATCACAGCATAAAGTCTTACAGACTTAAACAAATGCTTCACTCTATTGGCATAGCCAATCATGTTTGGGTTCACAGTTCAACTAACATAACATCAATTTGATTGTCTATTAAAATAATTCTCAGTAGCTCTGGAAATATAATTACATATGACAACAATTGTTCAGCTCAATAGGCTCAGTTAGCTTCTATTACTCTACACTATTCGACAAGAAATACATTCATGACAACAAGGATACATTTAGTTGTGTTTCTATACAGCATTGTGACACCTTGTATATCAACGCGCTCCAACGGTTCCCTCCTACAGAGGATTGGTTCACTCTGTCGTCTCCACACAAATCGCATTGGTTCCAAGTTCCTAGCTCTTATTAGAAGGAGTCAAGTCCGCCTCTCCCTCTATCTATGCGGCACCCAAATCAGGGTTCTTCACGGCCTCGACCGTTGTTTTTTTTTCTCTCTCTCTCTCTCTCTAACCGCTCAGTCTTTGCTTTCTGTATCTGCGTGCTGCACAGCCGTTTGTCTCTCCTCTCGCTCAGCTGCGTCGCACGGTTTTATTTCGCGGAGGCGGGACTTATTTCTCTCAGCCAATGAAATTTCAGATTCCCACCTGGACCAATAGTATACAGCTTTCCTCTTCTGTTTCTGTTAGGGATGTTCAAGATTCTTGTTTTAACCGATGTTTAATATTAAACTCGTTATTTTAGTTATTCACCCTTCCAATAATTCATTATGAAATTATCTATTAGTTAATTAGATATCTATTAATTAGTATTGTTAATTTCCTTAATTTATATTTTATATTTTATCTAAATTGAGGATGGATCATATTAGTAAGCCAATTAGTTAATACCTCATTAAGGTTCTAGCTTCTGGGTTACATCCTCCCCCATTAAATATCATGCACGTCCCTGTGCATTGTTTCTACGGGGTACACAACTTCTTGAGTAAGAGAGTCAATAAAAGCTTTATTAAGTCCTTGGAAAAGGGACCTAACTACGGTCACTAGTGGATTGCCCAATTGAGAGTAAGTTAGTCTTTGAGGAGGCTGACTACTTCGTTCAGATCTCCTGACATACATCTCTGGTTGCACAGTATCATGCTCATCCGTTTCGGTTTGATTCTCAACTGAGACAGGACGAAGTGAGCTCTCTGTTTCCGACAGAGCTGATGAGCTATTCTCTAAGACTTTGGTCTTTTCAGATGTATGTGTCTGATCGTGTATGATGGGTTCAAAACTTACATCACGTTGCTGCGACTTTAGGACACCATCCAATTGAGGTAGGTTTGTGTTAGTTTCATCCCCCGTTTCTACGTCAGGTAAGTATACTTCGTTTTTTTTCGTTTTTTCAGGTAAGTATGTTGCTGCTTCTTTCACTCTTTCAGGTAAGAATGTCGCAGTTTCACTCATTCTGTCAGGTAAGAATGTTTCGGTGTTGATGCCTTTGTCAAGTAAGGACAATTCAGCATTTTCATTACCAGCTAAGGTTGGTTCCTTGCGATCCCCTGTGTGTAAGGATAGTGTGTTTTGTTGTTGAATATTATTTACCGGTCCTGAATCTGCTATGAGTTCCCTATTTGGCAAGGTGACCGCTATTTGATAGGATGGTCGGTTTAGCACTTGTGGAAGATCAGAGTGATAAAACTCATCTACCTCTTCGTCAAGTGGCTCATCTGGGTCAGGTTCTAAGGCTGAACTCTGTCTTGTATGAGGTCTGCTAGGTTTCGTAACGCGTTCTGTTTCATTTTCTAATGAAGAGAGAAAACCACAAGGCAGTAAAAGATCTCTGTGGAGTGTTCTGTTGGGTCCTTCTCCGTTCTCTGGTTTTACAGTGTATACTGGCAAGTTTTCCATCTGTTTGAGAACTATATACACTGTTTGCTCCCATTTGTCTGCTAATTTATGCTTTTCTCTTAAGCGAAGATTTCGGACTAAAACACGATCTCCCACACCTAGTGTGGACTCACGAATGTTTCTGTCGAACCGTTCTTTGTTCTTCCTCGCTGTTTTTTGAGAGTTTTTTATGACAATGTCATAACTCTGTTCCAGATGACTCTTCAGTTCTTTAACATACTGAGAATGAGTTATAGAGGGCTTGTTCAAATGCGGTAACCCAAAGGCAATATCTATAGGCAACCGAGGCTGCCTACCGAACATTAGCTCGTAGGGAGAGTATCCCGTCACGTCATTTTTTGTACAATTGTACGAGTGAGTAAGTGGTTTTACAAAATCGCGCCAGTGATGTTTCTCAGTGGCTTGTAAAGTTCCCAACATGCTGAGTAATGTACGATTGTACCGTTCAACGGGGTTGCCACGAGGGTGATAAGGGCTCGTTCTGACTTTACGGATACCAAGTAAAGAACAAAGTTCCTTGATTGTACGTGATTCGAAATCCCGTCCCTGATCACTATGAAGACGCTCAGGAAACCCGTAGTGGACTAAAAAATGTTCCCACAGGTTCTTCGCGACGGTGGTGGCTTTATGATCTTTGGTTGGGATGGACACTGCATACTTTGTAAAATGGTCTGTAATCACTAAGACATCTTTAGTGTTCTTACTGTCTGGTTCTATGGAGAGAAAATCCATGCAAACTAACTCCATAGGTCTGGTGGTGGTAATACTCACCATTGGAGCAGCTTTGTCAGGGAGGGCCTTCCGACGGATACATCTTTCGCAAGTTTTAACTTTGATTTCGATATCACTAGCCATTCTTGGCCAGTAAAAACGGGACCGAATGAGATCTGTCGTACGTTCAACCCCAAGATGCCCCATATCATCATGTAGGCTTTGCATGACTGTTGAACGTAATGAATCAGGCAAGACTAACTGCAATGATGTCTCTGGTCCTAATTGGCGTCTCCGGTACAGTAAATCATTTTGAAACTCAAACCGTTTCCACTCTCTCAAAAGGTTAAGAACCACCGGGGGTTCTGCAATAGTATCAGTTGGCGGTTTATTGTCAGTCATAAGCAGCTGAATGACTCGGCCAATGGTTGGATCTTTCCTCTGCAAGGAGACAAGGTCAGCATGGTTATACTTGGGCACAGCAAAGAAACTGTCACTATTGTCTTCCAACTGGAATAGGTCTGGAATGGCCGCTGCAGACATGGCAAGTGACTGAACTAAACCACAAGGAGAATCAGTCTCATCCAAGACCATGTGCTTTTGGCATGTTGCCTTCACTGCTTCGGCTTGAAGTTGAAGCTCGACTTCTTTGACAGAGGATAAAAGATGAGATCGGAACTCATCTAGTCGTTGGCATTCCTCAGTGAATTTTGAGTTGTCTTCAGGTTTATCATGCAGCCTCCTAGACAGGCCATCCGCGTCAACGTTCTGTGTACCTGCACGGTATCTGATGTCAAAATTATAGGTGGACAACGCAGCTAGCCAACGATAGCTCGTTGCATCGAGTTTTGCCGTTGTTAAGAGGTAAGTTAACGGATTATTATCAGTAATGACAGTGAATGTGTTCCCATACAAATAGTCATGAAACTTATCTGTTATGGCCCACTTTAAGGCTAGAAACTCCAACTTGTGCGCAGGGTACCTAGTTTCACTAGAGCTTAAACCGCGACTTGCATAAGCGATTACCTGTGTGACACCGTTTTGCACTTGGTATAGCGCTGCACCGAGTCCGGTCGTACTAGCATCTGTGTGTACTAGATATGGGAGTTTTGCGTCAGCGTAGCCAAGAACTGGCGAAGTGGTAAGTTTTTCAATAATAGTTTGAAAGGACTTCTCACAGTCTTGGCTCCAACGATTCCCAAAGGGTTCTTTGGGGTTCAAGTACTTTGATCTACATGGTGGTGTTTTAAAGTTTTTCCGTTTGGGTGGATAACCAGCCGTGAGAGATGTTAGTGGCTTGACAATATTTGAGTAATCTTTAACGAAGCGTCGGTAATAACCGGTAAATCCTAAGAAAGATTGGAGTTCCTTCAAAGTCTGAGGCTTCGGCCATGTTTTGAGTGCTTCCACCTTATCTGGATCGGTTTTTATGCCATCTCGAGATACAATATGTCCAAGATAACGCACAGATGTCTGGAAAAAACGACACTTATCTGGTGATAGCTTGAGTCCGTATTCTCTAAGCCGTTCAAGAACGTGAGAAAGTCTGGTTTCGTGTTCTTCCAAGGAGTTGGAAAAGACGATCAAGTCGTCTAGGAAAACTAACACTTCCTTCAGATTAATGTCCTTCATACACTTTTCCATAACCCGTTGGAAAGTGCTTGGAGCATTTGTTATTCCTTGTGGCATACGGTTAAATTCATAAAACCCAAACGGGCAAACAAAAGCAGTTTTAGGTTTATCCTTTTCACACATCTCTATTTGATAGTAACCTGACTTGAGGTCCATCACAGAAAACCACTGTGATCCAGCGAGAGCAGAAAAGGACTCCTCCAAGTTAGGCAGGGCATATGCGTCGCGAATGGTTTGCAGATTAAGCTTTCTATAGTCTATACATAGACGTACCTCACCATTCTTTTTCCGAACTACCACTATTGGTGAGGCAAATGGAGACTCCGACTCTCTTATTATACCGGTTTCCAAGAGGGCTTCCAAATGTTTTCTCACGGCTTCATAATCATGTGGATGGATCGGCCGAGATTTCTGTTTGAATGGGGTCTCGTCTTTTAAGTTGATGTGATGTCTTATCTGTTGTGTATGACCAAAATCAAGATCGTGGTGCGAAAACACATCGGAGTAAGTGTTAAGTTTGTTGGTGATCCTCCCTTTCCATTCTTCGGACAAGGGCGAAGTACCGAAGTCAAAACTGAGAGGAGGGTTTGAAGGTGAAGTCTGTTGCTGCGAACTACACGCCGCAAGTACTTTCTGATCACTTTTGTCAGGTTCTGGATATGGCATAACACGATCGGCTTTAACTAACTCAGCGACCACACAGTTAGTGGGTAATGTGATGTCATGGTTAGTTTCGTTTCTTAGTACAACAGGTACTTTGTATGGACCATGTGAAGGTAAGGAAATGAGGCAACAGTCTACAATTATACCCCCTGGTAGAGAACCATTGGTGGGTTGTTCAATGAGTGCATAAGGCTCATGCTTGTTTTGGCTGGGTTGCATAAACCCTTCTAGTAACAGTTTTTTATTTGCAGGGAGAACTTCTTGGGTTCTCCCTCGAAGCTTCACCACACCAACTCGTCCATCTTTGCTTTGTTTTTTTCTGACTGCTAAGGCTTTTAGCACGTGTTGGTACCCATAAGAGAGTGCCTTGGAATCAGGTAAGTTATTGGCAGACAATTGCTCATACAAAGGATCGAGTGTGTTTGTGCCAATGAGTAGTGGTGTATCAGAGTTTGAGCTTATATCCGGAACCACTAACGCAAGGGTAGGTAACTCAAGTCCAGACTGATCGAGCTCTTTTGGAAATGTGACACTTATCTCTATGTATCCTAAATAAGGAACTGCTTGACCGTTTGAGCCCTCGACTTCTAACAGATTACTGATGGGTTTAATTGAGAGGTCAGGTAAGTGTTCTTGGTAAAAAGAATTGGCAATGGTGGTTACCTGGGACCCTGAATCCAGTAAACAATTACATTCAACACTGTTAACTGAGACTGTAGCTGTGCATCGCCCACCCACTAATCTTTTGGGAAGTTTTGGCACTGAATGAGCATGAACTGGCTTGCAAAAAAGTCTCTCTGTCCTTTCCTTAGAGGGACTTGGTTCTACTTTAGCACCTATCTGTCCCACGATAGGAGCTTCTACCGGTTTAAAGGAGGAGACTGAGCAATTGGCTTTGACATCTCCCACTCGCGCTGCTTCTGTCTAAGAGCAAGTCTTTTAGTTGCAACTAGTGCTGGATTTGGCTCGTTGCTACAGCTAGAAGCTATGTGCCCATCTTCTCCGCACTTAAAACAGTATCCAGGCTTTGGTCTGGGCACCACTGCTGTTATCTGCTGAATCTGTTTGGGCTCATCTGGAATTTTAGTCCCCACACGGGGTTTTGACTCTTTTTGAGTTTTCTTTGCCTTTTTATCTGTGTTGTTAACCTTAAGCTGTGCAATTTGGCTCCTGAGCTCAGCGATTTGTTTGCGTAAGTCATCACAGTTATCATCTATTTCCAGTTCACAAGTGTTTTTACTCTGAGAGCATGTTGTTTGCACATTTGAATACACTCTAGTTCGTTGTGCCCCTAAGTGTTGTTTCATGCGTGCTGCTTTAGTAGCCTGTTTGTCTTCTTCAGTGCGCAGTTTGAGGAGAAGTGCTGTAAAATGAGGCGGGTTGTCTTTCTTTTGTTCGAGTTGCAGGTTTGAAATCAGCGAGCTGTCCCAACAGCCTCTGCAAAACTGCTTGAGCAGCTGCTGGTCGGCGTCACTGGAGGAAATTCCATTCCTCTGAATAACTAGGTTTAACAAGGTGTATAACCTCTGAAAGTAATCGGAAGGTTTTTCACCACTGTCCTGGTTTGTGTTTAAGAAGCGAGCAAAGAGCTCGTCGCCGTCTTCGACAGCTGCGTAAGCTGAATCGAGATGTTCAAGGTACGTTTCCGGGTCGGATTTTGGACTAAGAGCTTTAACGATGCTCGCTGCTGGGGCTGACAGACTCTCCACGATTCTTCGTACAATTTGGGACTTGGTGAGTGAAGGATCATTTATGCATAACACTACACTACTACGCCAAGTATCATAGTCAGTTTCAAAAGAAGGGTGTGGAACTCGCCCTGAGAACGGTTTTAGTCTGTATTGTGAAGTAGGCGGAGGGATAACCTCACTGCTTTTAACAATGTGTTCCACAATAACTCGCTGAACCTCAGGTGTGTTTAAAAGATTTGGTGGAATGCAAGGGTTTTGTTTTCCAGTCTCTGTAGGTGGACAATTGTCCTTTGAGTTGTTCATATAGTTAACTTCTGGTGTTAAAGGCAGGGAATATGTAACTTGGTCACTATGGAGCATTGGCTCTGGTTCAGTGACTGGTTCAGATGCATGGGTATCCCTTCCTAAAGATTCCCCAATTTTTGCCAGTTCCTCCATTAGAAGGTCTTTAAATGATTGATTGCTACGCGCAGCTATGTCCCTGAGCTCTGACAGATAGGCATCAGTGGCAGATGTGCTAGTTTCTAGACTGTACGCGCTGGCTAGGTCTTGAATATGGAAGAAAACATCTGGGTTCCTAGTACAAGGTTTGTCATAGGGTAAACATTGTTTCTTTAATTCCTTAACAGTGGCTTCATGTTGAAACTCCACAATAATCTGATCACAGTTTGGTAACTTAATGCGCCTGTTAACTGGTCCGAATCCTTCCATAAACCCAAAGACTTCGTTATCAAGGTCTGTATCAGTTAACCCACTGATTAAAACAGCATTTGAAACTTTGACCTTTTCTGTTTTTACAACTTCCATTTTAAAACACTCAAAAGTACCAATAATGCCAAAATGGCAAACCACTGTGACCTCCAGGCACTCTTATGATGTCAGTCAATGGTTAGCTAAGGTAACAACTCTACAATTCTCCTGGCTGGCTCGCCAAGTTTTATGTAACCGGATTACAGGATACAATAAGATAATTAAAAGAAAAAATAAACAAATGGGCCAATAATTAGGTTCGGGGAGAATTGGAGGTTGTTTAAGAATGACTGGAGTCACGGGTATAGCATGAAACGGTTTATATACTAAATTTTAATAATAATGGGAAATATAACACATAAAGATAACACACAAAAACAGATGAAAACAATCGACAATAGTAAAATGGTCGGTATGAGATTTGATCATATGAGTCACAAGTCAGCCGGCGTCAAGTCAAATCCCCACGCTTGGGGTGAAAGTCAGAGTCCGGTGGTGCGATTTTTTCCTACCACACCGTTGAGATTGTTCACAGAAGAGAGCAGTCTGCTCTTCAGTTACTTGAGATGTCCTGGTTCGTTCAGTGGTTAAGGCTCGCCATCTCCCTCGTCAGGAAGAAATCCAGTTCTCGTTCCAAGTGAGTGATCATAGGAGTCGGGATCAAACCCAAGGAAAAAAAAAAAACCCAGCCTGTAAACAACAGGACTGTTAGCGAGTTGGCATCGACCCTTCTCGTCACATCACAGCATAAAGTCTTACAGACTTAAACAAATGCTTCACTCTATTGGCATAGCCAATCATGTTTGGGTTCACAGTTCAACTAACATAACATCAATTTGATTGTCTATTAAAATAATTCTCAGTAGCTCTGGAAATATAATTACATATGACAACAATTGTTCAGCTCAATAGGCTCAGTTAGCTTCTATTACTCTACACTATTCGACAAGAAATACATTCATGACAACAAGGATACATTTAGTTGTGTTTCTATACAGCATTGTGACACCTTGTATATCAACGCGCTCCAACGGTTCCCTCCTACAGAGGATTGGTTCACTCTGTCGTCTCCACACAAATCGCGTTGGTTCCAAGTTCCTAGCTCTTATTAGAAGGAGTCAAGTCCGCCTCTCCCTCTATCTATGCGGCACCCAAATCAGGGTTCTTCACGGCCTCGACCGTTGTTTTTTTTTCTCTCTCTCTCTCTCTCTAACCGCTCAGTCTTTGCTTTCTGTATCTGCGTGCTGCACAGCCGTTTGTCTCTCCTCTCGCTCAGCTGCGTCGCACGGTTTTATTTCGCGGAGGCGGGACTTATTTCTCTCAGCCAATGAAATTTCAGATTCCCACCTGGACCAATAGTATACAGCTTTCCTCTTCTGTTTCTGTTAGGGATGTTCAAGATTCTTGTTTTAACCGATGTTTAATATTAAACTCGTTATTTTAGTTATTCACCCTTCCAATAATTCATTATGAAATTATCTATTAGTTAATTAGATATCTATTAATTAGTATTGTTAATTTCCTTAATTTATATTTTATATTTTATCTAAATTGAGGATGGATCATATTAGTAAGCCAATTAGTTAATACCTCATTAAGGTTCTAGCTTCTGGGTTACATCTGCTACTTGCTTCTGCCCCTCAGCTTTCATCATTTGGTCAAACTCCTAACAACGAGAGGTTGTTCACAACTGATGGTAATTTATAACTGATGCATGAGATCTGCCGTTAATGTAAACTGAAAATGTAAACGTGCTAGAATAGCACCAAAAGCAGACCCTGCCGCTTACTGTGTTGGATAAGAAGTTTTATTTTAAGTCACACATCATCTAAAATTTAGATTAACAGAAAAACTGATCATCTTCACACCTCAAGAGGATTTCTTCTCCACCAAACCCATTTAGTAAATTATATTACACATGATTTGAAACACTTATCCTTGGTTTATAAGGGTCTAATGTAACATGCACCATTATGGATGAATTTCTAGCAAACGACCCAACTACCCCGAACACTTTTTCCTTCATTCCAAGCCCACAGATGAGCCGAGACCCCGCTGAGCCAATGAGCTTCAACAAAACTGACTTGATTGCCAGGGATTTAGCATCAATGATCCTAGAATAACAAGGAGCATATTGTACCATCAGCACAGGGCTGCACAGCCGGGCCTGTTCCAGGTTAACAGGCTCTCAGACGCCTGGGCTCAATGATGGAGGTAATGATCTCATGATACAGCAATACAGCCGAATAGGCAGCCATATGCCTAGAGAGGAATAAAGAGGGGGGGAAAACACACAGTATTAGAACAGCTGGACATCTTTATGCATTTTGTCTAAAGGTGCATTTTGTTTAGAAACATTTGGAGTATTAAAAGCATAAATCACAGGATCAGTGATTTGGATTTCATTGTTAAAATGTTTTGAGAGTGCAATGTAAGCAGTTTTCTGGACTCAGCATTCGACAGACAGGGTTCTTTTATTTTATTATTTTTGTTTCTACTTGCAAGCATGCCATCATCACAAAGAGACCGCACCTTTGTTACATGGCAATTAGCTGGAAGGTTTATTAATAAATTGGGTTAGGGTTACCTGAACAATCATTGCAGGCAGGGGCGTCGGACTGGGGGGGAAAGGGTACCGTTTACCCAGGGCCCACTGCAGGGAGGGGCCCTGAGACAGCTTTGAATAAAAATGTTTTATTGTTGTTGTTTTTTCCCCCCAACTTACTTAATGTCTTAATAAACGTCTCTTTACCTGGACAAAGAGGTTAAGAAACAGAATTTCGCCTTAAAAATAATAACTGAATAATCTCTGAGGCATCTATCACCCCTTAAAAATGTGCAAAGTGGTTTAGTCCACACCAGCGGCCAGGGGCTGCACGGCCGCATGTACAGCTATGAGACATCGCAGATGCCGACAGCCAGAGCTGGAGGCAGGAGAGTCAGTCATGTCTTTTCCCAAGAAAGGGAAATCTGGCTTCCAGAAAAGAAAAGAAAAGAAGGAGAAGGAGAAAAAGTTAATTGAACAGAAGCAAGTATTGACTAGGTTCTTCAAGAAGGAAGGTGAGCAGCAGAACACAGTTTTAGCTGATATTAGCTAGCTCTCAGAAGCTGCATTCATGTTAGGTGTTCAGTGTTCATTTTTGGGAGCTTATGATAGACATTGTCCTCTAAAATATCATAAGCAAAACTTAAAAAAAAGGTCCCCACCCTGGATTGTTAGGGGATTGGAAAGGGCTTGCCAGAAAAAGAAATCACTGGATTTTCTAAAAAATCCAACAAAGGAAAAAGAAAAAAGGTATAAGGAATATAAAAACAAATTAACTACAATAATAAGGAAGCAAAAAAAGGAATATTATGATCAGCTTTTCCTAAAACACAAAAATAATATTAAAGGTACATGGAATGTGTTAAATAAATTAATAAGAAATACAAAAGAAGCAGGTATAGATATTCACAATAAAAATGGAAAGAACATTGCAAATGAGTTTAATAAATATTTTGTGAATGTTGGCCCTAATCTAGCTAAAAAGCTGCCAGAAGTTGACATTAACCATGAAATAAATAAAAATAATAATACAATGTTTTTGAGCAGTGTAAGCCAAAGTGATGTGATCCAAGCGGTACATAGTTTCAAAAGTTAAAAGTCCTTAGATTTTCATGGGATGGATATGTCTCTCATCAAGGAGGTTATCCATTGCATTATTGAACCTTTTACTTATATTTGTAATAAATCCTTTTCAAGTGGCACAGTCCCTGAACAAATGAAAATAGCCAGAGTTATTCCTATTTATAAAAGTGGTGATAAATGATTAGCTTGTAACTATAGACCTATCTCTTTACTGCCACAGTTTTCAAAGATACTTGAGAAACTTTTTGTAATTAGATTTGAAGCATTTACCAACAAGTTTGATCTTTTAAATGACCATCAGTATGGGTTTAGGAAGAATCGTTCAACCTCATTAGCAGTTATGGATTTGGTAGAGCAGATTGCAACAGCAGTGGATCAAAAACTTAATGTAGTGGCTGTCTTGATTGACTTGAGTAAGGCATTTGATACAATTGATCACACATACCTGCTCAAGAAATGTGAATACTATGGTCTTCGTGGTAAAACCAATCAATGGCTTGAAAGTTATTTAAGCAGTAGATTTCAATATGTTAATGTTAATGATATAGATTCACAGCTTGAAAGAGTAATATGTGGTGTACCGCAAGGCTCGGTGCTCGGACCGAAATTATTCAACCTATACCTGAACGACATATTTTCTGTATCGTCTCGGTTAAAATTGATTATGTTTGCAGATGATACAAATTTCATTTGTATGGGAAAAGATATGAGTAAATTATTACAAGAGGTTGAAAACGAATTGGATTCAATTAAAAAATGGTTTGATTACAACAAGCTATCACTAAATGAAAATAAAACCAAATTTATGATATTTTCAGGGAAAAGGGACAATGACGGTGCTAAGCTGTATTTAAATGGAGTCCCAATTGAACAAGTACATGAAACTAAATTCCTAGGTGTGATTATTGATATTAAACTCAGTTGGAAACCACACATTGAATATATCAAACGGCAAGTGTCTAAATCTATTGCTATACATTATAAAACTAGTGATGTACTAAATAAAAAAGCCTTGTTTTTAATTTATAGCTCTTTAGTTATGCCTTATTTGTCTTACTGTGCAGAGGCTTGGGGAAATGCAGTAAAACATGTGTTGAGACTGTATTTAAATTACAAAAAAAGGCGATTAAAATAGTTAATAAATTGGGATACCTCGAACCAACCCATTATCTATTTATTCAAACTAAAACGCTAAAATTAGGAGATATTATTAAAGTAAAATTCTTAGAGATTCTTCATAAAGTAGTTAATGATAATATCCCAAATTGCATAAAAGTTTATTTCAAACCAAGAGATGATCATTATAATCTCAGAGGTGTATTTATGTTTGAATGTGTAAAAGCCAGAACTAATGTGAAATCAAGATGTGTTTCCGTTCTTGGTGTGAAATTGTGGAATGAGTTATATGATGATTTGAAGAAATGTACTTCTTTACTAAAGTTTAAAGCAGGTGTAAAGTGTCACATATTTACAGGGTATGAAAAGTAAGTATAGACATTAATGAATTTTCATTGTGGATATTTATATTGGGGAAAATAAAAGAAATGTATATTGTTTATGTATCTTAGGTGGAAAATAGGGTAGGCTAAAATAAGCTTTGCTTCTGCCTATTCCTTTTTTGGTTTAAATTCAAATTGTTAATATTGTTTTGTTTGAAAAAAAAAATTTTATGTTAATGCTATAAACCAAAATAAAGACCGAAAGAAAGAAGAAAGAAAGTGTTAAACGCCTTTAGTTTCACCATCAAGATCAAATAAAAATTAATTACTGTTATCAGTGATAACACTAATAAATTTATATATATATATTAATCAGAATTATTATCGCGGGCGGCCGCCGCCAATTACTTTGTGGACCTCGCAGTAAAAACAGGTTCACTCTGTGTGGATATTTCAGCTCCTTCCCAGTCATGGACCAGGACAAACTTGGTATCGATGGATTAGCGGTAATCTCAGGAATGTGAAGCTGCCACTGTTTTTTGTATAGCATGATGACACTGGTGTTAGAGGATTGTTATTGACCTGGTTAGATATTTTAAGCCTATTTTAAATTTCTTTATATTTGATCTTGAAAACGGACAATCTTATAATTTGGCTGATAATGCAGGGATTATAAAATTTAGAGTACATTACATTCACAGAGAGAACCTGGTTTATTTCATGTCATATGTATTTAATATATCAATATATATCAGCAAAGCTTAACATCATGAACCATGACAGACATGACTGAAGAGCAGATGAAGATATCATGCCAGGCACTGATGAGAAAATATTACAAGGATCTCACAGCTGAATTTGAGAATGAGATGCTACACCTGAGAACAATATCTGGTGCCACATTTCCACACATTCAGTCTCCTCTTGAGCTGCTTAATGCCATCTACAGGATGCAATTACAGAGCATATTTGGAGAAGTTTGTATTGGACTGAGAATATTTTGCACACTACCTGTGACTGTTGCTGGGGGTGAACGGGCTTTTAGCAAACTGAAACTGGTGAAAAATTATTTGAGATCAACAATGTCCCAGGATAGACTGAACAGCCTAGCTCTTCTTTCTATTGAAAGCCAATTAGCCAAAGGATTGGACTTTAAAGATCTCATAAGGGATTTTGCTAACATGAAGACCCGTCAGTGGGCATTTACTGGAAAATAAATTCCAGGATTTTTGTTTGAACACATTGTTGGCAAATAAAAATAATTATATGTGAAGTCTGGGCATTTCACTTTTATTATGCTGGCATTTGTATTTGCTCAATATAGAGGTTAAACTAAGATCATATTTATTGTCTTGTCTTATAGCATGACAAAAAATGTGTAAGAGAGATATTAAGTAATTGAGCATGGGGGCCCACCTAGAAGACTTGTACCTAGGGCCCAGAATTGGGTGCTACGCCCCTGATTGCAGGTTAAAGTATTTGGCTGCTAGCAACAGAAGAACCTTTTGCTATTGTCTACAGAAATCTCATTTGGGTTCATCGAAATGGTGAAGAACTGATTAATGGTAAACAGAAAATAGCGGCGGACTCTATTACAATTTTGTGTTTTTGGACTTTTGAGTACATCCTCGTTCTTGTCTTCCTCATCTTATCCTATCTGGGTGTGCCATGACAGCATCCTGAGCAGAAAGGTCCAGGCTATTTTCTCCCCTATCACTTTGACCAGGTCATCTACTGGAATCCAGTGGATTCAAGCCTAGAGTTATAATCTCTCCAGTGCATCCTACACAGGCCCCAGGATCTCCGACCAGGAGAACATGCCCAAAACAAATCTTTGTCAAATGCTTCATACCATTTCATCAACTTGCATGGCAATTTGACCAAAATAAATGAATTTATTATTATTATTATTGTTATTATTGTTATTATTATTATTATTATAAATACAAAAGTCCACGTGTTCATTCATAGTTTTGATGCCTTCAGTGAGTATCTCCCAATGTAAATGGTCATGAAAATAAAGAAAACACCTTGAATGAGACAGGTGTGCCCAAACATTTGGCATATATATATATATATATTGAAAAACAAAAAAGAGCTAAAAACAATTAAAAACAATAGTGATAATAAACATTGAAATGTGACTAAGAAACAGATGTAAAATACGGCTTAAGCCTGGTTTTAAAAGTGGGCAGCAATCTGGACTCTTATTTCTTGTGGGAGTTGGTTCCAAAGTCGACGACCCAGAACTGCAAAGTCACGATTACCCCTAATAAATAAATAAACGATAAATGGGATATGACCCACCATTATGTAGCACCTTTCAGAATCAGAGGACTCCTAAGTGCTTTACACTATAGTGTATCATTCATTCACACGCTGATGGTGATGAGCTACAGTATAGCCACAGCTGTCCTAGGGCACACT
Organism: Nothobranchius furzeri; assembly: GCF_043380555.1. NCBI lineage: Eukaryota > Metazoa > Chordata > Actinopteri > Cyprinodontiformes > Nothobranchiidae > Nothobranchius > Nothobranchius furzeri. The sequence continues at coordinate 26,415,592 of NC_091758.1, forward strand.
GACAGAGGAAAGGCTTCAGAGCACAGGCGTCATCAGTTCCTCTGATCACTGCCAGCAGGCAAAGAGGGTTAAGTGTTTGCCCAAGGACACAAGAGCAGTATTCTCTGCTGGGAGTGAACCTACAAGCTTTAAATTATGTTTATGTTTATGTTTACTTATTTGGCAGACACTTTTATCCAAAGCGACTTACAATTTATCATCTATAGGGCATGTTGTGGTCTGGGGGGGAAACTAGAGTACCCGGAGGAAACCCACGCATGCATGGGGAGAACACGCAACTCCACGCAGAAAGGCCGCAGCCGAGTTTCGAACCTGCAACCTTTGTGCTGCGAGGCAATAGTGCTAACAACTGCGCCACCATGCAGCCATCACACCATCCTGAGCATGCACGCATTGGTGGTTGACAGTGTGAAGGAATAGGTCCATTATAGGAAAGCATCTCCAGCAGAACCAGAACCAGGACGGACGGGCTTTTGCTTTGACAAACTAGGGTTTAAAGGACAGGAAAGAGACAGACCAATTAATGGAAAGAGCAATATCTTTTTCCGGGACTTGCAGTATATGTAGAAACTTTAATGTTCTCACAATTTCTTATGTGTGTAGATACCATCTAATGAAAATAAATGCATGCTTGTATTTTTCTTATTTTTTTTCTCTGCCATATTTACAGGCATATCTACTTGGATTGATGCACCTACAAAATCAAGGAAGCATTGTCAGTGCTTTACATATTTCCCTGTCGGCTGCCACCACCTATCATCATAGTCCATTTCGTTCGGCGCCTCGGGAGTTTGGATAATGTTCCTGGGCTGGCAGAAGACAGGTTGATAGCTGTCAGGGACAGAAACAAAATAGATGACAGGATTTCATTGGGGCACCTCTAAGGCGCATTATGGACCTCGGGATCCCAGTCCCCAAACACGAGATAAAGAATCATTTTGTCACAAAGGCACAGGGTCGCCCATCACTGTCTAATGCGTGCCTTGATTAATCGTAGGGATGGATCAACATTATGTCCTATTCAGGGAGATGGTTAATTGCCTCTGCTTTCCAACTCATCCATTGCTCTAATGATCGTGTGTCTGCTGCTTTGGACACATGCTTAGTCTGGCGGACTGTAGCTTAGCAGGACAGGACCCTCTTAAACATCATTGTCGGCTGAGAGCTTGGCTTCCTCAGACACCTCTGCCTCCCCCATACTGAGAGTATATGGATAAATGGAGGCAGCTTCATCACCCGTAAGCTCTGTGTTTATATTCACAGCAGAATGTCTGCAAGTGTTAATGTATGTAGATTTCATTTCTGATGAGTGATTATTTGACTGCTCATTTTGCCTGAGATTTATGGCACCCTCTCTATCTTCTGACTGCAGTGCCACTCTTATCTTTAATAAAAGAGATGAGGACATTAATCAGGTTTTGTTGGCGGGCCCTTACTAAGACATTAAATGTATTGTATGGCGTACGTAAACACGCTTCACATCCTTCCCCCCTCACAGCAGGGAGAGGGAAAGAGAGTAAAGGAAGGAGGTGAGAGACAGAAAGAGGCAAGAGAGGAAAGGGGGGGACCCCTCATTATATTTATCATAATTCCACATCTGCTGTTTTTGAAGCAATGTACCATGAGCCCATAAAGTGTATTACAACTGGGCATAAATTCAACTGATTTGTGGCTGGAGTAGCTAATTCCTTGAGTACAATTTAGAAAAACAAGCACTGAGCCCTGAAATTGCATTTCCATAAAGGCTTTAAATTACTGAATACAGAATCAAGAATTTGCCTGATGTGCCGCGCATGGCGACGGTGTTATAGGAGGAAAGCAGCACTCCTAGGACAGAGACAATAAAACCTGGGATGAATGAGCCATATACTCAAACAAAATAAAGGAAGTGGCTGTCATCACCATCTCTGCATGCTGCTTTACTCATTTTAAATAAAACGAGGATGCATTTGAGTGAACACGTTTCATTTTCTCCCAGGATAATGTTTATTTTTACACGTGCATGGCAATGCGGTAAAGTAAAGTTAAAAGAAGGAGGAGGAAGATCAAAATGTGTTCAAAACACACAGTCTTGGTGTTCATGCATTTCCTGTTCATATATTGTTTTTCAAAAATCAAGGGAACATTCAGGACACTTTCAAAACAAAGCACATTTTGTTATCAAGCTAACTCTTTGTGTCCCATTGACTCATACTGTATTAAAATTTCATGTCATTCCTCCTACACCCCCACTCCAATCCTATCGTCTCCTCCATCCACCTTTGTTGTCTCTCGCCTCCCCACTTTCTCCCTCTTCTTTCTAGAGTCATTTGGGATGGGCATGAACAAGATTTTCATATCAGGTAAATGAATATCTTTATCACAGGCGAAGGAGCAGGGATGCTCAGGGAGCTGGAGAGAATAATCACACAAGGCAAACAGTCTGAGGGGGGACAGAAAGGCACTCAGTTATAACAGCCTCTTTCAGTCTCTCACACTGCTCTCTGTGCACTTCTATGTAGCCTTCTTACTGCAGATGATGCTGAAGGATCAAAGACTTTGCTGTGACGTAAATGTTTGATGAGCTAAATGTGGATACATTTGAAAACAGTCTTCTACCCTTATTTCCTGGATTGGCCTCCTATGGGATAGATGGGGAATAGCTCGGATTAGAAAAGCCAGTGACCGTTACATTGTCAAATTAGCATTTACTGACTTGGCTCACAATTGGGAAGGCTGTTGTTGATTTAGCATCCAGGAGAGAGTAGAGCACGTCTCAGCTAGGAGAAGCTAACCATTAGCTTTAGCAACTCCACAACACGGCAGAGCCCCTTCAAGCATGTGTTAATTGAACAGATAAAGCATCAACGTTGCAAATCAGTCAGTTTCTTTGCTGTTAGCCAATCAGAGGGGAAACATCCAAATATCAGGAAATACAACTCAAAAACCCGTCGTGTTCTGCTCACCTCTCCTCTAGCTCAGTTTCTAGTTCTTGAAACAGGAGCGCCAAAGCTTGTTTCCCACAAAGAACAAGTCAAAGTTACTCATTTAGACTAGAGAATACCGCAATTCTGTTGAAACATGAGTAAAACTGGTCTTCAGGCATGCAAGAGCAAAGATTAGAAATATATAAAAATCATTGTTTTTTATAAAAAGATTGTCTCATGTTTATTTTCTTGAGTAGACAAAACTCCATAACTCTGCCATTCTTTTAAATGTAAAGTACCTGAATAACTATTGCATCAACTGCAAATTCATTTCATGCAGACGCTCATGGTGCCCAAGGGACACCTAATGTTCACCTCTCTGACTAGGATCAGCACTCCTGTCTTGTCTTGAGATTGCTTCCATAAGCTGTAATTAAATTATATAGCGCTTACTAACATTTATTTCACATTTGTCCTTAACTCTGCAGCAATTACATGCTAAACAAATGCTGCTTATGGACAAATGCTGACTTAAAGCAAAGCATTATACTACTAATAAGGATGTGGTTAAGCACACTGATGCTAAAACTTTTTAAGAACTGTGTAGCATCTCACAAGTTGGTTGACATTTCATTTATGCGTGCAATTTTTTTCCACGATTCAGTCTCATCCAATCCAGAGTGCAGAACAAGAGGCAGCTCTTTTCTGCAAAGCCCAATAAGGGCTGATTTAATGGCCATAAATGTGTTCATTAGAAGCTTACTGTTAAGAAATATTGAAAGTGTACCTAAAAGTGTCACTTTTATAGTGAGCGAACAGGATAATATAATCTAAAAAGGGTGTGATTATACTCAAGTCCTCCAGCATTATCATGGAGCTCATAAAGAGATGAAATTTAATATGATGCTTTCAGTCAGTTTAATTGAATTTTAATTGCCACTTTGGATAGAAGGCTGAGATCTAATCAATAAAATATTAAACTTTTGGAGCTTCGACGTGGAATGGTTTCCCTTTCGCCCCTCTGGTGCAATGCATCCTGGGACTGGAATAAAATGGCTGTTTATGAGGTGAACAAGGTGAGCCAAAACCTTGGTGTATTATTATTGTTATTCTTTTTTTTTTTTTGTAGTGTTTCGACAGAGTGTGGTGGATAAATAACACCAGGCGAACACGCCGCGATTCTATTAATTACATGGTGTGGAAGAGCGGTCGGTCACCTTCAAAGGAAGGCCTTTAATGTGCCGGAGCCATAAATATTTTGAAATGTCACACATTGGGAAGACGGCATCAGGCCAGGGCTGGTGACGATAAATCAGAGCCTGAGAAGAAGTGGGGGAAAAAAGATGGCTCTTTGGTATTTTAGAAATAATTACTAACACAAAAGAGGTAATGAATAAAGCTATATATCACAGTAAAACAGACCATTAAGACAGAATTAGTTTATAAAAGTCGTTATTACCCCCAGAAAGGCACTTATTTTACCCCATTCATAATTCAAGAAAAAACATGCATGTATAACTTTGCTAACTCGTGACTAATGCTAAAAGAAATTAACTTGTTTTGCTGCTTTTAAACAGAAGAATTGTACATTTCACAGTGCCGATTTCATCATACCTGTTCTGCTAAAGTACAACCTCCATGGCCAACATTAGTGGTTGCTTTGCTATGAATCTCTGCATCTTTCTCAAACTTCCATTGAATTTAGAGCAAGTTTGCTAAAGCCACTCCGACCCAGACAGAAACCTGAGAGCCAGGCTCCGTATGTAGGCCACTAATTGTGCTCCACCGTCCTCACCAGCACTTCGTACAGTGATAAATCCAGGGGAGCCTTGGTTAGGCTGCCCCACGGATGAAAGGAATTTATCCTCCATCCCTACAGAGAGAGTCAGGAGAGAAAAATGACATGTCCCATCCTCTAAGGCTCATAAAAGTCCAAATTAAATATCAAATGGAAGCACTGATGGAAAGCATCCCTTCTATGGATCCCCAGCGCCGCCTCAACCTCCTCATAGTGACACGACAGGTGCTGCTCACACAACTGGAGAGCTAGACAACTTTGTTAGTAGGATTATTCTTGCTTCGCTGTAAAGCCTCAGCATGCAAAATGAGGGTGTAAAATAAGTGGACGGGACTATTATTCACTGCTGGTTGTCGCCGGGGCTGGATCCTCCACGAATGCATGTATGACTGAATCAGGATGGTTCTCTAGAAGACTTAAAAGGTGCGGTTTGTCTTCTGAATAACAGAACATGTGATTCGTTGTACCCATAGTTTTAAATTTGTAATTCTCCGTTCCTCAGCAGAAGAACTCTTCTGAAGATTGCTGTCAGAGAGAAACAACTCGCCGAGAGACACGGTAATACTAATGCTCACTACAATAGCTGGCTCTATCGGGAGGCTAAAACTGTACATTATGAATCATCAACTGTCGTCCTGCCTTGTATTATCCTCAGAGAAAATCCCAATCTGGGCTTGAGCCCACGGCTGATGGACACCCCATTATTCACCCACGCTTCTTCAGCTCTAAGACAGGAAGGGGGGAAAGGCAGTAAAACGACGGACTTAAGATTAATCCTCTGCTCTTTTTCCTGCTTCCCGATTCAGAAAGAAATAGATGATTCCCTTCCTTTAATCAAAAAGTTTTTATCACCCCACCACCAACTCAGGAAGTAGAGATAATGCTTGTTCCTTTGCTCGTCCTGTGGATTGACATTGAGGTGGGTTATGAGGGGGATCTTAACTTGCTGCCTTTTGTACTACAACAAGCGAGTACAATTTAGATGAGCTGTTGGTCGATCAATAATATCTCTTGTACGGCGTACTATAAAAGTCTTAATAAGAAGGTTAGCAATCTCTATAAAGCTCCTGTGCCTCCTCAATCACCACATGGGTTTAAGATACTTAAGATAATAACATATTGAATGTTAAAAAACATCAAAGCTTCAAGTTGCACGTGTAATGGAGAAAATTTAATGAGAATGGAGGTTAAAGAAATGGGTCTTTCTAACAAATGAAAAGAGTCAATTTTAGCTAAGAGCATGCCCGCCCTAATAAGATATTTTGGAAAACAAAATGTTCCACAACAAATTTGACTATTTGTGGACATAAAATGGTATTTTTGATGTCCTAGGGCTATAGAAGGCACTATATAAATATCTTCAGTATCTTATCAGACTAGATGTTAGACTTCTCAGTCCAGACAGAATTCATTTCTAAGTGAATCTAGTAGATCTTGATTTAAAGGTGCAATATGTAAGAATGTGGTCAAATTTGGGTACTGCAGTCAATTTTTTCGTGGCATTTACGGATCAGCGTCGGAGGACTCTAGATGACCAGTGAAGGCGAGTCATGCACAGTAAGTTGATATATCGATAAATAAATTCCCCCTGCAATTTCCAGTTGTTGGTAATATAAAAAGTAGCTTGAGACTGTTTTAGAGTCGATTATTTTTTCTAAATCTCCATTAACATTGTTAGCTCAATGTTATCCTCTAGCTTGCTCCACCCAATATTAAAATAAAACAAAGAGATGTGGTTTCTTAGGGTCACAAAAAATAACTTATTGCGTTTTGCTGACCAGTATTGAATTACAAATACCGACACACAGATCATAGATCGTGAACAAAGATTATGTCCCTGTTTTGCCATTTTGAAAGGATAACAACTGACAGCTCCTCAGCCAGTTGAGAAAGTTATCTGTTTCTATGCAACCTTCCTTCCACCACGATGGAGACATTAAACTGTTTTGTGGTTATTTCACTGTAAAATTGTTACATATTGTACCTTTAAGGATGAAACAAAAAGGAAAGGGGCTGGTCAGAGTCTGACGAAGACATTCTGTCAAAACGTTAGTTTTTTCTTGCACCTAATAAATTATAAGATTGAACCTAGAGCAGATGCCCCTCCCCTTTTTGTTTCATGCTTTTGATCCCGGCCGTGAGAACCAGAACTCAACCAGATGCAGAGTGGATTGCCTGATTATGCACCTTAAAGGACTTCCTTCTGATTTTGTTATTCTATAGTGAAGTGATTGCCAACTAGCAGCCTGTGATCGGTCTCCATCCACCCCGCCAGAGTCCAACTGTGAACCCTCCACTCAACACTTCCTTGTCTATCCACACAAGGAATTGTTTACAAACAAATTGTGTAATTTTGAAAAATATGATTCATATTATATGAATCAGAAACCTTTGTATTGTCACTGAATGGCCTGTAAATGGCCTGTACTTCTAGGGTTCTAAAACCCCCCAAGGTACTTCACAACACAACTTGAACGGTCACTGACAAAAGCCCGTCTGCCAAGCACAGGGACAACCAGTCCCTCCAACAATGTGGGTTAAGTGTGCCTAAGGAGTTGACTGCTGGAACAGATGGGGCTCGAACCTGCAACCTTCCAGTTACGAGGCGCCCACGATAATGCATTTAAATTGGGAGGCACACAAATGATGTATTAAGCATACACCAAATCTATTGCTTTTAAATTTTGTTTGAAACAGGCATGACTTTAATCAAGTGCTGCAAAGGAAGTGACAGAAAGGAGCTTGAATCACATTAATAAAGAGATGTTTGCCTCGTTCTCTTCTTTAATTTGTTTTTGAAGTGAACCAAGTCGACATGCGCAGGTTTCTGGTTTCTAAACCTAGCTACAGTGCCTAGGCACTAGCGGCAGAAGCCGGCTCGTCGGCTGCTGCTTCTCAACTCGCCACAACCAGTTGCACAAGCACCGCAGCCCCTCCTGCTGTCCCCGTCATTACCAACCCAGCCGTCGCTGTGGGTGACACAGGCCTGAACAGTAGCGCACCGTCCCAACCCACCGCTCTTGTTTTCCCCAAGCGCCATTTTGGGAAGAACATGTGCTCATTTTGCCCTGCCTGGTATCGTGAGAGACCATGGCTGGAATGTTCAGTAAAGCTGAATGTGTGCTTTTGTTTCCCATGTTGCTAATTTGGGGGGAACAGTGATAGGGATTTGGCTTTCACAAAACAAGGATTTAATAATTGGTAAACAGCACTGGAAAAGGACAAGGGATTCACAAGGCATGCATCAAGTCAATGCCACATAAAAAAATGAAAGAGCTGGTCTGAAATGTCCCAAAGAGTGGTCACAGGGGAAACAATAGGTAATTCAATAAGTCCCACACAAATCGAGAAAAACAGAAACTACATAAAAACTATTGGAGAAGTAGTTCAGTTCCTAGCAGTAAATGAACTGCCACTTCGTGGCAGTGTGGAAAGCTCCAGCGGTGATGATTTTTCTGCAGGACTGTTCTTTAAAATGGTTGACTACACACTGGCCAAAGACTCCTAATTTAATGAAATAAACAAACACATCCCAGAAAATGCAAAATACACCTCTCACAACATACAAAACAAAAAAATTGAAACACTGGCAAAAATGGTATTAAAAAAAGATCAAAGATAATTGTGACAAAGCAGATTATGCTGGGTTTTGCATTAAAAGTGATGAACTAGGGACAGATTTGGAGAATCAGTCAGTCATGGTTAGATTTGTCTGTAATGGCATTCCAGAGGAACACCTGATCGGTCTGCTTGACCTCAGTCAGTTGAATGTTGATTTTACTACCACCCAAATTCTTGAGCATCTCTGGCTCAGGCTATAGTGCAGCTGAAATGATCAGTCAGTGCTATGATGGAGCTTCTGTCATGAGTGGGGTCAGGGGTGGGGTGCAGGCCTTACTGCAGAAGAAGGTAGGGAAGGATATTCCCTACATCCACTGCTACAACCACCAGCTGCACTTGGCAGTGGTCCATGCTATGCAGGCAGAGCCATGTGCAAAAACCTCTTTTGATCTATCAGGATCTCTACACTCATTTTTCCACCGTCATTATGTTTCACAGAACTATGACGTTCCCTCCCTGAAACGACGGTTGGAGATCAGGTGGACAAGCCACCGTGATGTGACCAAGTGCCTTGTGGAGAATCAGGATGCTGTTATAAGTATCCAGTCAGAGGTTACAGAGGACAGAGCTGCTGCTGTTGATATCTGTACAGATGCATCAGGGCTGCTTATGATGTTAAGGAGGCACAATTTCTTTGAAATAGGAAAACTCCTAAAAGTTCTGGGTTCCTTGAAGTCTGCAAATTCTATGCTGCAGTCTCACTCTGTTGACCTGTGCTGCGCTTCAGAAGTAGTCAGATCATCTCTGCAGGCTTTGAAGCAGATGAGAGAGGAGGAAAGTGAGACATTAACCAGCACACCCGCACCAAAGAAAAACAAGCTCACTGCTAACAGGTAGTGTAATGTCCACTGTGGGCCACGCAGAAGACTCCACGACTCCTAGTCAGGCTCTGAAGAGAGCTCTTCTCTACATTTTGGACATAGTCATTGTAGAGATGGAGACAAGATTCTCCAAAAGCGATCTCGATCTCATGAAAGCAGTTAACTGCCTTCAACCTCAGTCTCCCTCTTTTCTGAATCCTGAAATGTTAAGTCCTCTGCAGAAAACGACAGGAAGTGACAGTGACAAACTTTCCAATGAGATTCTTGTTGCAAAAATAATGTTGGAGAAAGAATTCAAAAAGACTGATGATGATAACAGTGTAGAGTTTGTAGACCTCTCCACTGTTTGCAAATATCTACACGGGTATAAGAATGCCTTTCCTCAGCTCCATCGCATGTATGTGACCTCCCTTGTGATTAGAATATCAGCAGCATCATGCGAGAGCTCTTTCTCCACTTTGTCTCGTGTTCTTACCCCGTTCTGCCGTACTACGCTACATGAGAGAAAAAGAAATGCAGTCATTCTGGCTCACGAGAAGACCATAACAACAGGCCTAGATATGGATGGATTTGTTAGGACTTTAGCACAGAAAAGCAGACGGCTGATGCTGTAATGACTGATGAAAGCCATAAAAAATAAAAACAACAATTCTAAAAAAATAAATTAAAAATATAAACGTAAAATAAAAAATTAAATAGAATATGGAAGGATAGACAGAAAAGATAGATAAAATAGATTAAAGATATAAAAAAGATAAAAACATTAAAAATTAATAGATAGATAGATAGAGATAGATAGATAGATAGATAGATAGATAGATAGATAGATAGATAGATAGATAGATAGATAGATAGATAGATAGATAGATAGATAGATGATAGATAGATAGATAGATAGATAGATAGATAGATAGATAGATAGATAGATAGATAGATAGATAGATAGATAGATAGATAGATAGATAGATAGATAGATAGAAAGAAAAAAAGATAAATGCAGCCCCAATAGGGAACAAGCCAGTGTCCCATTTGTGCCGGTCCCAAGCCGGGTAAGTGCAGAGGGTAGTGTAAGAAATAGATCAAATGAAAAGATAGATATATGGATAGAAGAACTGTATGTTCTTCTATATATCTATGATAGCATAGTTTTCTATGCATTTTAAGGATTTGGGGGCATGTCCCAGATCTGCCCCCCACCCAAATTCTACCTGCTTCCCTTTGTAGGGTTGGCTAAATCCGGCCCTGCACCTATTGGTTCTTCATGTAACTGTCACCTCTAATCTGGGTGATAAGGCATGAAGTTTATCTTTTTCAAAACAATATCTGGAGTTGTACAGTTGGAATAAAAAAAAGACATTGTATTTTGTTTTCTCCATTTGCTCATAAAATAGGAACAAAATGTAAAAGTGTGGTTCAAAGTGAGATGGAGATTTAGTCTCAGATAGAACGCAGATGATTTTTGAAGTTGTGGTTGTTTTTCTTAAGTTCTGAACACAAGCACCTTCACCAAAATCTCAATGCCTTCACACCTTAGCTAACGTCACTTAGCTAAAGGGTGCAAATTTGTTTTCACTCAGGCGTTAATGAAGTGTGGGCTTTGTGGTCTTAATGAGAGTGCACCTCTTTTCTGCAAAGGAACCTGGCATGAAAGGAAGGCCGTGCAATTCATACATTCCTCCCTTGCCACAGCTTTGAAGGTGAATTGACAAAAAGGCCATTGACGGCAGCTGATCATCTTTGACCCGCCAAATCAGCTGCGTGAGGAAACAAGGCTCCAGGAGTATGTGTCATCCATCAAGAACATGCCGTTTTTGTGCCACAACTTTTGGCTTCCAGCCAAGTCCAAGGCGACTCATTGTGCAGCAGCCAAAAGACAAAGGCACCTCCCCCCAACACTGGGAGAGCAGTGCATGAAGGTGTGGGTGGTTATGCAGATCACTAATTGTACAGGCCACCGGGGAAAGAGGACGGAATGGCAGTCTCTCCGCAAGACGTGCAAAGGGAGGGGGAAACGGACTGGTGCGAGCCACCCTCCCATCTCTTCTTTTTCTTTTCTGTCTCTTTCACTCTCTCTACCCTAAATTGGCAGCTGGCAGGCAAATGAATGCAGTGTGAAGTGAGCCCACTGAAGTGCAGGGTCCTGCTGTTCATGCAACAAAGGAGCTCCATGTGAGACATCTGCTGTTCAGTTATCAGAATACATTTAGTCACGTGCCTCCCTTCCCTCGCTCTTTCTCTATTCGTCCTCCACCACAGCCCTGTAACATCCATTCTGTCAAGCCAGAGTCGGGCCTTTCTTTCATCCCACTTCTCTTCAGCAGCATTCTTCTTCAGATCACTCCTGTGCTAGCACCCCTCGCACCCCTCCAATTTTGTTCTCATTCTCTCATTTGCCTTCATAATCTCTCTCTCCGTCTTGCTTTTCCTGCATTTTCTAAGAGGGTTTAGACCAGGAAGATAACCTCAGAGGTTTCCTATCTGGTCCAGAATGCGCGAAGCCTACGTAAACGATCATAAGACGGCCTGAGGAAATGGCAGACTGAATCTTAATGAGCCAGTGTTGCACGAGGAAAAGTAAATTGAGCTTACCACCATGATAAATTAAGCTAATGAATGCAATTGTTTTGTGGCACGCTAGCTTGGGCTCATGCCAGATGGTCATAGTTAGCACTGAGTTTTGTGGCTGTCGTCTTACTTTTTCAAGGAAAAAAAATTTTGAAAATAAAAAAGAGCAACTGTTTTTATGTTGCTGTAGCCGTGATTTCGACGATATTTTTAGCCACATCATCCCGCTGATTGAACTACCTTGTGGAACATTCCTGAACCACTAACCTATGTTGGAAAGCTACCGTGATTGCATGCAAGAATTCAGCAAAAGTGACAGCAGTGCATTTTTCTCCTTACTTCCTTTCCAAATTCATGATACCCATGTTTACCTGAAATGTTAAGTGTGCCACTTGGTTTGCACGCATTTCACTCTCCACTTTGTCCTCCATCCTCTCCCAGTGGTGCAAGCTAGCATGAAGGTTGCACATCCAGGAAGGGACAGTCTCCCCCCTTTACTGCGTGTAAAGTAGATGACTTCCTCTAGGCAGGTGGCACACATCCAGATGTTCTTTCAGTTTCCTGCTTATGTGTATGCGTGCACGTATTGCTTGACACACCCTGGTATGGTGACCTTAGTGTGCTCCACACAACATCACCGCTGGAGCAGTTTACACCATAATGACTTGTATTGCCCGAGGCCCCGCCACATCTGTGGTTCCCTTTCCCCATCTCTGTCTCTCAGTCTTTCCCTCTTTCTGTCTGCTTTTCCCCCTGTCTCTTTAGTTCCATCATGTACAAGTTGCCCATAATTCACCTGCTCTTCCTTCATTTCATCAAGTTTTGCCATTTTCTGTATTCTGTCAGATTTTGCCAATCACGGCATCCTTACTTTGGGCAACAGCACCATTACTTGTGGGAAAAAAAATGGGAAGGCTCACTTTGCAAGAACTTAATGCTTGTCTGACATGACACCTTTCTGACATAATAAACAAACACATCATTCAGTGTCAACAAGCTTCAAAAGGTAGGTGAAACTCTGCATAGGAAGGGTCTAGCATCCAAGGTAAAGAATGGGGTCAGCTCTGGCAGTAGTGAGTGAGTCTAATGTCACATGGAGTGACGTGCGCTCCACCAACAACAACTCAACTCATTACAAACCCATGAGGGCAGGGAGGGAAACTGGTGCATCTAAAATGTGAGCGTGTGCTGACCAGGCATTCTGTCCCCTTTCCTCCCCTGAGGCTGTATATGGAGAGCAATGACCTCTCACTTAGATGGCTCGGGGTTCGATCGATCACACGTGACATTTGTGACATTGCATGCATCCCAGATATGCATCTCCATGGTGTCAAGTTATCAGTCAAACCATCTCACAAGTGGGACACGTATTACAATGCATGTTTGGCGACATGTGTGTTTCAGTAGAAAAGATGCATGATTCAACTTTTACTCACACAGTATCTATCATGTTTTTGCAAATGAGGCAAAGTTTGCATATAAAAACCTACAGATTGGATTCTGTAGTTCCAAAGCCAACTCTAAAACTGTACTGCACACACACGCACACGTGTGCGCGCACCTCACCACACACAGTGTCTTGTTTTCAGGTTCATTAAGCCCCAGTGTAACCCTGACTGGCTGACAGGATGAGGAACAGTGCAGAAATCTCCCCCTGCAGGTATCCATTCACATTATCATTGGAAAAAAGCCTCTCGTCAGTGCCCTTGTTACGGCTCGAGGGGGGACCACTAATTAGAGAGACAAGGACCGCTTCTGAATAAGTCCATTACACTCATGTGGACCAAAAAATACCTGAAAAATCAGCAAAACTCCCAGCATGCCCTCTCGTAACTCACTCTGAGTTGTTGAGATGGGCAGAAATGGAAGAGCTGTCAGCTTTTTGAAAGGTTTTATGAAAATTATCCTTCAATTAAAAGTTGGAATCAAATCCAAGATGAGCCTGACTTTTGAAATCTAAGTTAAATATTTGTCTCAGTTTCACGGATTTTTGTGCACGCATGCATGTGCATGTGTGCTTGTGTGTGTGTGTGTGTGTGTGTGGTGCAGTTAAAGCACAGATGAGCTCAAGAAAGGAAATGTGGTTAGTTTCCCATCACCGGTAATAATATTATAACATCGGAAATTCTTCCTAAGAGGTGCACGAGCTATTTGCGGTTTCCCTTTATTCTGATTTAATTTAGTCTGAGATGGATCAAAGTGATCATCACCATTCATTGGACATTCTCATCTCTGCACACAGCAAAAGAGAAGAGTGCTGACAAACAAACTCTAAAAAATAGTTTTCAATAGATGCCATATTAGGGTGCATCTGACATCTTATGTCCAAGTTTACAAAAGGGTTAAAATCTAAGATATTAAGCAACGTTTGCAGATCTCCTACATCTTCTTCTAAACGGCAATTAGTCAAATTTTTACTGTTTGTTCTTTATGTTCTGATTTGATAACAGCTAAAATCTAAAGAAATAAAATGTCTGTTATCTTGGATGGGAGCTCTAGGTGAATTAGGGCTGCAGTTGGCAGTATTTATGTGAGTTGATTTAACTGCTGCATAGGGTTCTCTTGTGAAACATGAGTCAGTTCCAGCATTTAACCTTACCATGCTAATTTATGCTCCATGGCATCGGGTACTTTATCATCTGCTCTTTGGGGAGAGACAGTCATCTCATTAGGCAGGATTTAATGAAATGCAAGGATACACTTCTTAATTCCATAGATGGCTGAAACAAAAATCCACTGTAAATCCTGCGCTCCTTGAAAGGGATATGGAAGTGGGTCTGGGAGGAAATATGCTTGCAGAAAATGGATAAGATAAAGATATAAGGTGCATTTTCACTTATAATTCTGGGTCTACTTTTCTGGTAATGCTTTTAGAAAATGCATCCTGCCAACTAATGTGCTCTCTCCCAAAGCCACCCCCTCGCTATACAACAAAGTCAGTCAAAGTCATTAAAAAGTACAAATAGCACAAGACAGTAGAAACTGAAGATTAAGGCCACACTGTTGACAGTTCTTGGCAAAATGTACTTCCAGCCCAGCCTGTGGACAAGAACCATCAACCAAGGCACACACCAGCCCTTCATCACTAATACGACACAGAACATTAACGCCATAATTTACATAAAATTACTTACATACTGGTGTTGAATTTAATTTGTTTGACCGCTACAGTGAAACAGCAAGGAAAAGATTCATTCAGGCACCACAAGGGAGCTCTGCTTACTCATCCACTTGGTTTCATTCACTCATGAAAAGTTATGAAAAAATGTATAGAGACACTATAGAAAAGCCTATTTCATTAACAAGTGCCTCCACTCCCACGCAAAAAAAAACTGCGCTAATACAAGAGACTGGCAAGCTGACAGATGAGCTAAAAGACACACTGCTGAACATCAGATTTGACCACAGATGATTGGGAGGAACAACTGTGCTGTGTCTGGTACTGAGGCCATGTAAACACGTTGCAGTGTTTTTGTAAAAACTGAATTTCCTCCTCCACCCATCTAGGATGGATTGTTAAGCACAAGGGCTGCACAGTGGTGCAGTGGTTAGCATTGTTGCCTTGCAGCAAGGAGGTCCTGGGTTCACATCCCAGCCTGGGGTCTTTCTGCATGGAGTTTACCGGGTACTCTGGCTTCCACAATCCAAAAAACATGACTGTCAGGTTTATTTGCCTGTCTAAATTGTCATTAGGTGTGAGTGTGCAGTGTTGTTTGTCCTCTGTGTCTCCATGATGGACTGGCAACCTGTCCAGGGTATAAGTTGCCTGTTTGTCCATTTACTGCTGGAGATAGGCAACAGCCCCCCGTGACCCTGCATGGACAAGTGGGTTCAGATAATGGATCGATGGATGTTAAGCACAATAGTAGGCAAAATAAGCCCGTAGGCAGCAGTTGTTCTCCAAATTGTAGGCATCTTCACTAAAACGTTCCTTGGATAACTCAGTGGAGGGGAAAAATAATCCTTAACGTCATCCTTCACCTGCAGACTCTGTAACCCAACGAGCTCACAGTTTGTAAACAGGGACTACGTCCCTCTTTAGCTTTTTGACAACACTTCCTGCTTGTAAAACGATAAAACCCTTAAATATTGTACAGTTAAAGAGAATAGAGAGCCTAAGTCACGCCCATATGCTTCTGGACCACGGGTCCCCAGAAGAACAAAAAAATGAATGCAAGTCAGTGGGGTTAAAACGGCTATTTTCTAATCCCATTTGTTATGTGCCACGGATTTCACATGCATTACAAACACATTCTGATGCCAAAAACACACTTATTTTTGAACGGGGGCAAAATAAATTTTAGGTTTTGTGTGAAAATAAATCCAGGACTACAAATGTGCATCACCAAAGTGACATCATTAAACCAGTGACAGAGAAAAGCTGAGGTTAAATGGTTGTACGTTTACCGAGCTTCAAATCCTTCCAGAAGGAAAGAACCACCATAAATCTGCCATTTGGTGAGTAGCAGCTACTCTAGGAGAGAGAAGATTCTGTGGTGACATCATATGCGACGTGCCGACATATGGCGTCTTAGTAATTAGGAATATTTACAAGCTGATAAATCTCAAAGTATGTGACTGGCGTGGTCGAAACACACATCATTACTTTTCATTTAAACTGAAGTGCAACATATGTGCGATCCAGGGTGTAAGGCAAAGCGGATTAAAAATAACTCTTTTAGTACCGTTGGCTTGGTAAATGGACTGTATTTGATATAGTGCCTTCTAGGGTTCTGGGACCCCCCAAGGCACTTTACAACACAATCAGTCATTCACCCACTCATACACGCTGGTGGGGAGGAGCTACGATGCAGCCACAGCTGCCCTGGGGCGCACTGACAGAGGTGAAGCTGCCGAGCGCTGGCGACGCCGGCCCCTCCGACCAGCACCAGCAAGCAAGGTGGTTTAAGTGTCTTACCCAAGGACACAATGAGAGCAACAAACTGAGCCGGACTCAACCCTGCAACCTTCTGATTACGGGGCGAGCACTTAACTCCTGTGTCACCGTCACCCCGCTAGCGTTCTTTTTTTTTTTTGTTGTCGTTCTTCCAGGGACCCATGAGCCGACCGGAAAGGGAGGAGCCTTAGGCTCTAGCTTTGAATTATATTCTGTTTTATAAGCAAACAACTTCATGTACTTTGTTTTGTTTTTGCACCCAGTTCTTTATTTTTAATATTCACATTATTTGAACATTTTTTAATTCCCTGTAGTGAAATTAAATGCGAAACCAGGATGCATGCAACAGAATATCTCCAGCCTGTTTTCTTTGTGCACTGGACAAAATTACAGCAGCTCGTTTTTAACGTCAGCCATGCTTAACCTGACAGGAGAGTTGCTACCTTCATGAAAGCTCAGCCTCTGTTAGCTTCAAACTCCCCGTCGCAGTGACAGGAAAAAAACCTACCCACCACCTCCACCAGAGAAAAGAAACTAATGTCCTATTCACCCCTCCGCCCTGCACAGTTTTGAAAATTGCTCAGTCTCTCCCCTCTTTTTTCACCTGTCCCTGTGACATATTATTATACATTGTTTCTTAGAAAAAGACATTTTCTATTATTTCCATGAAAAATATGAAAGTTTAAGGGGAATAAAGGATAAAGCACATAGCATGTGGAGAGACATTTGGGGGGGAGGGGGGCATTGAAAGGCTGTAATTATTTGAAATAGTCTGCTAATGTGTATTATCATGTCATTAAATGTAAATGAGATGGAGCTAAAAGACCAGTTGCAGAGGACTTGGTGTGCAGAGAGGAAGAGGAAGAAAAAGAGGCAGAAAACTCTTACATCATGAAAATGAAAGAATGTCAACATGATTGGTCAATTGTAGGAAAGAACCAAACAAATGTTGCATGATTGTGTGATTGATTTTCAGTTATTCCAGTCCAAATTTTTGATCCTGCTACTGACAAAAAAATAAAATGAACGGCTAAGAAAATCTTGTGGGAAGAGCCTGATGCTGCCTGAAGTTCCAAAAACATCTGTGAGTGTGTGTCATGTAAGTGTGTGTCCACTCGTGCATACGATCCCAGACATGAGCAAGCATCATTCCACTCCAGCTGCTTAATAAGGCTGTCTGGACCAGCAGCTTCTCGTGGCCCCCTAGCCCTGTTATCACAAACATTAGGGCTGAATATTAATGGCCCCGACCCGAGACACATGCCATTAAGCTTGGTTGTCCATTTCTCTCTGTCCGTTCCCCTTTTCCACTGTACAGGAATTAATGAATTGTGGGTAAAACAGGGTATACAAAAAGAACAAGAGGGATAGAGGAGGTGAAAGAGAAACGCGGGGCTTGGTCGGTGGCTATTTCTCTAACACTAAAGATAAAAATGAGCAGAAACATGGCATGACGTGTGAGAGGAAAGAGGAAAAGATTAGAAAAAAATATCTAAAAATAAATTCCTGATCGTGGTTCTCTTTTTCTTTATATATTAATAACACAAGCTGGACAAACCTCTTTGTCTTGGTCACAGAAAGGAATGACGAAAAAGTATTTAATGATGTTTTGTTCATCTCTGTTTCCTCTGACTGAGCACGAGCTAACATCTGAAACGGAACAGAGAGAGGGGAAAGCACTTATTACTCCCTAAGTGCTGTGCTGTTGCAGTCCAAGCAAAGTGAGCTGTTAACGGATATAATTTGTGCAGAATAGCTAGAGGAGAGCTTTTGATATGCAGAAGAGCTGACCTCTGGACTGCCACTTTAATTGGGCTTTTAATTTTCCAGGCCATCTGACAGTATCAAACATGATCCCTGAGCTTTGCCCCCGCTGATTGGAACCACCGTGACAAGAGGAGGCTGACGTTCTCTTTGCTTTTCACGCGAGGGAGGACAGCAGAAAGAAAAAGCAGAAAAAGGAACGAGAGTAGAGAAATGAAAGTGTGCGTACCAAACGAACATTGGAATGGAAATTCGCCTTAATCGCGAGGGCCTGAGTGCAGCATTGTGCAGGGCGATGACTGAGGCTTGGTAGTGATGGGATACCACCCTCAGAGACGGGGAGGAAAAGTGCCGGCTGCTGAAATACAGGCTGTCACTTCTGACTAGTGACGGCATGCTAAAAGACCAAACCAGACCTGGAGAAGTGCACCAGTTCCACACTGATACACCAGAAAACCATCATGGACGCTGGTCCTGCGAAAACACAAGAAAGGTTTGGTAAAACGCTCAAAAGTCTCAAGTCAGTAGATGTTTCATTAATGTTTCTTGAGCAGAGCTACTCTTCTGTGGGGAACTTCAGCTCTCATCTGACAACATTACATCAGAGTGGAACGGCTTTCAAATAAGGCTACGTCGTTAAACCCTAACATGGCCCATCAACACGCCAACCACCACAATTATCACCTGCGCCAGTCCATCTGGCTCGCTATCATTACACAGACAAGAGTCTGTCTTGTGGTTTTTGGACAGGGCTTCTCACTGGTGCCTGTTTGTTCAATCTGCAAGACCACACAAAGAGTTTCAGCCCTCTAATCTCCTAACCAAACAAGACAGCAATTACCCAGGCAGATAACTAGGGGACATTTTCATCCGCAGTGACAGCACTGGCACAGGAGTGTGTCTGCTCTAGACAGAAGGACGATAGTCAGAGAGAAAGTGATGGAGACTGCTGTCCTGTTTGAAAAGAAGAGGTTCATCCGCCAGTCAAAACACACAACCGCGACACCTGCTGTACTTGTTAATGGACAGTTATCTCCAGGAGCACTGAAGGAGACTGAACAGAAACCTGTTACCGAAATCTGATGTTGACTTGTGTTTAGCAATGACATGGTATTTATTTGTTGCAAACGTAAAGCTCAAAATTACATTTAACTGACCCTAAACAGCGGAGTTGAACTCGTTGTGCGAGTAATCTAAAGCTTGACCCCTTACAGTTCAGAGAAAATGAGTCACGTCCTTGGTAAGTGTGAGAATGTGAGTGAAATCGGTGGAAAGGGTCATCACTCAGAATTAAGTCAGTTCCATGACATGCATTAGACAAATGTAGCTATTTTTCACAAGTCACGGAATACATTACGGTTGGGATTGAGAGTAATGTACCTTTTTTGGCGCCACGGAGATTCTTCAACCTTTATTCATCGAAAAACGGGAACTTTTCATCCTTTTTCTTAAAGTTCATGTTCTCATTGAAGCTAAATTACTCTGTCCTGATCTAGTCGTAAAAATCCGGGGTGACAAAACCCTTTTAACGTGTCACGAAACGTAGAGCGGTTATATATTTGTGCGTGTGCATGCCTGCACGTTTTGCTGTCCTTTTATTTTGTGTGTGTGTGTGTGTGTGTGTGTGTGTGTGTGTGTGTGTGTGTGTGTGTGTGTGTGTGTGTGTGTGTGTGTGTGTGTGTGTGTGTGTGTGTGTGTGTGTGTGTGTGTGCGCGCAAAGGCATGCACAGCCGACACACTTGAGAAAAACTCAATAAAGTCAAACACACACACACACACAGGAAGAAATCTCATCAGAGTCTTTGTTAATTGCAGCAGACAAATGCTAATGGTTCAGGCAACAAAGCAGCTGTGTGTATGAAAAATGAGAATCCACAAAGTAATTATTACATCCAATATTAATTTAATTATCCCGTTTTATGCGATACAGTAATTTGGAAGGGAGGGGGGTGTTTCTAATCACACTCACTCTTGAAATAAATTAGGAGTTACAGAGGCACAGGGGAGCCGAGGCTTTCTCCAAAGACTCACTAAGGGGGAAATAGCGTCATTCTCTTTCAGAGAACTGGGAATTTCACATTTAAATTAAAACACTACTGTTGCTCCCTCATCAAATGTGAGACTCTATGAAAAAGAGTGAGATGTAGATGTGTTTTCTGAACTTTTTTTCCCGTCAAACCGTAGCCTCTATCTTTTTTTCCCATTCCCTTTCCTGGTGGCCATGCGTTGCTGATGACAGAACTGGTGAGACTGTCAGTTCACTGGCTGTGTCTGAATAAAAGTATGAATATTAATCATCTCTCCTGGGCCTGGTTTTGCCTCTTCGCCTCAGTCTTGTGAGCTCAAAAATGTAATTGCGATTGTTTTCTATATAATCAGTAGCCAGAGATTCGACGAGGGAGCTTTTGTTTTTAATCTTTTGATTTCGGAGTCAGGTTTTTTTTTATCTGCTGTGGTGTACACAAAAGCAACTTTGATTGGCGGGGAGTTTGCATCTTTCTCACCCTCCCTACCTTCTCTATCTGTCTCTTTCTCTCTGTCATGTAAATTTTTATTGTCTTTACCTCAAAATGCTTGAGAAGTTTGTCAGATGAATAGAATTGTACTGCAGTATCCTTTCTTCTAAGGATTTGTAAGCTGCAAACATGCACAGCGGCCGGTTATAATTCAAACAAACATACCTCAGCTCACCGGTAGTGCGAGGCTGTGTCTGCCTGAACAAATTGGACAGTTGTATGTTAACGGTCTGTGCCATTATCTTTTTTTCTGCATGCATGTCTCGCTCTTCTTCCTGGCTCTAGTTTATATATATATATATATATATATATATATATATATATATATATTCACACTTTTTAATAAAGCAGAACATCTCACCTCTGGACGTCACAGAGATGGACAGCTGTGCCGGTGGTTGAGGTGAAAATCAACCCCAGGACATGTCAAAAAAGTGAGATTTCCAGTCGTAAGATTAGATGAGAAACCAGAGTGTCTGTGAAGGGTGGGAAGGAGGAGGAGAGAGGGGTGAGATAAAGTGTCAGAGAAGCACGTCCACCCCTGGCCAGTTACTGTAAATCAGGTCTCGGAATGACTAAGGGTTGCACCTCAGGAAGTAGCTTCCTGGAGTCGAAAGTGCAACGGTATTTATATAATAACACTGCTTCATTCCAACATCCCGCAGCAAGAGAGTAATGGGGCCTTTGGCTGCAGCTCCTTTAATTCTCTAATGACAGAATTAAAAGCAGGGGATAGAAAAGAGTGGACATAAATGAACCTTGTAGTCACAAACCTGCACATACACGCGTGTCGTCACACTTACTGCCTCCTCCACATAAACAGGGAAGTAGAGCATCAGACTAAAAAAAGTGGGCCACGGATTTCTTTGCTGTCACAAATTGGCGTGTAGGAGGTAATAGATTCAGATCTCAGACACAGAGGCAATCTGTTTTTTCTCTTTGATTTCCAACATACTAATTTTTTCAATGTTTATCATAAAATCAATGGTGGAAATGAGATTCTCTGACAAAATATTAGTAATTAGCAAACTTCATTTTCACTTAAGTTGTGTTTTGCAGTTTTAATAACAATAAAATAACATTGCTACAGGCAGTCTACTTGTTTTTTAGCAATCTCATTGACTGGCAGCCATATGCATGAGTAAAATCAGAGATGCAAAATGTAAATATTGTAACGTGAACATATATTGGACTGAATTTCTTAATTTTACTGAATTTGAGCTCTGCACAGCCTTTACTTTAATAGGTACACCAGATCAATTACTTGATAAGACAAATGGCACTCAATGCTTTTAAGCATCCTGATGAGCAAAAACGATGGCTCAAGTTCAATCCGAACACCAGAATAGGGAACAAATGGGACTTAAACTGGACATATGCAAAATTCACCTTTTGCTTCCTTTAAAGTTGTCATATATGTCTCTACTGCTTTTAAACCCTCCAAACATGAAAATAACCCATCAATTTTAGGAATTATGTGCTTAAAACAAGTTATTTCAAAAAGTCCCCATTTGTGATGTCACAACTAGGGAAATTAGAATAGAATACCTCTGACATGCAAGAATGCTACTGCTGTTAAACCCCCTCCCAGAGGACTTTCTTATAGAGCTCCGGGAGTTGACGTCACTTCTCCCGGCATGCAACAGTTCAAATCGAAACGGCGCCATATTGGCATGCAGAAGCCCGCAGCTGGACTATTTGTTATTGTCAGAAAACCCAATCAAACGGGAAATATAGTAGATTCCTGTTGTGCCCCAGGATGCAGAACAGACGCGGACGACATGAGGGATGAGCCATCTACAGGATTCCCGAAGATTCGGAGCGCCGCAAACATTGGATCGTTGCAATAAAACGCACTAGTGACCGGGCTGAAATGATGCTGTGGGATCGTGAGAGTAAAGGTTTTCACTCATGCAGCGACCCCTTCATATCAGGTACTTAAACCAACGTTTCCTCAACTGTGTATGGTATTTATTTTAAAAGCTTTTATTACGATTCTTAGTGGGCTTCCTAAACTTATTTTGGCGTGGCTTTTTCTGTCTTATTACTCACAGCAACAAGTAAACGTCACGTAAAACGTTGCCTCGTGAGTTCTGCGTGCTGCCGTTTACGTGTTTTATGATCACAGCAATTAACCGGCTAAGCTGTATTTAATTTTTAAGCAATGGTTGATCAATTGTCAGATCACACATAAAAAGCACTTTGGATTGCTATTTTCTGTCTCACCGAGACAGATCTCAGACAGATCGTGAGACGCTCCTGCCTGACATATTTATTTTATTCACGGGAAAAAATCAGACTAGTGATTTCTCTTGGCGTTCAGTTTATACATTCAAACAGCACAGCACTCTATTTAAACTACTTACATGTAAATCTGTTATTTGTCCATCCATTTTCATCCGCGTATCCGGAGTTGGGTTGCGGGGGGGCAGTAGCGTCGAGAGGCCCAGACTTCCCTCTCCCCAGCCACTTGGGCCAGCTCCTCCAGGGGAATCCCAAGAGGTTCCCCGGCCAGGTCCGGTAAGAAGTCCGCTCCAACAGCTTCTGGCATTTTTAAAAAGTATCCCAGGGGCACGGTAAGGGTCGGAGATGTTTAGTCTATTTAATTTCTGACTATATAAAACGATTTCTTTGGTTTTAAAGTGTGAAGTAAACTCAGACGAAGTAAAATCCAAGCCAATCCCGTTCATTTTGTTTACATTTGTTGCCTGCCAACATGGCTTCTACTCTCTGAGAGTCACGTGACGTCCGGAGCTCCATAGAGCTCTGGGAGGTGACGTCACACAATCCCATCATGAACCACAGTGCACCATATTGTCAGGAAACAAATTGCAAACAAGCCAACTAACCGACAGTTTTCCAGCATTCAGAGAATGGTTGACTCGTGTTGTGCTCCTGGGTGCACAAACCACCGAGGTCAGGCTAAAGACTGAGCCTTTTGTTGCATTCCGTAGACCCAACCCGGAGGGAAAGATGGATTTCTACGACCAAACGAGCTCGGAGCGTGATGAAGAAAACCGAGCATTGGAACCCGTCACTCAGTGGATTCCGTTTGTGCAGTGACCATTTCATTTCAGGTAACTTCAGGTCATTTGAAGTAAAGTTTTAAAATAGTAGTTCTAGCTATTGAAATCAAAACATGAGTTCACGGGGTTAATGATTACAGCTTACGAATGCAGAAAAATTATCCGTGTCAGTGGTTCAAAAGGCTTAATGGTAAACTAAATGGAATTTGTTTTACAGTACTCAAAGTACCATAATATTTTTTCTGTCTAAAAATATCGTCTAACGTTTGCACCAGTAAAAGCCTCTGTGTTGTAATCCTCCTGACTTCTGTTTGTTCATTTTGTCTTAGTGTTAACTTCATGGCTAACGTATCCTAGCATACGCTAGCATACCACCAGTATTATGTTTGGCTATTTACCTTTGTAGTAATGACAAAACAATCCCTTTATTGTAAACTCCACAGCTGAATCTCGGCCACAAATCCCGGTAGAGTCAATGTATATCCCTCCAGACTTTTATAGGCCGTCAGCAAATCTCCGGTGTAGTGTGAAGGAAAGTTGACAAGATAATTATGTATGTCGGGATACTGTAGATTTGGGAGTCCCGTGACGTGTGCCAACTGATCTATTGTTTTAAAAAGTACACCCGGGGATAAATATGGATCACTAAACTGTAGTTTCTGAAGTTAAATGGTGTATCACTCTTCATCACTTTCCAAAAGTTCCCTGCAACCATCCATTGTAGTTGTTGTTCATCCATTTTTCCCGTTCGCGTTCCTGCCAATATGGCGCCCTAAACAGACCTGATCACGTGACGTCAGGGGCTCCATAGGGAGCCTGAGTCCCTTCCGCATCATGGGTCCCCGAAAGAACAAAAAAAATGAACGCAAGTCAATGGGGCTACAAATGCTATTTTCTAATTCCGCTTGTTTTGTGCCATGGATTTCACATATGATGTCCGTGAATTTTAAAGATGTATTTTGATACCAAGAACGTGCTCATTTCCGATTGGGGATGAATGATATTTTAGGTTTTGTGTGAAAATAAATCCAGGACTACAAATTTGTAGTCATGCTAATTACAAACTTTTACAAGCTAATAAGTCTCAAAGTACGTGACAGGCGTGGTTGAATCACCCATCATTACTTTTCATTTAAATAGCAGTATAACATGTGCAATCCGGGCGTAAGGCAAAGCGGATTAGAAAACAGCGTTTTTTGCCCCATTGACTTGTATTCAGTTTTTCTTTCTTCCGGGGACCCATGGTGCTGAAGTGACTAAAGCTTGGTTTATGCTTGACGCATTCACTTTCCGCGCGGTGATGCGGCTCGCGGCTGGAACGCGCTTCACAACTCGCAACGTTTATGGTTTGTGCGGCTTGTCTCTGCGGCGATCTAATATTCTCCCAAACTGAACGGGGCAGCATGGAGCTCTACGGCATGCATCCAACACTACACCATAGTAGAAGTAGAAATACTGTTTACAACACGGCATTTCAGCATTTTTAACAGCGTTCTCGTCTTTTCCGACAGTGCGAGCTATTTCTCTCCAAGAATTATTAACAACATGTTGATCACAGTGATCTCTGAGAGCTGAATCATACAAATGTCTGTATTTACGAACCTCTGCCATACTAGATCTTGCCGGTCCGCCATGTTTTTCCGCGTCCGACCATCCGCGTGGTTAGAAATTTTCCGAGGTGCGCGTTGCGGAAATTCTGGGCCGTGCGGAGGCGCGGCGGAGGGGCGTGGTTGTTAAAATGACGCAAAATGACGCAACTTTTCCGCGCAGAGCCGTGCGGACCTCGCGGACGCGTCAAGCATAAACCAACCTTTAAGCTCCCTATGGCAGTCTAAGTGGGGGATAGGTGGGTGTGGCCAGCCCCTCCAGTTTGTTTTCTTAAAGTGACAGAACCATGAAAGGGCTCATTGTGGAACATACTGAAAGTGTCAAGAATAAAACTGCTGAGATTGCTTTATGTGGAATGGATTTTGGTCAAAGAACTTGATAAACAATCATGAAAAATCCTAATTTGTCCTGTGATCGTGACTTTGAATTTGGCATTTAGTGACAGTCGGGCTGAGTATTTTAGAAACTGCTCATCTACAGGAATTTGAGTAAGCTACTGTAAGACCAGGAAACATGATACGTTTCACACAGGTTCACCAAATATTGGACAAAATAAGACTGGAGAAATGTTCTAGTCAGATGAGTCTCAATTTCGCCTGCAACGTTAAAATAATCAGGTCACAATGGTGCAATCAACATGAACATATGGATCCAGGGATAGCCATTTTTTTTATTGCTGTCATGTTTATTCATTCACAACTACAGTGGGCCCGTCTTCTGGTCGCTGCTTCCAGCAGGATAATGCATAACTTCAGAAAGTTCAGATAATCTCTAACTGGTTTCTTGAACATAATGATGAGTTAACAGGACTCCAATGGTTACCATCATCACCCAATCTCAGTCCAATCCAGAACCTGTGGGATGTGATAGAACAACCTGGATGTGCATCTCACACATCTGTTGCAACTGTGGGATGTCATCAAGCCAATATGGGCTAACATTTCAGAGGAATATTTCATCTTTATTCAATGAAAAATTTAAACTGTTCCAAATGTAAAAGCTTGTCAAAGTACTAGCAAGTTGCACTTCACGCGATTAAGAAAAAATAAATAAAACAGAAAGTACAAAGTGATCAGTTGCCCCTGACCAATAATAAAGTGATTAGGCAGAAACATCCGAACTGTTATCATAACGGTCTTTATGTAAAAACAGTTTTATCGTGCCAAAAATCTGGTTTCTTTCTAAATTAGTGTGTACCACATGTGTTTTTCATCAGTTTTAAAATGTTTATTTTCATTTAGTATTCAGACTTGTTGCTTGGTCGTAAATAATGTACGACACAGAAGGTCAGACAGCTTGTGCTGGCAAAAATACTTTGTACATAATTAACTGCAAATGTTGTAATAATTAACCGAAATCACAAACGGGGGATTTTTGTCATCCTTTCGCTGCAGCGGCTTACGTTCTCTTGAGGGACAGGAAATGTTTAAGGGATCAAACTTAGTTCACATGTTACAGGTTGTTAAGATATAGCTACAATTCAAATGGTATTCCTGTGGGGCAACGCTGAGTCTTTCCACTAACAATGGTTCTGGCACACTGCCCACGTTAGTGCCAAATGGCCATGTGTGAGTGTTTATAAGGGGGTGAAATGGGGCTTAAAAAACAGGCAAGCAGTGTGCACAAGTAGCACAATATGTCCAACAGCTTTTCTTTTCTTTTCTTCATTGCTGCAGAAGGAAACCCTGCAAAGACACTTTGTGTCATTTTTTTCTAGAAGTTATCTGTACTCCCCTGAGTTCCATCCATGTCCAATATTGCATCGTTATTCACCAAGCTAAGTGGAAATAAATTGATGGATTATCATTTGAGTTTATTCAATGGCTCAAACCTTATGGAAGGAGAAAAGAACAGTCCTTGCTATTTAGGATAATGGTTAAAAATGTGTATGAGTGTGTAATGTCCCTGCAGTGTTTGCTCTGCAGGGGTCTCCCGGGGAGAGGAAGATGGCTGTTCTGGGTCACCGGGGTGGGGGACGGCAAGAGCTTAGTCGATTAGCCAAACTCTTTTTAACCACGTCAGCCCGACAGGCAGGCGGGCAGACTGCTAGGTTTGGGCACATCCAGGCTTTTTGTTTTCCTATTATTCCGCTCAGTGATTGGGATAATAAGCAATCCTTTCTTCCCGTACCCTTTACACCCCCAACTATTTTTTCTATCTAATTTCTCCTTTAAATGCCCTGTTGTGCGACTCTGCCATTTCCTGTTGCTATTTGAATTTTTTCCTCTTTTCTTTCGTGGACAAGGTCATTTATATTATTAGAGCAGTTTGTTTCAAACTTGTGAGTTTATTACAATACTGTAACGGAACGGAATGACTGATTATTGTCATTTGATTTTACTTACATGCAGTGATAATAGAATGTGATGAAGTGTCTGATATGTATGATCCACAGCTCTGGCTAGCGGGGATCTATGTCGGTCGCTTTTTTGAGCCACGTAAACACAACAAAACTTAAACACCCAGTAGCGGGGGTGACTTGGAGACGCAGCGCGTCACTCCTGTTGTCTCGCAGAATAAAGCAGGAAATCAACCCAGTGAGGGTAATAGCAGCGGGCAAGCACACCCCAAATAAATGACTATCAATGTGGGATCTTATAATGTGCGTGGATTGAGGGTGGGACATACGGACGCGGACAAGCTACGTCGTTCAGCAGTGGACAAGCTTCTGGACATGTATGATATTTCATGTATCCGAGAGACTTTTTTCTCCAAGCAAGATTTAGACAAATTAAATTGTTTGCATAAAGACTTTTATGGAGTGGGGGAGTCCACTACTGACTATAACTCTAACCCCGGGTTTCCACGGGAGCCGTCAGCAGCATGTTACTGCAGCAGCACGTCTTGCTCGCGTAAGCTGCTGCTTGGCCCTTCCCACGAGACGCGAAGCAGCAGGGGAGCAGCTGTCACCGACCGAGCACGAAGTCACACGAGTGACTTCGTCAGTAAACACAACAACAAGCAGGAGAAAACTACAACAAGGTTTGTGTTTTATGTTCTGTCCGTTTTATAATCGCCAATACGGACCTGAAAAACAAAGGAGACCGCTAGCTAGGTGATAACTTCTCACGGGGACGCACAGTTAGTAACATTTTTTAAAAGTAAAGCAACCGGAAGGCAGTACGTTCTTTATTCTGAAAATCTCGGTAGCTTCGCTCCATTTCCGCGTCCAATTTCCTGTCTTTCCTTCCCCAAAAATGTCAAACTTGACCCGTTTCAGAGGCGTCGCGCGTAGAAAATAGAACCGGCGCGTAAAGGCCGCGACATGCTGCTCCTGAGACGCGGCCGACTCGCGCTGCTGACGGCTGCTGACGGCTCCAGTGGAAAAGGTTCTGTTGACCACAGCGGTTCCTATCAGCAGCTATAACGTGCTGCTGCAGTAGTGCTGCTGACGGCTCCCGTGGAAAGCTGGGGTAAGCTACTGAGAGGGAGAATACCTGGAGGAGTAGCTGTGCTGTGGCATAAAAAGTTTGACCAGCTGATCAAAGTAATCAGGCTGGGGGTAGATTGGGCTGTAGGTCTTGAGTTTAAATGTGAGAATAAGGAATTTCTCACACTAAACATTTATACACCCTGTTAATGCCCACACAATGAAGATGAATATTTGAGTAAGTTGGCTTATATTACATCTTGTATCCAGGACAACCCTCATATCTATCTGTTTATTGTAGGTGATGTGAATGCGGATGTGTCAAACAACAATTCTACTTTTGGTCAATATCTGAAGCAGTTCTGTACAGAAAATGGTCTGATTCTCTCCAGTAAAGTACTATTACCTGTGGATAGCTACACTTATATTAGTGAAGCTTGTCAAACAAAATCCTGGCTGGACCACTGTATCTGGTCTAAAGATGCACATGAGTCTTTGGAAAATATTAGCATAAAGGCTGATCTTGCTATATCGGATCATATACCATATTGCATCAAGATCAATGTGGGTAATATACCAACCCTTGTGTCCACGGATAATGTATCGCAAGGAGAGAAATTGAATTGGGATTATTTAACCAGACAGGACCTAGATCGGTATAGTGGTAGGACTGATGGCTTGCTAAGCATAATTAAGTTGCCAAAAGAGGTTATCACTTCCTGTGATGTAAATTGTAAAAATGCACAACATGGTCTAGATATTTGTATTCTTTATGAAGAAATTATAAATTCTCTACTTATTTCAAGTCGGCCCCTCTGTAAAAAGGTGAAGCAGAAAGTAAAGCCAGGATGGAATGAACATGTAGGGGAGCTTTATGTGGAGGCTAGAAGAGCTTTTAGACTATGGGCTAATGCAGGTAAACCTGAATGGGGCCCAATTTTTGAACACAAACAATGTACTGGTACTAATGGAAAAAGGGCTCTGCGATTTGAGAAAAGGAAGGAAGACATGCTTAGGAATGACTCAATGGCAAAAAAAAACTTCAGGATAAGTGTCCACTGAGTTCTGGAAGGAAATAAGGAAAATTAATGTATGCAAAGTACCCTTGCCAACAAATATAGACAGGGCAAATGGATCAGAGGAGATAACTCAGTTATGGTTTAAACATTTCTCTGAATTGTTCAACTGTGTTGGATGTAATCCCCCACAGATAGATAATGTAGAAGATCATGAGGGTGCAACTATCTCCACGCAAGAGGTTCATGATATTGTGATGAAACTCAAAAGAAATAGGTCATGTGGTGCAGACAATATCTCTGTGGAACGTACCCGCTTTTGGCAGTTTGCTTTACAGGATTCCTAGTTCATGCTATTCTACCTAACTCTGTTCTGTCAGTTATTTTATTCCCTGTAATTAAGGATAAAACAGGTAAAATTAATAATAAGGATAACTATCGGCCCATTGCCTTGGCCTGCACTCTGTCCAAGGTGCTGGAGAAAGCCCTCCTGTCAAGGCTGGAGAAGTTTATTATAACGTCTGACAATCAGTTTGCTTTTAAGTCTAAGTTAGGTACAGATATGTGTATTTTAGCACCGAAAGGAATATTGGATTTGTATCATATGCACAACACAACTATTTTTACATGTTTTCTTGATGCTTCCAAAGCATTTGACAGAGTTAATCATGAAAAGCTGTTCCATAAACTGCTTTGTAGAAAAGTCCCAAATTATCTGATTAGGATTTTAATGTATTGGTACTCCCATCAGAGCATGCCAGTTAAATGGGGGAACACTGGATCCGAGGCCTTCTCTGAGAGTAATGGGAGTACGGCAAAGTAGCATTTTGTCTCCTTGCCTTTTTAACATGTACATGGATGATCTGTCCGAGTTGCTGAATAGCTGTAGGACTAGTTGTAATGTTGGGAATTCTACTGTGAATCACCTGATGTATGCGGACGATTTGGTAATCTTCAGCCCATACAGTGCTGGCTTGCAACAACTGCTAAGAATATGTTCACAATATGGTTCTGAGTTTGACATCAAGTTTAATCCGATAAAAAACAGTGTTATGATTGTCAGGAGCAGAGAAGATAAAAAAAACCTCACCTTCCCTGACTTTATTTATCAGATGGTATTCTTTCAGTATGTGATGAAGTTAAATACTTGGGGCACTATTTGACTGCGGACCTATAAGATGATAGGGATATATGTAGGCAGTGCTGCCGGCAATATGTGCAGGTCAACACGCTCATACGAAAATTTTCTATGTGCTCCGTTCCTGTTAAATTAACACTGTGTAAAGCATTTTGTACTCCCATGCATACTGCCCATTTATGGCGGAATTACAGAAAAAGCAGTCTACAAAAACTAAAAGTAGCATACAATGATGGGCTGAGGTTTCTGTTGAGGATTCCTGGTTCGAGTAGTGCAAGCCAGATGTTTATGTATGCTGATGTTCCTTGTTTTGCTGCAGTGCGTCGTAATCTTATATACAGATGCATGTGCAGACTATCAGTCTCTGAAAACAGTATCATTGTCAGCCTGACCAATGTAAAACAGAGCTGGGTTCAGTTTTTATCTAAATTATGGAAACAGTGGAGGAGTTGTCTGTACGTATGAATATTGTGTTTATTTCGTGTTACTGTATTTTATGTGTTTGTATCTTTCTCTTTTATCCTTTTTATGGACTATTTTTTGTCTCCGAAATAATGATGATAATGATGATGATGATGATGATGATGATGATGATGATGATGATGATGATGAATAGGAACAAGGAGCACTAACATCTCCTTCCCACTGGACGTTGATCCTGCAATAATTTCCAAGACCTAAAAGAATATCGGTTCCCAAAGTTGATGTCAAGACCTGTGAATCACCAACAAGTGGGGTCTTGATGAGATCTATGCAAGGTATAAAATTGGCCTCCTGATATAGAATCAATGTAAGTGAAAGATATTTCTGGTCGGCTTTGCCGTACCCCCTGAATCACACATGAGTTGTACTTCAATTTAAATGATAAATTATTTTGTGGGTTTTAATTTAAGATTCATTAGCTTGTAGAAATTTGTAATTTAAATAAAAATTTCGATCAGAAGTTGCAAATATGACGTCAAAGCAGAATTTCTCTTCTCCCAGTGTTTCTGCCACTTTCTACATGGCCAGATGTAGATTGGTTTTCTCCATGTTTGATCCTCACTAAATTATTTTTCTTCTTCTACTTCTCTTTGTCTGGGGTGATGGAGTGGATTTTTTGAGACGAGAGTCCTATACGTCTTTTCACACAAAACCTAAGGGAACTTTTGCCAGCTGTTGCAAAAAAGAGCTTTTTTTGCATCAAAATGTGTCTAAAGTGTACATCATATGTTAAATCTATGGAAATTTTAAACTGGGATCAGAAAAAACCTTCATGGACTCATTTACAGTTTTGGTATTACTTAGGCTTCCTATTGTTTGAATAAAATCAGTAGCAATAATTGAGGTTGCAAGTCTTTGAAACATTAATTTTGTGCATCAAAATCTGCAAAGTCTTAGAGCAACTGTACTAGAAAAAGTCTGGGTAGAAGCAGTTTTGGGAAAACCTTTGTCCGTGTGAAAACAACTTTTTTAATACACCAACATAGACCAGCATAGGTTTTACCAGCACATGTTGGTGCTGATTTAGCTGGTGTGCTATACTGGTCCAGCTTCCCATCACCAACATCCCATGCCATACCAGACCAGAATCCCAGCACCAAAACACAACGTATGCTGGTTGATGCTGTTTTATCCAGCAGGACAATTACATGTAGGATGCTGCTCCAACTAGGTCATTTTCTGTCCTGACTTTAGTTCCTAGACAGTTCTCATGCTGCTCTGCATCTAATGAACTAACCATGCTCACCTGTGCCTGTCCAACTGATTCAATCTCCCACGCCCCCAGCCACAGCTCTGATTCCTGGTCGCAAGGACATCACTTTGATTTCAAACTGTGAGGGAGACTCAAATGACTTGAGGGAGTCAGTGATCCAAATTTTACACTTATTTTGAAATAGATCATATATTTTATTATATAATAATAAATAATAATAATGGATAAATATTTTATTATATTCTCCATTTTGCCTGAATTCTTGGGTCAAATTCCTCTGACTGTTAAAACTTTCCCCTTTTTTCCAAGTCCTTGAGATGTTTGTCAACTCTTTAGCGTCAGCAGAATGTTAGCTTTTTGACCATACCATGTGCGCTCATGAAGTGTGCCATCCTAGCTCCCACGAAAAGCATCAGAATACTATGTTTATGCATATGGCAATCTCTTTAAGCCAGAGAGACTTACAGAGGAGGATACTAGATAATGACACTAGGGGGTTGTATTCCAGGAAAGAGACCATCATGGCCCTTGCTGATTCTAATTCTTAAAAAAACAAGCCAAACTGTTTGATTGTTGGCCCAACTCAATGCCACTCTGCACTCGACCGAGGACCCTTAATTGCTACAACCACAACAATTATTATTTCCTACCTCATGAGCTTTGGGTAATGACCGAAAGAACGAGATCGTGAATACAAGCGGCCGAAATGAGTTTCCTCCGAAGAGTGGCCGGGCTCAGCCTTAGAGATAGGGTGAGGAGCTCGGACATTTGGGAGGGACTCGGAGTAGAACCGCTGCTCCTCCGGATTTAAAGGAGTCAATTGATGTGAATTGGGCATCTGGTCAGGATGCCTCCTGGACGCCTCCCTGGGGAGGTGTTTCGGGCATGTCCTACTGGCAGGAGGCCCCCGGGTTGACCCAGGACACGTTGGAGAGGTTACATCTCCAATCTGGTCTGGGAACGCCTTGGGGTCCTGCCGGCGGAACTGGTGGAGGTGGCTGGAGAGAGGACGGTCTGGAGCTCCCTAGTTGGGATGCTGCCCCCGCGACCCAGACCCGGATAAGTGGAGGAAGACGACGATGACGACAACCTAGCAATAACTCGGTTATTACCATAAACTCAAACATATATCCACAGATTAAGCAGAAATAGGCAATTTTGCCCTGCTTTTAGCCCCTCCCCCCTGCCAGTTTGTAGAGCCAACGCAAAACCGAAAACAAAACTCCTCTCTCTACGTTCGTCTTTTTAACACCTTTATCTAACAACTGAAATGTCTCCCCAGCCTTCATTAGTGTCTACAGGAGGGATGAATCATTAAAACTAAACAAATCTGCAGTGTTTATGATCTAAAACATGGAGGAAACGTGCTGGAACCAGACAGAAGTTCCAACAGAGC
Organism: Nothobranchius furzeri; assembly: GCF_043380555.1. Taxonomy (NCBI): domain Eukaryota; kingdom Metazoa; phylum Chordata; class Actinopteri; order Cyprinodontiformes; family Nothobranchiidae; genus Nothobranchius; species Nothobranchius furzeri. Next base: position 26,449,730 of record NC_091758.1, read on the forward strand.
GGCCTGACAGTCTGAAGTTGCAAGTGGAATACTGTGGCCATAGGGGGTGGTTAGGGCTGGGTGGCCTTTCATTAACCCGTTAAAGGGTCCTTTTAGCACATGCTAGCTCCATAAAATTATTTAAAAATATGAAAAAGTTACAAAGTATCCCTTTAACGTATATTCTAACAGCAGATGCACGGTGAAACCTAAACTGTAATTAAATTGAGCTTATGCTGTTGTTTTCCATGTTTGGCACTAAACCCATCCATCCTTTAATGCTTTGGTTAAGTCATTTAACCTAAGATGACTTTACAGAAGTACAGCCAGAATGCACCGGTCGGTCCATCCGGAACCTTCTCATAGGAGCAATCAAGCCTCTTTACCGTAACCGGCAATATGTTAATGCCGGGCTAACAACATTACAAACAGAACACACACACACACTCGCACGCGCACACACACACACGCACACACACACACACACACACACACACACACACACACACACACACACACACACACACCACAATTCCAGACTACATATGTTGGGGGATTTAATTGCAAGGTACTTTAACTGCTTCCTAACCACCACCTGTGCCTGCACCCCTTCCCACTAACCCCTTGCAATTCCTAATTTCCTATTTGTTTGGATTAAACCCAAATAAGAAGATTATGAGAGATAAAAGTAGAGGACACTTCAATCTACAAATACAATCATTATTGTTCCCTGTGGGGAGGTTCAGTGCATAAAGTGCTTTCTCATAAACCCGGTTACAGTTAATCTTGTGCAGGTTGAAACATTGTAGTTTAAATGATGCAGAAATAAAAAGTTAGGTTTACTTCACTGATTCTTTGTCAAAACACTTCATATCTAGCATGAATTACACTTTGATGCTTATATACACTGCAGGCAAAAAAAAGGTTGCCACCGTAAAAAGAGATCACACACTGTAATTTTTGGTTGAATTGCTTTTAGCTGTGGAATTGCTCAAATATGCTTCTGCAATGTCACAAGATTTATTTCCATCCAGTGTTGCATTAACTTTTCACCAAGATCTTGGACTGATGATGGTGGAATCTGACAGATAGTCAGCTGACCTTATTCTTGGAGCACATACTGTTGCTGAAGAGACTTTTTCACGGCCACTAAATGTGTCTTTCAAAATGGTTGTTAAGGAATTTAAGAAGCAACACATTGCATCATTTAGGATTAAAAAACTTGTTGCTAACTGAAAAATGCAATAAAGAGGCTCGTACCAATTTGCTTCGTCAAACCCAGGTGGTGTTTTTTTTTAGACAGGCAGTGTATAAAACACTTTCACAAGAACAACATCTACTAAAACAAACAATGTCAAAACCAAAATTAAAACCCGACCTAAGCTGCAAGATCACCCTTAAATCCAACCCTACCACAAAAGGGTAAATTTAGGTCTGATTTAGGCTATTATACAGGTCCTTCTCAAAAAATTAACATATTGTGATGAAGTTCATTATTTCCTGTAATGTACTGATACACATTAGACTATCATATATATTAGATTCATTACACACAACTGAAGTAGTTCAAGCCTTTTATTGTTTCTATTATTGATGATTTTGGCATACAGCTCATGAAAACCCAAAATTCCTATCTAAAAAAATTTGCATATTTCATCCGACCAATGAAAGAAAAGTGTTTTTAATACAAAAAAGTCAACCTTCAAATAATTATGTTCAGTTATGCACTCAATACTTGGTCGGGAATCCTTTTGCAGAAATGACTGCTTCAATGCGGCGTGGCATGGAGGCAATCAGTCTGTGGCACTGCTGAGGTGTAATGGAGGCCCAGGATGCTTCGATAGCGGCCTTAAGCTCAACCAGAGTGTTGGGTCTTGTGTCTCTCAACTTTCTCTTCACAATATCCCACAGATTCTCTATGGGGTTCTGGTTAGGAGAGTTGGCAGGCCAATTGAGCACAGTAATACCATGGTCAGTAAACCATTTACCAGTGGTTTTGGCACTGTGAGCAGGTGCCAGGTCATGCTAAAAAATAAAATCTTCATCTCGATAAAGCTTTTCAGCAGATGGAAGCATGAAGTGCTCCAAAATCTCCTGAGAGCTAGCTGCATTGACCCTGCCTTTGATAAAACACAGTGGACCAACACCAGTAGCTGACATGGCACCCCAGACCATCGCTGACTGTGGGTACCTGACACTGGACTTCAGGCATTTTGGCATTTCCCTCTGCCCAGTCTTCCTCCAGACTCTGGCACCTTGATTTCCGAATGACATGCAAAATTTGCTTTCATCTGAAAAAGGTACTTTGGACCACTGAGCAACAGTCCAGTGCTGCTTTTCTGTAGCCCAGGTCAGGCGCTTCTGCCACTGTTTCTGGTTCAAAAGTGGCTTGACTTGGGGAATGTGGCACCTGTAGCCCATTTCCTGCACACGCCTGTACACAGTGGTTCTGGATGTTTCTACTCCAGACTCAATCCACTGCTTCCGCAGGTCCCCCAAGGTCTGGAATTGGCCCTTCTCCACAATCTTCCTCAGGGTCCGGCCACCTCTTCTCGTTGTGCAGCGTTTTCTGCCACACCTTTTCCTTCCCACAGACCTCCCACTGAGGTGCCTTGATAGAGCACTCTGGGAATAGACTATTCGTTCAGAAATGTCTTTCTGTGTCTTACCCTCTTGCTTGAGGGTGTCAATGATGGCCTTCTGGACAGCGGTCAGGTCGGCAGTATTACCCATGATTGAGTTTCGAGTAATGAACCAGGCTGGGAACTTTTAAAATCCTCAGGAATCTTTTGCAGGTGTTAGGAGTTAATTAGTTGATTCAGACGATTAGGTTAATAGCTCGTTTAGAGAACCTTTTCATGATATGCAAATTTTTTGAGATAGGAATTTTGGGTTTTCATGAGCTGTATGCCAGAATCATCAATATTAGAAACAATTAAAGGCTTGAACTACTTCAGTTGTGTGTGATGAATCTAATACATATGATAGTCCAATGTTTATCAGTACATTACAGAAAATAATGAACTTCATCACAATATGCTAATTTTTTTAGAAGGACCTGTACATAAAATAATCTATGAAATTATCTCTAAAGAAATGGTCTCAGATGTGAAGGTATGAAATCAGAAGTGTTTTAATTATTTTGGTCAGACTTGTTTTAATTTCTATCTACAGTAAAGACAAATGTCCTGTTACATTATATCCATCCATCCAGAAGTATTTCTATTTTTATGTCTATTTTTATTTATTTGGCAAGTATTTAATAAAAATGTGTTAGTTTTAGAATCTTGCTTAGTTTTTCCAGCATGATTCAAGAAGTTGGGTTCTGGTAGAGATGGTCTGAAACTTTACATCAACACTGGTTGTCTATTTCTATAAGTTGGTGTCATAGGACTTGATTGTGATTTAAACTTCAATTCAATTCACCAATTAACAAATATCTTTCCATAACTACCAAATAAAAAAAAATTACTGCTTTGGCTTAGCCTTAATCTTCATAGAGAGTTAGTCTGTACAAGAGAAAATAAAACTGGCAACTTTTTTATTCTTAAAGTGACAGTGTGTAGTTTCCCTGGTGATAGGGGGCAGTACATACCTAAATCACTGCAAGTAAGCATTATTTTTGTGTTCAAATAAGACCTTTCCAATGGATGGTCATTAGAGTCAAAAATTCCTGGGAGTGCAAACTCCAGCAAAATAACGACATCAGATTCCCAGTCATCGCTGGCAATGAGTGAAGAGGTAAATGTGTAAAGCAACAATGCTTATTAATGGTGAAAGTTTTGTAACATTTGTTACAAATCAGCATTTTGTCCTGACAGATTTCCGTAGAAGGAAACATGGCGTTGCCCAGAGACTTAGACTCGCTTCCATGTGTTTTAGAACAGATTTTTATAGTTATATGTTATGAAACTGCCAATATTTTTCAAAACATATTTTATTTCATTTACTACAACATTTTGATGGATATTTCCAGAGATTAATGGTAAAAACTACACATTGTCACTTTAAGTCTTTGCACAAATTTTCACTTTGACTAACATTGACCTGATCTAAGATAATGTGGCTTCTACTTACTGACACACCACCACTATAAAAACCCATCATGTCATGATTTATTAGTGGTACAATTTCATTCAACAACAATTTCTGTGATATTTTATGTATTTTTGAAAAGTCATCTGTAAATTAATCCAGTCCCTGCACAGGATACAATATTTATGTGATTCAAGCGTGTCATTTATAAATACGCCTACCCCACAGTTCCTTACAACTGTCAGAGTTGGAAACTGTCATTTGTCACAGACACGTGACCTCTCACTCAACCAGGTAATAGGACTGCACCAGATAATTAGTGCAAATCCCAAATCTCCAAATATTTAGTCTTTGTCCTGACATTATTTTATCACTACGGACAAATGTGTTGTGGATTTATTTTCTGTTGAATTTCATTTAGTTATATATTTTTAATGTATTTAAAACACAGGTTGAAAAATAAAGAATAATTAAAAGCTTACTGGTATAAATGTGTTTGTCACAAATATTGGCCACAAGGTAGAAGTGTGTTTTCACGGACAATGGGTGATAGCCTTCCGTCGTTATTAAACAGCTCCTCTGTTCTTTTCTCACCCTGACTACCTCCATGTAAGGGAAGCTATAATGATACACATTGTAAAGTTTGACTAAGCACTGCCTTCAGACATTAAAAGTGACCCTTAAGAGTGTAATTGGGGCATATTCCATTTGGCTTTGTGAAAAGGTGTCGAAAAAAGCTATTTATAACCCATTGTACCACCACCTAAAGACTTCCATTGACTCATTATTTGTGGCACGATGAAGCTTTTGGTATTTCATGAGAAAGATGGGTGTTCTTAGGTGAGTGAATAACAGGTTAAGATGCAAGTTCAGTGCATCTGTTTTGTGGTAATTTAGTGTTTGTTTTTACTTGTGCAGCAGCAGCATTAAAGCTAAATGTATAATGTGCAGCCTACAGAGTTACAACAGTATCATGTACAATCAGCTAATGTTGTTCTGATCATCTACTTGTTCTATGAGCTACTTGCATCATCTCCCAACATAGCCTCTAGTATTTACTAGAATCCATAATCCAGTATTTATTTAGTTAAATCTTAAAGAAGTGTACATTTCCCAACGCATTGTTGTGCTATAGTCAAAATTAGGTTGCACAACAATTCTCTCCTAAATTAAGCGTTGGAATAGTTTGCAGCATTTATGAAGGTAGTTCAGATTTTTTTTTGGAAGTCCAGTTGTGTGGAAAGAACGCATTCATACACAGTTGTCACTGGACAATTGTTAAAATGCTGTTATATGTGGGGTCCCCTTTCATAAAAAAAGAAAATCTAAATCATTTTTGGTGACTAACATCACATAGCTATTATCATCTGTGCAAAATATGACAACTACTTCCAATTTAAATTAGGCCAGTTGAGCCAAAGAAAATTATCTCTTGTATTTTGACATTTTGAGTGACAGGAGGCATGGCTGAAGAGTTTGATGCATGATGGGTGCGTGGTATGTAAAAGTTATTTTACATTTTGACACCAATATTGGCTTATGAACATCCCTGGTTCAAAGTAAATGTTAGAAAATGAAGTATAAATTTAACTTTTCTAGCCTAACAATGAATAGAAACAAGCTTGACTAACTCAAATGTTCCAGAGCAGGTTGGTCAAAAGCAATTCATAAACCTTTACATAAGGATATGGATGGATGGATGGATGGATGGATGGATGCTTTGTACACTCAAAGCTCTTTCATACTTCATGACAGTTTAAATCTTCTTAAACGCCATAATTTCCCTCACTCCCATTAAGATTGGAAGTTGTAAACACAGGAGCTGCTGGTATGAGAGAGCCTAGAAAATTATGTATCTTCTGTTCAATAGGTGCTTAGCACTCTTAGGCCTAGTCCACATGCAGCCGGGTTTCTTTAAAAACGAATATCCGCCCCTCCAAAAACTTGCATCCACACCACCTCGTTTTAAAAACAAACTCTGTCCACACGTACCCGGATAAATACGTTGTTAAGGACATGCCAGTCCAGTAGGCGGCAGTACTTCCCCCGTTCTTAACCTCGTCCTTCGTCTGTGGTCTTCCGCAAGGAGCAGTAATTCCGGTTGCAAAAACAAACAAGCAAAAAGCGCTTGGACAATTGATAAAGCGAGCGCAGCTCTGAGGGCATCCATGCTGTCGGCTAGTGTAAACACAGGTCGCACACGTGATGTCAGCATTTTTTTGTCGCGGAAAGTGACGTTGCGGACCTTAAAACTCCGGTTTTGTCTGTCCACACGCAGACACCCAAAACGGAGAAAACGCAGATCTTCACTTTGGCCGGAGTTCTTAAAAAGATCCATTTTCGTGTGAAAAAACTCCGTTTTCGTGTGGATGACAGGCCAAAACGTAGAAAAATATCTACGTTTTGGCAGATCCCCGGCTACATGTGGACAGGGCCATAATCAGACGGAATGGAAAACTGTGGTCCACAAGTGACGTGAAAGCCTCTAAAAGTTGAGTCCACATTTTTATCATGAGAAGTAGAGAAGAGAGACAAGAGTTTAAGCAAGATGGAAAAAGAAAAGCTCTGTGTTATCAGCCCCTGTTCCCGTGTATTTATGTGAGATATATTTATTCAATTTCAGAACTCAGGGGACGGTGGATGATAATCCTTTAAATGTCTGCACACGCCTTCGCTGGTACTGGCACCTTATTAAAATATGTAGATTAATTTGCGACTGGTTCTGCATACGATTAGTTCACAAGGACTGGGTGTTGGAGATTGAGCTCATATTTGTAATCTTCTAAACTTAACAGCAAGTGAGAGCTTGTCAATTACATGGGATGAAATGATGGGGAAGAGCAAGATTCATCTTCATCTCCTTGTTTTATGCTCGAGTGGCCACAGAGTTATCATTTAGGGGCTCCAGATAATTGGCAGCAGTTTTGTTGAGCACCTCCGGTTTCAGGATGAATTTGTATTCTTCAACCAGACAGCAGCTCAATACACTTTGGCAAAGTGTAGCCAGGCTTTGTCAATTACAGTGTGTCACAGGGAGGGGAAAAATATCAAGTCACTTCAGATGAGAGAGGCATTAAAAACAGAGCAGGGTGAAATGAAGTCCTATGGAATTTAATTGTATTTATGTCATTTTGTTTGAAGGTGATTTTTATTCTGCATGTGTCCGTCATCACGTGTCAGTCTTTCTCCTACAAATTTGATTTGCACCAGAAACTTGATCTAAAATAAAAGGATGTGTGAGTGACAAATCGGCCAGATTTGGTAAAACTGTTCAAATGCTTGATGTAATATCGTTTAAACTGACAAGAAACTATAGTGTAGAGAGGTGGAAACAAACTATTTAGGTTGCCTTAATTTCCATTTATTTCAAATATTGTCCTTTTTTGCCTCAAGTAATTGAATTACCATTAAAACACAATTGGTGCAATGCACAAGAGGTCTAATACCTGTCTTCCTTCACCGTGGCTGTAATGCCTTTGTTTCCTGCTGTAGTCTTTATTGGCGGCTGCTTGTTCTCAGTCAACCTTTGACTGAGCTGAATGAGACAAGAAGACAATGATCTGACAATGAGGTTCCCACTCCGAAATCCCTTTGTCATAAAACACAATAACGCAATTTGGTTCAATTAAATCTAAGCTAACAGGCAGTGATTGAGCCCCACATCTGACTCAAATCAAATTAGCTGTGCCGTCAAACAATGCAAGAGCTCCATGGCCGTGGTACGAAGAGGTTGTGTGGGCCTTTGGAGCAGCTTTGGATCGATCCACCAACAAGAAATCATCCTCTGCAGAAGCTACAATCAATATGTGGAGAAGTGCATTACATGACATTACACCAGTGGTATTTCTGTTCATTTTGTTAATTTTAATTATGTTTAAGTGTATTCTTTATTGTAAAAATGTCTACGTTAGAAAACTTTAAGCAAAGTTTTTAAAGAAACTGAAGCAGACCTGTTGTGCTTGGTGGCAGTTATTGCCATTGGGCTCTACTTGTCTTAAACCAGACTTCCGTATGGACCCCAGGGCTCAAGGGAGACAGAGGTGAAACACACACACTCACACTCACACACAGAGACAGAGTAGTCTTGACAGTGTCTTGTTTTACCTCCCCTCAGCACTTTTCCACCCCTCTGGCAGGATTTTGCAATGTCACTTTTCACCCTCTGACGCTCAAAAGTTTAAGGTAAAACATGGAAAAGTCTTCTACTGCCAGTGCAATTTAAAGAAAACTTAAAAAAGAGAGATTCTGAAGTTGGTTGATAAAGTTTTTAGGTGGGGTAAGACTCTAGCCCTCCCTCCATGCAGGTGTGCCAGCAGCAAAGCTGAACTCAGGCTTGTGCGTAGGTGGATTAGTCTAGACGAGAGAGGTAATCTGGAGGAGTGGCAAACCAGACAGCAACACTGGATTAGAGCGTGCTTTGGAAGTTGGCACAAAAAAACTGGCGGTAGAGTTAATTTATCAGTAAAAAGTGAATAGAGGTTATACAGTAGCTGGCTCTAAAGCCAGTCTCTGCTACTGACTAGTTGGAAGCTTTGATTTCAAAGAAAGTATACAACTTTTTGGTACCTGCAAAACTTTAGAGACATTTCTTTTTACAGAAAATGGTTCAGCACAACGATCAACTTTAGCCATGTTTGGTTCAGTCCTCTGAGTTGTTGTGTCTCTATACAAAATGTACCCTTTCACGACTTCGCAAAGACGTCAACATATTGCGACTGCTTTGGCAGTGAGTGATGTCACTGATTAGAGCCAAAAGGTGTCCCTAAACATTAATAACATAAAAAAAAGTTTAATTCTGTCAAAGTACAGCATAATTTCATCCATTCAAGGGGACTGGAAGAGCGTTTCTTCCATGACCAGAAGCTACGTATTTTATGGCGTTATGTAGGAGACTACAAAGCGCCAAAAATGATGGCGTAGTGGTGGGATTTCTGACACATCTTTGGGTGTTAGGGCTTTAGAATTGGTCATTTTAAAGCAATGTCAATGCTGCATATTTTCTTTTCCTTCCATACCGCTTCAACTGTGTCAGTCTTGCAAATGCCAGTTTTTTGATATTTACTGAGTAACAACCAATCAGCATAAATTAAGACAAAAAATATTTATTTTTGACTGTTCTGTGCCTCTGCACACAATCATTGTGAATGCAAATGTTTCGTAGCTTATGGACAGAATTGTAGACAAGTTTTCACAAGTAAAAAAACATCTTCATTTTATAAATTCACAAATATTTCAGGATACATTTTCTAAAATTTACAAAGAAACTTTCTCTGGAAAATAAATCAAGGCAGTGAAGTAAATAAGCGTGCATAATTGCACAGTTTCCTTTTCTCTCCCCGTCACTGTGCACGCGAGTGTGTGTGTGTGTGTGTGTGTGTGTGTGTGTGTGTGTGTGTGTGTGTGTGTGTGTGTGTGTGTGTGTGTGTGTGTGTGTGTGTGTGTGTGTGTGTGTCACAGTTGGATGTGTGTTAGGTTCAGAGCAGGAGCGACGGGGCCTTCGTGGTCCTCCAGTCACTCGTTTCCTCTTGCTTGACTGCTTTGCTCAGCCAGGCTGAAAGCTGCTCCGTTGTCAGGTTGGAGTGTGCTAATTAGGCTCCAGTTTAATTTTCCAGGATGCTCTACTGCCCTTTAAATGGCCATTTCAAATTCAAAGTGATAGTAATTGTACCATGGCATGCTGATCTTGTAATCACCCTGGGATTTTTTCCTTTTCCATTTTCTCTGTCGCATTCTGTCTTTTTCATCTTGTTTTATTTCTCTCGGACTTTTTCTGCCTTTCTTCCTGTGGTGATTGAGGGTCAGAACAAATACTTTTTCCAAAGTAAGAGGCAAAAACACAAGCTTGGTTTAAACCATGAAGCATGGAAACCGTAAACAGAAAAATGCCTGCAAAAAATATTTACAAACCACACAGAAACATGGTCTGCTTTTAGTTTTGACTTGTGCAAAATGGTAAATTACAAAACAAAAGGCATAAAACTGAGAAATCGCCAACTAGTAAAATGTATTCAGCGTGATTAACCTCATGTTAAAGTTTTTCATTTGGCTCACAACCCAGTCTTACTGACCCAGAGTAAACTGGCTGATGAGAAGACCAGCTGGAATGTTTGAGCTCTGGGAAGAAAAAAATCATTTTGATGGCGTTTTTGAGGAGTAATTGAGGTTAATGGAGACTACTTTGTTAGAGGAAATTACTACATTTGTTCTAACTCTCAAAATGTTCAGTGGTAGACTTAAAAATAAAGACCAAGGGTGCCATGTCTGATGTTATAAACCTTAAAAAGACACAACATGTGCTAGCTTCTTCTAAAATCATCTGTCTTTCAAACATTTGGTACTAAAATCAACCAATTTTTGATCATTTTGAACAGATTTTTTTTTAAATTTGTTATAAAGCCACAAGCACAAAGTAATGAATCAAAGCAGAACTTTTAGGAAACCAAATTCCCTTTCTGAATATTAATTGATTCTGTTTCTTTTTTGTCAAATGTGGAAATACCCATGCTGTTTGATGCTATTTACTCTTGTCCAGATCTAGCTTTGCTTTGTCAGGTGAGGTTTTATTTCTTCTTGAAAGAGATTCCTTGAAGTGACTTGGGTGTCAGGTTTGTGACGCTTCCTCTTTTCAATTGTCTTTGCACTCCGAGGAGATGTAAGGATGGGTAGCTCCTCAACCGTCACAATATTGATACTGTACGATGGCTGTCAAAGCACGAGCCCCTGCATCTAATCTGCCCTGACAGAGCATGCTGAACATGAATGATAGCAGGTGTGGCATCCCAAATAAAGAGAGAAATCAAATAAATGGGATAATAATACAAAAAAGAAATATGAATAAAATGAAGGGAAAGATTTTTTAGGGGGTTACACTTTTATTTTAATATCTTTCTTTCATTTATTCTTTTTTTTTTTTTTTTGCAAAGACAGTCTGGTCCAGCATCAGCCATCCTTTCCTATTTCTGTTCAGAGTTAGAAGAGGTGGTTAATGGGACAGGGTCCCAGGCCATTGTGCCATTGTCAGCAGTGGATTTATTTTCTGTTTGGTGTGCAGAAGGAGACACATGACGAGACGCTTGAGACTGTGGAACAATGGCAAACAATAGACTCCTTTAAAGACACCTTGAAGATACAGATTCATCAGTCAGACAGGAAGCCTTTGGGCAGGTGTCTGGCCACAATGGGTAACTCGCAGAGCTACACACACATATAGGCACACAGACGCAGGCACACAAACAAAAGATATAGGAAGAAAACACACACAGCAGCTAAATCAGCTCCTTGATTTCACTCTGATGCTGTAAGATGAATGGCTCTTAGGTGGCAGCTTCATCCCAGAGTGCAATGAGCCCAGAAGCTCTTTGTTAACTTGTGGATCTCAGTTACAACATAGCCAATACCTTCATTAGAGTTGGACACAAGTAGTTAAACATTGCATAAACCAGCCCACTGAATGTTATGGCTTTTACTCTTTGGCCTTTTAAAAGCTCTGTTATGTTGTAAAATAGAGCCTGAAATATTATGACCATAAATGAAATGTTTAGATTTTTCAAGGCGTCACAAATAATTACATTATGTTCATTTTTGTTGCTGTTATTTGACTTTTATCAGTAACTTTCATTTAAATTAACTTTCAATGTATCAACTAATGTTGTCACAGATAGGGATGCAACAATACCACTTTTTTCCAAACCGATATGATACAGATACTTGGATCTGAGTACTCGACGACACTTTTTACAGATACCGATACTTCTACCACATAAAAAAAATACTATGAATTGGAATACAGGTTTTATTTTCTTCTCTGCTTTCAACAGGAAAAGACTGTGAGGTAGATAAAAAAATGAAACATATGAATAGAAATTATCACAAAACTAAAATATTAAGTGAACAGAAATGACAAGTTACAGTGAAGTCACTTTCAAGCAACTGCATTGGTATCAGTTACTGGTATCGGCTAACTTTTACCGATACTGGTACCGGTATCAGTATTGGCTCCTCGCCGCACCGATACCAGTACTGGTATCAGTGCAACCCTAGTTACAGATGTCATAAAAAGATCTATTATATTCTAACACGTAATCTATTACAATGTTTGATATCAGACTTCTTTTCTGATACTGGACATGTAATAGTTACCAATTTTGAGAATGTTAATAAAGGGTTCCTTTGTTTATTAATGCTTAATAATGCATTAATGCTTAATAATGCACTAAGTAATGTTAATAAAAAGGCCCCTTATTGCAATGTGTTTCCAAATTTTCTTCTTGAACAGACAAGTATCTTGGGTGAAAAGTGTTTTTACCTGATTGTTTCAGCTTCATTATGAGCTGTCATCTGTTCGAATGATGATGTGGCGTATTTTCAGTATTCCCAGTGTGTGTCTTTTGGGAGCGGCACGTGGAACTGACGTTAACTGGCACTTCCACGAGCACTCCATAAGTGAGAATCCTCCTTTATCAAAAAATAATAATAATAATAATGAAAACTCAATTATTTAACATAGCCTATCCTATCCCATCCTATCTTAGCATGCGCTTCAAAACTTTAAACGTTATCTGTGCAACATATGTGCGTGGTAAAACTGATGCAGATAATTGACGATGTTACATTTTTATGGCATATAATAATGGTAGGACAATACATTTTCACATCTCTAAGTAGAATATTTAACGTAAACATAATTAGCTCTTTCCACCTGCAGTACTTTGAACCTCCACCAGAGGAAGAAAAGAGGAACGTACTAATCTTTTTAAAGAAATAGAGCTTGAGTAGAAAGAAGCATATCAGATATGAATACGAAAATCACCATAACCTTAACCATATTTGTCAGATGAGGCTCCTTTTAAAAATGCATGGAAAACCCCACAACATTTACCGGTAGACACATTTGTAAATACCAGCAATAAAATCTAGATTTCTCTCTTGTGCCAGTTTCATTGTTTGAATTTTGATGGCCAGAAATGATAAGTGATTGTACTTTAAAGCAGGTGAGTAAACATGGAGCAGAATCATATCCAAGTGCTGTCAGAGCTTGATATGACAATAAGCGGTTTGCTTAGTCGTCCTGTTTGTGTCTCAGGCCACTGTGGTGCTGCTGAACGCATGCGAGTGACAAGGTGAGAAAGAGCAAAGGCCTGATCAGGCACCACTTTAGTCTCAGTCAGCGATGAAAATCATGGCAGGCCTATTTTCTCGGTATAAATGACACTTTAGTGTGAGACTCTTGTATTTTTCTGAATATTTCAAAGTGAAACTAAGCTTATCTGTGTTTATACTTTGGAAAGTTGCAAACTTCTGATTTAATCACTGAGATTTAGTTGAACTCTTCAGTATTACCCACACTTAGTCCAGCCTATATGGTTACATTATTAGTGGTGAAACCATCTCCTGAGAAAATCACGTTGTTTTTCCTCCAGCTTTTCGTGTGAGTCCCTTTCTCCCCCTTGTCCCACAGGAAAGACTCTTGAAATTGTTCATTTACCGAAAGGAAGAAGTTGAAGGCCGGGTCATAATTTTTTTCTGTCAGATTTGTCAAGATTATTCGCATCATGATCCTATTAGCCATGAGGAGAATGTGACTACTTAAGATGGATTTATGGAAAAACTAGTTACCCCCTAGAAAACACTGGCTGGTGGATGAATCCACTCACCTTCCTTAACGGAAGTTATTCTCTCAGTGAATTAAATTCAAGAAGCTACATTTGTGTTTTCAAGGCCAAATCTTTAAGTCCTAATCCCACATCACAAGTACCACTTTGGGTTCCCAGCCGGCTCTTTTCATGAAACTTTGAAGCTGCTGATGGGGATCATGGACGTAATTTTTTTGGGGGGACAGGGGGGACATGCACCCCCCCCCCCCCCCTTTTTTTCCAAAGTCAAGTTTTGACCCCTGCACTTTTTACCATCCAAAAACAATATTACGCTATATTAAATTGACACCGGTTGAGCTCTAGGACCAAGTGGAAAACAACCGTTTGTGTTGAAGCCTGTTTCCCATTAGAGCATACAGTAAAGACACCCCCCTCCCCGTGTCCCCCTCACTTCTAAAGTGAAAATTACATCCATGATGGGGGTGATTTGGCGGGGGATGAATCTGAACCTGCAAGTTCTATAACTCATCGGTGCAAAACCACAGAAACTAGTGCAACATCTGAAACATGTCTGAATGTTGTTTCATTTTAAAAACACTAAAATTAAACAACTTTTAAGACACTACCAATCAAAGTCTTATCCCTATTAGACTCAGTCAATTTGTTTAATGAATAGATTCATGCACTGATCCTAATGAGTGAGGCTTACCTTCCTCTGCCCTTCCAAAGTTTATTTTCCTCGGGTCAGAACCTCAGCTCAAGGACCCCATGGCTGGCGCCATATGTGAGCCAAGCAGGGGGTGGTGCAGTGGAAGCCTGCTGGTCATGCCACTGAGCTCAGGTAGGTTTCCCGAGCCGGATCCCCCCCCCCCCCCCACACGGGCACCCAGGGGAGAGGAGGTGTTAAAACCTGAAGGGCCTTTGCATGGTACCCCCCTCGAGCATGCAACCATCTGCTCCCCGCCCCCGCCCAGCTGGCCACCTTTGATCCCACCAAATTTGAGCTAAAATGAGGATGATGACTGAGGTCTTCCAGTTTGCTCTGGAGAAGAGAGGGGAAGGAGGATGAGAGGAAGAGCAAGAGTTCAGGGACTCGGCCATGAGCACAACTTTAATGATAGAATTTAGAAAAAAAACGCTTTTAATGCAGATGTGTCATAAGATGCATAATATAATCAATAAGGCAAGCTGTAGCTTAGGGGAGAAATTCGTGATGCAGCACAAAGTTTTTACATTCGTCATCCACAGTTTTAAGGTCAAAGAGAATAAAAAGCAGCTTGATAATGATCTACTCCTGCATGCTGAATAATGGCAAAATAACAGGTAGATTGGTCAATAATAAATCAAGACATGGAGAATGCTGCTATTTATCTCCGTTAAAAGCAAAAGGCCACTCTGAGACCATGGCCATGTAATTGCAACTTTCTCATCTCCCTAATTAAAACGTGTCTCTCAGACAGATGTAAACCGTGACTCTGGGTCAATTAAAATTGATATCAAAATGATCAGAATTACTATCCCACGTGAAAACATATGGATCTGTGCCAAATGGCTCATAGTCGCTGTGATTAAAGGAGGATTTTGAGCTGAATGACCAATTTCATGATGAATCAGTGCGGGAGCACACAATCAGCATTTTGCTCCAGCGACCCAGGGGCCAAATTGATTCCACAGAAAATATCATGTGAATAATTAAAGTCATTGATTAAACAGTGAGATAATATTTAATTAAGGGGGCTCATTAGAATTCCTCATGCACCGTCATTAATGGGTCATTAACACAATTAATTGATTAAGTACCCTCTAACTATCAAATAGAATTCGATCTGTAATGAGTGCACGTTTTTGAAGAGGTGATTAATCACGTCTTGTGAACAGGATCTTTTGTTATCTAAAAATGCATTTAGATTTTTTTTTCTATAGTTTTTGAGCTGCTTGAACTTTGCATCATATTTCCATAAAAACTCTCACCTGTGCTTTCAAATTCTTATTTTTAGCACATTTAGAAAAAGCCTTGAATCATATTGTAGGATTTTTGTGTTTGTATAATAACAGAGGATTAAACTAACAAAAAAAGAATAGTTTTTACTCACTTGAGCCACAAAAGGAAAAATAATGTGTCCTAGTTTTCAGTTTGTTTTGAACTAAACTAGTGGAAACTGCATTTTTCGTTTTCTTGTAAATCAGACTATTGGTAATAATAAAGTTAATGTGTTTGAAACTGTTGGTCATGTTTTGATGATGAAATATAATATAGGTCTATGGTTCATTCAGCACATGTTCATGGCATTTTTTGCAATAAATCCTTCTCACATAAAGCAATTTTAGCTATTTAAATTTTGACATGTTTGGGACTTTCCAGAATGAGCCGTTTTAGGGCTCCGTCACTTTAAGAAAATAAGCTGGAGCTGGCCACGCCTACCCATCCTCCGCTCAGGCTGCTATAAGCTGAGATGCTCCGATATTCAGAAGGGGCTCTGAGTAGAGTCACTGCTCCTCCAGCAGCAGTTCTCTCTTGCACATGAGAGGTGACTCTATTCTAATTTCCTCGTTTGTGACATCACAAATGGCGTTTTTTTTTAAATGGCTTGTTTTAGTCAAAAGGAAACTTTGAAAGGAAACAGATGTGTAGACTTTTTCACATTTGGAGTTTTTTATAGAGTCAGTAGAGGCCCACATCCAAAACAAAAGGATGCAAAATGTGAATTTTGCATATGTCCCATTTAAGGTGCATTCAAAATAAATGTATTGTACTAAAGCAGATAACTACAGTAGGATAATATAAGAAAAAGTGCAACTTTCCCCTATCGATCCAAAATTCAAAGCATTTGTGTTGATTTTCTGCAGTGAACGTAATCTATTTATTTTATCCACATGGCAGTTCAAAGGTCTGCATGATATTATCTTGAAATCCTTGACATAAAGTATTTTGAGCATGCTTGATCCACCTTCTGCAGGGGGAACAAGGACCGGCAGAGAAGTGACAGCCAAGGCAGGCCCGTGTGTGATCAGGAGCGAGCTCCCCTGGTGAGATTCCTCACCCCTGTAGCGTGAACAATCCTCAGACGTGATCTGCCAGGCTAACCGGCTTGCATAAATAAAATCGGTTATCTCCGTATCCCTATGCCTTTCCTGTCCACACCCGGGTTGTATTTAATCATGCGGGGGGCCGATGGGAAGGGGCCGTTTTTCTGCTGGAATAATCAGAGAGCCTCCATGTGTCCTGGTCAAATGTATTAATCCTGCCTTCCGATGGCTGGCCTTATCAGCTCCCAAAGCCCTCCTCTCATGGGATCCGGGCTGCTGTCTCAGCGCCCTCTAATCTGCCCTGAGAAATTGTTAACAGGATGTAAATGCATCCAGGGATGATATATGGCTTCTTGTATAACATACATGTTATTGTTAAGCGTTTTGCATGCAGGCTCTGAGATTATGCACACAGAGAATGGGATTTGAATGAGATGGTATTGATTGATGGAATAACAAATGTCGAATATCGTTTTAGATGCAAATGATCGAACAGGTTTATGGAAAAAAAATATTTTTTTATTCTCTCTTTGCTGCTTATGGACAGGGATGAAATAGTACAGAGACTGGGTGGCTTATCTAAAGAAGCTATTTAAGTTTAATTGAATGCAGTGGACATATTGGAATTATGAAAAATGGATTCCAACGTTCATATTTCTTTATTGCACAAAAGTGTGCACAGTTGTGATATGAAGACCATTCAGACTTCCTGAAACTGACCATGTTTCACAAACCTCACAAGCTTCCTACAAGTCATGTTTCATTTTTCAAACCATCTGGAGATGTCATCTAGAATGAACATTTTGGACAGGAAAGAGCTTTGTTTTCTCCCTCATCAATACAGAAATATATTTACTGCATCTTAGGATGTTTTTGAGGTTTTTATTTTTATTTTTTTTACAAGAATCCTGTTTTGTCAGTTTGGCTCAAAGCTCGGTTTGAGTCTAAGTCAACTTTAACTCACAATCTGAGGGATTTCTATTTTGATGTACACTGTTTCATCTTTATTCTGTCAGCATGAACTCCAGATCCCTGATAAGCATCGAAAATGTTCACACAAAGCTGTCAAGAGCTGCGTTTTGAAAACTTTTACTAAGCATATACATGCTGTCAACTGTCGGCGTTATAGTGAACCGCGTGAGCATCTGTGGTTATGTATATTTTCCAAAATAAAAATCAAAACTTAACAAATGATCCCTTTTGCTTCTACTCTGAGCAGAAAAAGAATCATTAGTCCTTTTTCCCACAATTATAAAATGTTTCAGCTTTGCCGTCTTTAACTTTTCTTTGTTGTGCAGTGTGCAGAGCGGCGAAAGTCTTTGTTGCCACTTCCTGTCAGGATTACTTAGGATTCAGCATCATTTCCAACTAACAGGAAGCTCTCCCATTTTTCTCAAGTACAGTAATTAGACTCCCCCCTCTTTCTCCATCCTGCAAATGGTATGCAAAGCAACTCAAAGTACTGTCTCCCGTGATTAAAGGCACCTCATTATCTGTGGCCACTCTGCATCTAATTCAAACCCCCACAGAGAATCAAGAATCCAAAGAGAGACAGTCTCCGACCACTTCTGAAGCGAGATATTAAATTCTTCAAACCATTTGAATAGCGGACATGTTTAATGCGATCGGTTTCCAGTAATCTATGAGATTAGATTTTTTTTAAAAGGACAACCATTCAACCATAAATTTTTTTACTTTATTGATCTTGATGTATTGAAAATCCATAAGAAACACCTCTTTTAAAATCTTACAACCATCAAAAAAGGATTACTTTAAATATATGTCTTTTCAAATGGCAGTATTCCCAGCATGCATTGCATCGGTGGATTCCCTGACAGCATCCTGCGGCAGTGTACCAGTGGGACCTGACTGAAAGTGGCAGGAGCTAAATATTGCTGCCACACTGAGATACGAAGACACACACGTAGAATGTAAAATAAAATACTGAGCAATACATTTGTCCTGCAAATATAATTAAAAAAGTCCCAACGCTGGGTTGATCTGCATGGTGGCAACCTTTAATGGAACTGTTACAAATGAAGCCCTCAAATAATGAATAATTTCTGACCACTCTCAGCAGTGTCTCCCAGCAAGAACGTGACAAAATGTGGACATTTCTCAAGCTGGGAACTGATTAGGTTGAGGATGGGACTCGGCTGGAGGACAGAAATTGCGGCACTTCCCCAGAGAATAAATTTACACCTGCCCCATCTTACAACAATGGGCCCCACTGCCTTTACACTGAGTGCTGGGCTTAATTAAAAAATAAAAAAATACATGGCTAATTTACACACTTTGCTTCAAAATTGGAATCCAGTTCTCCAATGGGTTTGTTAATTTACACAGGAAGCTGCTGGCTGAGGGGAGATGGGGCCGTGATGGGTTTGACAGCAGACTGGACAAAGAGCGGACGTGGTGAAAACATCCACATGCCGAGCCCGGGCGTCTCGCTCACACTCCCTATCTCTTTTGTCACGCAGTGTTCAGGGAGGGAAAACTTTGATTTAACATACCAGAGGAGTAATCCGGACTGCTTCATAGTGTGGGATAATCTCCATAAAGTGAAATCACAGAAGGGCGGATAGCGGGAAGGGAATCTTTGCACGTCCTTTGTGGCAGGTGACTGGATTGATGACTCCACGAGAAAAAATATGTTGCTGAAAAAAAAAAGTGGATGAATTGTGACAGTTTTCATATTAAGCAGACTTATCTGAAGCAAAGAGCATTAAGAGCACCAAAAACATTGACTGATACCATCACAAATTGACCTGCCAATCACTTTATTCTTGCTTCAAAGGTGTAGATAAGGTATTTAAGGTCACTGAAAGCAGATTCAAACTGTCTGTTGGCCTTGCTCTTCACCATTATCACAGCCGTGTTTTGCTCCCGACAAGAAAGCGCCTTGGTCTCTGCTGCAACATGAAAGGGATCTGGGATAATTCACCCAAGCACGAAAAATGGGGACTATTTCTCAGCTGGGATTTTACAATCTGAAATAGCCCTTTAATACTTTCCTCCATGTTTGAGGGCTCAGCAGCAGTGGGGTCGTGGGGTGGATCTTCCCGAGGCTTATGAGGTAATCTCATTGATATTTATTCATCTAACGATGACGAAGAATGTAAACTAATGGCTGCGTTCATTCCAGGATGACCCCAATGGATCTCTCAAATTAAAGGGGAGAATTGTACATAAAAGGAAGCTCCAAATCCTCAAGTCTGACACAGACTAAGCTCTAATGCAGACCAATCCCAGCAAGGTATTAAAGTTAGCAAATGGTAGATAATACCACAAGATTCAAAAATGTATGTCCAGCAATGATCCGATAAGGGTGAAACTAAGCCCCCTGGAAAATTAGACTCAAATAAAGACTCTAATGTTGTGAATTAAAACGTATGTTTCTATTCCAAATGCTCCTTATTTGAAAAGCCTAACATGGAATTTAAAAACAGTAAAAACAAATTTCATCTCATCCACATTTGATAATTACAATACCCCGTTCCTGGTGCAATGTAGAGAATTAATGGGCAAGGAGGAGTGGGGTTTGGGAGACAGAGGCCTGGAGACAGAAAGTCCAGGACAGGGAGAGTGTTACTTTTTGGAAGAGATCACTCTTCACGTTGAGCTGGAGCTGTCGTACCTGTCGCGGCACTCGCTGACAGGCGGTTTGTTTGAACGGAAGGGTCAAGCAAGGAGCAGAGGAAGTGAAAGAATGCTAAGGACTCTCAAAGTTACTGATAGCAAGTGGGATCTGGCTGCAAAGGTGACACTGTGATTTATTGACTCCTTAGGGGGTCATCTTGACCTATGTTTGAGGTCACTGGATTACCTTTCGGTTACGGGAGCTGTCGGACCCTGATCTTCACTTTACACAAACTGTGGAATGCCCTAAATTACTTAAATGCTCATTTTATTGTGCTTCAAAAAAGTTTCTGTGATGATGTTTGGAATAAAAGTGGAGGTCAAATCTCTCTCTCTCTCTCTCTCTCTCTCTCTCTCTCTCTCTCTCTCTCTCTCTCTCTCTTCTGAGGTCCACGTTGCTTCAGCTGTTGTTTTCGTAATGTTTACTCAACATTCTACTGTGTCCGCGTTGTCATCACCTCTGAAATGACTCAGCTCAGACCATAAAACTCTTAATGAGAGAGCACACAAAGGGTGCTCGTTGGGCGTTGCATCATCACACGGAGATACAGTACGAAGCAAATCCCCGCAGCTATCCAAACACATAGCTTTTCATGTTGCTTGTTGTTGCCGGCCGTTTGGCCTGCATGGCCATGAGGACAGCTGTTGACACTGTTACCACTGGGTTTCCTGTTAAGTCTACCAGCTGCCTTTCCTCTATTCTCCGTGGCCCCCTGGAAGGGTGGGTCAAACAAGTATTACCAGCCGTCTCGACGACAGACAGCTTCTCTCTGCCTCTGGCTGTTACAGTATCACCAGGCTGTTATGGCACAAAGGAAACCAGTGAGCGTGGAGACCACAATGGCCTCACAACGCACCTCACAGAGCCCTCTCCTATTAGCACACACACACGCACGCACACACTTTTCATGTTGCTAGTTGAAACTATAACTGTATAGGGGCTTAGAAAGTATAGATAGGCTGTGTGCACAATGAAAACATGACTGCAGGTGAGCCACAATAAAAAGCTGAGTTGCAGCTGAATGTACAAGAGCTCATTTAGGCCGAGATGTAAGTCATGGACCATAAAGTTGGTTTCAAACCTGTGCCCACCTGTGCCAATCATCCACATTCAGGAGTCTATGAATAAGAGACAAAGAGACAGCAGTCAGACTAAAAAACACATGTGAATGTTCATTAGAACTTGTCAAATTCAACTTTACAGGTATGGAACACTGAAAAACCATTTTTAAATGATTATTTCTAGTCACAATCGTTAACTCCAAGTTTTTCATGCAGGCTGAACATTTAAATAGTCTCCTACACCTCTCTTCTGCATTAGCTTTTGATGGAAAATAGATGGTGAAACTCTAGGATTTGAAAGGCCTGACAGATCTACGTCACACTGTTACTAAACATCCATGGACTCACTCATCTGACTTCCTGATGGACAGGAAACAGCAAGTGAGGCTAGGGAAGATTGTCCAAGACCTGTGGACCATCAGCACCGGTTATCCTCATGGTTGTGTTCTCTCCCCTCTGCTTTTCTCCTTTTACACCAACAGCTGCACCTCCAACCGCGAGTCTGGCAAGCTTATCAAATTTGCAGATGATACCACCCTCACTGGACTTATCTCAGATGGGGATGAGTCTGCCTACAGAGTGGAGGTTGAACGACTGGTGTCCTGGTGCAGCCACAACAACCTGGTGCTAAACACCCAGAAGACAGCGGAGGTTGTGTGGACTTTAGGAAGCACACAGCCCCACTGCTCCTCATAACCCTGTCTGACACTCCCATCACGATGGTGGACTCATGTCGCTTCCTGGGCACCACCATCACCCAGAACCTCAAGTGAGAGCCCACCATCACCTCTTTCATAAAACAGACCCAACAGAGGATGCACTTCCTGAGGCAGCTGAAGTAATTCTATATATTTTTTCCCTTTTTTTAAAAATCCACAGTATATTTATAGCTATGCTACAGTATGTTAGAACATTGTTAAGAGGCATGAAAAAAATGTTTTAAGCTAATTTGTTTTCCATATTTGCCATTGTGGCTTTAATTAGTTTATATACATACGAAAGGCAGCTGAAGTCCTGTGATGTACACGTACTGCCGACATTTAGCCTTAAAAAAAGCCGACACAACAATTGCCTTATATGCAAGTGAGCCTCTTTTTACCCTGCACAACCAATAATGGAATCTGACCATTTTGATGGGAAGGGGGGCTTTTAAGAGCAGACCATGAAAAAGTTCTTGCTGTTATTGATGGCGGCAGTTTTCTCTTTGGAGGAGAGTGGGAGGAGGTGGTGCTGAAAAGGTGTCGCATGATTAAAGCAGCGATTGGAGATAGCAAGATGGGCAGGATATGGGGAGAGATAAGAAGAGAGTAACCATGTATAAAGTGGGATGTGATCAGCCATTGCAGTGAGGGAAGGCAATGACAGGTGTACCGTAGACGGAGTTGCTGAGGGAAAAACAAGGCTGGGTGACTTCTACAAAGCACTGCGGCTAAAATTAGAATATTTCAGAAGATGTGAGCAGTAGGCTGTTAGATCATCAAATAAAGATTTTTAAAGGTATTTTTATTCCAAGTGATAATGACCCTCTATGCATATTCTCAATTCAACAGTGGAGGAAGAGGTATCTTAAGCAAGATAAAAAAAAACAATTGTGTCTTGCATGGGAATCATAAAAATGAGGCTAAGCAACCCTGGAGGATGAGGAGAAGGAGGCGCAGGACACAACACAAACCTGCCTTCTCAGCGTTTCATCTTCCTGGCTGAAGTCTCAAACATGAGCCAACACCTCAGCCCACAATAGGATTTAATAAATAATAAACATCCTTGTTAAACAAATCGTTCATAAGCCATGTGTTTAATTTTTCAGGTCTCCTTGAACCATATATTTCCTTATTAGTTTGGAGACACTCGCTTGGCTTGAGTGGATGGATGACGCTGTCAGAGGCCTGGGCATTATGGCGGCTTTGTGTGAGTGATTTCTACCAAGAAAAGCCTATTAGGCCTGACAGGGGGATGATGATATTAGGCCATCATCATTCAGGAGACACCGCCCCCACCAACCCCACTTCTCCCTCATCCATCAGGCAGCCCAAAACACCCAGCTGTACTCCCTCCTTTTCTTGCCCCCCCTTACCCTTTTTACTCTCCCACATACACCCCCACACTTCCTTCCTCTACAAACTCTTTTTTCTAGCTTTTACAGTTTTCCATTTGGTTGTTTATTTTTACAGTTTTACATCCGTCCACCTTTGTTTCGATCGTCGCTTTTCCTTTTCTCCTTCCCTCTCAGATGGCAAACAAAAGACAAATCCTGCCCTTTTCTTAGCCCATGAAACATTTAACATTTCATTCCAGTTCTTGGCAGACGCAAGTAAAAAAATGACCTAATGAATCTTACTTATTGTCTACCCTGAGTGCAATCATGAACTAAATATGAGATCCCCATTCCTTGGCCTGCATCCATTGTCTTCCTGGCCTTCCATACTCCTACTTGTTCATATAGAATAGAATAGATTTTTTTTAAGTTGTACATGCCAGATAAGCTCATTGGTTTATTCCAAAAATGTTTGGTGAATATGTATTTAGATTTTAAAAATCAAATAATTACAAAATTTCTGATCACAGCAAAGAACATGATCACATTCTCATCAAATCTGATTTTAAAATCACCTGTCTAAAATCATCACATTGATGTATCAGTTCAATAACACAGAACTTCCAAGGGTGTTCTGAATTTACACTCAAGTAGCTCTTCACTTGACTCTACCTTAAATCAGTTGTCATGGAGAATGTAGTGACATCTAGTGGTGCAAACTGAGAATTGCAACAAAATTTAATAGAACGTGTTGCCAGCAGTGGCCCATAGTGTTAGCATTGTTCAATTGTCTACACAGATTTGTTTATTCTATTCCTTAAGGTTTATTATACAATTACAATACTATTGTGAAAAATTTAAACAACAGCTTATATGAAATTAACTACATCTCTGTGGTCATGTGACTTGTTTTTTTAAGACAATTTGACAGCTTTAACTCTTTTAAAAGACTCAACTTTTAAATACCATTAACATATTCTACATCAGCTACTTAGCATGTCAAAGTATGACAGATCTGAGGTCTAATTTATTTGGCACAACTGGCCTAACCTACATTTAAATAGTTGTCATATTTAATTATTATTATTATTATTATTATTATTATTATTATTATTATTATTATTATTAATAATCATCATCATCATCATCGAACTTATATAGCGCTTGTTTAGGACACTCAAAGACGCTTGCATGCACTCTCACATTCACACACTGTTAGTGATGGTAAGCTACTTTGGAGCCACAGCCACCCTGGGGAGGTCTGACAGAGGCGAGGCTGCCCGTTGGCACCGTCAGCCCCTCTGGCCACCACCAACACAGGCAAGTACAGATAATATTCAAAAGTTAAATATGCATAATAAGAGCTATATGATGTTAGCTAAAAACAATTATCAATGACCCCACATATATTGATATTGTTTCAGATGATGTATATTATATATATATATATATATATATATATATATATATATATATATATATATATATAATACATGTAGCACATATCGAACAGGCATAATAATGCTAAAAATACTAATAATTATCATCATAGTGACACATCTTAAATCGTGCTTTTGTGACACTCAAAGATGCTCAATCACTCTTCTACTGTGCTCAGATCACTGTTAAAGTGATCTGAGCACTAAACCCCAGAGTTTAACGCGTGACTAACTGATTGGTAGCAATGCTCTAATTAGCTACAGTAATGAGGCAATCCATCTATTCTTGCACCACAGCTGTCACTTGATCTTCTTTTGTGTCAGTGTTGGCTTTCAACTTGTTCAACCTTTGCAAATGCGACCCACTAAGTGGCTCTGTCGGTAATGTTGGTATAGCTAGGCAACAGAAACAGTTGGGTGGGCTTCGTTTGGCACCAGGCATAGCCTTCACTGCCATTGTTTGCATTCTTCATTTGGACTAATATTTCCCTTTTTGCTTCTTCGTGGCCTTAATATTTGAAATCAAATTCAGCTCATGCGTCCTTTTCACCTGCAGATAATCTCTCATGTTATGACCATTTAAATCAACTTTAGCTCAGCTCCATGTTCTATTTTCCTCTGTTCCTTTTTTTATATATTTAGCGTCTCTTTAGAGAATGTGCTCTCTTGAGTGATCCAAATGACCCTAAAGATCCTCACCTTACAACCACATCCCGAGCCAGGTCATCTGACCCTAGCTTTAGTCCATGATGCCCACATTTGTACCGCCTGAGTCCCAGGATCCTGCAGAATCCAGAAAAGCTCTGAAGGTCTTTTATTGATTTTGTTTCTACATGATGATCAGTGTACAGCTAATCATTGGTCTACTGACACAAATTGGATTGAGTCATGCGGACAAGTGTCAACAAAACACCAAAGTCCGCCATGTCTATTTTTTGTTGGGGCTTTGATTTGAACTCATTTGATTAGAAACAGCTATGACATTGAGAGAAGCATTATAATTGGCGCTCATTAAACACCAAGTTTGCATACATTTGGAAAACTTGTTTTCAAACATTCAAACCAATTTAAGTCATTTTGCATGATGATAGTCAAGAAGAGTCCATCATTAAGCCAGCCTTTTCCCAATAGAATAGTATTCATGTTCAAAAAGCATTCATGTGTTACTGCTTTCCATCATGCTCTCTTTGAATGTTGTCAAAACTTTCATTACATCCTGACAGGGTTGGCTATGCAGATGCAGGTCAGCTGCTTTTTAAGAAGCTCCACCCAGCGAGTCTTTGTCTTTGTCAGTCATCTGCAGAAAAACGACTGCTCGGTACATTTATAATCCGGGCATTAGTCATTAGGATTCCTGATGTCTTCATGTACTCTCATGGTCCCTCAGGCCATCACAAGTGACTGACAGTCTTCTGTAAGGCTTTGTTTAAAACCATGGAAGAAAAATGTAAAATTAGATCCTTTATTACTGTCATTTTTGACCATCTTTACTCTGATGCCATGAAAACTTATGCCTCACAAGTCATCTGTCACTGGGCACTTTTTTTACTCTAATAGTTATTACGTGATTCGAAATAAACATCCAGTCAGTAATCAGAATGTACAATAAACATTTCAGCAAGATAATAAAAAAATACACCACATAGTCTACTTGAACAAATACTATTTCTCATCATGGAAGACTCAAATTTCCTTTAGCCTCAACGAGACTAATCATTATCAACACTAGTCCCAAATAGATTGGGGATTACCTTAGATGTGAATATCTCAGCATGATCAAAATGACAGAAGGAGATCTGAGGTGTGGGGCTTTTGAGGTTTTATGCAAAACACGATATCGCTTTCTGCTTTTCCATTTAATACAGTACAGACATTAATTAAAGGATTACTGTAGTATAAATTACACTATTTGCTGTTACGCAGACACTTCTGGTCCGATTGAGTGTGTCAAGAATGACAGAAAGAGAGAGGAAAAAGCACTCATTGGAATTATGGTTGGCTCATTTTATTCCCCAACATTTACATCAGTAAATGAATGCTGTAGCTCTTCCAGATCACGTGACCAGAATTTAAACATTGCAAAGAATTTAATTTGATCGGCATAATGTGAAACATGTGTTGCGTTAAGGATGCACTGCATAGTTATTAAAATGATCAATAAGATGCGATACTTCCATATATATATGAAATATTGATATGATGGAAATGAGGGGTGTGGTGAGAAGATTCATAGCTAATTAGTGTATATCTGTACTGTGTTAAGCATGATAATACAAATTAAAATCGCCTCAAAGTTATTCGTATAGATTTTAGGGACCATGGAGTTGTCGTTCAGGGATGAACAGCAATGTGACAAAAAACTGAGCTCAGTAAAACTACGGTCGATGTCTAGAGGTGTAGTTGAGGTGTGTCTTGGCTCTCAAACAGAACTGTCCACTTCATCTGTGAAAAAGCCAGTCACAGAATATGAATTTCGTGAGCAAGAAGATCTAATTGAAGAAGTAAAATGTTGGCGTTGAGGAAGATTCACAATTGCAACACAGAGCTCCTGACCACTATTTGTAAGCTGCTTTGGATAAAAGCATCACTACACTGGACTGCATAAATGACACCACTAAGCTTCTGGTTGGGTGACTGGATGACTGAGAACCTTCACCAGCATTTTGGAGGAGGTGTTCTCAGGGTGGTTCCTAACAAGCTCAAGTGCATCTCATGTATAGTGTGAGTGCAACCCAACTTCAATTTATGCTGCAAGATTTATCCGGTAGCTACTAGCTAGCAAAAAACGTGGACAAAAAAAAGACGTGCTGCCTCATCATTATTTGGATAGATGACTCATATAATCACTGAGGAGTTTAAATGACACAAAAGATGCAATAAGCAGCTCAAGGTCCTCAGGTCCTTCCTGTTGCATTTCCTTCTGGTCCTCCTATACCCTGAAAGAGCCTGAACATTCTCGATTGATTTGCGGTTGACTTGCAGTTTGGGGTGTTTGCACGCTTGGGTCACAAGTAAGTAGGGAATAGTTTACTTTTTAGATTCCATCTGCTTAAAAAATTATTCTACTTTATTCTGTTTACATCTCAGCTTGTTTTAATTAGTCAATTAATTTACTGAGGAAGAGGTACTGGGTATTACCTCCACCAGCAAACACAATCCATTCTAAACTCCTACTGCCATCAATGATTATTAAAGCATTACTGAGGTGACAAGCACCAACCAACTATAGGCTCTGACACCTTGCAGGTTTTATATTCTTAAATCATTGTCTTAAGCCACTATGTGCTAAAATTACTCTTTACAGTGTTGATGAACGGCTGCCCTGCCCCTATCGCCCCCCTGTGGCCAGAATATTGCACTTGCAACTTCAAAATTGCCAGTCCAGTCTGTTGCGACATACCTGGTAACATACCTGTTGTACTTAGTAAAGTGGAGCTGGCATGCCTGGCGCTGCAGTCTGCTTTCAGCACATTTCCTGCATGTTTTAGATCATGAGCACAGCTCATTTGTTTAATTTAGTCATGAATCACTCCTGTAGACACTAGTGAAGGCTGCGAGACACTTCCAATATCATCCGGCCAGCCGCTAAAAGGGGCGTTTTGGTTTGTAAATGGGAACGCCCCCTTCTTTATTTTCGCTCCTGAAATGTTGCTTCACCTCCGATATTTCAAAATAAGTTATTTTCTCCACTCATCTATCTGTTCTCTGTCTTTTTAATACAGTTGTTGATCATCTGTGCTCACCCTGGCCTTTCGTTTTGTGTTGCTGGTTTGACATGAGTAAAAAGTAAATGTTTCTTGATATTGAAATTAATTTCAAACTACGATTATGGTTAGTATAAGTGTGCAAATATAGGCTATATATTTCATGCTTTACATTGTTTAAAAATAGTGTAATGGATTGCGATTTGTTGTGGTTGGACTTTTATGTTGAAGGGGATGTTCTTGGCCGATTGTGTGGAGAGTTCTGGTTCGGTCGTTTAGAAAGAGAAAATGAGTTATTTTGAACGGAGATTGTTAACGTTGTTTATCCTGGCGTTAAGGCGTGGGCTGCGGTCAACAGTAACCCGGAATAAAGATCCGAAACAGAAAGAACAAGTTGTAGTCATTACAATATCTTAAAACATCAACAAAAATGTATTCTATAGGTGTGGCGGCTTTTATTTTGCCGTGGCGGTGCGACATGATCAATTAGTGTCGACTTTTATTTTGACAAACGTAGCAGGGAAAATAACGTGTATTGATGCCCATTCTGATTGACTAGTGAAAAGCTACAGTAACCCAGCCAAGTGAAATAGACCAAATTCTTGCTTTGCAAAGTTTGGTCTAGGAACGCTCCACTGTAACCTTTGCAGCCCCTAACAGCATTCTGGCTGGCCAATCACAGCTCTCCAGAAGGGTTTCAAACACATAAAGAGCTGTGATTGGTCAATAATGGCGGGCCAATCATAGCGCTCTATCTGCTTAGTGAACAAATCACAGAGCTTCATCCGCTTTGTGGGCCAATCAGGGCACTCTACATGCCTGGTGGGTGGGATGATGCAACCGAGTGAAACAAGATGGCGACAGCTCGTTTGAAATGGCTTTTACATCAATTTTGGACTATTAGAACTTGGGCTTCATTAGAATCAGGAGCAGATAGATGTATTTAAGTGCTTTTTTTAAAATAAAAAAACGATGTGTTTTCTCCTTCAACTGTGGACCGCCTCATTTACCGATAGCTGTTGCGGTGAGTATGTCACATTCATTGTCCAGTAGCATGCGGAGATCATTTGAAAGACAACAGTAGAACCCGCCCCACAACCGTGAGCCGTCAGTGGAGCATTGCCAGACCAAATAATACATTTATTTAGTCTGGCTTGCCAGGCTAACAACAACCGCCATTAAGGCGTTTCTGTATTCTAAGCAGAAACGCCCAGCGGCTGGCTGGACCCTGCTTGACATTCCAGCTGTTAGATTAAGATGTTAAAATGGCTAAATCACAGCGAGGAGATAGGCTTTGCTTTTGGTTCTGCAAACGGACATTAGGGTGTGCTAAAAGCAAGCCAAAAAAATTACCTCTCCCTTTAAAATTAAACAAATTGTTAATGTTATAGAGGGTAAACAGCTCAATGGGCATCAACTTCTTCATCACCTATTTCTGTCAAGACCTCTTCACTCATAACTTGCCAATACAAATAAAATAAAAGGGATTAATTGAAAAAATTCCAGTTAAAAACCATACAACGGTTGTTTAATGTGGATACAGGCATTCACACAGCAGAAGTGTTTAAATTATCATCCCTTGACCCTTTATTAAAATCTGTGTGCATCTGTGTGTGTTTGTGAGCTTGTGTGTCAGACAGTGGATGTTGTCAGTCCTCAGCCAACACCCCAAGCCCCCCCCCCCCCCCCCCCCCCCATCTTTAGCTGGGCTTAATGCCCCTTTTACCTCCCCATTTTCTCTGGCCTATTCAAAACCTGTCACTCACTCCCATGAATTCCATTTAACCTTAAGGGTATGGCGAGTATTCACCTGACAGAAAAGGAAATATCCAACCGTAGTTTCTGTGGATTTGTGGACCCTGTAACTTTAAACGTGTTGTATATACTTCCAAAACTCATTTGTCTGCCTTTACTTTTTCCTAAACTGAGCAGTGGAACTAAAATCCAGGTCACACATTAAATGAGTACAGAAACGAGGAGTCAGCAGAGCCGGCTGGGAGAGAAATGTGTCCGGGTGTGAATGTGCTGAATGAAAGAATGCAGGTCATGATTTATCAGGCCCAGAGAGCCACTCTCCACCTGTCCTGCTGAGTCCTGATGGCTGCAGCCTTTATGTAAAACAAACCCAGCCTTTTCATTTTGCTGCTCCCATCACAGCACTTTGCCTCTGCCAGAAATTCAGACTCTGCATTCCTCAAAGTACCTCCAGCAGTCACAAAATGACCACGGGTCTCTGTTTTATTGAGCTAAAAAATCAGCTCCACTTGAGAGCAAGTTATTATGCATTGAAGAACAGTTTAGATTATGGCAAAGACATGGAGTCATGATTAAAAACAAAGGGATGGTTCATTCTGAGCTTCGTATAACTGGAGGGGGTTGGTAGATTTAGCTGACTTGCACTGCTATTCAGCAGGTATCTGTCATCGATCACGATTCTGGCGATATATTAATATGTTCCCTACAGCTTAACATTTGTAA
Organism: Nothobranchius furzeri; assembly: GCF_043380555.1. Taxonomy (NCBI): domain Eukaryota; kingdom Metazoa; phylum Chordata; class Actinopteri; order Cyprinodontiformes; family Nothobranchiidae; genus Nothobranchius; species Nothobranchius furzeri. The sequence continues at coordinate 26,480,721 of NC_091758.1, forward strand.
AGTTGAGTTCATGTGCAGTATAATTGGTAGCTTCTGAAATCCTTATGCTCAGATTACCATTTTTGCTTTATTAATCAAAAGTTCTACACTAAAGAGGTGACACACCATGCGTGATGAGGAGTTTGTATTTTTTTAAAGATAAAGTTCACTCATTTTAGTGGGCTCTAGTATGAATGAATGCCTTGTGAGTTGATATCTGTGGGGAAAATGGTCTGGCGCTCCTGTTTCCGGAGCTAGAAGAGAGCCAGAGGAGAAGTTAGGGCAAGATTTGAAGTCTTCTTTCCTGATATTTGGACATCTCACCTCTGACTGGCTGATAGCAACATGACTCTTCCACTGCCTTCATTCACTTTGCAACGTTTTTGCTTTATCTCCACAAAAAAACACAAGCCTGAAGAAGTTCTGCCTTGTTGTGGAGACGCTAATACTAGTCAAGACCAAGGGGCCATTCTGCATTTTTTGAAGCCAAGAAGGCGTGGCTAACATTGCAGTTCCACTCTCATCCGCTAGGGACTGGCATCAGAAGTGAGCAAATCCTCATTGACTCCCATGTAAAAAAATTATGTTTTCACAGCAGAAATAAACCTGTTTATAGCCTTTCAAAAAATAGTTTTAGGCTTAATAGATCTAGTTAACATTCATGACAACTCTGAGGGGGGTCAGTTTTTTTGTAACTCTTCTGATTAAGTGTAATTTAATGCTTAACATTCTGAATAAATAATGAGCATCAGAGTCATGTGACTTCAGAGATAGCTGTCTGGATAAGAAAGTTGAGCTGGTGCCCGGCTTTTCTTGTCTCCTGCCCAGGACGTGCCAACTGGCTCCAATGCAACGCTGTAGTCATGCTGGAGACTTGTGGATCTCTGAGACAGACCACAGAAACACTGCAGCTCTTTTAGTTGGCATTGCTTCAGTTTTGAGTCACTCAACCAAATTCTAGGAGTGTCAACTCGGTTCCCGGCTCCATGTCAACACAGCACCAGTAGCCGAGTTGACGCTCCTCAAGCCACGTGTGTCGGCAACGGTGAAGTCATGGATCTTTGACTGCGGAGGACCAGCGATAGCCGATATCCTCAGTCAGCTTACCTGGTTATGCCGGAGGTGCCTTCACTTTGGAGTTGCTCTACCGCGTTTTACTTGCTAAAAACTCTGTCAGCTTTGGGTTAGCATACAGCTAATGTCCCGCTGATCTCCGACCATGGAGCATGAGCTGACATAAAAGGCCACAACACCAGGCTACGATCGCAGCAGTCTACAGCCTCTTGGGTCGTGGACCACCCCAGTCCCCGGAGCCCTTCTTAGCTTCTTGGGTTAGCTAAGTTAGCTAGTAGCTACATTAGTTCACACCATGTTCCAAATGTAAAAGCCCCACTCTCAGCTCCATGTCTTTTCCCATTTCTGGATTGTCTGGGCGTGATGAGATGTGTGACATGGTCAAAAACTGAGTGGTGGGAACCTCCCATCTTTGGCTTACATACAATACGTGTTTTCAGAAACGGAACTTGAACCATTGTTCCACCTTCTCAAAATTCCCACACAGCAATGGATGATGGGTAATAGCTTGTGCCAAAATTTGCATCAGTGCAAGCTTCAAGGGATTAAGGGTGCTAAAAGGGTGTGATCAACTTAAGAACACTTAAGAGTCAGGACACTCTACGCACTCGCAATAGAAGAGTATAAAGGTGGAAGTGCGAATATTAGGATTGGGCCTCAATCAACACAACCACCCCATTGCGCGACAAGTTGGGTGAGTCCATGAATGCTAATTTTCAGTGCAAAGTAGATCTAACTGGCTTTTTTAATCCAAGTGCTTCCCTGTTTGTTTGTTTTTTCTGTGGGCGGCTAATGCAGGAAATAGTGGTAGGCCAAATTTCACACCTGCATATGAAACTCAGTGACTGATCGTACTTCAGAAATAACAAGTGTTATTACAAGTGAAATAACAAGTCTGAGTCGCTGGTCTCAGACGATCTTGGAGGTGAACCTGCTGGATGTGGAGGTCCTGGGCTGGTGCGGTTACACGTCGTTTGCGGTTGTGAGGCCGGTTGGATGTACTGCCATATTCTCTGAAACGCCTTTGGAGACGGCTTATGGTGGAGAAATGAACATTCGATGCACGAGCAACGGATCTGGTTGACATTCCTGCTGTCAGCATGCCAATTGCACGCTCCCTCAATGCTTGTGGCATCTGTGGCATTTTGCTGTGAAACAAAACTGCACATTCCAGGGTGGCCTTTTGTTGTGGGCAGTATAAGGTACACCTGTGCACTACTCATGATGTCGGATCAGCATCTTGATGTGGCACACCTGTGAGGTGGAATGGATTATCTCAGCAAAGCAAAAGTGCTCCTTATCACACATTTAGACTGATTTGTGAACAATGTTTCAGAGAAATGGTAATATTGTGTATCTGGAATGAATTTTAGATCTTTAAGTCCATCTCATGAAAAATCAGAGCAGAAACAAAGGTGTTGCATTTATAGTTTTGTTGAGTGTACTTTGGACTGAAAATTTGCTCTTTCAGTTTCAAAAACATGGGATTTCAGTTGTCTATCGTGTCCTTTTTATCTTTTTTTATTTTTTTTCAGCGTGGAATCAAAGGAGTGTTCAAGTCAACCTGCAGTTTGACAACAGTAACCTCCCAGCAGTAGTGAGTGTCCTTTCTCAGGCTTTCAGTGTTTTTGGAGCTGACAAGTGACCACGACAAAAGCTCTCAGTCAACGAGTTGTTTAATATCCACCATTATGAAGTGAGCATTGTACTCTTGGACAGGTAAAAACATCTCCATTGATCCATTGATGGCCAGATAGAAATATTTTCTCGTAGCACTCGCTACCATAAAGTGCCCCCTTTTCACCAAGACAGCGAACAAACAATGTAGAGAAAAGGAGGTATATGGGAGGCCTGACATTCTGCTCCTTTGGTAAATAATAGTACCAGCATGCTGGCCGATCCATAACCTCTGAAGCCGCTGTCTGCCGAGATAAAATGTTGGCCCTGTTTCTCCAGAGCCTTGGAAAAGATCAACACGGCTGATGGAGTTTTATTTGTCTTTAATGTCACACTCAGTCTGGCCACTCTGAAAAACAATCTTGAGTAAACACTAATGACAAGAATGCTCTCAGACTCTTCAAATTGGACGTTTAGCACTGCGCTGAAAAGCCATTGCACCCTAGTGGATCGCTAATCTGTTGAACCTCTGAAGTGGATAAGACCGTGATGGAAAAAACCTCAGGACCTCTTCACAAAACAGATTGATGATGCACAGTGCTATTTTCTTCCAGCTCACACCGTCAACAAAGGAACCCGTTTGTTTCTAAAATTTCTTTTAATTTCTTAACTGAAACAGATTTAAAAAATCTTCCATCTTTGCCATTTCTCTGCACACACAAAAATTGCATGTTTTACCAAAGTAATTGCACATTTCTGTGTCCTGTTGACACCCATTAGACATCTTCTATCTCGTAACTATGCTCCATTATGACTGCTCTGGTGGAAGCAGTGAATTAGACGCTTGCTTTTACGTTCAAACGGAGGCGTTTCCTTTTTCTCCAACCTCCTCATACGAGTCCTCGGTGAAAGAGAAGGGAGAAAAGACACCCGGTATGCTGTTATTTTGTGAACTACTCTACTTGGTGTGAAAGCAGAGGGCATCTCTTCCCAGCAGGAAGTGGACAGCTCTCCCCCCATAATGAAGCATAACTGGAACACTTTCATTCACTCTTACAAGCCACAATGAGGATGGCCCCTCAAACCTGACTATTACAGCCTGGATAATGTCAGAGAGTCACATGTGTTTAATATTATATTTTGGTATTTTCTGCAGTTTGATTACTCTCCTTTTACAAATACTCACCCCCCTTGACCACGCCTTCGTTATCATCCATTTTCCTCTGTCTCCCAGACCTCTCTCTCTCTCTCTCTCTCTCTCTCTCTCCCTCTCTCTCTCTCTCTCTCTCTCTCTCTCTCTCTCTCTGGTTGCAGATTTTTGCTCCAAATAAGGAGGCATAAACAAGCAAAGTGGGTTATTCACACTATATTAAAAATTGTTGATGCAACAGAAAAATCAAAATAATGTAGGCCCTGCATAAGCAAATCAGCACTGCTAAATTAAAACCCTAAGCACAGGGATGGGTGGTAATAATGTTGTAGATCTCTTTAGCAACCACAACCCGGGTGCTTAACTTTATTTATTTATTTCTCTGTAACAGCCTCGTGAAAACATCTGTGTTACAGCATTCATAAAACAGGTAATGCAGATTAATGTCTGCTGAGCCATATGGATGAGCACAAGTGTGTGTTATGGCTTCTGATTTTTGCACAGCACCCATATTATTAGCATGATGTACGACAGCAAAACAACAGTGATAATAATGATTCTGCTGGATTATTGCCTGTTAAGATTCCAAGTCACTTCCTTAGTTGTTTGTCAAGAAAGTCTCCGCTTTGTGGTGCGACATTAAAACCCCATTACTAGGGGGTCTCATTTTAGTACATAATAGGGTTCATATTTCAAAACACTTCTTTGTTTCCTCAACTGTTGATTGTTATTCATGCAATGCAAAATATAATCTCCATATTCCGTGCAGAACCTACTCAGATCACAAACTCTTGTTCGCCTCCCACCTTTCAAATCACGGCTTAATGTGATAGCATCACGATTATTTTATGCTTAAACTTGTGCTATCAGATGTGTGCAAGAAATTTGCATCAAAAAGCTCGTTTGAGCTTCATCTCGCAGTGCAGGAGGATATGATATCAAATGTTCCTTTTTATTGTTCTTTTGACTTCTTCCACCAACTACGGATGGAATCCTTGAGTTTTTAGTGTCTGTGTGCTTATTTCCTGGTGTCAAAAGGAATGTTCAAGCTGTTTAGTTGTGGTCACACTGGGCAAAGGTGGTGTATATTTTTTTATGGGGCGATAGTCACATTCTGATGTAGCACAAAAACACGCTCTCACCTCTTTCAGCCGTGGCCTGCCTGTATTCAAGCCGATTATGGATAACAACCACATTACAGCACGACACATCAAAGACCTAGCTTACCGCTCAGTAGGGAGCCACTCAGGCACATTTCAAAAAGCTACCCATTCAAGAGCTCTCACTGGAAGCATGTTATACATTAAATGTGTCACACACAGGAGAGTGGCTTCTGAGCCATCTGATTATCGACCTCAGCAGCGCTGCCGTGAAGTTGTCCCGGTCTCATTAAAAAAATAACAAAGAAATATGAAGCGTAAACAAACAAATTCACATAAACAGACCAAGAACTGGAAAATAACTTTTAAATGAATAAAAACAAAGCACATTAGCTATTAATAGCTATTCACTTCATTGAATTTGCTATTTTATGTTTTTTATTTTGCAAGTTTGGAAAAAATAAATGACAGCCTCCAAAATAAATGCACATCTCCTTCAGCCAGATGCAGACTCTAAGCTTCTAGATCATTGCATGGTTGCTAATAAGCAGGTGTGCTTCTGTACAGGTGTAAGAACTGTTGACTACCAAGGTGTATTTATGTATTTGCATAGCTTCACACCTGTTAATGACACTGCTTGTTTTGCCAATGGATTTCCATGTTCCTTTAATAAGACTCAGTGTCCTCCCACGGCTACCCTAATGACTGTTATCACACCACCTTTCCAAGCTGCAGCGGAGGAGTTATAATAACCTGCATGCCAAAGCAGCACTGCTACTTGTGCACGTATAAATCCTCACATATGATACATGCAGAGGGAAAATCATTAGTGTTGAACCAGAGGAGAAGGCCAACTTCTGATCGTTTCTCTAAATTAGCTTAAATAATGTTTTAAAAATACTAATACTGGGTAAAAGGGTCTTGCATTTTTTTCCCCCATTTTGGCCCCATTTCCTCAAATTTTGGTCCTGCTCTGTAAAAATGCAACACTCTGTTTGACACTGACAGATTTTGCCGGCAAGAGCAGGTGAGAGCCTGCCAAACCTTTGCCTACACCCATCAACTTCCTTGAGAGCTGAAAACATGCCAAGGCTGCCTCCGATTACAAGCAGAAGATGTGGAGAACCTCCTCTGGGCAAGAACAGGAATCTATGTCTTGCTCAAGAATTTTTATCCTTCCCTCAAACTGCCCCTCAGCCTCCTGTGACTTAGCGATGCCCGGAACTAGATATTCCCTGCAAGCATGGGTTCTCCCATTACTGGGAGCTAAATTAAGAGTATTTAAGTGACTATTAAAACACCAATGTTTCGGTACCTCTGGCTGCCCTTTTTCTATCTGATGCTTCTCATTAAAACAGCATAATTGCAGGTAAGCATCCTGCACTATCAACACGCTTAATTACTAAAGTGAAAGAGGTTCATGATGCCACGTTGGCCCAAATAAACCTGGGTAGCAGTGGAATAAATAACAGTTATCATTAACAGCCCGAGCTCGTTATATTACTGAGGGCAGGGCCTCAGTTGAAGGAGCTTTATTAGCAAAAGAGAAATTAAAAGATTATTGCTACCCCCCGATAACGTTCTATTTCAGTAATAAGGGTTTTTTTTATTAATCAGTCAATCCTGCATCTATTTTATGAAAGTATTTACTTTTGTTATTAGAACTTAGCTGATTGGTAATTGAGTTGAAATCTGCTTCAATCTGAAGATGTTTAGGATGGAAGCCTGGAAGCATTACTGCCTGCAGAGTTTAACACTTTTTAGTAGTTAAGAAACCTTAATGCCCCTTCCAAGCTGAAGGTGTTTTCATTCTCTTTAAACTTCTACTTCCTGCTCTTCTCTCGGAGGACAGTATAGAGGTGTTTTTACCCCTGACTCATGTGAGGGTTTAAACTACAGTTCTAATCGGCTCTCAGATTCCACCTTTGTCATCTTCCGTCCCCTAATATGCACTAACTGGATGTATGTTTTATGGGAAAATTTGTACTTTTTAACCTGCCTCTGAACCGTCAAATTTTCTGCTTGCACTTGATCCCTCCATTTTACACATTTTAGGTCCTTTAAACCCCTCTCAAAGCTTCTTAGTAACAGTCGGTCGATCAAAGCCACCGCAGCCTTTTCCATCCTTTCCCGAACTGAAGCACAAGTCTAAGATTGTCTTAGAGGGGACTCAAGGGAAAATGAAATGGCATTGTTTGCCACCGACCTGACTCGGTAAACCAAAATGAGCCATTGTTAAGCTGAAACACATCATGCTGGAACTTATGTGCTTATTTTATTCATTAAAGGAACAGGTTTGATTGTAAATCTGTTGGCTGCCATCCAAAATCCTGCATGTCTGATTTTGTGACATATGAGAGAGCAACTCAGCAAATTCAGGATTAGGGTGGCCTTAATGACAACTAACTTTAAAGAAAAACAGGAAAAATGGAACTGTGTTTAATTTTAATAGTATGTGTACGTATAAAACCATTTTGTGGAGGTTATGTTGCACATTGTTTATGTTTTGTGCATGCTTGTGCATTGTGTGTGTGTATTTCAGAAAATACTGCATGTACCATGGCTGCAAGTGTGAATGTGTGAGCATGCTCATGTGTGTGTGTGTGTGTGTGTGTGTGTGTGTGTGTGTGTGTGTGTGTGTGTGTGTGTGTGTGTGTGTGTGTGTGTGTGTGTGTGTGTGTGTGTGTGTGTGTGTGTGTGTGCAACGAGGTATTATTTGGCTGTCTGGGTCAGAGGAGGGGCAAGGCATCAAAGATCACAAAAAGTGTATGACAGCTGACAATTTTGGGCTTTTGATTAAGATTTGTTGATATGACCAGTCCCTGGGTCTCTCCCAAGCTCACTCCAGGGATTCTCAGCAGCCCCAGCTTTACCTCAGACAGCACAACCCATCAGTTGACAGAATAACGGAGCCTTCTCCTCATCGTCTGCCTTACCTCCCCGCTGAAACCCCAGTAATTAGAGTCTGGGCAACATGCAGAAAAAACACCTACAGAGAGCGCAGTGTCATGGACATCGCCAATTATGCAGCCGCTTTGCTCATGGATGCAGCCAGCTCATGTTGTAATGACACACACACACACACACACATACACTGACACACCAGTGCACTCATATAGGAGCAGTCACATGCGGCTGCGGCAGATCATTGCGGGACCAAATTCAGTTTAATCGTGACACGTGGTTATTATTTAGTCATGTCAGCAGTAAACACGTGATGTTGCTTATTATTTTCATTTTGACTTCACATTCCTACGAATGTCCTCACCTTTACATCTGGTGGTTTATTTGAACAATACACACACACACTCAAAAAAAGCTTCCTTTACTCTGCAATAAAATGGCTGCAAACTGATGTGTGGCAAAAGCAGGCTGAAAGTTGATACAAACTTTATTGCATTTTTTTAAATTTTTCTGAGCTTCTTCATTACATCAGCCTTGAATAAATAAGGGATCTCAAGTGATCTCTGCAAGTAATACATTAATACTACAGAACCAACAAGAACCGAGAAAACCGAGCACATCACTCTTGTTCTTAAATCTCTACACTGGTAACCAGGAAACTACAGAATCAATTTCAAAGCGCTTCTACTGGTTTATAAATCACTCAATGGCATGGGGCCAAAATACATGTTGGATCTCCTTCCAGGGCTCTGAGATTCGTAGGAAGCAGTCAGCTGGTAGAACCCAGAGTCAGAACCAAACAGCTGCTCACCCTTTAACTTCGTCTTTTTTTATTCTTAAATTTGAAATGAATTTGTATGTTTTTCAATTGTGCTGTCAAGTTGGTTTTAATGTTCTTGCTATTCTTGCTTACAGAAAGCACATTGAATTGCCCCTGTGTATGAAATGTGCTATATAAATAAAGCTGCCTTGCCTTACAGAGAAAACGAGAGAAAAAAAAAGAAAAACTCAGGTCAATTTAGTTATAGCCGGAAGATCCTGTTGACTGTGGGCTAATGTCTTTAAAACACCTTCTCTGCCTAGAAAAGAGGAGGAAAAGTAAATTGCAGCATTTGCTCATCGGGCAGACAGAGGGCCACTCAAAACCTCCCCTCATTTGTGAATTAGAGACACACATTTAGCCACAGGATGCGTGAAGTGGGTTTGCTCTGCATGAAGAGGAGGTTAAGTGCACTAATGGAAAGCAGTTAAGAGTTTGTTATTGTTGCTCGCTCTTCTTTCCTTTCTTTCTTCTTATGTGTTTAGTTATCATAGATGTAAAATATCTTTCAGCGTTGATTTGCTTCATTCATCCCTCCACTTTGGAGTAAGTGCAGTTCATTATATTTGTCCTTAATTTGGTGAGAATTTATACAACGGCACAGCAGGGCCGCTCGGAAGAAAACATAAATAAAGAAAAGAGGAAGTGTTGGGATTAAAGTCGAAATACCATTTGTGTAAAAATGTTGGAAATAGGTTGTTTTATTTCTTTATTGAGAGTTCTAGGAGTGATTTTACTGACTAAACTTCACAAAAATGTTGTGACATTTTCTTTGATATGAGATGCAGTTTTTTGGCTCCTCCCACTTCAGCGCCCTCAGAAGTCTAACGGCTGTGATATGCTTGCTGTTTGACGACACAAATGTGTGTTTAAAATGGCCGCCACGCGTAACTTGCATTGATTTGAAGCGCCGTTTGTGCGCGTCCCCCGAAATTAATGTGGCGCGTCCGAACGCTGCAATAGACGAGTAACCGGTAGGTGGAGTCGACAAAACGAGCGGGACACAGTCACCATGGTGACTCCGTCTCTGGTTTAGAGGTCTTTCACTCCATCTTCGATACGGCTGCTGACTCTTTATCTGTCGTGAGCTCAAAATTAGCCAGTTACAGATCACTTCTATTGACGTCATGTTTGTTTTGGTTGTACCCACAAACCCGGCTCTCTGTACGGTCTGAGTAGTCCAGTGCGCCCCCTAGTGAAAAACCCCAGTACTACGTGCAGTGCAGTGCTGTGCGGCAGCAAGTGTGTGAACAAAAACGCAGCATGCTGTCTGCGGCAACGCGAGGTCAAGCAGCAAGTTTATCACAGCCCTAAGAATCTCCTCAGTTCTTCACAATAAAAGCACCAAAATGATCCCTATATCACAATACCATATACAAATGTTTTTCTTGAAATTTTTATCATATATTGAAAATAAAATTTTGTCTTTTTCTCTAAACATTCAGTCTTTACTCATGATTTTTTTATTGTTTTGCTTTTTTATGCATTGACAACATTGTGGAAATAAATTTAGATATATTACAAGCATTTCAACCTTAATCTGGAAAAGTTATTTATTTTCTTACTTTTTTGAACAATTTGACCTTAATCCCAACACTTCATCTTTATTTATATTTTTTAATGTTTTTTTTTTTGGGGGGGGGGGGGGGGGGGGGGGCACCATTATAACAGCCATCCAAATGGCATACAAACCAGATTGTGCGTCAGTTTTCCACAAAAATGATAATGGAAAACACGTCTTTAAATAGGTTTGTGTTATCAAAAACATTTTACAACTATTTCCAAGTCTAACTTAGACTACCTGTTTATTTTAGCCTTTTCTGAGTTCTTTAGAACGCTTTAGGTGCCTTTATGTTGTTTAAACTTCAACAAAGAAATATGCTCAAAGGATTCCAGTAATAAGAAATCAGCCTCCTGTTTTAAGTTTGGCCTTTGAGGATTTTTTTGTAATTATTTGTCCAGTCTAAGTTGGCATGCATTGAGAAAGTAATCCCTCTGATGATGTTTGGTGAAAGGCACAGTTCACTGTTTGATTTAAAATGGTAATGGTGTTTCTTTTAGCAGAGAGAGGGGACTTAATGAACTGACTATAGCTGCTATTGTTAGCAGCTGCAAACCACACGGACACAGTGAAATGACTGACATTGTATTTGTCGTGTTTAAACCAAGTCTTGTAGAAAAGTAGGTGTCAGAGGAGAGAAAATCCGTGGTATTCCTCGGCACTGCTTTTGACACAGATCTGAGGCGAAACACGCTGCCTCTTGGAGAATTAAACAACTCAGGCAAAGCTGCAGACTTTTGGAGCAACCCCTTTCTAATGAGAATTTGGTGTAATTGATGTCACGCTATGGCGAGATTGGATCATTTCAGTTTCTCCTCTTTGTTTGCTGCCATTTCAAGAATACGCCCTCTGAACTTTACCAGTCATTTATTCTTTCATTTCCTTCTCTAAACCAAACCAGGACCCTCTTTCTGCTCATCACCTTGCCAATATGAGAGAAACATCATCTTGTCACGGATGTAACAAAACCATTAAATACGCAGCATTAAAGTCAGACAAGATGCAATTAGCCAAGAAATTACTCTGATCTTGGTGACATTTGGGGGAAATTGTAACACAATATGCGCGGCCGACGCTTGATTGACAGACTAATCCAAGTTTGATGGGTGCGGGTCCACGTTCAGGGAGCAGAGCAGGTCGACGGCAGATAACGAGTACAGCTGCACAGCCCTGATAGCTACGTCCGCCATGATTCGTCACTGGGCAAATTCCTCTGGTTTAGACGATGATGAAAGTATCGACCGTTAATGACAGGATCATCTTCCTGCCTGAAATAAATGCTCTAATCCCATTCGCCAGGTCCATGAATTCCTAATATGAATTATATAAACTGGAGCAATAAATCAGTGTTAGCTCAGTTCTGTTTGTAAAACTCTACCGGGGCACTTTGCACCCCCCCCCCCCCCCCCTGATTAAAATGCAAGACAGACAACTGAGAACATCTTCGCCTAAGCTGCAACATCCAGTGAGTTATTGCTGGGGAAAGATTAATTCTCTCATAGCAATAAGACTTGCAAATATCTGAAGAATAAGGTGGATTTTTACTTAGCTATTGTTAAGCAAGAGGTGTGTTTGAATGTCAGAGAAATTTTGGTGAATATCAAAACCAACCTATAGGCTGCATATTAAATGGGTTGATGAGAACATCTTCTTTACTGGATTTTATGATGAGCTTTATCACAGTAAATAGCTGATTGGTCCCATTTGGATCTAATTAGAGATGAAACCCAAAATGTGGCTAAGGGGGCTTTTGTGGGTTTTTTTTATGTCAATTTATTTGCAATAAGTGACACTTCCATGCCTTTTAAGTATGTCTCTCAACCACATTTGCAAAAACAAGTTCAAATTTAGAAATTTAAAAAAAAATTGTGTGTGTGTGTGTGTGTGTGTGTGTGTGTGTGTGTGTGTGTGTGTGTGTGTGTGTGTGTGTGTGTGTGTGTGTGTGTGTGTGTGTGTGTGTGTGTGTGTGTGTGTGTGTGTGTGTGTGTGTGTGGAAAAAGCAGTACTTTTTGAAGGAAGCAGCACTGTTTAGCATTTTTACACTTAAAAAAATCTTGATGATTGAACATACCCCGCCCCGCCCCCAAATAAAGGAAGGCTGCTACAAAAGCTAAAATGCATTCCTCTTCCCTCAGCCACATGATTGTAGCTTTTCATTTTGTTCTTGTTCTTTCTAAGAGAGGTGACACAATGCTGCCTAAACGTAATGATTATGGTGAGTGGAAAGCAAAAGTAAATGGCTGATGAATATTTCATAAGTGTTAGCAACACTTACTGGACACGAGGCCTGACTGATGACTGACAGAGTGGATGCAAAGGCTTCAGCGCTGAAGGGCTTGTGCCTTTTTTCACACCCGTTGTTACGTCAAGCGCCATCATTAATCACAAAATTAAGATGCGTTTAGTTGAAGAGCTCTTACGTTAGGAGTACATCTAAACAAAAGTAGCTTTATGTTTGTTTGTTCTAGCTAAATGATCTTGGAGACATAAGGCATTGTGAAAATGTAGGGAAAAAAAATGTTCTTCATGCTTTGTGCCAGCACAATTATTATTATTTTGTTTTCTTTCCATTTTTAATTGGTTTAATGACTCAGTATAATTAAAAAATGAAAGGCGTGGAAAAACTGGCTCTTGAACATTTTTTGTTTTTACATGTTGTAAATGATCTTGGGAATAAATGTTTTGAAATGGCTTTCCCTATTTCACAAAAACAAATGACAAAAATGCAATATTAAAAGTAATCACAAAATAAGTGTTTAGTTTGCAAGAATTTCAACAATTCTACTCTTCTGGTGCCTGATAATCTGTGTGAGTGCAAAGAAATGACAATGCAACTCTGAAAACTTTAAGATGGGCCTTAAAGGAATAAAGAAAATGTATTTTGATCAGGATGAACTCTACTCTAAATCTACATTGTTCACATTTGAACATTTAATGTTTAAAGGTGAGGTTTACTGAGAAGTTTAAAATACTTCATCTGCCTTTTTCCTGCATTAGCCACTGAAAGAAAATAAACAAGGAAACGCTCTCTTCAGAAAAAAACACACATCTACGCCACACTATCAATTTGCATTCATGGTCTCACCCATCTTGACTTCCAACCGAGGAAGGCTGTGTTGATTTAGCATCCAGCAGAGATCAGGGTGGGTCTTGGCAAGTAGAAGCTAACTTTTAGCATTTGCTATTCCACAACATGGCAGAAAACATTCAGGCTTATGTTATTTGTGAGGATAATATAGTTATTGAAGAGCAAATGGAGGCAGTGGAAGATTTACCCCAATCAGAGGCGAGATGTATACTAATGAGTAACTAGGCCTTTCCACCAGACGTGTGAGCATTGCATTATGTCTGAGAACTGTAGTACGTAGCTATTAGCCTCCATTAACGTGGATGGTAAATGGCTTGTATTTGATATAGCGCCTTCTAGAGTCCTGGCGCCTCCTAAGAAGCTTTACAACACGACCAGTCATCCACCCATGCACACACACTTTCGGTCCCTGGTGGTGATTAGCTACATTAGCCACAGCTGCCCTTGGGCGTACTGACAGAGGCAAAGAGTGTTTCTCAATGTCAAGGAACCCCGCCTTGATGTCTTGCCCCCCCTCCGGTTGCCTAGGAGATACATCATCAGGAGCCGCCAAGACGTGTTTCAATGTTCATGTTCTACTGGGGCGTGTGCTCTCCGTTTGTTAGCCGTTTAGCTAGCTGAGCAAGGATTCACAGGAGGTGTCTTGTAGCCTAGCCTTGGTCAAAAATCACCCAGAATACACCGCGCTATTTTCAAAAGGATGGCGGATCAGGAGCCAGCAGCTAATTTGGGGGCAAATTTCAAGTTTAAACGTAAGTCAACTAATTTAAAATGTTTTTTTTTTAGATCCAAAGAAGTTATCTAAGGTTGGTTAATTGCTTATCAGTTGCAACTTCGGTGGCTAGCGGGTAGTAACTTGCTTATTTATTTAATTTAACAAATATATACACTATTTAAAAAGTAAAAGGCTCGTTATATATTTATATTGAAACTAATACGTATAAAATATAATATTATCTCCCGTGTCACGTGACGTTACGTGACCGCCGTGGAAGCTGCGGCCATGTGATGCAAGTCTGTTCCATTTAACAGTTGTCTTTGATCAAGGAAGGACAGTGTCCTTGTACGTAAGGCGCCTGGCCTTGCAAGACATCGCCTTGCAAGGCCAGGCGCCTTGACATTGAGAAACACCCAAGGTCTGCCAAGCACTGGCGCTACCAGTCCCTCCAACCACCAGCAGATGGTAATGTGGGTGAAGTGTCTTGAGCAAGGACACAACAGCAGCAGTATTCTCTGTTGGGAGCCGGGCTTATTCCTACAATCCTTCCATTACTGGACAACTCGCTCTACCTCCTGAGCTACTGCTGGTAATATTTTCACCGTCCGCAAAGCATGATGGAAACATCCCAGAAGCATATAGCGTTGTTTATGCTTCAAGTCTGGTCTGCATCCAAAACGCGTCAAACTCAGCAGTTCAGATCGGGCCAGACAGGAAGTCAAACACAAAAGTAGTGTGAAACATTAGAAACTTTCTAAATAAAAGACATGTGCAGATTTCCAGTTTCTTAACTAATTAAAAGGTGCAGCATTACCCGTGAAACCTCTGAAGCTGATGTAATAGGAACAGAAAATCAACTGCAAATCATTTGGAAACAAGCTGATGTCTCCTAGCTTGTTATGACAAGAAATAAAAGCATCACCTACTTGCAATTCTCCAGTGATTTTGTGACCCAGTGCATGGAATGCTTTCACTGCCATTTTGCATCTAAAACACTCCTAGAAGGAGCTTGCCACGTCTTTTACATTAAGCACCACTCAAATATCCAGTGGGAGCCAGGGTTAGACACCAGATCCAGCTGTTTTCCAGCCACTTCTCCACCGGCTAACTTCTACTTCCTGAAACAGAAACACCAGACCTCTTTTCCCACAGAAATGCATGAATTCATACAGCAGAGGAGTAGAAATAAATGTATGACTACTTCAAAAAGGCAGTTTTGCCAACAAAACACAATGACAATGTTTTCTTTCATATTACAGGTTCTAATAAAACATCAAATTTTCATGAAATACAACTTCTGTAGATCTGACATACAATGATTTTCATCTGCTTCCTAATGATCACTCTTAGCTTTGTCCTTTGACGTGCTGTGATAAATGGCAGTGCCTCCACAGATGTGGCTAGAGAACCAGATTCACTTAGGATCCACTTGCCCAAATCTCTTTAATTAAAGCTTGAGCATTTTTCTATCACTGACAAGTCCATGTGCACATAACTGTCACATCTATCACGCACGTGGCCCCTTTTCACTGGCATTTAATGAATATGATGTGTGGTGCTAATCTTTCAAAGCCACTCGATGGACTGTAAGCATTTCATGTTTTTACCTCATCTCCCTTTATTTCTGTAAGAATCAATGGTGCCCCACAGGCTATGGTATCATATGGATTGCCTTGTACGTTATGTTGACTAAGGTTGTGGTGCCATTAGCATGTATTTCTAATAACACTGAAGCACCAAGAGCAGACCTTTATCTCATTTTTCATTAGTGCCCTTTACCATCTCCCTATTCATAAGCTTTGCTATCAACCTGCTTATAACTTAAATCTTAGTTGGAACATTATGGGAACAGACGATTTCAGCAGTCATAAATGAGATATTAATGCAGAGAAGGAGGACGTGTATTGCTATATGTTCTAAAAAACTGTCAAAGAGACAAACTCAACATTATCCTACAGAATATTTTAATTACATACATTTATTCAGAATCTGACTGTGCATTTTCTTTCACACTATTCTAAAAGAAAAGCAGTTTCTCTGACAATAAACCTTTGCGTATAATCTGCTTGGGTGATTTGCAGATTTTACTTTGATGTGTGCGGGGCAATAATTAAGAGTTATCTAAACAATTGGAGCTACTGCTCAGGAAAATAATTCTTAGAATTTGATTAACAAAAATTCTCGTAATTTATTTTTTTATGTATTTTTCATTTTCAATAATAATGACTAAACTTAGATCATGCTGAACCATTGTTAGGTAATGAATATTGTATAGTTGATGAGCCAATGATTAAGCAATGGTGACTAGTTGTTAGTTAGTGCTAAACAAATGTTGAATAACCAATGAATATTTAATGATAAATTATTGGTAAAGTAATAATGGATTAATCTTTCATCATGAATCAGCGGTTAGTTAGTGATGAAATATTTAATAACAAACTAATTACTTGTCAATGAAGAACAAATGGTTAGTTAACAACAATCTAGTGGTTAGTTATTGATTAACTACTGTGTGGTAAATGAAGGTGAAATGTTAGTAAATGATAAATAAAGGGCTAGATTATGGGGCAATGATGGACTAATGGTTAGTTATATATTGACTTATAGTTAGTTAATGATGAACTATTGTCTATTTACTAATGAATATTTAAAAATATACCTATGGTTGTGTCATGATCAGCGTTGGGCAAGTTACTTCAAAACTGTAATGCATTATTTATTACTTGTTACCCTCATTTTAAAGTAATTCATTACATTACAATATTACTGATTTTAAAATGTAAGGCATTACACTACTTTTGCATTACTTTAAGTTACTTTCACCAAAACAACTTCAATATGAATCTGGTCATGTGACACTCAGTGAGCTCATGACATATATGTGGAAAGTGATGTGGTGTCTGAGCTAGGATTGCTGTTAAAAACAGTCAGATATAATAACCGTGCTTTAAAATGATTGTCTATTAAATAAATGCAACAACAATCTGTACTCTCAGCACGCTGCCATCTTATAGTAACTGAGCAGGGAGTGAGGTGGTGGAGGCTCCAAGCCTGTATTTGCCTTGGTCCCCAAATGCCTTGATATGGCCCTGGATGTGGGACTGACTTCTGGGGTGATCTGATTCTATCACATGTATAAATATTAAATGCTCATATATTATTGCTTTTCACTGGTAAAAATGTGTATTGGGGATAAATCTACCTACTGTTTTCTTTTTTTCTTGATTTTATTTGAATAATTTCTGGCCCTTTCTCTCTAACCTCCCTGCATGCTGCATGTTTTCTCCATCTTCCAGAAAAAACTGTTTCCTAGACTTCCTACTTTCTAACTATCAGCCAAAGGGATCTTCACATGCCCGGCGCTCCAGCAGCAATGAGTTGAAATCACGGGAGCCCAGATTAACTCAGAAAAGCACGTCAGAAAAGCACAAAATACCAGAGAATATGTGCCGATATGAACGATCGCAAGTGAATTATTTTGTTTTAGTGGAGCGATTTTGTGAATGTTGCGGCGGCCGCGTGCAGGATGCAACTGGAGTAGTTGAGCCGTTACCGCGGCGTCCTCTCTGCCCGCAAAGCTGAGTCCATAAATAATGTAATATATGCAGATACTGGATCTTTCTTCGGGTTTCCCGCAATTTGAATTTTTAAGGAACACATCTTGATTCTGGGTTTAAAAATGCATTGTAATTACTGCGTTACTGACAATTGTACCGAGTAAATATTACCATTTTCTTTCCTTGTAATGCCTTACATTACCACATTACAGCAAAAAGCAATGCATTACAGTAATTAATTACTTTTGTACCGCATTACTCCCAACACTGGTTATGATAAATAAATGGTTAGTTAATAACGAACAAGTGATTAGTTATTGGTGAACACATGTTTAATTAATGAGGAACAAATGCTAGTTACTGATAAAATAACCATTAGTTGTTAGTGAACTAATACTTAGTTAATGATGAATTAATGTTTATTGAATTACCAACTTGGGATTTGGTAACATCAAAGCTAAAATCCAGAGTTTTCCCCTTTTCGGGAATCATGTATGATTTTTATTAAGTGGTTATCTTACCCTGTAATGTAAAATAATGTAGGCAATGCCATCCATACATCAATCCATTGTCTGAACCCGCTTGTCCATGTAGGGTCGCGGAGGGGTCCGGTGCCTATCTCCAGTGGTCAATGGTCAATTAGGCGGGGTACACCCTGGACAGAGAGCCAGTCCATTGCAGGACAACACAGAGACACACAGGACAAACAATCACACACACACACACACACACACACACACACACACCCCTAAGGACAATTTAGACAGACCAATCAACCTAACAGTCATGTTTTTGGACTGTGGGAGGAAGCCGGAGTACCCGGAGAGAACCCACACATGCACAGAGAGAACATGCAAACTCCATGCAGAAAGATCCCAGGCCGGGAAGCGAACCCAGGACCTTCTTGCTGCAAGGCAACAGCTCTAACCAGCACCACTGCGCAGCCTGTAGACAATACATCTTTTTTATTTCCATAGAGCCCTATTTGCATTTTTAGTTGACCGCCGCTCAGCATTAGACAATAGACAATAGTGTGTATTTTAGCTCTGCTGGCCGTCTAAGGGAGTGTGTTTATGAATAAGAGGTGTTGCTTTCGGCCATAAACACGGAAGTGATTAGAACGGCTCATGGTGCAATACATTTATCAGCCTCTAGGTGATGCTGTCAGATAAAAAAACTGTGACTTATAGCTTTAAATTGCTATTGATCCCCCAATGATGAATTAATGGTTCATTAATGAGGAACCTATTTTTATTACACCAATGAATCATTCATTCATCTTGTAAAAGCTCTCACACCACTATGCAGTCAATTATGAATCAATGGTTATATAATTATGAAATCATATTTAGACAATCGTGTACTGTGTGCTATTTAATAAAAAAAAACATCTAATAGTTATGAGTCTCTTAAAATCGTGAGTTGATAATGATGATTAGTTTACCATCAGTGAATAGTAACCAAAGGACAAGCGTGTATACTTTAATTGTCAGTTTCCATATTTTTCATTTAGCAACAAGTTATTCAACTGAAGGTGATGAAGTAAAGGCTTCCTCTGTTCTTGAGCAGCAACATGAGAGGGATGCTAAAAGAAATAATTCCACACTGAATGACAGCGCCAGGATTCATCAGACTCATGCTGCTAAAGAGCAGCTGAGAGAACATCAACCCAATTGAAGTGCCAAAACAAAACTATCTGAGTTTCACTAAACAAAACCTGACATGAACAAAACCCTGGAGTGCATTGTATAATAAAGATTGAGTCCCTGATAAGAAACAACACAAAAGCATGTACATACTTTAAGTACTCTGGGAGATAATGAGACACTAAATGAGAAATAAAGTAGACATAAAAGTTTCACAAACTCCAAATTGAACTAAAAAGCCCAAATGAACTTTTACAACTACAAATTAAACAGGTCTTTCCCAGAAACCATTTTTTACTCATTATTTTTAAAAATGATCGGTCACTCTGAAATTAACATTCAGCGTGAATGTGAAAATAGTCTCCTAAGCCTATTTTCTGCATTAGCTTCTGATTGAAAAAAACAAGCCTGTGATTGGAAAAGTCTGACAGATCTATGTCACACTGTCACTTAACATTCATGAACTCACAACGGGGAGGGCTGTTGTGTGTTTAGCGTCCAGGAAACAGCATAGAATGTTTTGACTAGCAGAAGCTAACCGTTAGCATTAACAACTCCACCCCACAGCAGGACTCCTTCAGGCTTGTGTTATTTGTGGAAATAAAACATCAATATTGCAGAGCAAATGGAGCTTGTTATAAAGTAATGTTGCTGTTAGGTCAGTCAGAGGCAAGATCTCAAAATATCAGAAAATAAGACTCCAAATCCTGTCATCTGAAGCTACTCTCACCACTGGCTGAATTATCCATTATCCACTTTATTCTTTTGTTTCATGATGATAAACTGATGTTAAATTCAGCTTAAAGAAAAACTGGGAGGAAGTTTTGGTTCATTTTAAGTTACAGGAGATCTAGTCTTCCATCTGTTCCTGCAGAGGCAGCATGGACATGACAGTTACATGGTGAGGGTCACACAGGACAGGTTAGTGCAGTCACACAGCCGAGCTGGAGGGGGACAGGTGTTGTCCTGCTTTATATTGCAAGTTTGTGTGTTATATGCATTACAGCCAGTAATCCAAACAGCAGCAGCACTGTGGACTGTGGGAGGAAGCCGGAGTACCCGGAGAGAACCCATGCATGCACAGGGAGAGCATGCAAACTCCATGTAGAAAAATCCCAGGTCAGGAAGCGAACCCAGGACCTTCTCGCTGCAAGGCAACAGCTCTAACCACTGTGCCACTGCGCAGCCCTGTGCACATTTCACTTTGTTCTTTATTTTTTTATAAGACCACACCTGTGGCTAAAGGGAGATAAGGGGTCACATTGTAGACCAATCTTGGACTTGCTCAGCCCTGCTACATCCCCAAGGCTCTCCTGTCAGCTGCGTGCCCCCAAACACTATCACCAGAACAAGAACTAGACCCAATTTGATTTGCTTCACTGGCCTGTGAAACTCGGCTATGAGGCAACACCTCTCTTTAGTCCCCTAATGGCCTCCTTTTCCCACTGATCCTCACCCTTCCCTAGACACCAGTTATGTGCACTCTTGTAAATATACATGCACACGACTAAGGGATGAAACAGTCACAAAGGCAAGGAAAAAAAGAGAGAAAATGAAATATTGTGAATCAGATGAGGCCATTGCCTGAGCTGCTGACATACGGCAAAGGCCTCTTTAATGCGTGGATATTAAAAACATCAAAGGGTCGGGAAAATGCTGCAGAGGTGGACCCTGCCTGTCAAAGTAAGAGACCAACCAGCAGAAGATGTCCATTTTCACGGCTGAGGTATGTGTTGCAGTTTGTCATTCTGTCTGCGGTTCACAGTGAATTGTGTTCAGAGCCAGTGGAGGTTAAGCGCTTTCTTCTGCTGTTTCCACCCTCTCCCAACCAATGCAGCACATGCATAGTGTAATATGACTGTTTCCTCTCCCTTCCCCTCCCCAATGAGTGATCCAAATGGTCTTGTGACTTGAACCGTATAAGTGAGTGTGATGGAGAGACATGTAAATGGTATTGCATGGGACACGCAATCGTCTCAGGCTGCACCTAGCTAACAGCGTTGTTCTGCTCAGATAGCTTCCCAAAGCGCCCATGTGTGACTTTGAGTCTAAATGGGTCATGCCATACAGGTCCAATTCAATCTCAAATTAAATGAGTTTGCTTCTACAGTAAACTTTTGGAAATTATTTTCTTTATCTAGTCTAACGTGATGAGTTCAGTGGGGGGTTTGTGTGGTTATGGGACTTGAAGACGTGGCAAGAGCTATGTGGGAGGGGGGAGGGCGCTAATTTAAGAGGCTTAATAATGACCCCCTACTATTCTCTGCAGGAACTGTCTTCATTCGCCCATCACATCACATGCATGGCATGACATGGAAGCGGGAGATGCATGTCATTTTTGACACAGCTTGGCACTTAATGGCTGCAGGGGAAACTTCAGTCTCTTGTTGGAATACCTGCCTGTTTCTCAGGAGTAGACAGAAGAGTCACTTATTTCTTTATTTTTTTAATATTCTTCTTGTCTTCTAAACGTGGAACAAGCAACACAGTCTCAACACCTACCGTTTAAACATAAGAACAAGTCTTTGAATGGAATTCAAAATTTCCTGAAAGAACAATGGAAGTGACTAATGTCAGAGTTGTTCAATTGATCTTGTAGAAAAGTTTAGGCACGTTCTTAACGACCAAGTTCAATGAGAATCCATCAAGATCCTGGTTCTGGTCTTTAGGGCCTTACATGGACAAGCACCATCTTACATTGGTGATGTTCTCCGTCCCTACATCCCCAGCAGGTCCCTGAGGTCCAGTGATCAAAGTCTACTGGTTGTGCAGCACCAGGCTAAAGACCAAAGGTGACAGATCATTTGCTGCTGTGGCCCCCAGACTCTGGACCTCTCCCCCTGAGCCTGAGATCAGTGGACTCAGTGGTCTCCTTCAAAAAGCAGCTGAAAACTCTTCTGTTCAGGCTGGCTTTTGTGTGACCTTCATCACCACCATTTCCTTATTCTGCTTTTTCTACCTATTCCACCTTTCACAGATCCACTGATTTCCCTCTCTCCGATTGTCGCACTCCCTTTTGTTACATGTTTTAATCACAATGTATTTTTTCTCATTTTAAATATAATTTTTGAGAATTAAAAAAACATATTTTTTATGTTTAAATATTTTTTTGCTTTTGTGAAGCGCCTTGTGATTTTTATCTGGAGAGGTGCTTTAAAAAAGATTGTTTTCTTTCTTTTACTTGTTATTTTCAAAATATGATCAGTCACTCTGAGTTTCACATGACCACTAAATGTGTCTTCTACCACATATATTTACATCCCATCATAAATTTGCATTCATGAACTCACCCATTTTGGCTTGCAACCAGGGAAAGCTGTTGTTTATTTAGGGTCCAGGAGAGAGTAGAGCACGTTTCGGCTAGCAGAAGCTTTAGCTTTAGCAACTCCACAATATGGCAGAAATCCTTCAGGCTTGTGTTATCGTGGAGATAAAACATCAACGTTGCAGAGCAAACAGAGTCACGGGTAGAGTTGCATTGCTGTTAGTCTGCTCCCCTCTCCTCTGGCTAACTTCTAGTTCCTGAAACAGGAGCGCCAATGCTTTTTTTCCTACACAGACTGAGTCACCAGACATTAATTTATACTAGATGCTTGGACTTTATTGGTAGTTCCCAATAAAGGACAGTAAGAGATTTGACATAAAAAGACAATTGATCTGCACCATGGGATACATATCTGGGGTTGTGTGACCTTTTATGTGACCATCAAATATTTTAAGCAGTAAAATAATAATTATATAAAATATAAAAATCTTAAAACTTAAAAGGCTCCGTTAATTAAAAGGATTCGTCATGATCTGTTTTTTTTTTCTCAAAAAAGACCAAAGACCTTAGGGTGAACTGCAACCAAAAAGAAGAAAGAATCGAATGTGGGGCCCATTCTGTTGCCCGTCGATGTCACTATAATGCAAGTGGCATGGTGTGTCCAGTGTTAAAGCATTTCACATGAGAGAATCCCTCCCTCCCCCTGTTTGTCTCAGCTCTTTAGTCTTCCTCTCTTTGACCCATGTAGAATCTAGTTTCCCATTTGGGTTTTCATGCGTCCATCCATTTATATTTCAGCACATTCAAATTCCGCCAAATAGGATTTGAAAGCATGCCATCACGCAGACTGTCATACGAGACAGGTCCCATAATTTCAGCTAAATTTGCAGGTTTTTCTGGAGGACATTTGGGTTCACTAAGGTGGCTTTCTCAGAGCTGTGTGGTTTCAGTGACTGTTCACTCAAAAGTTTAATGGGAACCTGAAAACGTCTGTTAACAGCTCTCAGTCAATTTTCAAAAAGAAACAGTAGAATATTCGGGGCAGTTTTTAAATTATGCCATTTAGAAATCCCTGCCTTCAAGGTAACCTATACAATTCTACCTGTAAATGTTCATTTTTTCCAGAGTTATAGCTTTCTTTAATTTTAGATTGGAGGAATCTAAAAGGATGTTTTTCTTTGGTTATTAGAGAACAACAACAAACTCAGCCACCCTTCCATACAGACAGTTTCAATGATTAGGTTCTGAATTTAAAAATTGTTTTGGTCTTTAAAGTCCTTCTTTTCTTCGTCTTTTGAGTATTTTTGTTGTTCCAAATTACCTCTGTGGATTATACAGTTAAGTCACCCTAACCCTTTCCAACTCTCTAATCCAAAATGGGATGCATGGTCCTTTTTTAATCAAGAGTCTCAATTGATAAACAACAATACATTTCAGTTAATGTAACAGAGCTCAGGCTGCGCAGTGGTTAGAGCTGTTGCCTTGCAACAAGAAGGTCCTGGGTTCGCTTCCCGGCCTGGGATCTTTCTGCATGGAGTTTGCATGTTCTCCCTGTGCATGTGTGGGTTCTCTCCGGGTACTCCGGCTTCCTCCCACAGTCCAAAAACGTGACTGTTAGGTCAATTGGTCTGTCTAAATTGTCCTTAGGTGTGTGTGTGTGTGTGTGTGTGTGTGTGCGTGTGTGCGTGCGTGTGTGATTCTTTGTCCTGTGTGTCTCTGTGTTGCCCTGCGATGGACTGGCTCTCTGTCCAGGGTGTACCCTGCCTGATTGCCCATTCACCGCTGGAGATAGGTACTAGACCCCCCCCCCCCGCGACCCTACATAGACAAGCGGGTTCAGACAATGGTTGGTTGGTTGGTAACAGACCACAATATAAGGAAGGCTTAAGCTGAAAGCCTCGTTGCATTTGTTTGTTTTTAACTGCCTGCATTTGTTACTGTTTTTAATCCGAGGGAAATAAATTTATTGTGAATGCTCCACGGATTAAAGAAACTGTGATTTCCCACTTCAAACACATACGGCTCTGTATGATAAAACAACGACTGCAGCTCAGAGTTTCATTGTCCCTTTTCTTTAGGCGCCAAATGCTGTTTACTCAAACTGTAGCCTTTCTTGTTTGGTTTCCTTGTGTTTTTCTTTCTTCTTAGAGGTATTGTTTACCTCTTCAAAAGCTAGTTTGAATAATCCCGGAACGTACCTGCTCAGTTCAGAAAATTATAATAAAAGAAGGCTGGGCAGGTGTGTTATCAGTGTGTGTGCTTTATGGTGAAGCATCACACAGAGCAATAATAAATCTACCCCTAACTATATATGCGCTGATCTATTATAACCTCACCATTTAGTCTTCTAACTATTCACAAGTTTTGTTAAAACTCTTTCATTTTTCAGGGAGTCTGAAGAAAAGGCCTTTGCAAAGCCGACATGTCCTCTAAAGGGAAAAGTGTACATTAGTAAAGAATAATTTGAAGGAAGAATAGCAAAACGAACACGTCGCAAATCCTTAATGAAAAGGTTGGTGGTCACGCTTGCACTATATTCCCAAAAGCATTAGAATTCCATCCCAAAATCCATTTTGCTGTTCCAATAAAGACAGGAATCCACAGGTTGGATGTGGAGTCCTGACAGAACACCTTTGGAATGAATGAGAATGGAGACAGTGAGCTAGGCCTTCTCATTTAACACTGCCTGATTTACAAGAAAGGTCAAAGATTTTCATAAGTGTGCTCCCAAGTCTTCCCAAAAGATTTTAAGATGTTTCAGGTGCAAAGGTCGGACCATGTCCATATTGAATCCTAAAGTTTGGGAATGGGATGTAGTACATGTGTATATAAACTATTGAATACTTATTAAATGAAGTGTATGAACAATATAGCTGATTCTTTGTCCATGTTTTTTCCCACGTTCTCCAAATTATGTACAGATAACCATGAATTTGCAAGTTGAAGAAATAGCAAGGGTTTACACCACCAAAGCCTTAATAAACCCAAGTTAGATGGCTGCTTTGTGTTTCATTTCACTTTAATCTTGTGATTTTATGCACATGTATATGCCCTGCGATGGACTGGCACTGTGTACCCCACCTGACTGCCTGTTGACCGCTGGAGATAGGCATCACCCCCCCCCCCCCCCACCCCCCACCCCCCCCCCACCCCACCCCACCCCACCCCCGCGACCCTACGTGGACACGCAG
Organism: Nothobranchius furzeri; assembly: GCF_043380555.1. Classification (NCBI taxonomy): domain Eukaryota; kingdom Metazoa; phylum Chordata; class Actinopteri; order Cyprinodontiformes; family Nothobranchiidae; genus Nothobranchius; species Nothobranchius furzeri. The sequence goes on from NC_091758.1 coordinate 26,506,391, forward strand.
TTTCAGAAAATGGATGGATGGATGGAGTACTGTATAGCACAATGTGCCTCATTCATTTATGTTACTAAATCTAACTTAATAATGTGACAATGTGTATTTTTACCTTTAATCTCTGGAAGTATTCACGAAAAGGTTGTTGAAAATGAATAAAATGATGCTCAGTTGTTGAAAAATATTGGCGGCTTCGTAGCACATAACCATAAAAACGAGTCTAAGTACATAGGGTGCGAGTCTATCGGCTTTGGGGGACGCTGTATTAGATGCCATGTTTCCTTCTATCCTGTCGATGATGTCACAGTAGATGATTGGCTGGATGTATGACTTAAGGATGTTACGTTACCACGTTTGAAAAAATTTAGGCAGTAAGAAACATGAATTTAATAACAAAACTGCTAAACCCTTTCCAAAACATGTGAAAAAACAGAATCGAAAAAGGAATGCAACATATTTTGGCCGGGTGGTATTGCTGTAGTATGATGACGTCATCGGCAGGTGCAGGACCCCGAGCAGATCCGAAAACTAGCATCAGCATTGCATTCTCTCTGTGGAACTAACTCATTCACTGCCAGCCGTTTCCTGATCAGAAAAAACCTTCGCTGCCAGCTTTTTCAGCGTTTTCACAGTTTTTTTAAGAGGCACAAAAAGTTGCACGCTAGGATGATGTCAATGCCAAAACTAACAAAACAAAGAATAGATTAATCTCTTACATCAGGAAGAATCCACGCGTTTCGAGCGTTATCCGTTCTTTCATAATCTGTTGTGATCGGCAGAAGCTTTTCCGGTTCGCACATCACTTTTTTTACAGCAGCGGCCCAAAACGATCTCCTAACACATGGATTTTCTGCTTCCTGATCACGTGACGTGTGACGTACGCAGATGAAGATCGGCTTTAGAGCTGAGATGTTTGTTCTCACGGTGCGAGGGCTCGTTCCGATGCCCACAGAGTAAAAAAATGTAAATGACAACTTTAGTCGTCAAAGGCAGTGATTAAAGTCTGAGGAGACAAGCCATGGTTGCCTGTTTTCTGCTCCACAGGTAACAACCTTTACCATACTGTTTTTTTTAAGCTAGCAACAGTCACAGTGAAATGGTGTAAAACTACCCTGAAATGTATGTACCCTACCGCCAGGAAACTACACACTGCCACTTTAAGCTTTTCATAAAGATTAATAAAAGCCTCTGGGGTGGTGTGGCTGAATATCCATGTGTTCATTTATTGAAAATATTTTGTTGACTGAAACACTGGTGGCATCTATCCTTTCATTTTCTTTCAGGGAACTGGTGCATATGTCTCTATGTTATTTGGGTGGTTTACGCCCTGGACAGGCCGCCAGTCCATCACAGGACCACATAGACCAAACAACCATACATGATCAAACTCACACCGTTGGGTTGATTGGAGTCACCAATTAACCCAATATGCATATTTGTGGGCTGTGAGTAGAAACCACAGAACAGAGGGAACACCCATGAGAGTATGCAAACTTCACGCCAAAAGGCCCCAGCTGAGTCTTGAATACACAACCATCTCATTGTGAAGCAACAGTGTAGACCAACCGACAAAAACTTCCACGTTTCTTCCATCAAAAATCGATTAAGTTTACTCTTGAAAAACATTTTTAATGATTAAAAATGTATTGTGAGAATGAGGGTTTTTTTCTATTAGTAGAAGTTGTATCTTCTCACTTGTGTTACTGTTTGAGTGTACAAATGCAGACTTTAGTTGGTTTCAACAAAAATACAACTGTCCCCACCATTCCTGCTGATACCACTGCCACCCTTTTGGCCATGGGGCAATTTAATTGTCCCACTTCCGAAGTGTATTTTTTTTAATTGCTTGGAGACACTCCGCTCTCTTTAAAGGAATCAATGCAGATGTAATAATATCTGTAATTGTCTGCCACGCTCCAGGGACACCACAAAAGCCTAGGATCAATGGAGGAAAGCAGGGAAGCTGGTAGGGGTTAATTTTTCCCTTTCTAGAGGTAATGACAGGGAGGCAACACTTGGCTCTTGGCATAAAGGCACAACTTGTGCTGTTCCCATTGTCTCTACAGCGTCTAATTGGGCCAAATGCAGTTAGCTCCCCTTGGCAGAGGCTGTCGAGGTGGTGATTAATGAAGCCTCCAGTCATGTAACCTGATAAAAAGAAAAGGAGAAAGAAAAAATACCGCATGCATTGTTTTCTTCATTCTTTCCCCTTCTTGGGTTTCTTTTTTTATTTTTTATTTTTGTCAATTCTCCAAAACTTATTTCCCAAAGTAAACAGCTGAAGGAGTTTAAGTTTGCCACAGTTTTCTTTTATCCTGTAGGGAATAGAAAAAATCCGACACAGTAATTACACTCAAAAACAAGTTGAAAACCAGGGGTTCCTCAGCTGGAGTCCAACGTGTCCTTTGCTGATGGGTAATATTATCCTGTTTTGCAGCTAAAGTGTGTGCCTGGGGACACGGTTTGGACGCTTCTCGTCCTTTCCTGTACAGTCTCCAGAGATGTTTGTCAGGAATCCGGGATCAAAAGGTCACAGGTGTTAGCCTCACAGGACAGTCGTGGCCTTTGACTAATTACCTCATTAAGCCGCGTTCGAATACTTTCCACGACTTGGCCTTGTTGCTTAGTGTAAAGAGGACAAAGTGGATGCAGAGGCCATCTACGGTGACCTGGATGAACCGACTCCTGCTTGTTTCTGACCGGTGGGTGGATCGTGGGAGGGAAATCAATCCTTTGTAAATATATTAGATGCAATTACATCCGGCTGGACTTTGCCTAACGCATTTATAAAAGCATTAGGCAAAGTCTTCCTTTATCAACTCCCCCAGGCCATTAGGACAATGACACGTAATTTTCACATCTAGGAGCTGTCCAGAGAGAAGAAGCACAAAGAAAAAGTTTTGATTACATTTTAAACAAAGTGTTTTTCATTAATTTTATTAGGTTGATGACTTTCGGCTTCCCCTCTCCCCATTCTCATAAGGCAGTGGCAACATGGCTTAGAGTTAGCGTTACACATCACCTCACAGACACCTAGGACATTGCTTACGCCTGACACTAATCCCTGATTAATTTAGGCCCACATATATCTCTAACACCATGTAAATATCATTACTCATTTTAGGTTTTTGAAAAAAATGGCATTATTGATTCCTCACAAAACATTGTTTTGAGGACATCAGCAGTAGAAGTTGCTTTATTTTGAAGTTTTGATTAATGTAAGCATTTCTTCTGGCCTACAAAAGCATCTGAATTCATCTGCAATAAAGAAAAAACATAATGAATGGGAAATATTGTATTATCAATAGCTCTCTGATTTATCCCTTTATTTATTAATCAAATTCGCCCTGGGATTAATAAAGTATTTTTGAATTTGAATTGAATTGAATCCCACTGAATGTATCCAAAGGACAGAAGCTTTTTTCCTAATTTCTACTGAGGCCCATTTTGGCTCTGACATGATGGGATTCCTAAACATGTAGAGCTTTAAACATTAACTAAAGCGTCTTTTATTATTTTGGAAGATGTTCAACAGTAATTACTCACAAGAGGGCACGTGTGTTTAGAGCAGCATAAGAGGTGCTTGAAAACGTTAATCCCAAAAAGCCAAAACTGGTGGAAGGTTTGTGTGGCAGCTGTTTGCTTGTTTATGTGTTTAAGCACATGCAATTTTCTTTTAACTCTTTGATGCATGAATTACGAAATCTTCAACCATGATTTTTTTAACAATATTTTTTATTTATCTTTAGGTGTGAATGAAACAAATTCCAACAAATATTTTTTGTAACATTTAACAGTTTACAAATAATTTATTACATGTCCACCTCAGTGGACAGCGTGCATTCTGAGCATGAAATATGTTGGCTTGACTTACTGAAGTCCAAATGGAGGGGCTCAAATGCAAAAAAGTCTTCAACAGCTGTGCTTAACAGAAAAAAATAACAATTTTGAGTACCTGTCCACTGTAGTGACCATTATGCATCAAAGGGTTAATTTTAAAGCCAACTCAGATGTGTGAATGTCAAAAAACAGCCTAAAAGGGATGTTTTTGGGCCTTTTTTTTGTATTTATGTGTGAGTTTTATACTTATTTATGTTGCTGTTGAATGAAATGGAATGTAATTGAATGTATTTATCTATGTAGCTTATAAAGGTGAAAATAGGAGTTCCTCTGTAACATATGGAAAAGGTTAGACTGTTTGCGATGTCTGAAAAGCCACTTTTCAGAGAAATAGTTTATGTCCTGTAGGGCTTATAAGCAGTGGCTTGTCCAGAACTTTTAAAATGGGGTTGCCCAGGTGGGGCACCTCTTTGTGCATGGGTGGCAGCTGTGGTTATGCTTTTTTTGTTTGATGGTGTATGGCCCCGAGCCTTTTGTGAACAATGTAAAGTCAATTTAAAGGGAATTCGGTGGGGTGGCACCAGGGATGGTCCGTCCGATTTCAAGGGTGGCATGTGCTACCCCGGGCCCCTTCCTGGATATGCCCCTGCTGCTAAGCTCAGAGCTAGTCAAAGGAAGAGCCATAATCTAAGTGTATTGCTGCAGTCTAAAACCGAATTAAAGAAACCTTAACACCAATACTTCCTTGGTTTTTTACAAAAGAAGAAGCAAAATGTTTCACTTTTTGCATCAATTTGTGGTAATATTACATTGTTTTGCCGGTACATTGTGTCTTGTAAAAAGGGCTTTAGAGATTGCATTTGTTTTAAGATGGTTTTGACTGTTAAGACATTCAGACTAGAAATCTTTTAGCTTGTTAGTACAATCTAAATCCGTTCGTATAAACATGTTTTCTATACCTCCTTTTTGGATTGCTTCAACTAACTTATACTTCCTGAAACAGGAGTGCCTCAGAAAATGCTGCCTTCTTTTGCTCTTCTTTTTTAGGTAGAAAAATTCAACGTTCGACGTTTTATCTCTACAAATAACACAAGCCTAAACATCTTCTGCCATGTTCTAGAGTTGCTAGTAGCTACTAGCCAAAACGCCCTCTGCTCTCTCCTGGTTGCTAATTTAACACAGTTCTCCGTGGTCACAAGCCAAGATGGTAAGGCCATGAATGATAACTCTTTATAGTGACATAGAGGCTTGTGGCTTTTTCTGATCCAAGCATTTTCCCCTTTAATTTATTTTGGCAGCTAATACAGGAAAAAAGTGGTTGAAGACTATTTTCACTTTCAGCATGCATTTGTAACTCAAATTGATGTTTTTTTCAAAAAGGACAAGAAAAAAGTCCTGCTGGACCTGGCCACTGGATGCATTAGAAGTGCTACTGCTAGTGATATGCACATTTGCAAATAGTCATAGAATTCCATACACTGTAAATAACCAGTTAATGCAAAATGGTTCAAATGAAGGAAACTGGACTTCTTTGGTTTCTTGAAGACAATTCGCTACACATCCGAGGAGCTTTGTCAATTCTGACTGGAAAAAGCACACAAAGCTCCTCGGATGAGAAGTGAAACATCTCCGAGAAACCAAAGAAGTCCAGTTGCCTTCATTTGAACTCTTTTGGATTACCTTGACCTGGATGACTGAGAACCTTTACCAGCATATAACCAGTTAATGCAAAATTGACAGTGAGGTTTATGAAATATGTCTGTTCAAAACTTCAGAGTTTTAAAAAGGCAATTCTGAATAGAATTAGCGTTTGAATTTGAACCGCTATGGAACTGTAGAGACCGAAGCTGAATCAAAAAAAGCAGCTTTGGTCTTGGCTGTGTTTGGACTAGTGCCAGAGTTGGTCAACTCAGATCATCGAGGGCCCCTATCCAGCATGTTTTAGATGTTTTCCTGCTCGAGCACACCTGGTTCAATGGTTTAATCAAGTGTACAACCAGGTTATCACTTGATCATTAAAATCTGGTGTGTTGAAGCAGGGAAACAATTAAAACATACGAGGATAAAAGTTGCAGACCCTTGCGCTGATATTCAAAGACTACTATTTATTTGAAAGGCAATTAGCTGCTGAATACATATAAACGAACTTTCAAAAGGTTTTCTTCAAGACTAACAGTACATGCTAAAGGTTCCTCAAACAGCCTTTGTCTAGCTGTGAACTGGTGAGCAGACCTGGTCAGATGGACTCAAATACAGCATCACATATTTTTACCTCTGTCACCCAAAAGCACCCTCAACACCACTATTCTCCTTTTCATCCAAGACCTGAATTCTTCATTTGGTCACACTGCTTGCTCTTGAATAGTCACCTCTGAGAAGATTAACCCTTTCATTAAAAATGCCTGACTAGGGTCAACCCTCTGCCTGGCTCTGCGGTTCCAGCGTTCCACTTTGATCTATCAGCTAGAGCGAAATTATCAGCAAACCTTTAAGCCAGGCCATGTGATTCGTTTAGTTTTTTTTTCTTTTGTAAATTTAAGAAAGTATTTATAATCCTATCATGTGGCCTAGAGGGGAAAAGTGGCATAAAATATATTTAAAAATCCATTGTTCTACATTGTCTAGGACAGGTCCAATTGAAAATCTGTGGAAGTGTGGGTAAATAGAAGAGTTAAGAACCTATTATGCATCAAAGTTCATATTTATATGTTCTTTAACTTGTTTTTTTTTTTTTTTAGCAGACAAGGAATAATTGTGACATAATAAGCCTCGGCCCCAACAGCAGGGACTGAGGTTTAGCAGCAGGGTAATGTATTGCACATAACCAGGGGAAGAGGAGAAATCACAATTTACACACCACCCATCTCCCTGTCAGGGGCCAATACTTTGCAGAACAAAAGTCAATGTCTCAGCCCAAATCTTGTCTGACAACGCGTAGCAGCCCGTGCTATTTTGGGCTCTTTGTGGTGCCAATCTCCTATCTCTCCTGTGACATTTTTTCAAAGAAAGAGTAGATTTCCTAGAGACTCTGCCCTTTGCAACTTCCACAGTGTATTCTTGCACAAGGGGGTATGGACCCTCCTCCTCACTCTTGCGCCATTGCTCTCCGCAGTGACCTGAGAAAGGGAAAATTAAGACAGCGTATCAAGCTAAGAGCCCTATCTTTAGCTGGTGGAGTGAAAAGGCGTCGTGCAGACGCTTAATTCCAAGTTACGCATCTAGAATAAAAAGTGGAGAACCTGGGAAAATGCTGCTTATTCGCTAAGCTGCAAACAAGAATGCTAAATACAAAAAGTCTTCTACTTTTGCTGTAGCAGCTTATCATTCAAAGTTATGCTGAAGTTACATGATGCGCTTTATATAATGCTAAATAAACATTACCATCTTGGTTGGACTGACCAGCTTGCCGAGTCTAAGTGGGTGTGCAGGTCACATTCACAATGAAAAGCTGAGTCGTTGAAAATAGCGCAGGTCTAATTGGCCGTGTTTTTGCAGTTCATTTCCATAAAGGGCCTGGAATACTGACACCTCGTCTGCGGAGCACAAGGTGCTGGAGCTGGAGTCATGTAGCTCAGCCAGCCATTAATCAGGAAACACACTTTTGCCTGTTTCGTGAAGGGCAAAGGTCAAGGAGGAGGGGCCGACACTATATTTGCACTGGAGTGCTGTAATTGTGGGAGTGTAAATTACTGCCGAAAAAATGTCTTGTCTCTAAAATTCAGCGATAATGCTTCGTGAGGTATGGTTCAAAGGGTATTACAAAGGACCAAATGTCTTTCTGTGTCAGCACAAAAGTGGCACTTAAACATAGTTTGTCTTTAATTTCATTATTTCGTCTCACACTAAATATATGACATGCACCAAGTTTAGACATCTAAAATATTATCTTAAAACATTATAATGCAAAAATATGCAATAAATGGTTGCTTCTCCACATGGATGGGGCTTAAAGTCCCCTGGTTTTAACCTTTGAGAGAACTGCTGCTGCCTCAACAGGAGCTGACACTCAGCATCAGCGCTAAATCTCCTTTCCTCGGTGCTCCACTCCTGCTTTACTACACCCTTGTTTGGAGGGCAGACCATTTCTCCTAATGTGGCGTGCTTGATCCCACAGCTGTGATTTTTCGGCTGCCACTTAGCATCCAGTGGCTCCGGGGCCATGAATAGAGGTGGTCTCGACAGAGAAGGGCCCCCTCATTATATGGCTGCCTGCTTGTGGTCAGTCCTGTGGTTCGCAAAAAAAAGGGGGTGAAGGGGGGACTACAACTGAGAGTTGGTACAAATATTTGATCAATTCTGAGATTAAACATTAAATTTCATATAGAGCACAAAATAAGTTACTATTATGTTTAAAAAATGTAACTAAGTTAGAGAAAGAGTAATAAATCATCTCTATAAACAAATATCTGGTCATTAAAGTATCATCTAAACAAAGAGAGATCTGTAAATAAATAATAATTAACCAAGGTGCACGTTTTGATGACCTAACAGCATCCTTTGCAACATAAAACATCCTTTTCCTTCATGCTTCTGCCCCAATATGTTGGCCCCGCCTTCCTAAAACGGTCCTATTTATTCCGTTTAAAGCAACAGTAATGGGTCCTTGGAACACACTAACCCCAGTGGTATACTTGAGTGGTTCACAAAGACAAGCAGAGGATGGTGCTGCCAAATGTGGCTTTACAGGGACAATTTAACATAATGATCAAATAAATACTGGAGTGAAAAAGCACACAAGTGAGCAGCGGTGGCAGGTTGACATGCATTAGGACACTTTTGGTGACATTTCAACAGTTTTTAAATTCTTGCCTTCCATTTAGCTTCTGCAGCTTGTCAAATTCTGGTTTTATGAATCAAATCAGAAAAGGAAGAACAGCTCCATGACCCTGGAATGGAGAGGACACAACAAACTACAAATTATTATATACAAAAAATAATATACAAATACTTCTGTATTGTCATTTTTCATTATTAATTATAGATTTTTCTATTAAAGTCAAGTAAAATCCCATTCCCTGATGCCACAAATATCTAATCTGAAATGCAATTGCATGTTGGACTTGAAAAATGCATTGATATATATATATATATATATATATATATATATATATATATATATATATATATATATATATATATATATAGATGATACATGTACTTCTAAATAACCATAGAACATCTTATAAATACCTGAAATGCAAAACTGATGGTGGTATAAAGTGTTGAATTCTGGAGACTGGAGCTACTTTTAAACAACAACATTAAATTATGGTTTTTGTAGCAGTCAGACGAGATCTAAAATGATGTTGTGCCGAAAGCTTGCTACAATAAGAAAGATGCTGTTATTTACTACTTGTATGAAGGAACAATTGTGAAAATGGCACAAAAATATCTGTTTCAATCGAAAAAACTGAATTCAGAAGTTTTCTGCAATTTGGTACTAAACTTAAAATCTTTGGGCCTCTCTTGGAGTTATTTAACTAAATCAAGACAAAACCTTCATGCCCAAGATGAGCAACATTACTCAAATTCTTCAAAGAGTGAGTAACACCTAAACTAATTTTTTTTTTTTTTTGCTGATAACCTGTGTAGATGAGTGTCTAATAGTGCTGTACTCATGTGTAATCATTATTTTTGCAGTTTAGTGCAACTTACTTTAAATGTCATATTTTAGCCCCCAATCATTGCTGCCAATCATTGTCTCAGTCCTCCAGGTGACGCCTTTTTTCCAGGTATTTTTCTAACAGGAAGTCTGGTTGAAATAAGTCTCAACCCATGCCTTGACTCCCACTTTCATCAACATTAAGCCCGTTTCCACTCTCTGAACTTTCGGGTAGTTTTTCCAGACCTTTGCAACCTGCGCCGGCTCCAAAGGCCCACTTTATGGGCCTTTTCAAAGACCAACCAAGTACCTGAACTGAGGCGTGTACATAGAACTGGCCAAGTAAAGTAGCTGGGTAGGACTTATAGTTAACTCATGCTAAATAGTTGTAGCTTAGTGGGAAATTATGTTGGCAGAGTTTGCCCAAAAAATGGCATTTGCAAAATTATAAGAGTTGCTGGTGAAGCAAATGAAAGTAAAAGAAAATAAGCAGCGTTGACACTGTTTTAAAATAGCCATTTTTAAACTCCCAACCATCGACATCTAAAAACATGGACATAGCCCACCCATTGCTCTGCAGGGGGGCAAGTTGAAGGCAGGATTGAGAGGTTCCCACCACTGATTATTTTGACCGAATCACACCCAGACAATCCAAAAATGGGAGGTGGAGCTGAGGGTGTGCCTGTTAAGTCTGGAACAGAGTTGGAACAAATGAAACCAATCAAGCTACTAGCAAACTTAGCTAACCCAAGAAGCTAAGAAGGGCACTGGGAACCGCGGGATAGCTTACCTAGACTGGCTTCAGTGCGAGGCTGTAGTCAAGCTGGTCGCCTGTGGAGATCTAATATGGACTGGGACTGTTATACAAGCAGAGCCACCGGGAGCCCTAGCCTTTCAGATTAGCTCATTCTCCACAGTCGGAGATCAGTGGGACATTAGCTACATGCTAACCTGAAGCTATTGCAGTTTATCCGGGTGTTTTCAGTAAGAAAAGCACTGTAGAATGACTCCAATGTGAAGGCACCTCCGACCTGCTTAGTAAAAAAATCATAACTAGGTTAGCTGACCGAAGATATCGGGCTTTGATGGTCCACCGGGGTCAAAAATCCATGAATGCACCGTTGTCAACGCACTCAGCTCAGGGACTCGGCTCACGGTTTCATACTGCGCCCCCACCCGGAGGAGAGAATGGTGGACTTGCGGATCTTTCACCGCAATGGACCAGCAAAGCCTGACCCTCGGTCAAATACCCTGCAGCCCCACCAATATGTTATATTTCAACTCATTTCAAACCATCATAGACCAAGCAGTGTTATAATAAATGCATAAAAAAAATTTCCCCAATGAACCGGCAAACTATTAGCGAGAAAAAAATTTGGTTGAGCGACTAGTAAAAATGCATCAACGATAGGAGCTGTGGTGTTTCTATGATCTCCCTCAGAAGTCCACAGAGGACCAGCATGACTTCAGCCTCGCATCGGAGCCGGTTGGCGCATCAGCTGCCCAGGAAAACTGGAACAGCCAGCCGCCTGCTCTACCAACTCGTCTCGGGCAGGAGACAGAAGACGGGCATCTGCTCAAGTTTCTTATCTAGCCAGCAGCCCCACTAACATGTTTGACCAAGCAGTTAAATAACACAGCATTTCCCCCCATTCAACCAGCAAAATAAAGTATAGAAATATAGTTTTACCTACTGATATAAAAGAAGCAGAAACTGCTTGGAGGGACAGTCAGTGCAATCAATAACCACAACTTGCTTTCTTTGTCCAATTAATTCCATGAGTAATATTCAAGGTTTCCTGCATTTTTCAGTTGTGAACACAGCTGATTTGTTTGATTGAGTGATGAGCCACTCCTGTAGACGTTAATGAAGGCTGAGGAGACATTTCAGCAGAATAAGGTGTTAAAAAGACAAAACGCACAGCAAGGACATACGTTTCACTTTTGGTTTGACTAACGGACACAAGGGGATGCTAAAAGTAAGCCAAGCTTTAAATTGCAGTCTACTGAAGTAAAGCCGTTTTTTTTTTTTTTTTTTTACTTTGCCTCCACAATTTATCCATCAGTACTTATCATCAGGACTTACTTTAAAGATGACATCATTTGACGTGATTTATCAAGAGAGCTACAACAGGTGGCATCAACTGACCCACCTTTTGTTTAGTGCTTGCTGTGTCACGAGGTGAATCCATCCACATGAAGACATGTCGCTATTATTAGATTCAACTTTAAGTGAGAGTACACATTCAACTGTTGGATTTTGCTTAATACCAGTTATCATATCTGAAAAATGTTTATACAAAACAGAGTAAATAATAGGAATAATTTATCGAGTGTAGAAGACATTGGCACTTTCTATTTGATTACTTTTAGCTGAGTTTTGTTTCACTTCCTATAAAAGTTTGGTAGTAAAACATTACTGTTTTACCGATCGAAGACATTTGCTCTGACACATTAAAACTAGATTTGACCACACCTGATGCTTAAAATGAAGTTATTTAATACACAATTAGAATAAATGACGGCTATGAAAAAATACAGATTTGGAAATGTGTTTAAATAAATCACAGAGAAAAGGGAAAAAAATATTTTAGGGATGGATTTGCTATTATTGGTCCCTTAAAGGGCCGGGGAGAAAGAAAACTGTTCCTTGCTTACACCAGAGACTATTTCTCACCACCAGGTAAGAACCAGGTAGTATGTTGTGTGCAGGAGACTCAGTTTCTGTTTTTTTTTTCCTGTGTCCCCTGAGGGGCTCACCAGGTTGAAGTCTAAAGCTGTCCGAATAAAAAAATTGCTTATGTTTCACTTTCTAACTACTCATGGACCACACTTTACTGCCTGTAGAGATACACTAACATATCTGTATAATTATTTCTGCAATAAAGGATAACTCTTTGACATTAATCTGAACTCGTTATGTCAGAAGTGAGCTTTTTGAAGCTTTACATTTCCTTCTCCCACCCTGTTACACCCTCTGCGCACAGGAGATCTGACCCCTGCCTCACCCCTGGTGCAGGGTGTGAGCTCAGTGTGGCAGTCAGACCTGTCCAGCTGAATGCCTCGTGGCAGGTTGTTTGTGAAACTCTTGTGTTCTGTTTGTTCCCTCTCCCCCACCCTGTCCTCGCTGACAGCGTTCCCATTGTGCAACTGAAGGGCTCTGCTTTGTTTCGCCCGGCGCATCAGAATCGCCGTTGGTCCGGAGAGAGCTCGCGCACACACCTCCACTCATTCTCTGATGGGATATGTTGACTTACCTGCTCGGTATTTAACTTCATGGACCCATTTATTTAGCGTTTCCTGAAAGGTTTGGAGTTGTTAGGTGCATAAAATGTATGACTTCTTTACTTCATGAACAACATATGGAGCGTAGACTTGTTTCAGAAGGAAAAACATCAATTAATCTTTTTAAAAAATGCGATTAAATATTTTTAAAGACTACTTTAAATTAAATATAAAACAAATTTTTTTTGGAATAGACAAATTGAGATTTTTGAAATGACAGACTGACAACAAATCCATCTCTATACAGTATCTTTACATAAAATATGACGTCATTAAGACATACTGGAAATCAAATGTATAATTTCACCTGCGGCTGTGAAAGATATCAAATAAAAGCTCACTACCATCAAATCCAACCTCATGTCTGCATCCAGACACCTAGCTCAGCAGCCCCCCCATCTCCTTTTCCTAACATTATCAGGGAGCGTGGCTAATTTACGAGCATGGGCAATGCCAACACACACTCTGAGGAGGGCCCGTTTTAACACCTCCAAATGCTGTAATGCATCCCAGCTGACCTTAATTATAAAAGCATGTGCCTCCCCTGTGCTTACCCCCCCCCCACCCACCCCCACCCCCACCCACACACACACACACCCCTGCCACCCCAACATCCAATCCACAAGGCCGGGGGTGTGAGCCAATGGTCTTACCTGCAGAGAACAACACAGCAGCAGCTACTGTAACAGCTCAATGTTAATAGTTGCATCCTGAGAGGAAATCAATAAAGCTATAAAGGGTGATATCACAGTGTCTGGGCCCTCACCCACACACACACACACACACACACACACACACACACACACACACACACACAACCTTCACTTCTTCCTCAATGCGTTCCTCAGTGGGACTTGTTTATGGAAGGCAGTGGCGTTTGGCGGGAGCAGCAGAGAGGTCAGTGGTGTGAGGTTTTGATCTGGGGGATGAGACTGCCTCCTTGGGAGTTTGGGGTAAATGGCTGAGTGGGACATCCCCCCCCCCCCCCCCCCCCCCCGACTCGCCCGGGGTAAAGTGGATCTTTCAGCAGGCTTATGGCTTCTGCGTGTGTCGTCAAGGCAGCAAAGCATTAGCTCCTGCAAAGGCCCATCGATGCCGTCTGGTTACAATCAGAGAAGAATCCCGGGAGGTAAAACCAGGCCTCTATAAACTGCTGATGAACCAAAGGAGATATTAAAAGACTGACTCTCCCTCTTCTTCTGTCTGTATTGCAGATTTTTGCCCATAATATTGATATACGCACAGCACGGGGCTCTGGCATCATTGGGCTGATAAACTGCTCATACAATAGATAATCTTTTATGTACCTCCCGTGCACAGCACAAATATTATGACTATTAGTACATTAATTAACTCCCTGGCCTCAAGGTGCTCTGCCTAGCCAAGGTTAAGAGCTTCTTTAATTAAAGATCAATACAGTTTTGCAGTATATTCTTAAAGCACCAAAAGAGACACAGACTTTCCTGTCTATATGTCAAAAGACGATAGAAATTCACAAGATATGTATATGGAGAGATTCAAAGTGCACAATGAGAACATTTGCCAGCTAAGATGCATTAAACAAAGGTGAGGTGATGTACTAATAACATATTTAGGGAGAGCAATGTATTGGACAAAGAAGGTGAGAAGTTATGATGGTTGAGATAAAAGCGCTCTCCTTTGTAAACTTTGGGATTTGGTTTGGCTTGTAGACAAAGGAAGGCTCCAGTTCTTCTCGGATCATTGTAATCCACGTAGATTTTGTTTGACAGGGCAGTGTTGCTGTTTGTTCCAGAGTAAAGGTCATGAAAAAACCCCGAGGCTTGAGCCTAAACCCCAACCAAGCATCAACCTGCCTCTAAAAGCAGCTGGAAAAAAAAACCCCTAACCTCTCCTCCTTGAGGCAAACATTGACATTATCACAAAACTTTGTTGCTCCTATATTACATTTTTAATCCACAACATCTACATCACATAAAGCTGACCGACTGAATACGGAACAGCAAACTTCACTCATCAGAGCAGGCCTGACTGTGGCCTAACCCACCTGGGTCTCTCTTGGCCTGTTGACCGACCGATCTTTAAAACCCTCTTCCTCTCCCACCCACAATTGTCCAAGCCCCCTTTGCCACACAAGACTAAGGCAGGTTAAACAGTTAAACGCCAGCAAATCCATCACTGCCCTGTGGGAAATTTGCTTCTAATCCCTAACTTATAGGCAAAGAATCAAAGCCAAAAAGCCGGAGCAACAAATCTGATCCTCCCCCTTACAATCTCAGGCCTCTTGGGAGGGCACGGAGAAGCTCCACAGACAAGGCCGAGATGGATAAATACCTAAATGATGAGACAGTCTGGGGACAGGGGAGTAGTGTCTTGCTATGGCCGTTCACGTCCAATTTGGCATCCACGCAATGAAAGGCAATTGGGTGGCAGCCCCCACACAGCAGCCAGTCCTTATTATTATATGTTGAAGTGTGGCTTGGGCAATGATTAATGACAGTGTCGGGGTGAAAACAAAGCACAGTGCAAGTTATCTCCAATCCACCTGCTCCTGTGCCCCCGATTGCAAGAGAATGGGAAAGAGTGTGAGCAGAGGCTTGATAATGGGAAAGAAAAGAGGAAGAGAGTGGAAAAGGGAAAAGATAAAGAGGATGGGGAGACGAGAGAAGGTGGCATGAAAGGTAAAGTGAATGGGACTTATTGACCACAGCAAGGTGAGAATAAAGAGAAATGCAGGAGACATGCACAGATATTTAAATGCTGAGGTCTGCATGCTGCAGATTACATACACCATTTTGCATGGATCAAAACAATTCAGCCAATCTAGGATGCATATTTTATATCAATAAACTAATCAAACTTGCAGGTGTAGTGTTCACACGGGGTGAGAACGAGAGGCTTGTGACTCCCCTCGCTGATTGATTTGACAGACAGAGTGGACTTTCATAGCGTCTGTGTTGGTTCCATCCAGGCCCGCTGTCCCCTGCTGTATTGGCATTGACATTTATGAGACATGTCGGAGGGGCGCTGCTAGACCTCACTAATGAGAGAGAGCTGACGCTGACAGCTGGTAGCACAGCCTGACACTGCCATCCAGAGGACACACTCGGTAAAACAGCATTAGCCGATTAATGTCTTTACACTTGTTTCACTCCTTGGATTTATTTTTTTTTACAGTGTATAATTATCCAATAAAATTTCAGGGAAATCCGTTTTCTTCAACGTTTGATTTTAGAACATGAAAATAACATATGATGACTGTTTTATATTGAGACTCATCTCAGCACAACATATGTTGACTCTAGGGAATCTGTTAGTTAACTAACCATGCATTAATATAGCAGTCGTCCAGATCTGGTAACTGTGCTGCATTGTGAGGAACTGGGCATTAAGTAAAAAATGAAGCTAGATAAGACCATATTTTAATTGTGCATTTAACTCCATAGTACATAAGCTCTGATCACTTAATAGGGTAAAAATGCAATCAGTAACCTGCTCACAAACAAGGATAATCAGGTTTGGATCATTGGCTTAAGTAATAATTAAAATAAGCATCTTCACCTTCCTTTGTTGTTAAATAGTGAAGCCAAAATCCCATTTCATTTAATGGCATCGATACCTCGTCTTTTTGGTTCCAGGGTCTGCACACTTGAGATGTGGTTTCTCTGCGTTCTCACACACAATCACAGTCATTTTTAGCATGAAATAATACTAATCCACAGCTGGAACAAATTATCTGAGTTGCAGTTTAATCTTTTAGTAAAGACATAGTTGCAATTTAGAGTGGGCGGGACTTATACTGCAACCAGCCACTTGGGGGCACATCAGTTCAAAATACAATGTACAATATTTACATAATTTACAATATTTGTTTTGTTTTTTGGTCTAAGGATGACTCACTGTTCAGATGTATTCATGTTGTTCTTTTTTAGAGTTCATCCAATGCCCATGTTCTCAGTGATTAACAAGGTAGTTTACAGCAGTAATGAATGGCAGTAGCTCGGGAGGTAGAGCGGGTTGTCCCGTAATCAGAAGGTTGCAGGTTCATTCCTGACTCTGACCAGAGAATAATGCTGTTGTGTCCTTGGGCAAGACACTTAACCTGCCTTGCCTGCTGGTGGTGGTCGGAGGGACCGGTGGTGCCAGTGTTTGGGAGGCCTCGCCTCTGTCAGTGCACTCCAGGGCAGCTGTGGCTACAATGTGCTCATCTCCACCAGAGTGTGAATGGGTGAATTAGTGATTGTGTTGTGAAGCACCTTGGGGGCTTATAGAACCCCAAGCAGGTGCCATATAAAGGCCATTTACCATAGCTTAAAAAGATAAATTCATCCCCAAACACCCAGTCAAATACTCTTTCAATCATTAAAAAAGGTTTAAATCCAACAATATTTAAACAAAAAATTATTTTAGACATTGTCTTAGAAGAAACTACACAACACATTCAGAAAGCCTCAAAAATTTTGAAAATAAATGTGCACTAACTCTAAAAAACTGTTTGCACTGGTTGTCCCTAGAGTCAATGCCTAAGCTATGGAACTCTATCCCAGTATCTGTTACAAAAACCACAACACTCGCAATCCTGAACACGTTTGAAAACCCATTTCTATAATCTAGCTTTCCCAGGGCACTGAGTACCTACTTATCTTTGTTCTTAGATGGGTTTTTGTCTTTTCTTTTTTTAAAATATTTTATTAATTGTTTTGCTTAACAGTGTACTTGGCTAATTTTTTAATACTTCTCTGCAATTATTACACTAGTTGGTTTTAACGCATTAGTATTTTTTACAGATTTTATTGATGTAGAGCACTTTGATCAAACAAACTGTTTCTGCAAACAGTTTGTTGTAAAGTGCTCTGGGAATATAGATGTTTGATTGATTGATTGATTGATTGATTGATTGATTGATTGATTGATTGATTGATTGATTGATTGATTGATTGATTGATTGATTGATTGATTGATTGATTGACTGACTGACTGACTGTCTGACTGACTGGTCAGTAATTGATTGTATGTTCGGACTTTCAAACTAAATTCAGAGAGTTTCCTAGTTTCCTTATTCCCATTAGATTTTTCCTTGTTTGGGACAGCAGTAGCTCCGGAGGTAGAGCACATTATCCAGCAATTAGATGGCTGTAGGTTCGATCCTGGCTCCCGCCAGAGAATGCTGCGGTTGTGTCATTGGGCAAGCAAGGGCGCCTCCAGAATATTTTTGATGGGGGTGGCCAGACGGGCCAAAGAAATGTTTGGGGTGACACACCAAATTGGTCCTTGTGGTATTTCCTGGAGAGTTTAGCCTGTGGTGATGTATTGCATTGCCCATTTATTTGTTTTTATTAAAAAAAATAAAAATAAAATCAGTACATATCCAAATTTTTTAACTTAAATTTTGCAAACACAAGCATTTCAGAAAAATACATTTCACTTATTTAACATGTTATTTCAAATTTTATTTAAAAATGTATTATTTTAGTTTAATTCACCTGTTGCTGTGTTCACAAAAAACTATGGAGATAAAAACTTTTTTAAAATGGTGAGCAGCAGAAACATATGTATTTTTTTATTCTGATTATTTATTTACTCATTAATTGTGTTCTTTTTATTGTGTTTTACAATTATGTTTTGAGTAAATAAGATCAATTTATGGTTTGAGTGAACATTAATATGATTTATTAACACTGGCTTTTGCTGGGGGGAGCAGCAATTTTCTTGGGGGCACCATTGTGGGCAAGACACTTAACTCGCCTTGCCTGCTGGGGATGGTCAAAGGGTCTGGTGGCAGTGGACCCAGTGTTTGGCAGTCTCGCCTCCATCATTGCACCTCAGGATAGCTGTGGCTACATTGTAGCTCATCATCACCAGCGTGTAAATGTGTGTTAATGGGTGAATGATTGATTGTGTCGTGAAGCGTGTTGGGGGGTTGTAGAATCCTAAAAAGGCGCTATACAAATACAGGCCATTTACATTATAAACACAGTAACAACAGCCAGAAACACAATGTATGCATGTCTTTGTCATCACATCTTATCATGTCTCGATGGAAGGTACAGATTCTCTATACCAAACACCACTTGGGTGTTGACTTTTCTGGCCTGACCAGATGCCTCATTCTACAAGCGTGAAGTGCATCCTTCACTAAGATGCCTAAGCATCTCTAAACATCAAAAATGTTAGATTTCTCTGTAAACAACCTGTCAATCATTAGTATTAAAAATGTTATGCTGGGTGTTTTTTGGGAGGGGGAGAACACTTGCTATGAGAATCCTCCAACTGTGTGCTTTATTTGACAGTTCCAATCATGTAACGCAGCGTCTTTCAGCCCTGGCTGTGGCAGAGGGTGTCTTCTCTGTGTAGTTTTCCCATAACACTGTAATCTACAGTGGAAACAGTGATGTTTTTAATGAGAAGCCGTGGTCTCCATAAGAGCTGTTGTCTGTCTTTAGCACAGTGCAGAGCAGCACAGCACAGTGTGCTCTAACTGAAACGAGGTCCATGTGGGATTACAGGGGCCACTTTGAAGTGCAGAGCTGTGGCTGTTCCCTTTGTGTGTAACAGCTAAAAATCAAACCCAAAACCAAAACACCCATAAGATTACCTGAAAGGGGTACAATCTAAAGAGCCGTATGTATATGATGCTTTACACATCTCGGCTTTGTTCCATCCGCTCCTCTCTGCCGTGATTATGCGTGTCTGCATGTGAAGAGCTGCACTGTGTCTGGAGAACCCCCCATGAGGTACAGAGAGGCACATTAAAATCCTCTAACGCTCTCAAACGAACAACCTAGGGACAAAACATGAACTCCATGCGGTTTCTCTCCTTGTAGTGCTGCGGCGCAGACAGGCTCACATTTACAACTGGCTGCCATCTCAGACAGTGGGTCCAGTGGGATGTGTTACTATGTGTTTATCAGAGGATCGACTTCCTCCTTTAATGTGGCACACCCCCACATCCACACCCCGCCCTTGTTATCTCCTCCCTCCTTCTCTTTTACTCCCCCCATCCCTCCTGCGACTGTACTTGAAGGTGAAGAAACCGCACCTCAGACAACGGCACCAGAGTTACCCAGAGCTCAGAAGGTTTTATATCATTGTAAACGCCGTGACACACTTACAGGAGTAAAAACACAAAAGGATTTAATGTTGGGATCACATAAATGTGGCCCACATAACATTAGTGTTTTACACGCAAGGTGCTTCAATGATGATTTGGGTTTTTTTTTTACCATCCTGCACACAAATTTAAAACAACTTTAGTTGTCTACTACTCTATAAAAATCATGATAGCAAAAAAAAATTATGTTATCTTTTGTTTAAGAATAAAAAATAAATGTATGAATCATAGTAAGCTCAGGCAAATAAAAACAAAACTAAACAAATTACCAAAAGATGAATTCATAATGTGGAATTTTAAACCAGTTTGATAAAACTGTTACCTCAAAATGTAGAAATAATAATAAATAAATGCTTTTGTTTTATCAATCTATTCAAAATGTGTGAAAAACACAACCTACAAATGTTAAATCAAGATTGCAATTTTTTTTCCCGCTCTCTCCTTTTACAGGGTTTTGTTTTTCAGCAGTTTTGGGGTGTATGTGAAAAAGTTTTGGCACTTCCATGTCATTATGGTGATCCTTATTAGACCAAGAAACAGTTCCAGTATGAGGATTATTTGATATTGGACTAAAATGATCTGTTTAGCAAAAGGACCATTGATCTAAACGATGTCAAAAGAAAAATTTGTATTTTAAAAGGGGGAGACTCCGGCTTCCAAAAGTGAAGCCAACGAGGAAGTGACAAAAACCACCCATGCAGTTCCACCCTCCTCCACTAGGGAGGAGGTGGACAACCATATACAGTAAGTGTGTGCACATCATTAATGGAGGCAAATAACACTAAGAATATTAATGGGATGGAATATGTTCTGCAGGAAAACCAGGGAAGCATTGTTTCTTGGTATCCATGCGGATGCAACACGACTAATCGTGTGTGCTTCTTCCTCCTAACGTTCTTAAGGAATGACACAAGTGACTGGATCTGAGGTGGTCTCAGAATAACACAATCAGATGGTTTGGAGACCCATAACCCTTTGTTGACCTTCAGTTTTATGGTGATGGTTTTGAAGTTAATGATCACTTTTATACTGACAAATCATGTAAGCTGGTGATGAGTTTAATTTCAGTATTTTAGTGACTCAAATATGCTTGTAGAGCATTTTAGTCATCAAATTAAACTTTAACAGTGTTCGACAGTGCTTTAGATTGTTTTGTGATATATTGTTTTTAGATCAACACTTTTATGATCATTTCAAGCATATTTTGGCACATGTAATGTAGTGAAAGATACAGTCAGACACACAGCTGGAATAATTCTGGATTTCTAAAATTAAGGCTATTTCTCATCAGTAATGTGTTCATGTTTGTGGTGTCTGTTAGCATTCAGCTGCTTGGGTTTGCAAATGTTATGAACCGAGAATGAAAAGATTGAGATTTAATGGATATCCTAGATCAAGTCAGCTGTTGGTTTCAGTTTTGCTTTATTGTTTTTTATATATTTACCCATGAAAGTCAACTTTGTATGAAGAATGGCAAGTCACAGGTAAAGATAACAAATCTGCATAAAATAAGTGCTAAAAAGGTCATAAATAAGGCAAGATGATTTATTTTCATAGCATCTTGAAAATTGCTGAAAATCTGTCTTTTGTGAATAATTTAGGTTTCCTGTCCAGCCGATTGTCCATTTTTTAATTAGGATTCATTTTTGCTGAGTCTGATCCTGGTCTTAACAACACCGACACCTATCTGATCACCCAGAACATCAGCTACATGCAAACAATTAGAATATTTAAACCCTAGAATAAAAAAACAAAAAAAAAATGCTTAATTTCTTCAGTTAGAAAAAGGAAAACCCAGTCTAGGTTAATGGCACTCTCAAGTGGACACTTGGGGTCACTGCTGCAGTGAAAATTAGACTTAAAAAAGTTCACACGTGGATCGAGTTCTCAAAGCAAAGTTTATTCAAATACTTAAATGACAACTTTTTGAGAAAGTCAATGGTTTTTTTTTTGTCAAACCACATTCTGTTCACGTTACAACCAATGGCGCCCCCAAGGGGTGGCCATGGCCACCCCTAGAAAAGTGCTGGTCCCCCAGCAAAAGCCAGTGTTAATAAATCATATAAACGTTCACTCAAACCATAAATTGATCTTAATTATTCGAGACATGATTGTAAAACAAAATTAAAATAATATAATTAATGAGTAAAATAATCAGAATAGGGAAAAAATACATATGTTTCTGCTGTCCACATTTTTAAAAAGTTTTTATCTCCGTAGTTTTTTGTGAACACAGCAATTGGTGAATTAAACTAAAAAAATTACATTTTAAAATAAAATTAGAAATAACATTTGAAAAAGATGAAATATTTTTTCTGTAATGTTTGTGTTTGAAAATTTTAAGTTAAATGGTAAAAATGGTAAATGGTCTGTATTTGATATAGCGCCTTCTAGAGCCCTGGAACCCCCCAAGGCGCTTTACAACACAATCAGTCATTCACCCATTCACACACTGGTAGGGATGAGCTACAATGTAGCCACAGCTGCCCTGGGGCGCACTGACAGAGGCAAGGCTGCCAAGCACTGGTGCCACCGGTCCCTCCGACCACCACCAGCAGGCAACGTGGGTTAAGTGTCTTGCCCAAGGACACAACGACAGCGACAGACTGAGCGGGGCTCGAACCTGCAACCTTCAGATTATGGGGCGAGCACTTAACTCCTGTGCCACGGTCGCCCATGTTTTGGGTTTGTGGTGTTTTCTTTAATAAAAACAAGTAAAGGAGAAATGCAATATATCACCACAGGCTAAAATGTCCCAGAGTTACCACAAGGACTAATTTGGTGTGCCACCCCAAAAATTTATTTTGCCCCGTCTGGCCACCCCTACCAAAATTTTCTGGAGGCGCCCCTGGTTACAATACAAGTCAGGGAGGGAAGCTAAACCAGTCTGTCTGCACCAGTCAGTCCAGTTATTCTTTGAAAAATCTGACTCACAGTGAAGCAAAATATCTGCTTTATAGAAGCTAGTTTTCAGTTTACAAATTACATCTGCTTATTTTCTCTGAACTGGTATTACATCGTAAGTTGTTTCTAGAATAGAATAGAATAAAATAGACTTTATTGATCCCGTTTATATCTCGTTTATATAATACAGATAAATAGACAAGGCCATTAAGCTATTATTGTAACCTTCAGCGATTTAAAAAATGAATAAAGATAGAAAATTGAGTTTCCAGCGTAACGGACACAGACATACCTACATCTGGGTATTGCACACATACTGAATGTAGCACTGATGTCGGCGTGAAAAGGAATAATGCCAGTTACAGTGATCAAATGATTATAAATATTCTTAGATCCCTGCCAACATGCGGAAGTGCTATTTGATATCAGAATCAGTCAAAGCAGACCAAACTGAACTAGCGTAAGAGGTCACATGCGATTGATTTCAGTGGGTTGTGAGTTTAGAGCAGTGCTTCTACAATTTTTTCAGTCATGTCCCCCTGGGACAATGCATTTTTCCATGCCCCCCAAACTAAAATACTATAGAAAACCTGATTAACATTTATCTGTAGAAACTAGGGATGCTCAGTATCTGCCTTTTTACTGGCCCCATACCGATATAGTTTCTGAGACCAATATATACCAATACCAACAAATGCAGGGTGACATTCTACAAAATGGAAAAGCTAAATCATTTAGGTATCTATGTATACACACATCTCATATAATTATGATTTAAACTGTAAATGTTGCCCATGCAAAATACAATTACTTCCATTTATGTTAGTTCAGTTGTGTCAAACAATAATGTTGCACAAACCAGAAGTCCTCAACTGTTTGTTCAAGGGCCAGAGGTTTTCCCAGCAGAAACCGTATTTAATATTTAAAATTGCTTTGTTTTCCATCTAAACTGTTTTGATTGTAGCTTTAGTTGTGTTTGGAAATAGTAAACAATTATTGATATTTGGGAGAATAATTTTACTGCTAAATGTAGGGCCCAAAGCGTTGGAGGGCCAGGTGGAAAGGTCTGACGGGCCAGATGTGGCCTGTGGGCCACCAGTTGAAGTTCAGTGTGATAAATTATACCTATTTTCTTTTCTCTTTTTTGACATCTTGAGTGAGAAGAGAAATAGCTGGAGTTTAATGTATAATATGAGCATGGTGTGTACAAGTTGTGTCATGGAAAGAGTAAAAAACTATTCTGGTAATGCCCTATAGTATGTTGTATTGCCAATATTGACCAGTACAAATCCTAGGCAGATAATATCAGACATCCTTACTAGAAACCACTGTATGAGTGTCTGGTGCCAGCACTCTGCACATAATCACCTAATTATTGAAACATATTAATAAAATGAGTTGCACCAGCATCCACGATCAGTTTATTTGCTCAATTAGAAAAATTTAATCAAGGCCTCTCAGTTTTTGTGATTCTCAAAAGGTAAAAGTACAAATGATTTGATGTGAGGTGCCTTTTTAGACTTAACGATGTGGCACTGAAAACGTTTTAAAACTGTAAACAGGTCAGTCCTCATTTCCAAGGGCTACGAATACTATGTTGCATTTCTGCTGGTTACCACCACTCGATTTACTTGTCTCTGATACCTCCACTTTTTCTCTTTTCACTGTTATAATATTGCCCAAATCTCCTCCACCACCAGCTCTGCACACCAATGTGCTGAGTAGGCAGCTGACAGCCTATTGATAGGTTTGATCACTGTTGCCACCTAGTGACTGGAGGCTTGTGCAAGTGTGCAAATAACTGCGGGACTGGGATAGAGAGAATTGACCTTAACTTCCTTAATGGGGATGCCAGTCTTTGTGCTATGTTGTTACTTGAAATGATATTAAAACTGATTACTCTAACCCTAACCAGTCCCAATACTCACACTGTGCCCTATGGTCTTCTGTGAAGTGCACTTGGAGGAAGTGCACTGTTTGGCTTCGTGTGCTTAGTACACAAGTGTGCTAAAATTGCCCAGTTGGGAAAGGGAGTATTGCGTCATTGACTGCAACGCATGCTGGGATGCTGGTTGCTGTGCTACTTTTTAAAAAACTTTCAAAACAAATGGCCAAATCTTTATTTGAAATGAATTCACATTCATTGCTGCTTTGTCTAAAACATTCAGAGCTTTCATTCATTCCTAAAGTGCTAAAATGAACTGCTTTCATTTGAAAATACATGTTTTCAGGAAAGGCAATTGAGCCTTTTTTCTGCAGCAATGGGATATATCTTTGGCCCAAGTCTGCATCGATGTGGACCTGGGTGAAGTGGGGACCAAGGGTGCAAAAGGGATGTGATCAACACCCTACGCACTCGCACCCCTGGCTGGGATCATGCAATTGAAGGGCACAAGTCTGGAAGCAAGTGCTGGGATTGGGCCAGGCTTTGGCAAAATGTGAATTAAGTGTGCAAAAGGGGAGGGGCCAACATCCTCACTTGAGAATAGGGACACCCAATGCACTTGCACCTCTGGATGGTAACATGCAATTGAGGAGCGCAAGGGTAGAATTGCAATATTGGGACTGTACCACTGAAACTAAAAAGTACACCTCACATAACCCCAGGCGCACAGATAGGGTGGGGGACGGGGGGGATCTGTCCCCCCCAGATTCAGATCGACCCCGATTCGTCCCCCCAACTAAGGCCAGAAAGAAAACAAAATCGGAGGTTAAGCGCTTGAAGCTCATTTTTCCAATTACATTGAATGCAGCATGACGTAAGCAAACACTGACTCCAGAGGCACCAAAGTGGTTGCTGCTAGGATGCAGAATGAAGAGAAAAAGACAAGTGATTACTGCATATTTAAAAAAGACCAACAGTGTAAGTAGGCGGGACCGATCTGTCTGTTTATGCATGTTGATTCTAGTTTCAGTACATTGTTGTCGGTGTTGGGACTCGGTAAAAGCGCCAAAGCCCCATTGCTGACTTTAACAAGTCTCATCTACAAATATGATCCCTCATGAAGTTACTACTTTACATCATAAGATGGTGGAGATGTGCAACCTTCAGGCTGAGCAAAGTTTGGGAGATTTTAGAGCTTGAAAAGTGTCTCCCGCCGAGAGGCTCCCAGTCGGAAAGAGGAGGAGATGCGCGCAACATGAAGAGTGCAAATATTAGATAAAACATATAATTGCCGGCAGGTCTGGTCATTGTTGACTGATCACTTTGTCTGGTCATGACTGACTCTGATTATGAAGCAGAATATTGACTCTGATGAAGAAATTCACTCATCCAGCCGGGAAGATTGATGCTGCTGCAGCATCAGACAGCTGGTGCTGCACGAGAGGTGTGTGGGGTTTACAAGCTCCAAACGTTGGGTTTGATGGTTTAACCTTTTCTGGGACGTGATGGATGTAGAAATGATGGTAAAAACACCGCAAACGTGACAGACGTAGCGACAATGTAAAAAAAAAAGCTGTAAAAAGAGGCAGATGCCAATGTGTTATATATCATGAAAAAAGTAAAATATAAATTTTAAAAAGAGATTTATTTATTTATATATAAATAAAAACTTTCAAAATATAATGAACATTTCTAAATAACGAAAAAATACGAAGGAACATCTGTTGGTCAGGCTGAAAAGTTTGGGAACCACTGCTCTAAGTGATAAGTGAATTTAGTTTTTTAAATATATTTTATGTGCAGTTTTTTAGGGCTTTAATGTTTTCTGTAAAGATCGGTATGCTGAAAATCATTTAATGTTTTGTATAAAGCATGAGGTGCACTTCATTGGGAGAATAACAAATGACTGAATTAAATAGTGGGGCGCGTCTGTCAGTGCGCCCCAGGGCAGCTGTGGCTACATCGTAGCTCATCACCATCAGTGTGTGAATGTGTGTGTGAATGGATGAATGATACACTGTAGTGTAAAGCGCTTTGGAGTCCTTACTCTGAGAGGCGCTATACAAGTGCAGATCATTTATCATTTATAGTGTTGATCAGGCAGAGCTTTGTTGCCAGCGTTCCACTGCATAATGGCTTCAAACACGTATATAAAAGTTAGTTTTTACGTAAACCATTGAAATTACACAAACTGACTGAGCTCTAGTTAAGGCGCTTGCAATTGTTTGTGTTTGTGTATGTGTACGTGTGTGTGCATGCGTGTGTGTGTGTGTGTGTGTGTGGGGGGGGGGGGGGGGGGGGGAGGGTACATTGGAACTTTGTCCCCCCCAGTTTGAAAATCCTATCTGCGCCCCTGCATAACCCCCCACTATTTGAGAAGGACTGATTTAGAAGATGCATCTTAAGAAATAACTTGTTGAACAAGGACATAACCGAAACAGGGTGCATTTAACAGTGAGCTATAACAACTGCATAGAAACCAAGGAGTGCATCTACAGGAAGGCGTGACCACTGATAGAAAACCAGTGAGCTGATTGGCAGATGAATGTCAGGTGTTTGAACCTGAACAATAAGGAGCTGAATCCAGTATCTCACTGGTCTGTAACTACTGGCAAGAAATTGTAAATGACTAATACTGTTTCTAAAGTATTCGCATGGGTCACCAATTAACTCTGAGTTGAATGTTGTGTTTTTCAAATTTACAACTTGTTCAAAATCTGAGTTCACATTTAGTTTGTTAGGTTCAGTTTGAGACCTCAAACCAAAACCTTAAACCCACAAATATCTGCACTCAAATACATTCCATTTAAGTAAATAACGGCTTCACCAAATATACAGCAAACCAGAGAGATGTTTTAAAGACGTTTTAGTTCTATTTTTATTTAATTACATATTCTCTAAATGTGTATATACATATACGTATAATACATACATAAAATTGCATGAGAGGATATTTGGAATCATGCTGGTGCCAGGTCTAAATGCAACGGACGGATGTTTTGCCAAGAAGATGCCAAAACCACCAGACTTGGGGGTAACATGCCAGCCCCTGTGCGTGCATCTGGCACACACACTGCTGTGATTCTTTCCTGAGGTTTTCTGTTAAATGATAGTGACACTCATCCCTTTACAGTGACAACAGGAACACATCATGACGATCAACGCTCTGGCAAACGTGCCTCAAGGAAGCAGATGTGCATTTTACATGTTAGGGTGTGAGCTTAGAAACATTTTTAAACAAGTTTTTCTCACAACTATGACCATGTGTTGGTTTGTGATAATGTCATCTGTCTCGTTGTCTTAATTATTGCTGCCTTGCTAAAGTGTGGAGCCAAATATCTGGTCATTTTGTGGTTTTCTTTGGATTCATGATTTTTTTTTTTTTTACTTGTTTTCACTTTTTTATCTTTGAGTCGTTGATGAGCTCTGTGTCATGGCTATCAAAATATAAAACGTTAAGATGGTTAACGACCAGGTTTACTAAGGAAAGCTTCACATAGCTATCCTTCCAGGAGAGAAAAAGACAACATGCAAAAAACTCTAAACTGTTGCTTATTATTAATAATACTATATATATATGTATCTATATATATATATATATATATATATATATATATATATATATATATATCTGTATATATATATATATATATATATATATATCAGGGATGTGTATTGTTGAAATTCTGGCGATACGATACATATCACGATACAGGGGAGACGATACGACATATCACGATATATTGCAATACATCCAGTCAGACATTACAAGCAATTTTTTTTACTGAATTTATTGTAAGAATGCTCAATGAACAGTCCAAACTGATACGTAACATGTTTAACATGAGGTATCTGACCCATGTTGGAGGGATTTACATTTCAATGGTGGAAACAAAACCCGTTGTACACTGCTGCCAACTAGCGGGTGGCAATTGAATTGCACAAAACGAAAAGAAAATACACAAATGCTTGCATGTAAATTCTTTCAAAGATTAGATACATGGCTTTTGAATATTGATGTAATAAACGCAGGAAAAAATATCACGATATATTGCCATATCGATATTTCCGATACACGGTTTTTGAATATCGATATAATATTGCTGGAAAAAATATCACGATATATTGCCATATCAATATTTTCTTACATCCCTAATATATATATATATATATATATATATATATATATATATATATATATAGCATCCATGCATTTATCCACAAACATTGAAACCTCTTGTTAACCATTTTATTTTATTTTATTTTTTATAACTTTTTTAAGTTTTATTTTTTAACAGGCCACATCTTTTTGAGCATTTTTTTCACATTTTTTAGAAAGCAGATGATGATCCTATTAAGTAAATGTGTTTTGAAACTGAAGACATTTTTTTTATCTTCCTGGGGGGGGGGGGGGGGGGACAATTCTTTATAAACTACATATTTCTAGTGTTTTCAAGTGTTCATATATTACAGGTTCAAATTTTTTTTAATTTAGACTAGGTTTTTTTTTGCATTTTCAAATTAAATGTTCTTTTTGCCTGCACGGTCCCTTAACTTTTAAATGTTTTAACTGAACTATGGCATGCTAAGGACAGCATTTATCACAATGATCCACAAAATCCTGGAAAACTTTGCACTTGGTTGCATAATGGAATCAAGCCTGGGCAGGAAAACCCTCAGTAGTTTACCTGCAAAAATAAATCTCAGGGTGACAAATAATTTTAACTATAAGTTGTGAAAAAACTGAATTGGAAAATATCTAAACCTCTAAAAACAGGGAAAGATCAACATTTTGAGACTGATTTGATCATTCAATTATAATTCTAAATAGTTTCAAGTAAATCTGTTTCAAGTTGTATTCACAGCTATTAGTTTCAGTATTTGCATTGTTTAAATTGGTCCTAACATTAGCTGTAGAGTGCACATTTTCTATAGGATTTAAAGCCAAATGAGCTATTGTGCAAATACATTTGGGAGCCGAGTTTTTTGCACATTTTAAAACAAAAATATTGTAACACCACAATTATCACCACAAGGGGACGACAATAACCATATCACCTAGAATTGTATTTTGAGCTATATGCAATAAGCAGTTTAGCCACTAGATGGTAGCACAGTCCTGACAGAAGGCATTGACAGATACATGGTTAAAATTTCACCTAGCAACAAGGCTGCTGCTGCTTTTTCATTCACACACCTACATGCTTACACGTGATCCTCTTACATGTGCTGACGATCTGTCACAGATGCTCACAGGCAAATTAGATAGGTTATAAAAGTGGAGGGAAAGAAATGGATCATTCACTAAAACAATTTCTAAAATTATAATTTATTAAAATAAATAAAGCACACATTTTGTTGCATGTTTAAGTGAAAGATTGCACAAAGTAAATGTACATATATGAGATCAGATTTATTGTAAAACAAACTTTTTCTATCACTTGTGCCCCCTGGCTCTAATTTCCCACACAGTTAATGTTTATTTGTCCCATCTGGAAAAGTAAAATAAAATCTGGTGCTTTGTAAGAAATTAAACTAGGCAATGCTAAAATTGATTGGCTGTGGAAGTCTTAAGACTGCCATGCAGTAAACTGGCTTTAAATGACAGCTCTGTGTGAATATTTCCCATAATACTTCCTCTTTTGAAGAAAAAAAATGCAAACTGGTGAACTGGAACCGTTGGTCAGTTGTTTTCCTTTCTGTAAATCTATCAAAAGGGACTTTTGATGGCATGTGGTGTGAAAACATGTGATGGGTTCTGTGGTATTTTGTTTTCCTTGTGGCCTAATTTACTGGAAACAAAGCAGTAATTTTTTTATTAAACTTTTTCAAAACCCATTTGCATCTTCTAGAGTGAAATCTATTTCCTGGACAACTCTGCTCAAATCTTTTCTGACATTTAGAGGACTGAAATTCATCATGGCCCCATATAAGCCATATCTGTTGTGGGAAACTCACTAATTAGCACTGATTATTTGAGCTTTCCAATCTGCATGTTGGCTGGTGGACATTCAAACATACCATACAGGCCCATTTGCACCTTACTTCCTCAGCCCTTGTATGAACCTTTTGATCTGAGCATCACCCGAGGCAGCTTCCATGGCCGAACAGGCTGAACTAATAGGGTTTCATTTAAAGTTTACTGCAACTAAATGTCCAGGGAGCACTGAGTTACAATAGTATCATGTTGAGAAAAATATATTTTATTTAATTTGAATCCAGGTTGTATTCTGTTTTTGATGCTTCTTCATTTGGGTTGACTCTGATCTGAGTTTTTGTGCCAATTTTGTGCATTTTTATGGGTTCCTACATCGTTGTGCGTAAAGGTCCTGACCGTCACTGGAGGGTAAAGGGATCTGAGGGGGTTAAAGCAAAGGGGCAGCAGATCTTGGCAAGTTTTAAAAGCGGCAACGATCTCACTTTGTTGGTTGGAATTTGCAGCACCATGGAACGACTTAATAACAACGCGTGAAGCAATGAAAATTACACAGCTCCTGCGAGAGAGGAAAAATTAATTGCTCTCAGGTTGCACTCTGGAGAAGTCTGTTCATTCAAACTCTTGCGTGAGCACGCATGCTCGTGCATGAGCGGGAAGGAGACTTATACCCTCTGAACCCACTCGTTCTGTAGGCACACAGAAACACATGTGCATGTGGAGCTTTGGCCATGAGCAAAACCAGGCCTTAAGATTGGATTTGCATCCAACTGTGTGTGTGTGTGTGTGTGTGTGTGTGTGTGTGTGTGTGTGTGTGTGTGTGTGTGTGTGTGTGTGTGTGTGTGTGTGTGTGTGTGTGTGTGTGTGTGTGTGTGTGCGTGTGTGTGTGTGTGTGTGTGTGTGTGTGTGTGTGTGTGTGTGTGTGTGTGTGTGTGTGTGTGTGCGTGTGTGTGTGTGTGCATGTGCGTGTGCGTGTGTGTGTGTGTGTGGTGCAAACCAGCCGTTCTCCAGTGTTGTGCAGTGAAGAGAAGAGTTAGAGCCTGGGCCACATTCCAGTCCAACCTCCCTGGGCGAGAGACAGTATTCAGCATTCCTTTGTATGTCAGTCCAGGTGCATTCCACAAAACACACATGAGCATACACTGTAGAGAGTGAAGCAACACACTTTTAAGCTAACTCACTCAAATAATCACATGTAGGCTTTTATCTATGGCCTTATGTGTTTAGAGGTGATAAAATTGCTAGAAATCTGAATTGAAAAGCTTAGTTCAAAGCAAAACTGACATTTTCTGCATGTGGATGCTGTTCTGCAACACACGTTAGTTCTTGTGTGATTCAGTCATTTATAATGCATGTGGGATTTTTTTTTTCTGTATGGAGGAGGCTGAGCTATTTAAAGAGCAGGAGTTGAATTCGCTGTGCATGTACAGCCAGCCTCTTTTTGAAGTTCATACGATGCTGCGATGCACTGTGAGTCACTCATGACAGTGCAGACGGGGGTGGAAAGTGTGTGTGTCCATTTGGGTTTTTTCTTTGATTTAGCAAAGATTTCTGGTCTTTATCTCATCAGAAATAGACAATAATGAGGAGAAATTGAATTTAAATTCAGCACAATGTATAAAAACCCTGTATGAACAGCCTTCTACATCAGACAGGAAACTGATTGTTACGTGCTTTATAGACTTGACAAACCCTCCATCACACCGCTGCTCTTTGTCATTCCTTCCTCACTTCCCCTATTCTTGCATTCCCCATCTCCTTCCTTGTGTGTCATCCTGCACCCCCACCCCCTCCCTTCTGCTCTCCACCATTACATCCCAGTTTACGTCCACTGGTTGCAAGCCAGTTCCCGCTCATCTCCTACTCAATCTCACACAAACTCCCCCCACCTACAGCCCACTTCCATGACTTTTTATCAGTGTATTGCCTTCCTGGCCTGACCACACCATCACCACCCCCCCCCCCCCACCTACTGCCTCTGACACTCACTGAATGGAAGCAGCAGATGAGGAGGGTTGAAACCATTTGTCCCCCTTCCTTTAAGCGCCACCCCTTTTGCTCACACACAAGTGGTACGCTCCACAGTGAGGAGCTGCACAAGTAGAGAGAGCACATTGTTTGTAATCTGGCATTGCAGGGGTCACTTCCTGACTCGTGTGTCCACTCTTCTCCCCTTCCTCCTCCAACTCTGTGTGTCCGTCAGTCGGCTCAGAGGCCTGCAGGCTTTTAGACAAACCAAACTGCTTCGCCTTTTGTGTTGGAATGCTACAACATCTGAAAACAATCAAATAATCTGGGCACAATATGTCTCTTTGTGGTGGGGAGCTGGTGGTTCCCAGATGAGCAGGAGGATTAAGTGGAAGAGAAAAAGAGGGATGAAGATAGGGGGGTGGCTACAGAGCTGAGGAGACTTTTTTGTTCCGTGTTTTGAACTAAACACATTTACCACACCTCCATTTTTATCATTTAATTTTTATTACTTCCTTCACCGATTCAAAGAACTTTCTATGTTCTTTTATCTTTTTTGCCAAAAGGCACAATAAAAACAGCTCCCCTCTTATCCTGTGCATGTTACACAGGGAACAGAGTCTTAATCAAGTTCATCAAAATTAAATATTAAATTACCTCTAAGAAAGTCTGTAGCTTACTCTGAAAGAAGACAGGAACCTTTTGTTCACTGTGTTTTGATACTACGTTTTAAAAGATCTCTGAGATTGTTTCCTGAGAACAGAACTCAACTCTAACCCTAACCGAAAACCGTGTTTTGTGTTTGTTAACGCAAACAAAATCTGACAAAATCCGTATTTGTCAGCAAGCTTTTAGGTTATGATGGAAATGTGAACAACCATCATTGGGAACCTTCTTAAAAATTACAGAAACTTAATATTTTACTTACATTTGATCGAGTCACAAAGACCAAAAGGTGTTTCTGGTATCTAAATGTTCTTCCCCTGATTCTGTTCCCTAATTTCCCTACAAACCTTTGATGTCCCACTTTTCTTTTCCCCATTTTTTGTAATAATCAGGCCAGTTTTATTAAATACAGCCCAAAAATCCTTTGGTTAAAAGACACACTGACCAACTTCATTTTGTAAATTTAGCTAACTCTGTTGGTATAAGGAACATCTTTAAAGAGACAATGTGTATCTTTACCATTAACTCATTCACAGCCATTGACTACAGAAAATCATCATTTTAAATCCAACCGTTCACCGCCAATGACGACTAAAGTCGTCATTTGCTTTTTTTACTGTGTGGGTGTTGGAACGAGCCCCCGCACCGTAAGAACAAACATCCCAGCGCTAAAGCTAATCCTCGTCTGCGTACGTCACACGTCACGTGATTAGGAAGCAGAACATCCATGTGTTAGGAGATCGTTTTGGGCCTCTGCTGTAAAAAAAAAGTGAGGCACGAACCGGAAAAGCTTCTGCCGATCACAGTTCGACAACGGATTATGAAAGAACGGATAACGCTCGCAATGCGCGGATTCTCCCTGATGTAAGAGGTGAGTCTACTCTTTGTTTTGTTAGTTTTGGCGTTGACATCATCATAGAGTGCAAAAAACCAGCGACCAGACCCCCGGCATGCCTTGCTATCGATGACGCATAGCTCCCTGTTTCGATTCTGCAATTATTTGCATACTTGTGTACTATACGTACTCGAAGCCTTACAGCGCACTTTCTTCAAGTGCACTTTGCTGAAGTCCGCAGGGCTCAGTGCCGGTATTGGGATTGGGCCGGAGAAGAGTAGAGAGAAAGGACATGGTACAAAGTGGAGCTCACAAATTCACCCGAATGCAAAAGATAAATGATTTGGTGCCCCTACCCCCTTAGGAAGAAATAAACTAAAAAACATAACTTAGGGTGCCACCCATGCATTAACAGGTGCCCCACCTGGGCCACCTTATTTTAATAAGCCTGGACACACCACTGATAGAGGAGTATTTTCCTTTGCTCTGGTCCTGTGTCTCCTGATATGAATGTTCTGCAAATGTATTACATCAGCCCGTATTTTAATGAGCCGAAGAACTGAGAAGGCTGATTTTTGCAATTTTGCAAAAGAAGCTTTTATCCTAAATCTTTAAAATGTTTCTTGCCTTTATCCATGAGATTTTCCTAAATGCTAATAATTTTGCCCACATTCCTAAGCTTTGAACAGTGAAAAGTCTAAGTTCATTGAGGGATAGCGTCCTCTCATGTTTATCCATAAATCCTGCTTCATCAAAAATGTATCTTTGCTGGATATAAATACAAACCTAGACGCATGGCAGCCCTCTCTTCTACGTCTCTTGTGTTCTTCCTTCTCACTCCCCTGAGAATGGTAAACAGTCATCTCCAACTTCCTCTCCAACATATTCATTAATCCCTTCTATCCTGTGGGGCTGAATGATGATTACAGGGAAGCCAACCAAAGCCGCCCAAATAAACACCCCTCAGGCTGTAACAAAAGGCCTGTCCACCTCACCCTAAACACAGCTTCCCGAGCTAGATTAGGTTTCAATCAAACCCACGCACAACATACAAACAAAGGGAAGTAACAAGAGTCTCAAGCAGTGAAAAAGCCAACGGTGGCTGGGGCTAATTTGCTTTACCATTTTTGCAGCTCAGTCAATGGCAATTTGTTGCTCAGAGGATGATCAGTTAACTTTTAGAAAACTAATCCAAATGGCAAATTTGAAGCAGAAAATATTTTAACGTTAAATTATAATACAAGAAGCAGATTCCTGTTGACATAAAGAGACAGTACTGTCACGTTTTACTCATTCTGATCATATGGACACGTGTAACTTGTTCACATTACAACAAAGGGAGGTTTTTTTAACAATTTATCCTTGCAGAGTTCGTGAAAAGTCATCCAAAAATATTTGGCAAATGTCTAAAACTTAGATGTCTACATTTGGCCAAGATTGACAAGAATGGAGACCTCAGTGGGAACGTAGATCAAGTCATAGTTAGAAAATGATGTCAAAGGACTGCCGTTTCTCCACAGTGTCATGTTTGACTCTATAATTTGATGTTGAGCAGAAGATTTAAGGTTTGAGACAAGTCCAAGCAGAACGAGAATGTATTTACACTCATGAGCTAAAGTACAACTTGAGGTTGGACTCGCTTTTGCCTTCGGACCAGCCCCAATTGTTTGTGGCACAGATTCAACCAGGTGTTGGAAACATTCACCAGAGATATGGACATGATAGAATCACACAGTTGCAACTGATTTGTCAGCTTCACATCTACAATGTTCCACCTCATCCCAAAGGTTTTGGACTGGATCTGGTGACTGTGGAGGTTGTTGTTGAATAGTCATGTCATCATTATTTTCACAGTTCGAGATTATCTGTTTGACATGATGCATTATCCTGCTGAAAATAGCCATCAGAAGACAGGTTTACTGTGGTGATAAAGGGATAAGCATGCTCAACAACAATACGCAGCTAAGCTTTGGTGTTTAATGGCCCAAAGTGTGCAAAGAAACTCTCCACCACACCATTAGACCACAAGCAGTATACAGCCTTTGATTCTAGATGAGATGGAGTCATGCTTTAATGTAGTTGACACAAAGTTCTGCAAAATGCATTGAGTTGATGTCGTTTTATGGCTAATTTGCTAAACTGGTGCACCTATTAAATGATTAGACTATGTTTGCATCAGCTGGTTACTTTGAATTGTTAAACTGAACATACTCTCCTTTGTTTGGTCTAAAACAGAAAAAAAGATACTTCAATGCTGTTTTAAAAGTAGCAATATCTAAGTTAGAGTTAAGGCAAATTCCTGTCAAAACATCAGAGAACAAAAGTTTAAGTCACTCAACATTAAACAGGCTTGAAGGCCCCAGACACTTCCTCCTCCTCCAGCCGCTACACCTTTTTTACTCTCCACCCTGCAATTAGCTTGCCTAAAACTTGCTCGCTTCCGAGGCTTGGCCCACACTAATCATAGGTGTGCATTGTTGTGTTCAGCTGCAAAGGCTTTAAAGGTCAGCGCCTCTTGTTTCAGCCACACCTTTCACTCAGGATTGTCAGGAGTCACTGGTTAACATCCGGCTGGGTCGAACAAAGATGCGACTCTGAAGATTTGAGTTATGGCAACAAATAGCAATTAACTAAATTTTCTTTTTAAAAAAAAGAACTCATTCTCGAGAATTGTTTTCAATATTTTTTAAGCGCCTTGCATGTGCAATGAGACAACATGAATGTATACTATTCCTTTTAAATGTCCTTTTTGTTGTTATTTTACAAGGACATGTGTTCAGTTTCAGTTATTATTTATTTACCAAGGGGTTCTGTTATTGCTGGGAGGTTGTAATCAAATAAATTTTAAATTTGCCATCTGAGTAAAATTTTTGGCCCTTCCAAATTGCCCTTCCAATGGGGCAATAAAAGTATTTGGCATCAAGTTGTCCCACTTCAAAACATAAGAGGGGTCTGTAATTTTCATCGCAGGTATACCTGAACTGTGAAGCGGGATTTTAAAAAGCCAGGAAACCACATTGTGTGATTATTAAATAATTTATTTGTAAAATGGTGCAAAATATAAGAATTTGGTCAGTAACAACATTATATCTCAATACTTGATAATGACAGAGGTCAAAGGTGTAGGTGGTAGTTTGGCCCATTCTTCCATGAAGATTTTCTCTAGAGCTGTGATGTTTTGGCTCTGTTGCTTGGGCAACTCCCTCTAAGGATTCTCTATTGGGTTGATGTCTGGATACAACGCCATTTTAAGTTCAGTTCCATTTTGACTTCAGTTCTATTCACCGTCATCCCAAAGAGAAGCACAGCCTGGCCAGATGTGTTTTCTTCTTTAAACTAAGAACTGTGAAGTTGGAGATTTTCGTCGTTTAACAACCAGACGACATCCTTTCAAAATAAGAGCACCTGCTGACGCTGACGATTGTTACCTGGGTCGACCCTTCAGACGGGCTGGACCTGGCATTTCCTGATCTACCTGGGAGGCCCCCACTGGGTACGTACACAGCAAAATAGCAGCTCATGTCATCACTTTATAAGCCTCGTGATATCTAGTCATAACAATCAGACTACCAGATTCAATGACGTCAGCCTAAGGAGTCTGAACCAACCACACACACGCACACACACACATCGAACATCACATTCATTTCCAAACAACACAGAGTTAGTCCTGATAGATTGTAGAATTTATAATACAATTCTTAAACGATCCCAACTCTCTCTTTTCTTGTCTCAAGGTCAATAAAGAGTGTTAAATGAACTCCCTGATGATAAAAACAACCTATTCTTCTGATTATAACAAGTGATCTACTTACAGTATATTAAAATACAACTCTAGATCGTTACATCACTCTATTTCTCTACACTGGCTAGGCGACTTCAGGACCTTGAAATGCTTTTACGTAGTCACCCTTTTGTTGCTCAGGTAGTTTGATCATTGTCATGTGATCTCTTGATGATGGAAGGAGGCTTTTGCCCAAAATCTCCCAATGCATGGGCTCATCTTTTACGTAACAGTTGTACTGTTCCCTTTGCAGAAATGCACTGCCAAAGCATTATGTTTCCACTCCCATGCTTCACAGTGGGTATGGTGTTTTTGGGATTCAACTCAGCAATCTTCCCCCTTCAAACACAGAGAGTGGTTTTTATACTAAAGAGTTTTGGTCTTATTTGACCTAATGTCAGTCCCCCAATCTTCATTTGGATCATCCAGGTGATCTCTGGCAAACTTGCAAGCCTGGACATGTGCTGACATAGGTGGAGGGATCTTTTGAGCAGGATTTTAATTGATAGTAACCTTTGTTAATGTGGTCCCAGCTCTCTTCAGGTAATTGACCAGTTCCCCCCATGTAGTTCAGGCCTGTTTTCTCACCGATCACAAACTATTTGTACCCCACAAGGTGAGATCTTGCATGGAGCAGCAAGTCAAGGGAGATAGTCAAATTTTGCTTATTTATTCTATTGTCTGATAATTGCGCCATCAGTTAATCTCTTCTCATCAAGCTGCTTGCCTTTTATGGATTGGCTCATCCCAGTTTTGTACTGGTGGACAATCTTGTCCCCGGTGTCCTTAGACAGCTATCTGGTGTTGGCCACGGTGGGTGCTGGAGATTGATTTTTTTGAAGGTGTGGACAGGTGTCTTTTATACAAATAATAAGT
This sequence comes from Nothobranchius furzeri, assembly GCF_043380555.1. NCBI lineage: Eukaryota > Metazoa > Chordata > Actinopteri > Cyprinodontiformes > Nothobranchiidae > Nothobranchius > Nothobranchius furzeri. Next base: position 26,545,052 of record NC_091758.1, read on the forward strand.
TCAAACATATGCTATTAGTGCAGGTAACAAGTGAAGGATAGAATAGCTTTTTAAAGAAAAAGTAACACAATTGAGAGGGCCAGAATTCTCATTTATTTTAGGTGCTAAATATTTATTTTCTGCACCATTATATAAATTCTCCAAAAATAATACAATATGATTTCTTGGATTTATTCATTTTCTGTCCCTGACAGTTGAAGTGTTCCCATGATGAAAATTACAGACCTCTCTCATCTTTCTAAGTGAGAAAACTTGCACAATTGGTGCCTGCCAAATACTTTTTGCCCCTTTTACAAGTTTCCACAAAACAGTTTATGGGAACCAATTTACTCACTTAAATTTAATGCATTATGAATAATCAAACTGTCTTTGATCTCTGAAGCAAATCCAACAACAGTTTTTATCTATTTTACTTAGTTTCGCTCAGATTTTAAACGATTTTTTCTTTTTTGTGTAAAAAAGTAACGCTATCCTGCATGGTTCCTTCTAAAACTAGATTAACATCTCTGTTTTGAGATAAATTTTCTATCTTAAAAATCTCATTTGGATTCTCCTGACTCATCCCTTTAGTTTTATGCTGTAGGCTTAGACTGCTGGAGAACACATTTCCTCACGCTGCCCCCCCCCCCCGTTTGTATTTAAATGTATTGCTGCCATTAGCTTTATCTCATTTGTTTATCTTCTACAGAGATGATGACCGGCCGAATCCTTCCGTTTGTCTTTGTCTATTTCCTGTCCTCTCAGACCCCAGTCAGTAAAGACAGAAGGTTGCCCATCCCAGGGTGGATTCTGGTTCTACTGGAGATTTTTTCCTGTTAAAAGACGAGTGGTTCCATCCCATCATCACTGGTCATTTTACTGTTTTTCTCAAGGATGGAGGATGGTGTTAAAGAAAGGATTCAACATGAACTACTGGTTCCTTTATGTTTGGCAAAATTCACTGTATCTGATTCTATTAAAGCTTAATTGAATTTACTTCATACTATGAAGTAGGACCTAACGAGAATTGGATTTGTGGCTTTTTTATACTGCTGTGAATTGACCATTGTAGTGAATTGACACAATATTAATCAACTAAACGAAAATCAAACACTGCTGTCGTAACTTTTGAATGAATCCTATTTTGGCAGAAATATTGTAATGACTGAACTTTGACTACTGATCCCTGCTCAACCCCCTGACCATGCTGAATTCTCTCGCCGCTGCTCTATTCCCGCGTTTTTCCGCGTAGCTAATCGCTTGCAGTTTAAACTGTGCAGTTTTGTTTACCTGTTTTCCCGCTACAGCCGCAAACGACACGTAGCGGGAAAACAGGTAAACAAAACTGCTCTGTGTTTTAAAAAAGCAACTACAGCATGGAAATATACGGTTGTCTTTTCAAACTGTCTCCACATGCTATTGGACAAGGAACAGTGTGACATACTCACTGTTACGGATGTCAGTCAACAGGGCAGTCCTCTATACATTGTCAAAAAGACACAAATACACCATCTTTCTAAAAAAAGAACTTATGTGCCTATATCTGCTCTTAACTAAAAGAAAAACACAAATCACATTCAAACAAATTGATGCCAACTTTGCTTATTCGCTCAGTGGCTTAAAACCCCACCCACCAAATAAATATACCTCTGTGAATGGCATGGCACAAGACTGTTCAGGGCTGCTGAGGCTCTAATGGAGCATGGCTACACCGACATGCAGCGCAACGTAATTTTGCTTTAGCTAAGGTCTGTCTAAATCTCTATAACAAGTTGTAAGATGTTTTACAAAATTTTAAAGCAATCAATAATTACGAAACTAGATATTCTTTTCTCCTTTCAACTGCAAAGTGGGTTTCAAATAAAAAAAATTGTATCAGTTAGTTTGAAAGCTGTCATGATGAGATAAAAAGAAAACTTGCGAAGTGATGCAGTCACTGAAGGACAATAAAACATGCCATAACCAACCATGTTAAACTATAATCCCAAAATCATTTCAGCCTTCCTTTTTAAAGTCAAGTAAAGTCCTGCTCTGAGGTTTGTGTTAAGATAAGTACATCCCGTTTTCCGCAGTTGCTTGTTGACAGTGGAATGTTGGCTTGTTTACTGCCTTAAGGAGAACTGTGACTCTGGGAGTGAAGTCAGGGGATGCTAGCCTGGCATGCCAGACTAAATAGATGTATTTGCAAACTTTGCAAAGCAAGAATTTGGTCTAGTTCACTAGGCTAAGGGGATGCCTCTGTTAGCTAAACATCCTGTTTCCCTGTTTAAATACATTACATTGTTTGGTGTTAAGTGTGTGAAAAACACAGGAAATGCATGAGGGTCATCCACGTTTGTGAGATGAGAAAGCAGGCTGACTTCCTGAACTCTAAATAAAGTCATGCAAGTGGGAAAAGTCATGGTCATAGCATTTTTCTGCTCCATTTTAAACAAAGGACACTTTATTTGGACTTGTAACCCAGATCAATTCTAAATGGTAGTCTGATTTAAAAAAAAAAAGTAACCAGGCCAAAAAAGTCATTTCTGAGTATCTCGATAACCCAGTGTGAGGCTTCAGATTTAGTGTAAATAAGTGCACTCATTTGAAGCTGATGTAAGGTTTTTGAAAAGAAAATAACACCATTAGACTGTTTCACCTTTGCTCTCTGACAGTCAGCTGCAGAACAGTACACAACAGAGACAAAAAACCTGATCAAACAATAAAAGATGTCCACAATGTGTGTCATAGGTGCACATGTGAAGGTTGAGGCTGCATCTACAGAGGTGTTTTATATAATGGCAACATAAGACGGTGGTAAAAGCTGTATAAAGCCAGAGAAATACAATGAAACTTCTCACACAACATGCTGTCACTATGACAACCACACAGAATTGTTTAGCCTGATCTCTTGCCTTTCTGCACAGCACAGAAATCCAATAGCATTTAAGCCTTGCACAACCAAGCCACAGATTCACTCTGCAGGACACATGTTTGCAAATAAGGTTCACACATCCATTCATGGATTTTATTTAGAGACACTTTCAAGGCAGTTTTATTTTTGAAAATGCTTTTGGAAATATTTTAGGGTGACTAACTCAAAGTTGCAACAGAAAATACAAGTAAAACCTCAACATCTTTAGGTACATTCATATTTTAAATGTTTTGTCAAATGTAATTATTAATTTAGTGCAAACATATGTGTATGTCATTTATATTTGTAATTATTAATTAACTAATTAGACATTCAGCGGATTCTGATGTAATTCCACGTGATGCAGCTGTCTCTAAGATATTGAGCGTTTACATATAGTTTAGAAACAGTATTTTATTAAATTATTCGGCCAACACAACCCTTATTTATGAAAGAAAAAGAGCGAAATTTGTTAATGGACGAGTGCATATGTGTGCAGCAGAGTCCTTCCTCCAGATTATGCTCTAGTTCGCGTAGTATCACACAGCCGCTTTCCTCTTGTATCAATGCGTGATTGAAGGAAACTTCTTTTGGGAAGTGCAGGGACTACTTTACTCGTCCACACGTCTCAAATATGCAACATTTCCGCCTATGGATATCAAAGAACGCAAAATACCACACGGTTTATTAGATTTTAATCGGAAAGAAAAAAATCCTTGTTGGCGAGATTATTTTAATAAAAGATCAACGTGTTTTCACTACGTCGCGGAAGGATCTAATTTTCTCAAGCGAGGGTCGACACATCCGCCCAATTTTCCGATGTTTCATTCCCCCCTCCTCCTCCCGAGTTGAAAATGGACTTCAGTAAAAGCAGTTGTCCACCAACTTCACAAGGAAAATGCATGCCTGTGTGCTTTTATTCTACACGTCTGCGTTACCACTGAAAGTATTTTAATATTTTTGGGGGGTGGGGGGCTTTGGATGCCTTTACTGCAACATTTCTCGGACACGTTGACGGAGCGACGCCGCACAGCGCTTTTTCAAGTGTTGTCCTGGACGTGAAGTTGGCGAATGGATGCTCGACATAAATAACCTGCCAAACCTTCAACTCTGTAACCATTTCTACCCCCTTTCTTCCTTTTTGAGGATTCATTCGCATCTTTGAAAAAGAAGCGAGGACCTGCGTTTAATGATGAGGATGGTGAGAGCGTCGGCTCGTTCGTTGTGGTCGGATTTTACTTCCAGGGAGGATACTATGAATCAACGACTGTCATTCCTCCTCGCTAGTGTTTAACGTTACTCAGAGAGCTAAACTAGCTTCGCTTGGTGTTCCCAGGGGACGCTCAGTTAGGCATGCCTCTTTGTACACCGCTCACCAACTACCCTAAATGAGAGCGAGTTCTGTTTGTGGAGGAAAATGGTGATTTTTGTGGTATTTTATCCCGCCGTCACTGCGTCGTCGATGCTATTGCTAGGGTTTGGATCCCCGTGAGGAAGAAAATGAGTGAAGATTCAACAAATCCAAACAACGAGTGAGTACATTTTGTGTTTACATGTTTTTATATTCACCACAAACATATAAAAGTGTTCCACATTTGAGTGCAAGCACGCAGTGAGTTCCCATGACATTTCTAGCCATGCTACCTTGGTATTTCATCAGTCCCCTATGTTTATACTCGCGACGACTTATTTTAGTTCATTTAAAGACGAATAGAAACGATTTGCTGCAACTAAAATGCAGATAGTACTTTTGTGTTTCTCATCTTATGTTGTTATGACAGAGCTACTATATATATATACACACACACACACACACACACACACACACACACACACACACACACACACACACACACACACACACATATATATATATATATATATATATATATATATATATATATATATATATATATGCTTAATGGATTTATACTCTTTAGGCCATTTAAGGTGTTGCAATTTTTGCTTTTGCATAATTTTTGTAAGGAATTCCGAGCTTGAGTTGTTTATTTTGGACATATCTGCACAAGTGAGGCATTAATGGGTTCCCTCGTGGCCTGGTCCGGTTTAGATGTGTAGTTTTAAATGTGTGTTCCGAGTACATCATGATCAAGACGAGGTTATTTTGACAGTCTGGCTCTGGCTCTGGATCTGTGTGTATGTGTGTGTGGAACTGCTGTCCGCCATGATTTCGGCACCATGCATTAAAATCGCACGGATGTTTGTGTCCAAATTCAACAACGATCCCAAATAGCTCGTTTGTGCTTACTTCAATACCGAAGAAGCGACGATGCCATTTTTCCTCAATCACACACATTTACATATCACAATCCCCATTCATAAAAAAAACCGACGTTACATTCACTCCTTAATCCCCGCACACAGGCCACAGACACCAACTGTAATCTGTACATGTTGTTCTTTTGTGCTCGTCGCGTCCATTTCTAGCAGCCTTCGGTATTGTTTTAATGGGGCTGATCCCCCTGTGAGCGCTTGTTGACAGTCAGTGAGAAATATCTGCTTCGGGAGGTGCTGCGGTCACATGATCCCCTCCATTCATAAACTACCTGCCTGCCCATTCACAGCCGCTGTACACTGTTTCGCATTGCACTGACGATCATCCCATTTTCGGTAAACACTGCACAATAAAAGCACGATTGCACATAAACGTATAAATAGAATTATTTTTCAATATCGCCAAATTTCAATTCCTCTCTATTTCAGGGGATTTTTGGCGGTGATGAATTTGTCACAGACAGAGGACGTTAAATTCCCTTTGTCGTGGATTGATATTCGAACACACCCATGTTTTCCCCTGTTTCATCTCTACTTGGCCTTTTGTGAGGTTGATTGATTTAATGCATGGGTTTTTTGTCCTTCAAGTGCTCTTGTGTTCTTATGTAACATCATTCATGCAGTTATTTTTCCTAGGTGTAAAAATAAACCACTCATTTATATATGGAGGAAATTATCTTATTGTTTGCTATTTATCTTGTAATAGTAGGCTTTTTATGTTTTATTCTTAGGGAGATATTTCAGTTTTTATATTTTATTTTAGCAGATGCCCATGATACATTCACACTCTTTAAGAAGGAAAACAAATAAATATTGTATGTTTCTTCAGAATAACCGAGAAGACCTAAGGTCCCACTTTGGGAATTTCTGCTGTAGGCCTACAGTGGTGTTTTAACTACAGCGCTCGTTTTTCTCCCCACTGCATGATGGCGGCAGCTACGGTAATGAAGAGATCTGAACATCGTTGTTATGATTCCACCACCTTTCTGGCAGTTGTATGATTCGTGGTATTGAAGCGAACAGACTACAAAGAAGACAGCTGTCCTAGTTTATGAAAATACATCAAATATTGTGGCTTTTTTCTTTTTAGACACAAGTCTGCACCTTTTCACAATCTGACATTCAGCTGACTTCCTTTAAGATGGTACATTTGGGTCTTGGATGAGTCATGTGCAGAATGAAAAATAAAAAAGCCATTTCCTAGAAATACTTGTGTGTGAATGCGAATTACTTAAAGGTTCCATACCAAGCTTTCTCCTTGAGAGAAAAGTTAGGCACAGTGTATGATAAAATATTACTGTTGGCACTGTTGAGATGTCATTTATCTTTAATACGAGTTATTTTCATCAGCCTGAATTTATACCCAAAAATTAAACGCTTAGTTTCAGTGAAACTCCGCCCACACCTGCTCAGACAAAATGTGTCTACAACAGCATCTTAGGCAAGACAGTTGCTGCATTGGCTACGGTAGTCCAGTGGTTAAAGCGTCTGCGCATCAGTTTTGCCATGTTCTGACATGGGTTTGACTCCTTGTGGTGTTGGCAGTAATTTATTTATCCTGCTGAAGCAGATTTCATGTGTTTATATTTTAGTTTTATTGATTGTTTTCTGCAAAATATTTTATGTCTCTAATCATCTTTGAATTTGGTCATTTCCAAGCAGCATTTTAGTTGATTTACTCTGCTCACCTCACATGGACTCACATGTGCTAAATGAAGAAAGAAAGTTTAAAAAAACAGATTAGTCCATACTTTTTAAACATTTTAAAACCTGTTTAATCCTAACACCTGTGTTAATCCTAACACCTGTGTTAATCCTAACACCTGCCAATTGGGGGCCTCCCCAGTTTCATGTCCCAAACATCTACAACTATCCACATTCTCCAAACACAACTAAAACCACAATCAAACAGCACAGATGAGAAACAAGGCCATTTAAAATTGTAATAAATTAAGATACAATGATATTTGAACTTTATTTTAGAAGAGCATCTTACCTTCACTGGTGTCTGCTGGGAAAAAAAACCCTTGAACAAATTTAGTTGAGGACCCCTGGAATAAATAAAACAATTGACTAAATTTCCTAAATGGAAATTGAACTCACAACCTCCATCCTGTCAGCACGTTCACACAGGGCAGCTCTTCTAAAATAAAGTTCAATTATTATTTTATCTTATTGTATCAAAAACAAAAAATGGCTTTGTTTGCAATCCAACTGTTTTGATTGTAGCTGTAGCTGTGCTCGGGCAATGCAAACAATCACTGACACTTGGGATATGAAACTCCAAAGGCCCCCAATTGGGAGGTGCCAGGGCCCAAAGAAAAAAGGCCTAGGGCCTGAAGGATTAAAGGTTGAAGATATAATGCTGGCAAGTGTAGCTAAAAAAGAAGACCGGGATGAGAACCTGTGCGAAACTACATGCCAGCTTAGCGCTCTAACCACTGGACTACCAACTCTGTTACATCGTCACACCAGCCTCCTGAGCCACATATCCTGTGGTGGCCAGGGGAGACAGGTTTCAGACCAGAGGCTAGCTTCTGAGAGAGGAGCAGGACCTGATGACAAGATCAGTTTCCGTTGACGCTTTACAAGATTTTCAAATTAAAACTCAAAATTTGCAGCTGAAACAAGAAACTGCTTGAATAAAGCCAAAAACATTTTTTTTCTTTTTTCGTGAGGAAATAATATAACATGGGGAAAATCTCCAAATAGTGGATTTCCCATGATATGGCCATTTCCTAACAGGTAAGTTCTCATTTTAAAGCTCTACTTTCCAGCTTCTGTACATTTCCACAAGATCTGATTAGAGATGAAAACTGATGTGGTTTTGTCTGAATGATAGTTGGTAAGCCAAGCTGTGTACAGCACACCCTCGGATGAGAACATGTTGCTTGGCCTTGGTGCAGCGGTGCTCACAAAGCTGGAATGACTAGAGTGCACATTACGTTTTCTGAGATTTTGGTTTGAGTCTCGTCTGGCATGTGTGTTAGTGTGGAGAAAGTGGTGTGAGCTGAGGTTTATGTGAATGTTGTAGACCAGGATTCTGGTGATGATGGGAGAAAATGTACATTTGCTTTGTTCTAGCATTGTTTTTCTACCTGTAACCTGAAATATGACTCTTAACCCTCTGGAGGCAGGCGTTGCAGATTTGCCACGTTAAAACCTACCTACCTGGTTACTCCACATACGTATTTCATGAGCTTTTTTTAACACAGAAGTACCGCTGAAGGACTTAGTTGTTCGTCATTTTATCAAAGCTTATTTTGAGCCTGAGAGGGTTAAATGTTCCATTTTTCTACTCAGACCATAATCTGTTGAGGTTCACTGTATGTTTATCCTTTATTTGTGTACAGTATAAACGCTTTCTAGATTGCAACAGTTACTGTTTTGAGTTACAACCATGGCTAAATTACATTATTTGATTGCCCAGCTAATGTGTTGTCTTAAGAAATTGAAATAAAGCCAATAATTTCTTTTTTGGTGTCCCTTTGAAGGATTTTAAAAACCATTTATATGTGTGTGTTACTCTTAAATACACTATTACCATCTTTACCATTGTAGATATCCTGCAGGATGGCCTCCAGAAATAACATTTACATCCTTCAGGACGGATGAGCAAGTTGCAAATTTGTATGTAGACAAAACTAGAGGGCGTTGTCAACGTTTCAAGTTAGGGGTAGATCAGCCGATTTATCGGGCTGATATTTACCGTTTCTTAATTCTTCGGGATCGGCCAACATTTGTCCTTAGTAAAGCTGATTTAAAGTCAGGCACATTCTCGGGCAGCCCGGTGCTGCTGCAGAATTTATTTTAAATGTATTTTTGACATTTACTAATAACAACTGCATAATAAATACTCTTAATTAACTTTATTTAGGTCTCTGACTTTAACACTGAGCAGTGCACAAAGTTAAGATTTAACAGTTAGTTAAATTAAGAAATTTTGTGCATCAGCTGATGTTATTAGTGAAGTTTTAGCATGAAAATAATGTGGAAAATGTCTAGCTTTCGGCCATGTATCGGCGTTGGTATCAGCAATAGAAAAACTACTATCGGTCAACCTCTATTTCAAATGAACATTAATCATCAAATATCCACTGTGATCAATGCAAACAATATTAAACAAACTAAAATAGTTTTTTTATTTTAGGTTTTCCCCACAAAAACACATTTCAGAACTACTGTAATGTCTCTAATTCTTAAAAACTTCCGGTCTACACCTGTTGACAGCCAATGCTGAAGTTATGTAGGCCCTCATTCATTTTTAGAAGAAGAAGACGATCTTTTATATAGCACCTCATTGTTTGAGATTCCTGAATTACTCCAGTATTGTTCTTTGCCAGTCATGTGATGTTCAGCGGGTCCTTTCTTTGTCCTCTTCCTATCTGTATGATTGATTTGGCAGCTCAGCGTTCTATCTGCCAATGTGGGTGTCTCGATCTTATCACCTGTTTTCCCTCCCTTTAAGTTTGCAGGGCTTTCCAAACACATTCTTCCCAAACAACCCCCATCGTGCTCCGAAACAACAGGAGGAGACGGCTACTTTAGCTGTAAAAGCTAGTGGTTTATGGCCTCAGTAATGGTCTATATCCTGTGACCCTTAAGTTAAATAATTTCCTGGGCCTTTTAATAGATGGTTTCATTTGAGGTTATGGCCCGTTGGAGGAAATAGCCTCCACGGACATTTTGCAATTGTAGCTGGGCTAGTCTAAGCTGCACAGACTCATCTTACCTCTGACTAACTGCTGAGCTGAGCACGTCTTTGGTTTTGCTTCTGTATTCTTTTGAGGAAGTGTTTGTTGTGATCATTGTGGTTCACCAAGACGGCTAAAATGTGTTATGTGACATTTTTACATGAGGCTACTTGAATTAACATTTTTCCTTAACGGCTTACATATTTTAATATAAAGAGAAAGTGTAAGAAAGTTAATCATATTTTCTTAGGATGAAATATTTTAGTATATTATTTTTTTCATGAATATTTTCTGACAAACTACTATCTTTCTTTTGAGTGATTGTGTTGTTTGAGCCTTTAATAATGCAGATTCTTCGTATAACCAGAGGACATGTGATGCTTGTAATCGAGGTGAACTAAAACCCTAACACGTCATGCACAGAGCCAAACTGTTTCATTCCCATGGCCAGATTGGGTCTTGGATTCTGTATTTTAAACCTGAACTACTTCCCTTTTCATTTCCTCTTCAAGTATTTTAAGAGTACACATTTAATGGTGCAAAAAGCCCGCAGTGTGTCATAGATATATCCGATCTTACGTAAAGATACCAACTTAATGTGCAGATTGCTGTTTTTGCATGCTGTTCCATCTTTAGACTTTTCTTTTGTTCCTATCACTGCAGGGTCTTTATTTCTTTATCAAGAAGAGCTTCTGATGTTCACAGACCACATCTTAGTATCTCTAAAAGGTGCATCGAGTGTCTGAATTGTAGATATTGTTTTCAGTTGGGCTGCATGTGGGAGCATGAAGGCTGGGCCTTGTTGGGAGCTCTTTGCTGCAGCTGGCCTAAGATGTTTCTTTCCTGTTAGACCACAGACATAAAAGGGCACAGATGTAAATCCCAACCCTTGTGTCTTTGATTGAGTTTCCATACGCTTTGAAAACAGGAAGGGATTTTTCTCTCTCTGTCTCTACACACACACGCACATTTTCGTGATTAGTTTGAATGGAAACTGTTGGCGTGTGTTTCTTGGAAAGATGAGTGAATTACAAAACAGTAAGGATAGTCATTGCATCAACTACTCTAGCAAGTCAACGTTTCAAAAATCATGAAAATTAGAAGCGTGCTCATACTTTCCTTTGTATTGACTCTGTAAATGTCAGATAGGTTATTGAGACAGATTTTTATTATTTGACTAAAAATGTTTCCCAATTTCTTAAATTCCAAGGCTCTGGTTCAGCTTTGAGCTACTTCAGTTAGACTTGGATTGGCTTTCAAAGTGTTCAAATGGTTAGGAGTTAGTTACAGTGGTAGATCGTTTCAAATATTTGCTCAACATTGTCCCATGTCAGATTTTGATCCCATTGTGGGATGCAGAATGCTAAGCTTTCAAACTGAAGATGATCTCCAGAAATCCAAGTTTAGGGTTTTCACTATAGGTCATGTAAAACCCCCCAAAAAATTGCCATGAATGAATATAAGTAGTGTAACACACGTTTAGTGTCTTATTTCCACAGTTTTTTTTTTAATTTGTGTTATTTTTGTACAGTTCAGCCTGCGATTTTTGTAGTCTCAACTTGTTGGCATTGTAACAACACACTCATTATGTTCACATGTGCATCAGAAAACCAAAGTATTGCCCTAAAAAGGCTTGAGTTGTTTTTATTTTCTTTTTTTCCATGCATGTAAATGCATTAGTCTGACTGAAGGTGAACTGGTTCTAATCCAGCTGAAGCACCCAGATAATGTGGGACCAATCCAAATACATTCTGCATGTAAACAGGTTAGGCGAACTGAACTGGTTGGATGCCGCGTTCCGGAAGTGACAAAACCACGAAGATGGTCCTCTGATATTACTGCCACAAAGTAACACGTGTAACACCATCAAACAGTAAAGTACATACTGGAGGTGTGACCAAGTCACTGCTGTGTGAGTCACAAGCAAGTCACAAGTCTTTCCAGTCAAGTCTCGAGTCAAGACCAAGTCAAAGACAATCAAGTCCAAGTCGAGTCCAAAGTCGATGTGGAAGTCCAAGACCTTAAGTTTAAAATTAACTTTGAATTTTCAAGTCATAAAGTCAAACTTCTATTTAATGACAATAAATTCCAGAAATAAAGCTTCTTAAAGCTTAATTTATTTGCTCAAACAAGCAGAAAGTGCGACTGAAATTGATTATAAACAAAGTGCTGCTGCATTTAGCAGTACAAACTCAAAGAATGATTTATGATGTTTTGTCCATGTCGTGCCACTTTTGTGCTAAAATATCAAATATGTTCAAGCCATCAAGTCAACAGATGCAAGTTGATTCAAGTCGCAAGTCATTGGCGTTCAAGTCCGAGTCAAGTTGTAAGTCTTTATAGATTTTATCAAGTCAAGTCAGAAGTCATTAAAATAATGACTCGAGTCCAAGTCATGTGACTCGAGTCCACACCTCTGGTACATACCAAATAAGCTGTGGTGTAGCATTGTCATTACTTCAGCCATTGTGCAGATCAGCTTTCAATTCTGTCTGCTTCGCTCCCACCAACATTTGTTTACTCTTTGTGTTGCTATAAGCAAGAATAAGAAGAATGCCGACGTGAACGGGCGTACGTCGCCACCTTCTGTACCCAAGTGGAACAAACTTTATTTGAGAGGTCGGTTTTCTAATGCGCATGTAAACTAGGATAAAGACTCCCAACTTATTACCATAAGATCGACCTGGATCGACTTAGATGTTGGTCAGTCCACATGGAACCGCACTGACTGTGTGTATATTTCCTAGATAGTACTCCCAGCATTTTGCTTGAAAACAAGGTTGAAAGCTCAAAAGATGAAGCAATTTTTTTGTAATCCATTCTTCCTGTTGTCGCATTGTCACCTGTTTAAAACATCACTGCAGCTCTTCAGTATATATATCACGCAATTTATACGATAGAAAATACTGTTTAATTTAGTAGCCTTGCCCCTATTTCACGCTGGAAGCATCAGTGATGCGGAACAGCAGCAGAACCTCACTGCTTCAAATATATTCCATTATAGCCTATGGAGGAGTTTCAAACCAGCCACGAATCTTAGGGATGGGTACTGAATTCGGTACTTTTTAAGGTACCGACCGAATTCCATAGTACCGACCAAGCACTGATTCACGTCATTTCAAACGGTGCCTCGTTTCGGTACCCGTCCATCATAACGAGAACTTGCCAAGACAGCTGCACATGCGCAAGAGCGTTATGTCGTCGCTCGCTGCGAACCAGTTGTAAACAGAGCAGCATGGTAGAAAGAACTCAGGCTAAAGCTTGGGTCCACTTCACTAAATGTGATGGGTAACTGGGTGATGATGAAACCAGCGACAACGATCTAAGTGAGACATCCTCATCTTAATCTGCTCCGGTAGGTAAATATAATTAGCTTGATATGTTAGCTTCCGTTTCGCTAATGGTGCGTTCGCTTTCTCCTCGGAACTCCAAATTCCCGACTAGAAGAACATGAACGCGATCTAAAGTTTGGCTTCACTTTACTAAATGTGACGGGTGAAGATGAAACCAGTGACAACGATCTAAGTGTGAGGCATCATCGTTTTAATCTGCTCCAGCAGCTAAATAAACTGTTTAAGATAACGTTAGCTTGGTATGTTAGCTTCCATTGCTACCATTGTTATCAGCTAATGGTGCGTTCGCTTTCTCCTCGGAAATTCTAACTTCCCAGTAGGAAAAATCAAATGAAAAAAGACGGCAAAAGGAATGAAGATACACAGTAAATTTAGTTCACAGCAAAGATGTTTGCTTCAGTTTAATTATCAGCTCATAAAACTACAAGGACGATGTTAAAATACAAACAGTTGAATGTTATTTATCGTGATATATATCAAATATTGTTATATATTGAGAAAAATATGCATTTAATTATAAAAGAGAATTAAAATAATAAACACTCAAAAGTATCGAAAATTGGTACCGTTAAGTACCGGTATCGATTCGTAGGTACCGGGAATTAGTACCGGATCGATTCAAATGTCAAAGGTACCCATCCCTAGCCACGATGCAGCAATTTTCAGGGGCATCCCAGGAGCGGCTTGCCGCGCCACTAAAGATTGGATCAGGTTCTATTTTATGCTTTTGGGACTCATCATGTTCCGCAGTTAACATAGGGCCAGACAGGAAACTGCACACGGTTTCAGTGTAAAATCCCCTGTAATTTTCTAAATAAAAGACTGACAGCAATGCTATTTCACATCTATGCATATTACATCAATACATGTGATCTAACGGCATATTTACTCCCTGCATCATTTGAGAAGTACAGCTTTATGTTTTTCATGGCTTTAATGCTGATAATGGAGAGGAACAACATCGTATATGACATCAAACAACGATATTAAACGTGATTTCTTCTTTTTGGTTTAATGATGAATGGCATAAACAAACCGGTGACCTTTGAAGTCTTGAGGGATTTTGTGATTTCACCAGTCTATGAAGTAGGATGGTGGAAGTCTCAACGGACTTTGTGATCTTGTGAGTCCAGCGAAGAGCACAGCGAGGAAGCCGTTTTGCAGCCAAGACTCTCCCGATGTGTACTGGACCACACTGAAGCTCGCGAGTAAACCGTCCCGCTGCCGTTTGGCACCACTGATGCTTCCAGTGTGAAATAAGGCTTATAAGTTTTGTGCTCTACAAAGTTTTTTTTTTTTTTTTACAAATATCTGAGCTTTCGCATGTTTACCAACCAAGCCCCCATAATTCGGGTCTGGATTTGAGGTAAAACTGGAAGTGAACAAAAATTGCAGTTCCACCCTCATCCGCTGGGGGCTGGTGTCAGAAGCGAGCAAATCCTCATTGACTCCCATGTTAAAAATACCAATTTCACAGCAGAAATAAACATGTTTACAGCCTGGTTCCAAAACGTGTTTTAGGTTTAATAGATCTAGTTTACACTCATGACAACTCTGAGGGGGGTGAATATATATATATTTTTTGCCACTCCTGTTTAAGTGTATTAAATGCCTATAATGAGCATCAGACCCACGTGACCGCAGAGCTAGCTCCGGGGAAAGGCCTGAGCCTGAGCCTCGGCCTCTCCTGAAAACTCTTCCGTGATTTTCAGTCTCTCAACTTAGATCAGTAGTTGTGCCGTTTGTGCGTTCTTTTTGGATATTATTTGTGCAATTGTTGGACAAAATGACTTGCTGTGGTATTAATTTCACTAATAGAGCGTCCAAGGAGTCTCCACTTCATTTTTTTCGGTAAGTAAAATTATATTCATGTATTTTAGGTCACTACCGCTCTTGCACTAGCTGAGCTTTGATTTTAACATGTACTGTTTAACCATGAAATTTAGATTTAATAGGGTAAAACCCAGTGCGTTTAACATAACACTGCATATTTGAAAATTAGTTGAAATATGACATGTTGGTGGAGCTGGGTTCTGACCATCGGTATGGTACCCTCTCCTCAGCGGCAGCTCGGCGCGTCTCTGACCGCAGGGGCTACCGGCTTGTGGAGCTCTCGGATGGAAACCAATGTTTTCCACCCGGTTCTCCCCAGCGGCGGCTCGGCACATCTCTAACTCAGAAGCTCCGGTGTTGTGCACTGTTAGCTCCGGTTGTAGCTAGGTAACTACCTTCGTTAGCTTAGCTCCCACCTCTGCGTTAGCTTTGGGTTAGCTTGTAGCTACATCGCTTCAGTTCAATGGGTGTCGTCATTTGATCCCAGCCTTACAGCCCTACCTTCAACTCCACCTCCTTCCCTTTTTTGGAATTGTTTGGGCTTGACGGAACCTGACATGGTCAAAATGGCAGTGGTGGGAACCTCCCATTTTGCCAGAAAAACTTATAATTGGAGCCTATGGAAACGAATTGTCCAGTATATATGTCGATGTTACCAACTGGAGGAAAAGAAAGTTGCTGTTTTTTAAGAGTTGGATTGGTTGATCCTGTTTACTGAGTGTTTTGAAAGGTTTGTTGTTTCAAAAATGATCAAGCAGAAAATGTACATGAATGTATTTTTGCTTTTCAAAACATTTCAGGACATACGTTTTAGCTAAAAATAGCCCATTTGCTAATGATGTTTGGGTACTCTAATAAAACTTTGCATTGAGTCATAGCAGTTTCTCTCAGCATCCGTGCACCCTTATCCCAGTTGGGCAGTTTATCATTCATACATACCTCCCTGAGATGTTTTGATGGTTTCTCACAGCAACTACAGCTCCACAGCCGCGTCCTCGGGGACCACTCTTACATCAAAGCACAGCGGAGATGCAGCAGCAGTTAAACTCTGTAGTTCCTCTTTTTTGTTTTGCAGAAGCGTAAGGTTTTAATTTTCTAAATGCTTGTGGTTTGAATTAAGATCATCTCAATATGTGGCTTTGATGAATGTTTGAGAAAAGCTTTTTGGCATTTGATGCACATATGGGATTCTTTTGATTTATGGTGCCACGGGGCAGCAGAACTTAGAGCACTACTTTTGGGGTTGCAGACCTAATCAAGTAATGGAGGAGCTGGTTTGAAAATTATTGTTTGAAATGACATCTTAGCAAGCACTGCTGATGTTTACGTACTTGTTAGGTCTATTTTTCATTGAGACTGGAGGCTAATTAGACCCAGTAAATCCTGTCTGTAACACATTACTCCAAGTGGCTATAGCCAGCAAATCTGCTGTCATACTAGGTGGTAAAAAGGTGGTGTTACATTTGAAGTCACGGTCTTCTGTGTCGTGCAGCAGCGGATATTTTTTTTTCATCTTTTCCTTTTTTCTGAGTCAGTTGGTAGCTAAGCTGAATGTTCTTGTGAGGGAGATGACTCACCAGCAGCCCGAGGTGTTGAGAGTAGATAGGGCAAATTTCTTTTTTCACTTCTCTTTCTATAACCAGCATATTAGTTTTCACTGCAGCTCGTGCAAGTGGGCTTGTGTTTCTCCTTAAGCCCATTATAATTTTTGTTAATGGCTAACAGACAGCCCTTTTATGAGTGTTTTTGCTCTTGCTGTATGTTATAATTTGCAGTGCCGCCGTGGTAGGGGATGTTGATGTTTATTTTTGGTACGTCCGTGCCCTTGAGTTTGCGTCTGGTATTTGGGGGATGTGAACTGTGGCTAATTGGCTAGCATGTTTGCACCATTTAGATTAGATGCACTGCTGGAATTGATGGCTGAGTCCCAGATTTCATGCTATGTTTTTTTCAATGAGGTACAGTCTCGGTGAAAGAACTTGCTCCACTTTTTTGAAAAATAGGGTTCATTTTGATTTTTGTTGAACTGCTTTGTTTAATTTTCCTTTCTAAGAATGCTAGGCTTCTTCATTTCTGTTTAATTTTGTATAATTTATGTTCTTCTTTGGCCAAATTGATCTGAATGAAGTAAATCCAGACTTACTCAATTTCAATTCTGGCTGGTGGCTAATAAATATTTGTACAAAGATCATATTTTTATCACAAGATAGCGATTTAAGGTGACCATATGTGACAGTAAGCAAAAAGAATGATTTGCACCCAAAGTAGCTTTTAACACCACCTACTTTACTCGGTAATTGCTTTTCTTTTGAAGGATAAGCTATTGAATCGGATTTGGATAAGTAGCTTGTGTTTATTTTCCCCAATTATATATTTTTTTCTTCGTAAAAAGTTGCACAAGCTAAAGTGGTCTAGCGGAGCTTGACCGAGCTTGTCAGCCTTCCCTGGGTTTTGATACGGGGGAAAGATGGGAAGGGGAAAAGGGGTGATGGAAAAAAAGGAGGTGGTGGTAGGGGCTTTTCTCCCCTTTTCAGATGCTAATGAAAGGACGAATGGTTTTCCAGCTTTTAGCTTGCATAGTGTGTCTCCCCTGCAGCATGCTCTGCTGCCTGAACATTGTGGGAGGACAAAACTTCAGGCCCTGGATCCAATAACGTGAAATTTCAGCAGAGAAGCGGCCATTGTGTACAGAGAGACAGCCAGGGAGGGGCTGGGTGAAAGGGGGAGACAGAGTAGAGGAAAGGGAGGGTGACTTGGCGAGAAACCAGGGCTCAGGCTACATCCTTTCTCTTTCCCCTCTTCTCCTTCTCTCCTTCTCTTCCTTCTTCTGTCTTTTCTTTCAGTTCTCTGCTACTCTCCATCCCACCCGCCCCCCCCAACTTACTCCCACACTCCTCTCCACCACTCCCCTTTGGGGTGGAAAGCTCAAGGCTGGGATGGGAGCAAAACATAATTGCATGCTGGAGCCCAATGAGCCATGGGCCAGAGCAGCAGACAAACGGTCACTTTGTCCACTTAGGAAATGGTTGTCCCAGGATCCCCCTTCTCCACCACACACTAGAGCTGCTGGCCTCCAGACTCACGGCTGTCTGATCTGAACATTCTCCACAATTTCTTCTCCTCCGTATGTGGGCTGAATTTTGTAAAATGACCTGAGAAAATACAAAATGTAACTGTTTTTAGTCCGTTTCCAGAGTCAAGAATCACAATTTCTGCTATATTGTCACTGAGGTGGAATTAAAACAGAAACGTCCTTTAAATGCTGTGATTTACTATATTTTATAAAAGCTTATATGCCTTATTTGTAGATGGAAAAAGATCGGACCCTTCTTCAGATGTAAGTGGGAGCTTTTTATTCCCACTTTGTTCTCCTCCTTGTTTCCATCTACAGCCGCCTCCTGCTGCTGTCCTCTGCTACAGCCTCACCCCTCCCTCTGTCTTTCTCTCCTGCTTCAGTCGGAAATGAAGTCAGTCATCCAGCAGAATAACTTTGAATAATTCGAAATTGGGGGCTCCTCTCTTTTATCCACCCCCCCACCCCTTTAGCATGCCAAGGCCAGCTGATCTACTTCCGCTCTCAATTGTGTGTCCAGTTGACTGTGCACTCCCAGCAAGGGGTGTGGAGGCCGGCCTTTGTCTCCACCGTCCCTTTCTGAACTTTGCATGTGGGATTTTGTTCCTCTGACCTGCTCGGTACCCAAAGAAAGGAGATATTCTAATAAAAAGCAGCAAAGGGGTTTAATATGTCGTTATTCAAAATTATAAGAATGTGGCTACATCGTAGCTCATCCCCATCAGTGTGTGAATTTGTGTGCGAATGACTGGTTGTGTTGTGAAGCACTTTAGAGGGTTGTAGAACCTTAAGAAGGCGCTATACAGACCATTTACCACTTATAAATCAATGGGTTGGTTAGATATTTGATTTTGGTTCCCATAAGCAGATGCACATAACTTCCTATCAGTGCTAAGTCACCACACTGTGAGGTTACTGGCCTGGGTGTACTGGTAGGCCTGAAGGGTCAGGCCCTGGTCATTGTGCTCTGGTCATGGCTGAGTGACACCACCGCCTGCCTTCTGTTCACCCCAGGGACCTCTGCCTGACTGACAGCCCCTTCTGCACCCAACACTCGCATCCCTTATCGCCGTTTGTAGGTGAGTGTTAAAGCAACAGGACATCTCACTTGCACTGGTTTGCTGTTTAGCTCAGACACATGTTTTTCTGGTGTAACAGAAGTGACACTGGTGTCATAAGACATCCCCAGAATAAGGGTTTTGGTGTGGCTGAAAAAGAGAAGTTTCTTGTGTTTTTTATTTTGTTGTCAGTCATTAATGACCAGTGGCCTACGAGTACTTCCTGGGATGCAAATGATTGAGACCAGCATGATAGAAGTTTGTTTGTGAACAATTCATTTAGTTAGTAGTCAAAGAAGTATGTTTATAAATCATCTATATATCCTAACCTCACCGTCGTCTAAACTCTTGTCCGTCACCTTAAAAGGTGTTTTTTTTTCTTGATCTACTGTTGCTTTAAATTTCAGCACAATCACAACATAGATTTAGTCAAAACTCTAATGGTCAGCACAACAATGATATCCAGTATGCAATGTCAAACAGACGCGTACGCAACTAGCACGGTATATATACGGTGTAAACCGTAACATGCTATTAGCTAACTAAAGGACAAAAACACATCTCACAAATGGTTAAATTGTTTTGCTGAATGATAAAACACTGTTTGCCATAGTTTTTGCTGAAAGCTGGTGCACAGGAAAAGGTTTCACAAGTTGTTTACAGTTTAAAAATTTTTTCTTGTTTATGTTTGTTTGTGGAACACTCGTCTAATCAATACATTTGCAATGGTCTCTAGTGGGAATTAATGCCTTGTAATTCGTACTCAGGGGATACAAAGCACTGGTGCACTATTTTCTGGAACTAGAAGTGAGCCACATCAGAGTTGAGCTTCAGATGGCAGGATTTGGAGTCTTTTTCCCTGAAATTTAGACATCTCGCCTCGGATTGGCCAGCAGCGACTCTACCACTGACTTTGTTTGCTCTGCAACGTGGATGTTTTTAACGCATTAACTGCCAGCCATTTCCTGATCAGAAAAGCCCTTCACTGCCAGCTTTTTTCAGCATTTTCACTGTTTTTTTAAGAGTCACAGAACATTGAGCGCTAGGATGATGTCAATGCCAAAACTACCCAAACAAAGAGGAGACTCACCTCTTACATCAGGAAGAATCTGCGCGCTTCGAGCATTATCCGTTCTTTCATAATCCGTTGTCGAATTGTGATCGGCACAAGCTTTTCCGGTTTGCGCCTCACTTTTTTTACAGCAGCGGCCCAAAACGATCTCCTAACACATGGATTTTCTGCTTCCTGATCACGTGACATGTGACGTACACATATGAAGATCGGCTTTAGAGCTGGGATGTTCTCACGGTGTGGGGGCTCATTCCGACACCCACACAGTAAAAAAAAAAGAGCAAATGACGACTTTAGTCGTCATTGGCAGTAAACAGTTGGATTTAAAATGACTTTTGTCATCAATGGCAGTGAATGAGTTAAACACAAATAACACAAGCCTGGAGGAGTTCTGCTGTGTCGTGGAGTTGCTAATGCGAATGGTTAGCTTCTACTAGCTGAGACGTTCTCTGCTGTTTCCTGAACACTAAAACAAAAACCGCCTTCCCCGTCACGAGTCAAGTTGGCTGGCTCCATGAATGTGACAGTGTGACGCAGATCTGTCAAGATTTTCAACTCTTAGTGTATTTTATATCAGAAGGTAATGCAGGAGATAGGTGTAGGAGACACATTCTGAGACCGACACAAATTGAGTGATTCAAATAAATGGTAAATGGCCTGTATTTGATATAGCACCTTCTAGAGTCCTGGAACCCCCCAAGGCGCTTTACAACACAATCAGTCATTCACCCATTCACACACACATTCACACACTGGTGGGGATGAGCTACAATGTAGCCACAGCTGCCCTGGGGCGCACTGACAGAGGCGAGGCTGCCGAGCATTGGCGCCACCGGTCCCTCTGACCACCACCAGCAGATAACGTGGGTTAAGTGTCTTGCCCAAGGACACAATGACAGCGACAGACTGAGCGGGGCTCAAACCTGCAACCTTCCGATTACGGGGCGAGCACTTAACTCCTGTGCCACCGTCACCCCAATATATGTAGTTCTATGAAATAGATGATAGCCAACACAGATTTAGAGCCTACTAATAGCACTGATTCAGTGGAAGATGGGAGGAACATTTTGTGTCACTTCATACAAGACAAAAGAATTAATATTATCATGAAATAACTTATTAGTTTGGTATTTTATGCTTATTTCAAGGTTATATTTTTCATCAGTATTTTACATTACTAGAACTTCTAAAATAATACACTGCCTGTAGTAATAATAATAATAATAATAATAATAATAATAATAAATCTGGAACTCATTTGCTGTTTCCCCTGGAGTGAATGTTTCTGTGATTCATTCATTAGATTAGTTTATCTGATCCTAGTTAGTTTGTAATTTTTTATTTTTGTCAATCTCATCAATCGTTAGGAGAAACTTCCAGTCACCTTTTACAAGGTGCCAAGTGCTTTCACATGAAGAAAGAGCTTCAGATTTAATGCTCCCTGGCTTTTAGAGTAATTACTAACCCAGACCCAGGATATTGAAGTTTGGCAAAGGCGTGGAAGGCTGGAGACCAAAGGTTAGCGTTATTGAGCCGGCTAAAAGAGGAGGCATTAAAGGACAGGAAGCAACTGTTCAGCTTTTGTGGCAAGAGCTCCATTTTATTCATTGTAAACGTTGAGTTATTGTTAATGAAATCTCTCAGTATTCAACTACTTTTGGGAGGGCATTCCTCTCAATCACCTCATTTTCTGTGACATCATGTGAGCTGGCTAAACTTACACGGAATGGTGTATCTTAAGACATCCAGTCATCAAGTTGAGGGCTGTTTTTCTCTCTCATAGCTCTCGAGTCCTCGTCTTTAATATGTTACCATTCATTTGTGGAAAACACTGCCCTCGGCGCACCTTGACCTTTGTCGTTTCCGATGGCCCAATAGGCTGTTATCTAATCAGGGAAACGTATGACTTCAAGCAAGAAAGCAGGGAAAACAGTAAAATGAATGAGACCTATATTCATATTTGAAATATAAAGTTGTTTGTCTGTTTTGTTAGCATGTTTCATTTGGTGAGTTTATTGCCATCTTAGAAGTTAAACACCCATTTTTAAACTGTAAATAGTAAGTGAGCAGCCTGTCGCAGATAAGCGCTATAGGGAACTGCAAAGTGCAACAAAGAAAAGCACATTTTGTTGTCATTTTCTGATGTGACATCTTGTGCATTTGTACTAGTCATTTGTAAGCAATCAGATGACGTGATTGATAGTTTGAGGCTGTCTTACAGGGATTCATTTGTGATT
This sequence comes from Nothobranchius furzeri, assembly GCF_043380555.1. Taxonomy (NCBI): domain Eukaryota; kingdom Metazoa; phylum Chordata; class Actinopteri; order Cyprinodontiformes; family Nothobranchiidae; genus Nothobranchius; species Nothobranchius furzeri. The sequence continues at coordinate 26,567,539 of NC_091758.1, forward strand.
GAAAGGGATTGTGATCCAGAGCCTGCTGTTATGTTCTGTCTGGTTTAAACCTGCTACCGATGCAAATTTGGAAATCAGAAGTTTTCACAGACTGAACTTGACCACATGGTCAGTCACCCTCTGGCTCAGGTTAAACATACACCGACAGCTTCAGACAAATATAAGCATAAAAACTAGGGGTGCACGGATTGCAGTTTTGGCCGATCACCAATCTTGTGAAAACCTGACTTGCCGATACCGATTTTTGCCCATACTGATTTAGTCTTAAAGGGACTTTACAGAGTTTTGAATTTTCATGCTCGCGATTGCCCCCTCAGGACAAAAGCGTAACGGCAATAGTAGGTTCGTGCACGAGGCGCGAATGCTGTACGTGCACACTCCTTAACGAAAATAACAGCTGAGACAGTCCCGTGTGTGTGTGTGTGTGTGTGTGTGTGGCCCGGAGGACAGAGGACAGGAGAACACGCAGCTAATTAATTAAATCATTTGGTTCTGTACCTTTCTCCTCAGCACAGCCGACAAAGGTTTAAGATGGGTCAGTCTTCCTGCATACTCAGACCATTCCCTTCCCTTGCTTGAAAATTGTTCCAAAATGAAAGTTGAACCCACATCTTTTTTTATCTGTGAATTCAATGCCGTTCGGCGAGTCTCAAATAAAAGTTTAGGCATCTTACTGTAAAAAACAATATACCATTAATGTAAAAAAGAAACTCTAAACGAACTATGTTCACATCCAGTTTCGAACCCAGGTCTTCAGTACGAGAGTCCGACGTCTTACCAGGTGAGCTATAGCGCCAGTGACGTGTCTAGTACCTGTAACCTTTATATCCTTGATGACAGCTGAAACAATGTTCAAAGAACGGTTCGGAGCGAAAATGGCTATTTTGTTGCTAATTTGCAGGAAATATCTAGAAGAAAGTTCTACAGAATGTAGCTAAAGCCGGACGTACACTGTGCGACTTTTTCACTCGTAGCACTCAGCTTCAGCTCAAACTGTACGACTTCCTCGCAGGGCAGATCTCACGAGTCATGCGCTCACACTGTACGACCCAGTTCTCGGATGCGACCTGACTGCTCACACTGTACGTCTGGTAGCAACACGTCGGCCCTAAAAATATGCTAAAAATAGCAGTTTTTACTCAACACGTCAGACTTTTTTGTCTTGTTTTGCCTGTTGTCCTTCGGGAGTGCTGCAGGAGGACACACAGGGATTTATGGGGGTTGGATGAGTAAAACGAAATGAAGAAAGTAAATCTGTGTTTTGTGATCAGTTTAATTTGACATGAACACGACTAACACGCTTTCTTGACAATCTTTGTGAGTAAAAAAAACGTGTAGAAACAAAAATGAACAGCGTGTGTTATTAGGGAAATAGCGAGCGAGCGGCGTTGATGCAGGATTGCGCATGCGCCGTGAGCGGTTCTGATACATTTTGGGTCGCAGCTGCTCGCAGCGCCGCTTCAACAGTGCAATACCCTCACGAGGGATGAGCAAACTATTAAACACGCCAGAAGTCCGTGCGAGCTCACGATTGCTGATCGGTAGCTGGTCACTTGGTGTTAATCGCCTCTCATAACCCCCTGTACACTACACGACGCTCGGCGCAAAACTCGCCCCGATCAAGTGGATTCTCGCACGAGTGGAAAATCGGCTCAAAAAAGTGAAAAAGTCGCACAGTGTACGCCCAGCTTAAGGGTCCTCAGAAATGTAGCTAAGTTCATCACTAGGCGTTAGGAATAGGGATGAGTACCGAATTCGGTACTTTTTAAGGTACCGACCGAATTCCATAGTACCGACCGAACACCGATTCACGTCATTTCAAACGGTGCCTCGTTTCGGTACTGCCAAGACAGTTGCGCATGCGCAAGAGCGTTATGTTGCCGGTCCCTGCGAGCCCGTTGTAAACAGAGCAAGCATGGTAGAAAGAACGCACGCTAAAGCTTGGGTCCACTTCACTAAATGTGATGGGTAACTGGGTGATGAAACTAGCGACAGACAACGATCTAAGTGAGACATCCTCATCTTAATCTGCTCCAGTAGGTAAATAAAATGTTTAAGATAACGTTACCTTGATTTGTTAGCTTCCGTTTCGCTAATGGTGCGTTCGCTTTCTCCTCGGAACTCCGAATTTCCGACTAGAAGAACATGAACGCGCTCTAAAGTTTGGCTTTACTTTACTAAATGCGACGGGTGAATGGATGAAGGTAAAACCAGCGACAACGATCTAAGTTTGAGGCATCATCGTTTTAATCTGCTCCAGCAGCTAAATAAACTGTTAAAGATAACGTTAGCTTGATATGTTAGCTTCCATTGCCACCGTTGTTACCAGCTAATGGTGCGTTCGCTTTCTCCTCGGAAATTCTAACTTCCCAGTAGGAAAAATCAAAAGAAAAAGGACGGCAAAAGGAATGAAGATACACAGTAAATTTAGTTCACAGTAAAGATGTTTGCTTCAGTTTAATTATCAGCTTATAAAACTACAAGGACGATGTTAAAATACAAACTTGTATGTTATTTATCGTGATATTTATCAAATATGGTTATATATATATATATTGAGAAAAATATATATTTAATTATAAAAGAGAATTAAAATAATAAACACTCAAAAGTATCGAAAATTGGTACCGTTAAGTACCGGTATCGACTCGTAGGTACCGGGAATTAGTACCGGATCGATTCAAATGTCAAAGGTACCCATCCCTAGTTAGGAACAGCGAATAAGTCGCTGAGTTGGCACTACGTGAACGTGCATGAAGCAGCCTGCTCGACCCGAGCATCTCTTTTTCTGTGATTTTACAGAAAAACAGACAATCACAGTAAAAATGCCAGGGCTCATTCTACAGGACCAGGGCATTGCAGGAGAATGTATGAAGAAGAAATTTATTATTTCTATACATGTTTTGGCTGTCAAACTTCCATAATGCCCCTTTTAACTAAAATCAGATTATGTCAATGTTTCAGTTTCCTTTTATTGAGAAAACCAAGATGAATACTCATGAAAACGATGCCAGTTTCAACTGGACATGTAATGTTCTCAAATAGGGATGTAAGAAAATATCGATATGGCAATATATCGTGATATTTTTTCCATCAGTATTATATCGATATTCAAAAGCCGTGTATCGGAAATATCGATATGGCAATATATCGTGATATTTTTTCATGCGATTATTACATCGATATTCAAAAGCCGTGTATCTAATTCTTGAAATAATTTACATGCAAACTTTTGTGTATTTTCTTTTCGTTTTGTGCAATTCAATCGCCACCCGCTAGTTGGCAGCAGTGTGCAACAGGTTTTGTTTCCACCATTGAACTGTAAATCCCTCCATCATGGTTCAGATACCTCATGTTAAACATGTTACGTATCAGTTTGGACTGTTTATTGAACATTCTTACAATAAATTCAGTAAAAAAATTTGCTTGTAACGTCTGACTGAATGTATCGCAATATATCGCGAAATATCGTATCATCTCCTCTGTATCGTGATACGTATCGTATCGCCAGCATTTCAAAAATACACATCCCTGTTCTCAAATATAAACAAACATATTTAGCATTGCTGTTTGAACTACAAAATCATATTTATTCCTTTAGACTTTCATTTTTTCTAATTTAGAAAACAAACTGTTGTACCTGTTTTGACACACTTGTCCAAAAAAATTATTCTATAGCAATAATTTGCTTTAACATCAACTAGGGGTGCACCGATTGCCGTTTTTGGCCAGTCACCGATCTTGGAAAAAACTCAAGATCAGGGTCGGTAGATCCGTCGGCAGATAGATCGGTGCATCTCTAATATAAACCATGCATATACTTTTTCTACAAGGTACGATAAACCTCTTTAGGTTGGTCCTGTGTGTAATTTTATGCATTAGATACAAGGTTAAAGCTAGCTTATTGAGTCTAAAATCAATCTATAAATCTGAGGCTGAGTAGGTCTGATGATGCTTTTGTAGTTCTTGTGACATCATTAAAAAAAGAATCCCGTTAGAAATTAAATGTATTGTTTTTGTATGAATTAGCTAACCATATTGTTTTTTTTTCTCCATCCCTCCCCCTTTGCCTTATTCCCTCCTTCCTTCCCAGTGACAGTTATGCGCGTGTGAGAGCAGTGGTCATGACTCGGGATGACTCCAGCGGTGGGTGGCTCCCCTTGGGGGGTGGAGGCCTTAGCTGTGTCACTGTCTATAAGGTCAGCCGGACAGAGGACATCAGCAGCACCCACAGTGGAGGCAGCGGAGGAAGTGGCAGCAACCTCAGCCCTGGCAGCCCCAGCCCCAGTCCCAGTCCGAGTCCCACCGTCGTGGAGTTTCACATCAGGGGCGAACGGCTCAAAGACAAATTGGTGAGACAATCTCAAATGTCCTGCTTTTCATTTTCACAAACAGGAAATGGTTTGTTCTCTCAATGCTGTGGACCCCAGTTTTCCAGACACCCTCCCTTCATCTCTCTCGTGCACACTGACACAAACAGGAAGTGGGTTTTTTGGCCTTCCTCCGTCGCTCAGTCTTCTGAAAATAGGAGCAAACAGCATAACGCTGTGATGCATGATGATGTCATCAGACAGAATGTGGGAAAGAACATGGATAGAATATGAGTTTAGTATTTCCACACTTTTATTTCCTGCCTTTTAATAGCAAAGCACCTTTCTTCTTAATTCTTAATATTGTCACCCAGCCTGAAGAGCATGTTTAGCTGTCTCCAAAGGATCAAAGGGTGTAGTCTACTGTCACTTTATTATTTACGGCGTTTGAAGTAGCTGCTCATGAACTTTTTGTCTTTCTGTCCTTTAAATGCAAGACAGATCCAGTAGACTGGCTTTAATAATCTGTGGTTTCAAGGGTGTAAATCTATTTGTGTGAGAAAAGCTGCATTCCAGGAGGCGAACGAGGCCACCTCGATGCTCAGAATCTGGTGATCCCAGACAATCTGACAGCAGAGGCTCGTAACAGGGGCGTCTGAGTCACGGTTTTTAATCTTCTTCCACTGAACTCACTTCATGCTTATTGCATCTGTGACGTTATCCAGGCGCGTGTGTGGCACAGAGAAGGGCGTGATGAGAATTCTGTTGTCCAGACATGGAAAAGACATGGCTCAGAGACCCCAAGCAATTGTGATGGGGATGTGGTGAAACACCCCTATCAGCGCCAGAGTTCCCAGCCGCCACAACAAACACCAACCCATATGTAGGTTAGTCAGGATGCCACCCAGGGCTGGGGTGTCAGCGTCAACCACAGCGCTACCAACTGTCTGGGGGCATCAGAAGAATCAGCGGCTACAAAGAAAACCACATTAAATGCTAGCCTTGGTTTAAAATAAAAATCCTTGTTGCCACAGTGATTTCTTCTAATTGGTAACACCGGTGTTTTTATTTAGGACCTAAACAAGAGACTATAATTATGTCATATGAGTGATTTCTAAAACTGAAAGAGTAAAGATGGAGTGGGTTTTTATAACTCTGGAAGCCATCTTTAGTTTGTCTGAAACATAGAACAGGAACACAGGCTACCATATTCTAGCTACGTCTAATTTATGTTGACGAGAAGGGTTCCTTTTCAGTGATTAATCAGTTTGGAAATGGACAGAAACACTTTTCTGTTTCTAGCAGCTGAAAATAAAAGTCAGGAATGCAGTTACTCCAGAGGAAAAAAGGAAAAGTGTGGTGGTAATTGTGATACATACGATGTCACAAAAACTAGAAAAGAGTCATTTGTCATGAAAGAGCAGGAAATGGAGGCGGAGCCATACGGATGGGAGACAGAAGAAGCGAGTTGGAGGGGTTTTGTCTGTAAGCGCAGTGATGCGGCGCAGAGTGTGCTGGTGATGACTCAGCTGGCTCTCTATATAGCTACCAATCACTCTCCTACTCCCTCCCTCCAGTCTGTCTCTCTCTCTCTGATTCTTCGGTCGATGATAACTTGCCATACCAGCTCTCGGATTATGACAAATCTCTGGCTAATCTCCCTGCCACTCCACCTCGCTTTCTTTCATTAGCAGTCGTTGAGTACCTCTGATTGATGCAGCTGTGAATGTGTCGTTGCCAAGGCTTCCTCTGAATAGCTTTACCTTGCAGCCCAGGTCTATCTGACACAATGCGTTTCTACAGTTAACCTTGCTGTTTTAGAAATGACCACAAATCACTCATCAGCCTATATTCATTACGAACAAGTTTATTTTGCAACACCTCTGGATGTCTCTGTTAACATGTCCTGCCTGTGTGCTCCTTCTGTCTTCTTTTCTACAAAGGTAGCTCCTCCTCCTCCTCGCTTTTCTTTGAGCACATTGTGGAATGCGGTGTTAAGTGTCATCCTGCCATGCAACTGTGATACTTTTTTCCCTCTGTCAGGCCTTGCAGCATGCTCACCTTACCTGCTCTGGCTCCATTCAGTCTCGCCTCTACAGTCACCCCCCCAGAGGCACCTCGAACCCCTCCTCCCCCGCCACACTTCTTTGCCACCCCATCTTCTCACATCAATTCTTCTCATTTTCCCTCCTTTAGGCTGTGGCAGGTAGTGACACGGGGACTGAGTTTATAAAACCATATTGGCATCTACTGCTTATATTTTGAACGCACCAGCTCCAGCAATGATCCCGTGAAAACACACACACACATTCACACCTTGTTAAGCCTCCTCTCGTGCATGTCAGTGAAAACCTCGCGGACCGTAATGGCCATGCCTCATTTCATTTAATCTGCCTAGAGGAAGGCCGGGAGACGGCCAGAAGCCCTGATTAGGGAAGGTTTTAGAAGCACATCCTCTCTTTCTGCTTGGCTCTTGGGTTTCCTGGCTTCAAAACATCCCATACTCCTCTTCAACCTACTTCAAGACAAGCTTGTGTTTTAGAGATTATTCTAAAATTGACGAGAGATGACTGAATTCGTTGTCATTTTTCTTTCTTTTGAAATTCTAGACTTGCACATGCCATCCCATAACCAGAAAGAACACATCAGAACAGATGTGACACATTAAAGCGCATCAGGAAGTAGGATGATGGATTAAATGTGCATCAATGTATAAAGTTAATCCTGAAACCATTAAACCAAACAGTGACATCACAAATGCCTAGCTGACTGTCACAACGGTGTGTGTCCGTATGATTTTAGGTGGTGCTGGAGTGTGTTCTACAGAGAAACCTGGTGTACAATAAGGTCAACCCCATCTTCCACCACTGGAGAATCAATGACAAGAAGTTTGGGCTGACGTTCCAGAGCCCCGCTGACGCTCGAGCCTTCGATAGGGGCATACGCCGAGCCATCGAGGACATCAATCAAGGTGTGGGCATGTTACAATAGAGTCTTGTGTGTGTCTTTGCGTTTTAAAGCAGGTCAGACCAGATCAGTCGGTTGTTACTCAGCAAAATGTTCCTTGATTTAAAAATACTTTTGCTACTGTTTTTTTTAGCCCGATCAAAAACATCTAAACCACTTCCAGAATTCTCACTTCTCTTCTCGTCTGATCCGATTTGTTCAGAATTCACTCCCGAGAGTTTGGCCCTCACTAGCTTCAGGTTATTGCCGTTAACTTAGACATTTGAAATAAGCCGAATGGCTTTTTATGAATGCACCATTGACATTTATTTCTGCCTTCTTCTGTTTATGTCTCGTATTGGCCAACCTCTGTTCTAGAAGTGATGCGAAGCTTCGATAAGTGTTGATGACTCCACCGTCACTTCTACTTGTTCATTGAACCCAATCGTGACACCAGCTCGTGATATCATATCAGTCCCAGCTGCTCGGATAATCTCGCTACTTCCTGCAGGGACTGGCTGCTCAACGCTTTGCCTGGAGAAGGGATGGTATAATACAAATGCGGGTAGGAAAGGGGTGAGATAGGGGCTGAACTCAGGAGATCTTTCATTGAGCTGGATTATTATTATTTTTTTTTTGTGAAGTAATTAAAAAAGGTAAAGGCTAGTAGTATAATATGTAGTATTCATAAGTTTCCTTAAAAGATTACTTAGATTTTGCTGTGCGGAGTTCCTTCCTAATAAGCAATATTTTTATTGTATAGAAGCAGAAGTTGCAAAGTCATCCAATTAGTAGAAGTGTTGCTAGCTCAGCAATCTGCTACCCAGCCCCATGTTACACAAGAGGTGAGCTGGCTAGCTGGGAGGCTATTATCTCTCTCTCTCTCTCTCTCTTTTTTTTTTTTTTTTTTACGTTTTAGACCTTAGAACCATAGGGAGTGTAGAGGAGATCCAACAAAACCTATCATAAACGCTTATCACAGCTGGGCATCAGTCTCCTCTTGCCCACAAATGCTTATCTGAGGTTTGAGGATCTGGGCACAAGTCCAGGCAGCGTCTAGGTAACAGGAAGTTTTACGGCAACACTGGCTTAGCGGACTGCTTTTCTCGTAAAATAAAATATGAAGCAGGAAAGAAAACATAAAGAATTGATTTTAATGAGAGTTTTTCTTTACCAGTGTTATTATTTGAGCTTATTCTTCAGATTGTTTTTATTTATTTATTTTTTCAAAATAAAGACTAATAATCAGCTTGTTGATTTAGTAATGTTTAAGTAAAATAACAAAAGTGGCCTATTTCTTTGTTCTGTATTAGAAAAGAGAAATGTTTCATCTTATACTTGGAGTCTGGTTTCAGTTTCAACAGCTTTATGAGTTATTCAAACAAAAATAAATATTCAACTAATACAGATAAAAACAAAAAAAGAATTTAATTGTAATTGATATGAATGTGTCGTTACAGCTGCAGTCGTGAGATTTCTGCAGCAATGATGCACGTCCTCCAAATATCAGAGTGACTTCACAGTTTTTACTGATCATAGAAGCGTCCAGTCTTTCCTGTGAATGTCAGCTACAGGAGGTGATGGTGGGATTTGACTCCCCTGTGCCTGCCCTCCTCCATCCCACACTCCCTCCCTTCCTCTGTTGCCGTCCTTGACTTTGTCAGTTTTGCCTTCCTCTCCGAGCATCCTCAGTATTCTGCCGGTGTTGTGTAATGCCTCTCCTCGGCGCAGGCAGGCGAGTTCGTCTGTATTCCTGTTGCGTCTCTGTGCTGCTGGACTGCTGCGTGAATGTGTGTGGGAGAAGAGGCAGCAAGAGAGAATATGTTTTTTTCCCTTCTCCCTTTCTTTTCGCCTTCGCGTGTGTGCGCACATGTGCGTTAATCGGTCTTGCAGTCTCCTGTTGCCGTGGCAACGACGGGCACGTTGCTCAGGCAGCTTTGCGGCCTAGCACTGCCTGAGTCGTGCTGCAGGAGGCCTCCTTTCTCTCAACGCTGGAGAAATGCATTGACAGTCACAGTCCTTTCACTGTGTGATTCAGAGACGGATGGACAGACTGCGTCTAACACAAGACCAGTGAAATGTTCCCTCCTCGCTGTGACAGATTGCTGTGTTCTCATTCTGAACACAAACAAGAAGACTGTAGTGCTTTACATCAGACCTCCATTTAAGTGATTTTAATTAAATTAGCCAAAGTTTGAACAGTTTCTCTGGTACAGCATGATTACTCCACTGTTGTTTGGGAGGCATTAGGATAAATAGTCATGAATACTTTTATAATCGTTTCAAACTGGGAGCTCTTTTTGATCTCAGGCTTGAGGGGAAAAACATTAGAGGAAGTCAGATTTCCTAGTTGATAACTCAGATACGTTTTTCCAAAAAACAAACAAACAAACAAAAAACAGGCAGCTTACACAATAAACAGAAGCACTTCTGTTTCTGGTGGCCTGATTTTATGTCCCATCATCCCATTTCAGTGTTACAGTAGGATGACAAAACCAGGGAAAAGATCCAGGTTAAAGATGCGTTTACAACAGGACGCATAAATGTTCTAGTCAGTTTTTCTTTAGCCCTCTTTATAAGACAGACTGTGCCAGCAAATCAGCGTAATATTTAGGGCTGCCACAAATGACTTATTTTATTAGTCGACTAATCGCCAGTTTTGTTGACGATTAGTTGACTAATCGTGTGTCATACATTCAATCTCACTCACACACACACACACACACACACACACACACACACACACACACACACACACACACACCTTTTCGAAGGTTGTCTAGCATTTCCTTTCCATCATTGTAGTGAAATGTGATCGGCCAGGTAAATAGTTTTCATAGTATTCTGGGTCTTTAAAACCTTGATCGCCGACCAGGGGTCTCGTGTCCGTTACCAGCATGTTCAAAATGGCCTCGGTCAGGACGTTGGCGTGTTGTGGTGTGCATGTGTTTGGCCTTGTAAGAAACTCATCTATTGTAGAAGAAGAGCACTTTCTTTAAGCATTGTAACCTAGCGGTATAAAAGAAACTATTAGCGTTTGTAACAGTAGAGCAAATATGTGTGACTACGGTGTTCTAAACATATAACCGCCATCACTACTGTTGTTGCTACACCTATGACGCTAGCAGCTAACAAGAGGAAAACTTACAGAGGCGACTCTTCGTTCTCCGCCGCCACGTGCTTCCTTTTAAGATGCATCGCCGATGTGCTCCTGTGAAACGAGAGTTTCACCTTACAGAGTTTGCACTCTACTTGCTTCTTAGGTGTTATCATAAAGTGTTCCCAAACCTTTGAGCTCTGTTGCCACCGTCCCATGTTGTGTAATTTCTCTGGTGATTCTGATCCAAATGCTGAGCTGGAGGGGCACTACTGTGCATGTGCCTTGACTTATGTAAGCAGCGGCTGACACGGATGGCGACCAGTGCGCATGTGCGTTGAGCAGAGAGGCAGGAAGCACACGCTGACCGTGCAGCAGCAGGCGAGACTTTTAAAATGCTCATACAGTAAACGACACGTTGACTATTAATCGCTGACAATTTTTTTGTCGACGTTGTCGTGATGCATCGACTACTTGTGGCAGCCCTAGTAATATTGCTGCAACGTTTGTTTTACTAACGCGCCATGCCAGCATGGCGATGCGGTCATTTTGTGGCATTCACTCCATCTCGCTTGGTAGTAATATTGTGGTAACTGTCTGCCTCATAATTGGTGATTGCGCCTTGGTGTAACAGAGGGAGGTGTCACGATGATGTGGGGAGCTACTGCCGAGCTTTGGCCGGCAACTTTATTGAAAAAGAAAGTAAAAATGGACCGTAAGTTTAGCATTTTGAACAAAATCAGCTGACACAGCAAACTGGAGCAATGCAACGCTCCAGGAGCTTCTCTCTGTTAGAGCTGGAGCTCAGATCACCAGAAGCTGCACGGTGATAGACACCTTAAGGAGCAGCTGTTAAAAAACGTAATGAGTATGACTTCAGTCGCAATATAAAGCAAGTTATGTCCTAGTTGATCGGAAGTCCGTGGCAGCACAGGGACCGCTGTTATGCTGTTATTGCCTAAAAAATGATTGCGCCACATTACCCCCACTGTCTGACCATTTATAAACAACCTCACGCCGGGGACACACTGGCCGCGGAAGCGCCGCGAAAATGGGGCTGCCTTCATTCGGCGCCCTTGTTAAGCTATTCTATAGACCACATGAGCCGCCGAAGCGCCGCGAATCGCCTCGCGCCGGCGCTCCAGCCCGCGCCGTGCAGCGATCATTTCGGCGTTGGCTCTATTTTTTTCGCGAGCCGCGAGTGAATCGCGTCAATTCTGGCAGGAAGTCAAACCTAGACATAAGAGGCAGGCCGGTAAAGTTAACAAAATAAAGCATTTCAAAATAAAATTTCGCAATAGTCAAATGTGTTCGTAATCAGACACTGCAGAAAAACCACACGAACACACACACACATTGAACTTGTGTGCGTGTGTGACCACGTGAAGGGGTGTGTGGTTTTGGGTGTCTTTTCACCGGAGCAAACAGGACAGAGAGGCAGAAAGTCTGAGGCAAGCAGTTAGGATGGATGACTTTAAATTAATTATGGAAGTTGAGAAACACAAGGAGCTGTACGACCCCTGAAAAACATGATTGTTTACGTACCCATTTCAGAAGAAACTGCTAGGATACAGCTGCAGAATTGGAGCGGGTTCCAAGAGATTCAACTGGCAGAAACAACTCATACCATAGGTTCTCACACACACACACACACACACACACACACACACACACACACACACACACACACACACACACACACACACACACACACACACACACACACACACAAACATAGTGTTTAAAAGAAAAACTACAGCTGAGTCGAGGCGCGCCTTGACTGGGGCACGTCTGATCTGAACTAAGGAGTGGCGAGCAGCGGCCTGAATTTCGTGAGCGATTCGCTTCTCGGCGCTTCCGCGGCGCTTCCGCGGCGCTTCCGCGGCCGGTGTGTCCCTGGCGTAAGGCTCCCTGATGCCGCCACAGCGTTGCGGCAAATTGACGGCATTGTTTTGTAAAAACAGCTAATGTGTTGTCATTTCTTTTGGTTTATTTGGGGATTAATAGTTTTTTTATCAGAGGTCCTAAATGCGCTTAAGCTACTACTTTAAAGTTATAATTATTGAAAGCCTGGCAAGCCATCCTATATATGTAAATGTATAGTCTGGCAGTAACCCATAGACACAGCTCAGCTGTAGTGGCTGAATATATGGTTGTCTTTCATAAAACATAGCAGCAAAGTTGAGCCAACATTAGGGAGCCTTTGGTTGTTCATAGGTAGTTAGACCGTGTCGGTAATGTGGCGCAATGATGGGATTTTTCACAAAAGGTTACCTAGAGGGAGAGTGGGTATGGTCTCTGCAATAACTGACATCTTATTTGCTTGGAGAACCTTTATTGCGATTGAAGCTGTGTTCTTTAAATTTTTTGACAAGCCGCTCCAAACGGTAGCTGTCCTCTATGATCCCCATAAACTGTCTGGTGATCTGTGCTTCTGCTGTCATGTAGAGCAGCTTCTGGAGCTCTGCATTGCTCCAGTATGCTTTCTGAGCTGAATCTGTATACAAAAGCAAAACTTACTGCCCGTGTTTACTTACATTTTCAATATAGTTGCTGGCCAGGGCACAGTGGACATTCCATACATGATCATGACACCACCCTCTGGTGCGTTAAGGCATAATCTTCATTCACAAGTCCGATGTTGTAGGGCTGGGCGATATGGCCTAAAATCAATATCATGATATATTGATGATTTCATTGCGATAACAAGTATTATGTTGAGTCACATTTTTACATGACGCAAGGTTGTATAGCTTCTTAAAGGGACATGAACATTTCTAACCTACACACATCTTTCAATTTTTTTATTATCAAATTTATTGACAAAATTATGTTAAGAGTCAGAAATTTCGATAACGATACATTTTCGATTTATCGCCCAGTACTACGATTTTGCAGTAATATTACTACCAGGCTTGGCAACATGAAAGACACAAAATTGCTGCATCACCTTGCCACCATGGCCCTTTCATATGACACACCGTGTCGACAGCATTACACTGATTAGTTGGACAGTGTGTCTTATGAAAGAGGCTACTGCCTCTGCACATATAGCACTAGGACCCATCAGACCAACCAACAACGTGACATATTCATAGAAATAGAAATCAGTCAACAGGGCAGTCTGACATACACCGTAGAAAAAAATGTGTCTCTATCTCGCGAATTCAATTCCGGGCCTGGAGGGTCCAGCAGATATTAGTCTTAACTCTGTTTCTACACACCTGATTTCAATCATCAGGTAATTAACAGGCTTCTGCAGAGACTGATGAGCTGCTGCACAGTTGATTCAACCACTGAATCAAGTGTGTTGCAGAGGAACAACAAAAACGAGCTGGACACCGGCTCTCTAGGACCGGAATTGAATACCCCTGCTCTATCTGCTCGTGTTACAAAGAAAATCCCACGTCTAAATCATGCAAAGTTGATGCCAAAGCTGCTAAAAACAAGCACGGTTTCTGAGCTGCCGCCATCTTTGTAGTTTTGCTACGTTGCAACTCTGCCATCCTCATAAAAATAGATTAGTAAAAGCTCTCCCGTAATGGTGCTAAGCCCGCCCAAAGTCTCTACATGAACAGAGCTGTGATTAACCCATTCTGCACTTAGCCATGCCAATGAGACTGGCTGGGACTACAATAGAGTGTGGCTAGACCAACCATCAGAGCAAATTTTTGCTTTTTCTGCAGTTTGTCTAGCTCTCAATGCTAAATTATTGCAACATACGTTTAAATTTTACCTGAAGGTACCGTACAATTCCCTCGCAGTCAATAACTCGTTCTTTGAATAAAGACTATACAAATGTGACCCAGTATTACTGTTTGTTAGTATTTTTTTCACTGAGAGCAAATAAATTATTTAAGAACCCAAAAAATAACCTTGGTTCACATAACCTTGAAGCACAATATTAGGAATATTAATATATATATCAGTCACTACATTTTCCACTGACCAGAGTTTGTTCATCGAAAGCTGCTAATGACCAGCATGAAAGCTCAAACTTTTGACTTTAGCATCAGCAAGGGAAATGTTTTGGATGTTTGCCCCATTAATACAAAGCAGCTTTCATTTCCCCATTAGGCCACAGGCAGAGGAAAGCAGGAGCCTTGACCTGTTCTGGAGAGTCAGTGATGTACAAATCAGCACTGAAATGGTTTTGAAGTTCATTTTTTCTGGGGTACATTAGGTAAACTTGGTGTTTTCAAGGCAAATGTTCCCACAAAATAGTCACAGTTTTATTAGAGGTTTCTGAAACACGCCACAGAATCATATATTTTCCATAACTGAGACGACTTCAGGAGGGGTTAGCAACCTGTGAGAGAAAATTACGATGATAAGAGACCAAAAAACTCAATCAAACCGGCATTCCAAATGTTACAAATTTGTGAAAATAAATTAGGAGGATTTGAGACACTTAGCACGACAAGTAACTGTAAGCCCAGTTAGTAGAGCATGAGTCTTAGTGGAATTCAGAATCAGACAGGTTTTATTGCCATACGTGCGAAAAATCACAACATTAGGAAATTGCTGGAATTGGTGAGCAGATCAAGTCAACTGTTTCTTTTTATTTTCCAGGGTGTCATCCATTCGGTGAGGGAGATGCTCCTGAGGACGGATTACCGGTAAGTAAGATCAAAGCTTCAAATGATGACCCAAAGGTTCCTGTTGTGACTCTGTTGAGGATACGATTCTCAGTTATAATAGAACAGTTTGAATGTTATAATGTTTACATTATTTGTGAAGATAAACACAATTGGCTGCTTGCTTGGTAGCCATTTGTATCATTATTGTTGTTTTCTGGGGAATAAATGTTTTCTAAGCCACATACACATTTAAACATGCAAAATAATATTCTCAAATATAATTTATTTCTTTTTCAAGGCAACACCCAGGTCAGTCTCTGGGTGCCAACAGTTGATATGGGTGGTTATAAATGTTATTCTTTAGCAAAGAAAGGCAACAAGTGTATAGTTCAAGCTGGCACGCCCATGATAGTTTGTTTAGGATACCAGACCTGTTCGTCACCTGATCTACTCACGATGGTAAAGATTGGTTTGCAGAAGAAAGAGCAGTTTCTGGAATAAATTTTTCTGTGACAAGAAAAATGATTGCATACCACAATGTAGTAATGCAACCCTGAGGAATAATTCTGCCATAAATGGTCAATTTTAAAAGAAAAACACCAATTATGTCTCTATTAGCAGCCGGAAAAGTCATAAGAGTTGTTACACCAGATTGTTTGCTATTGTTTTAGCTCCAGTGAGTCTATTCATTGACAGTTACTGTAGATACATTAGCTTTTTTTAACATGCCGTGTTTCCTGTGAGATTAGCTTTCAGCTGTACCCTCCAGAGGTTTGTCATTGGTCCTGCCCTGCTTGGCATCTGACACCCGTTGTCATTCGGAGTAGAAAAGCAGTACAGGAGGGAAAGCCACTTTCCCGTTTGTCTGATGAAGTTCCTCTTTAAGGAAGCAACCCGAACATACAGGAAATTCAATGGCACCACTGTTGCTAGGCTGCGGGGGGGGGGGGGGGGGGGGGCATCTTGAGAGTGGGGGGTGTTCAGGGGGTTCAGTGAGCCACTGAGGGTGTCACCATGGTGATCTGGCATCCAAATGTTAAGGTTGAAGGCCTAGGCTACAGAGAAAGAGAAGTGATTCAGAGACAAGTGTTGCAGCCTGAGAACCAGTAAATGCCACCACCGAATAAGGTGCGACACTGACAGTTTCTGTGACATGGTGACATGCATTGTTTCTAACAAATGGCCAAATTGCTATAATAGGTTCCTTTCTTTCGGTCTAAGCAGATCTAGTTAGAATCAGCAGATCTTGTCTGGAGCATCTGTGACCTTGCAGATAAAATGGCTACCAAAGTCATATCAGAATGTGAGGTCATCATCAAGCCTTGTTTAAATTATTTGATTTGTCTGAGACGTTTACGACAGTGAGCAAGAATGCTCAATAGCCTTGCTCTGTTCCAACTGTTTCACCTGTTTGGGTAGAAGATGAGTGTGTTTGGACTAGGGCCCAACCGATATACAGTGGTGTGAAAAACTATTTGCCCCCTTCCTGATTTCTTATTCTTTTGCATGTTTGTCACACAAAATGTTTCTGATCATCAAACTCATTTAACTATTAGTCAAAGATAACACAAGTAAACACAAAATGCAGTTTTGAAATTATGGTTTTTATTTAGTGAGAGAACAAAATCCAAACCTACATTGCCCTGTGTGAAAAAGTAATTGCCCCTGAACCTAATAACTGGTTGGGCCTCCCTTAGCAGCAATAACTGCAATCAAGCATTTGCGATAACTTGCTACGAGTCTTTTACAGCGCTCTGGAGGGATTTTGGCCCACTCATCTTTGCAGAATTGTTGTAATTCAGCTTTATTTGAGGGTTTTCTAGCATGAACCACCTTTTTAAGGTCATGCCATAGCATCTCAATAGGATTCAGGTCAGGACTTTGACTAGGCCACTCCAAAGTCTTCATTTTGTTGTTCTTCAGCCATTCAGAGGTGGATTTGCTGGTGTGTTTTAGGTCATTGTCCTGCTACAGCACCCAAGATCTCTTCAGCTTTAGTTGACGAACAAATGGCCAGACATTCTCCTTCAGGATGTTTTGGTAGACAGTAGAATTCATGGTTCCATTTATCACAGCAAGCCTTCCAGTCCCTGAAGCAGCAAAACAGCCCCAGACCATCACACTACCACCACCATGTTTTACTGTTGGTATGATGTTCTTTGTCTGAAATGCTGTGTTACTTCTACGCCAGATGTAACGGGACATTTGCCTTCCAAAAATTTCAACTTTTGTCTCATCAGTCCACAAGGTATTTTCCCAAAAGTCTTGGCAATCATTGAGATGTTTCTTAGCAAAATTGAGACGAGCCCTAATGTTCCTTTTGCTTAACAGTGGTTTGCGTCTTGGAAATCTGCCATGCAGGTAGGGATGGGTACCTTTGACATTTGAATCGATTCGGTACTAATTCCCGGTACCTAGGAATCAATGCCGGTACTTAACGGTACCAATTTTCGATACTTTTGAGTGTTTAATATTTTAATTCTCTTTTATAATTAAATACATATTTTTCTCAATACATAACCATATTTGATAAATATCACGATAAATAACATACAACTGTTTGTATTTTAACATCGTCCTTGTAGTTTTATAAGTTGATAATTAAACTGAAGCAAACATCTTTACTGTGAACTAAATTTACTGTGTATCTTCATTCCTTTTGCCGTCCTTTTCATTTGATTTTTCCTACTGGGAAGTTAGAATTTCCGAGGAGAAAGTGAACGCACCATTAGCTGATAACAATGGTGGCAATGGAAGCTAACATATCAAGCTAACGTTATCTTAAACAGTTTATTTAACTGCTGGAGCAGATTAAAACAATGATGCCTCACACTTAGATCGTTGTCACTGGTTTCATCTTCACCCAATCGCCCGTCACATTTAGTAAAGTGAAGCCAAACTTTAGAGCACGTTCATGTTCTTCTAGTTGGAAATTCGGAGTTCCGAGGAGAAAGCGAACGCACCATTAGCGAAACGGAAGCTAACATATCAAGCTAACGTTATCTTAAACATTTTATTTACCTACCGGAGCAGATTAAGATGAGGATGTCTCACTTAGATCGTTGTCGCTGGTTTCATCATCACCCAGTTACCCATCACATTTAGTGAAGTGGACCCAAGCTTTAGCGTGCGTTCTTTCTACCATGCTGCTCTGTTTAAAAATGGCTTGCAGCGACCGCCGACATAACGCTCTTGCGCATGCGCAGCTGTCTAGGCAAGTTTTCATAATGAAGGACGGGTACCGAAACGAGGCACCGTTTCAAATGACATGAATCGGTGCTCAGTCGGTACTGTGGAATTCGGTCGGTACCTTAAAAAGTATCGAATTTGGTACCCATCGCTACATGCAGGCCATTTTTGCCCAGTCTGTTTCTTATGGTGGAGTCGTGAACACTGACCTTAATTGAGGCAAGTGAGGCTTGCGTATCTTTAGAAGTTGTCCTGGGGTCTTTTGTGACCTCTCGGATGAGTTGTCTCTGCGCTCTTGGGGTGATTTTGGTCGGCCGCCCACTCCTGGGGAGGTTCACCACTGTTCCATGTTGTTGCCATTTGTGGATAATGGCTCTCACTGTGGTTCGCTGGAGTCCCAAAGCTTTAGAAACAGCTTTATAACCTTTACCAGACTGATAGATCTCAATTACTTTTGTTCTCATTTGTTCTTGAATTTCTTTGGATCTTGGCATGATGTCTAGCTTTTGAGGTGCTTTTGGTCTACTTCTCTGTGTCAGGCAGCTCATATTTAAGTGATTTCTTGATTGAAACAGGTGTGGCAGTAATCAGTCTTGGGGTGGCTACAGAAATTGAACTCAGGTGTGAAACACCACAGTTGGGTTATTTTTTAACAAGGGGGCAATTACTTTTTCACACAGGGCAATGTAGGTTTGGATTTTGTTCTCTCCCTAAATAATAAAAACCATCATTTCAAAACTGCATTTTGCGTTTACTTGTGTTATCTTTGAATAATGGTTAAAAGTGTTTGATGATCAGAAACATTTTGTGTGACAAACATGCAAAAGAATAAGAAATCAAGATCAGCATATTATCGGCCGATATTGGGGTTATTAACAGTATCAGCTATCGGCCAAAAAGACGGCCGATATGGCCAATATTGCACCAGCTTTATGAACTCATGTTGTGTGGCTCTACTTCTTTGAACTCAAATTATTGTTTTGGAACTTTTTTTTTTAATTTATTCTTATTTATGTTTTTTATGTGTAATTATTTCCTGTCCAGGGTGAATAAGTTCACCAAGTTAACTTCCACAGTGTTACTTTGTTACAAAGCACAAGTATTACGTTTTATTTATTGCTGCATTTTTATTATTTTATCATTCTTATAGGGATCTTCTGTCCCTAAACTTGTGTGTTGTTAGATTCCCCAGAGTTAGCTAAATCAGAAAACATTTTGTAACCAGTTGTTTTAGCATAAAGCAATGGAAGGGAAGGCTTGCATTCACCTACATAAAAAAACACTACAATGTATGCGAATTCACTTACATTGTTTTATGCTAAACTAAGAAAACCAACTGCTGCCGGATCAAATTGGGCTGGTTATAAAATGCATTTCCTGACTTGTCTAACTCTGGGGAATCTTAACAAGACACAATTTTACTGAGTGGTGGAATATTCCTTTAAGTTAAAATGTATTTGTGGAAACTACAGTTTACAAGAAAAAAACTTGAATGTTAGATTTATGCTGTGACTGAGTTTGTGTGTTCTGTTGTTTTTGAGAGCTGCTAAATAAATCTTATTTGCATTACTTGGAAACCCTAGTGAGTTACTGAGACAGTTCTTTGGTGTGTAATAGAGAAATAAGTTTGCATCAAAACAGCAGAGAATGATGGGTTTAAACTTAAGAAAATTTTTATTTTTTTAAAAATTTTTTGAGGGAGATTTGTCGGCCATTATATCGGCTATCGGCCTTTGTTAAAAGTTTTAAATCGGTATCGGTCGGGCCCTAGTTTGGACATGCACTGAAGATGGCCTTCTCCACCCACATCCTGCCCACTGAGGCAAAGCACCAATATTTACAGGTGCTGGCCGGTAAATTAGAATATCATCAAAAGGTTGAAAATATTTCAGTAATTCCATTCAAAACGTGAAACTTGTACATTATATTCATGCAATGTACACAGACCAATGTATTTCCGATGTTTATTACGTTTAATTTTGATATTTATAGGTGACAACCAATGAAAACATCAAATCTGGTATCTCAGAAAATTAGAATATTCTAAAGGCCAATGAAAAAATGTTTGTTTCTCTAATGTTGGCCAACTGAAAAGAATGAACATGAAAAGAATGTGCATGTATAGCACTCAATACTTAGTCGGGGCTCCTTTTGCCTCAATAACTGCAGTAATGCGGCGTAGCATGGACTCGATCAGTCTGTGGCACTGCTCAGGTGTTATGAGAGCCCAGGTTGCTCTGATAGTCGTCTTCAGCTCCTCTGCATTGTTGGGTCTAGCGTATTGCATCCTCCGCTTCACAATACCCCATAGATTTTCTATGGGGTTAAGGTCAGGCGAGTTTGCTGGCCAATCAAGGACAGGGATACCATGGTCCTTGAACCAGGTGCTGGTGGTTTTGGCACTGTGTGCAGGTGCCAAGTCCTGTTGAAAGGTGAAGTCTGCATCCCCATAAAGTTGGTCAGCAGCAGGAAGCATGAAGTGCTCTAAAACTTCCTGGTAGACGGCTGCATTGACCCTGGACCTCAGGAAACAGAGTGGGCCAACACCGGCAGCTGACATGGCACCCCACACCATCACTGACGGTGGAAACTTTACACTGGACCTCATGCAACGTGGATTCTGTGCTTCTCCGCTCTTCCTCCAGACTCTGGGTCCTTGATTTCCAAAGGAAATGCAGAACTTGCTTTCATCAGAAAACATAACTTTGGACCACTCAGCATCAGTCCAGTCCTTTTTGTCCTTGGCCCAGGCGAGACGCTTCTTGCGCTGTTTCTTGTTCAAGAGTGGCTTGACACACGGAATGCGACACCTGAATCCCATGTCTTTCATGAGTCTCCTCGTGGTGGTTCTTGAAGCGCTGACTCCAGCTGCAGTCCACTCTTTGTGGATCTCCCCCACATTTTTGAATGGGTTTGTCGTCACAATTCTCTGCAGGGTGCGGTTATCCCTAGAGCTTGTACACTTTTTTCTACCACATTTTTTCCGTCCCTTCGCCTGTCTGTTAATGTGCTTGGACACAGAGCTCTGCGAACAGCCAGCTTCTTTAGCAATCACCTTTTGTGTCTTGCCCTCCTTGTGCAAGGTGTCAATGATTGTCTTTTGGACAGCTGTTAAGTCAGAAGTCTTCCCCATGATTGTGGTGCCTTCAAAACAAGACTGAGGGACCTTTTAAAGGCCTTTGCAGGTGTTTTGAGTAAATCAGCTGATTAGAGTGGCAGCAGGTGTCTTCTATATTCAGCCTTTTCAGAATATTCTAATTTTTTGAGATACCAAATTTGGAGTTTTCATTAGTTGTCACTTATGAATATCAAATTTAAATGTAATGAACATTGGAAATACATTGGTCTGTGTGCATTGCATGAATATAATGTACAAGTTTCACGTTTTGAATGGAATTACTGAAATATTTTCAACCTTTTGATGATATTCTAATTTACTGGCCAGCACCTGTATGCTCTTCACCACAATCCTCTTTCCCAAAGCACAGAAGACTCACACACAGAAGCAGATGTAATGCATTTCACTCATAATGTAGTTGCTCAATGCTCAGCTGTGACAATGCTGCCTTACCAACACAATATGTTCACCAGTTTAAAGTTGTGTGATTTTTTAATAAGTGAAAACATCCATGCATAATTTACACCAACAGAAAACATGATCATCAGCTATGCTTTGCAGAGAATTGGACGGGAACATTGAAATAGTCTCTTCAACCATACACGAAATATACGTGTGTGCAATGGTTGCATCGCAGGTCCCTCTGTGATGTCGGATTCAACGTTCTCACCTAATGGTCATGTAAGATTTTGTTTATTCCCAAATTTCATTGACTGTTTGATGCATCAATCCACAAAATACTGTGTTGCAATTGGTTCAACTTAAATGTGAGAGTAGGGGCTAGCACTTTTGATCTATTGAACGTCTCAGCAGAGGCGATGACCATTCAACTATTGGATCAGGTAAGATGTCGATCAAAAGTTTGAAGCCAAAAAGAGGATGGTTATGTTGAGAACTTTGTAAACCAGAGACACATTTGAGTGGTAAATTATGTTGGAGTGTGGACGTAAGACTCATTGGAGACAATTTTATTGGAAGACATTAATTGGACACTTGTGGATGTAAAAATTCCATTTTAGTTTGAGATGCCTGTTCTACCAATGATATGAGGTTTCAAACAGTGAGTTGGACATTATTTTGCATTTTCAATTGGTTAGACAAAAGCATTTACTGTGTCTACAGTTATGATTGCATCATGTTGCAAAAAAAAACACAGATAGGACCTGGAGGAATGTCATTTACCTCCCACAGTACCTTCACAGAAGTACAGCATAACCTTGCTCTTCAAGTCGTCTGTTGAAAATGTCTATTTTTCACAATCGTGATGGTAAAAAAAAAATCACAATTTGCGGCCCTAGCAGTCACCTATCTGTTAGCTTAGCATAAAGTCTAAAATATTTGGACTGAATACCGTCTTTTTTTCCTCCAATTTCTCGTTCAATGCCTCTCATATCTGTTCAGTTGGTTGGTATTTGTATGATGTAAAGGCCATCACAGGCTGTATTCCTGGGTTTCTGCGAACAACCACATACCTAGCAATTTGCCGTGACCATGCTGACATGTCCACTGATTTGATTCCCTGTGCATAAATCAGCTCTGCATGAGTGCAGTTCACACTCCGATACTGTTGCAAAAATGGCTACAGATTAAAGGCGCCAACTGGCCTTCAAGAGGAAAGTCAGATATTTTAGTTACCGATGAGTCAACGTGGGTGAGGATTAAGAGTTAGTTCTAAAGGGTTTTGTTGTTTTAGGAGGTTTTTTTTAGAAAGGCGGAATACAAAACAACCCAATCAGGATGAGGTATTAACTAATGAAATGCTTTTAAAACCATTTTCTCCATCGTCTAATATTTTCTTTGAGTGCTGCCAACAACAGTCAGTGTTAGTGAATGTTGTATGTACTGATGTTCATTTAGTAGAGAATGTCTACTAATCAGTATTAGATAAATGACCCACACTTGTATAGCTCCTCTCAGAGTAGGGACTCCAAAGCACTCTACACTTCAGTGTATCATTCATTCATTCATTCATTCATTCACACACTGATGGTGATGAGCTACATTGTAGCCACAGCTGCCCTGGGGCACACTGACAGAGGCGAGTCTGCCGAGCACTGGTGCCATTGGTCCCTCCTACCACCACCAGCAGGCAAGGACACAACAGCAGAATTCTCAGTCCGGAGCCGGGATCAAACCTGCAACCTTCCGATTATTGGACAACCTGTTACTGCTGCCCTATATGATCATCAATATGATGATTATATGGTCATAAATTCAAAATGCAGAAACTGATAGAATAACTGTTTATCAAATGTACTTGTGTTTTTTCAAGTTGCACTGACATGCCATTTTCTACCGGCTCCTGCACATCACCAAATGTGTTACAGGAAGTTAGCGGCGTTGTTGCAGAAATCAGTCAGTGAACAAATCACCTTACAGAGCCTCACGGAGTCCGAGGGCACCAACCAACCTAGCCCCACCCCAGCAGAATATCTATGCCCATCCCTGCATTTGCACAACTTCCAGAATATATAAGACATGGGACATCCTGGTAAGGTTGGGTCCTCCCCCTCCTGGACCTCCCCCTGCCCTGTGATGGGACAGCAGAGGAGCCAAGGTCTACCCGAGGTCCCTGAACCCAGGCCAGGCACTGCTGCATGTTCATGTCTTCATCCCGGCAGCATACATGTCAGGACCCGACCCCCAAGGCTCCGCCCAGATCCCCACACGGGGCTGGCCACCCCCACACCCTGAGCACCCAGGCCCCCACCCAGATCAGCCCAGGGGCAATGCAGCTGCCAGGCAGTGACCCATGGCCGCTGCCAAGACCTCCAAGGGGCCCCACTCACAACCGCCAGTAGTCCACCCCCCGAGGCGACCCAAGCACCTCCAGAGGGGGGGCAACGGCCCCCCAGTCCCAGACACCCCCAGTGAACCCACCTCCAGGGAACATCCGGATACTCCAAACTCAGACCCTCCACCCCCCCACCCACATCATCCCGCAGGACAACATCAATGGTCCCCCATCAGCGCTATGTGATGGAACCGATGAAAGGAGCCCAGAGAGATTGATTTGAAGTGGAAGCAGAAGCTGAATCAAGTGTAATATGATCTAACAAAAGATTTTTATACTAGTTAATACAGAGAGTTTCTCTAGTTTTCCAATTCAAGAAGATAGTTTTCTTAGCGATGCATGTCAGTCAGAACCACGTAAACCAAAGATGTTTCAATCGGGACATCGTCCAGGTTTCCCAGTAGACAAAGAGAGGGGGTGGTTGGGATATGACATTTCAGACATTTTGACAGATCCTCACATACTCTACCCCAAAATTCCTGGACAGGTGGACAGGACCACAGTGCATAAATGTAATTGTCAGGAACGTTGTTTGTGCAGTGTGTACAGGTGTCAGACGACACAAACCCCATCTTGAACATCCGATGACCTGTATAGTGTACTCTGTGTAGAATTTTGTACTGAATTAATTGTAAATTGGGGTGTCTGATCATTTTAAAAGTTTTTAAACAAGTTTGGGACCAGAAGTTCTGGTCATAGCTAACTGATAGATCCACCTCCCATTTTTCAATAGGTATTGCAATTTTATTGTCTAATTTGGACAGTGTCTTATATACTTTAGACAGTAGTTGGGGGGGGGGGGGGGGGGTGAGATTATAGAGGTCAAATACCCTTGGTGGTGTTTGTAATTCTATTTTATTGAGCTTAAATTTTTTGTTTGACTACAGATTTAATTTGGTGGTATTCTAAAAAGCTATTCTTATCTATTCCAAATTGGGACACTATTCTATTAAATGGGATGAAGTCCAATCCTTCATATATGTGTTCCAGGTATAGGATTCCTTTATTTTTCCAGTCCGGAAGGTTCATCATTTGGTTATTTTGCAAAATCTCAGGATTATTCCAGATAGGTGTGCGTCTGCATGGTATTAGTGAAGACTCTGTCATTTTTAGATACTCCCACCATGCTGCCAGAGAAGTGCTGATACTAATACTTTTGAAGCCTTCATGTTTTCTTATGCTTGAGCTAATAAATGGGAAGTCTGAAAGCTCTATCGTATTGCAAAGTGTCTGTTCTATATCTAACCAGGACTCATCTAGTGGGTTATCTTGCAACCATCTTGGTATATATTGCAGCCTGTTGTCTAAGAAATAATAATAAAAGTTGGGCAAAACCAGTCCTCCTCTGTCTTTGGTCTTCTGAAGCATTTTTAAGCTAATTCGTGGAGGTTTATCCTGCCAAAGGAATTTAGTAATTGAGGAGTCCAGAGATCTAAACCAGTCAGCTGGTGGTTTGTTTGGGATCATCGAGAATAAGTAATTTATTCTGGGTAAGACCATCATTTTAATTGTAGCAACTCTCCCCATGAGTGATATCGGTAAGGATTTCCATCTCGCAAGATCATCTTCCACTTTCTTTAAAAGTGGGATGTAGTTAAGTTTGGTTAGATCTGCTAACTTGGGAGAGACATTAATTCCCAGGCATGTGATATTCCCTGACTCCAATTGTGTATTAAGCAAATTGACAAAAGAGAAATTAATTGGTAGAACTGTGGATTTTAACCAGTTTATAGAGTAATCTGAAACTCTTGAAAAAGAGTTTATCAGTTTTATTGAATGGGAGAGAGAGGATCAAGAATTCTGGAGAAAGTAAAACATCATCTGCATAAAGACTGATCTTATGTTCTATTTTCTTACACTCTATCCCTTTAATATCTGTTGTTTGCCTAATTGCTGCCGCTAGTGGTTCGATAAAAATAGCAAACAGTGAGGGGGAGAGTGGAGATAGTTCTTGTTAACGACCAGTTTTCATGGCTGAGAGCTGGTTCTTCCGCTGTTGGGAGTCTAAAGAACTGGTTCAGCACCGGCTTCAAACCCACACTGAATTTCCGTCACTCATAAGTGTAACCCGAACTGCAGCAAGCATGTGGCCAGTCCGCCAGATTTCCCCATCCTAAACCCCTGTGCCTTTGAGGGCGGAAGTGCATTTATCCCTGAAGTGGTGGAGCCATGTTTTCCCTGGCTTCCACCACCTCCCCTGCTCTCCTCTCTCTCTCTCTCGCCCAGCCACATCTCCAGGGTCAGATCAGCTCCAGATTGGCCCCACGCATGCTTTTGAATGGTGGGGCTTAGGCAAGCACTTTAAAAGGAAGCCCAAGTCTGTTTCCCATTTCACCTCCCCACTCTTTCACCTTTCCCCCCTTCACTCTGCTTCTCTCTCTCTCTCTCTCTCTCTCTCTCTCTCTCTCTCTCTCTCTCTCTCTCTCTCTCACACACACACACACACACACACACACACACACACACACACACACACACACACACACACACACACACACACACACACACAAACAGCTGTCATTTGGCTTTTCAAGTTCTATGCTGCATTCCTCCAGCTGGAGCTGGTTTATGACATTCCCTCTGCAGACTGCTGGCCTCTCGTGCTCTCTGTGTTTTCTCCCTTTCTTGAGCTTTCACACAAAGACGCACACATGCATGCAACACAATCTCATTTTTTCCTGCTCTGTTCTTTCTCTTCTCTCTCTATCCTCTGTCTCCTGTTCCTTGCATTCCCCTGCAGACACTGTGGATGTGTGTTACGCCATTTGGTGTGTTTGAAGGCAAAGAAAGAGCAAAGTCACGCACATTCATGTGCTAGCAGTCGAGATGGGGGGGGGGGGGGGGGTGGAAGTCAAAGGAAGCATCTCTTAGCAACCACAGGACAGTAATTACTGTAGCAGCAGCTAGGAGCAAACCAGATTTCCGCTGTGCGTTAAAGCACTGGTGTGGGCTATTTTACACACGGCACTGACTAACCAGAGCCAGCAGCCTCCTCCACATGCACAGAGGAGAGAGGAGGAAAGGAGCTAACCCTGTCTTCATCAGGTTGATGTGTGAGACAAGAGGGCTAGCTGGACAGCGACTAGGGTTGGGTCGGAGTTAGGTGAGGTTACCTCAGTTTGCGTCAATGTTAGAAGTAGAAACAAAAGTCTCCTGAAGATCACATCCATCTTCATCTGTCAAACCTGAGATCATATCTGACATTTATTAGATGCTAATTCTAGACAACCACCCTAATTTCAACACTTGAGTTTTTCCTATCAGGTCAGTCGGTGCAAAGCGAAGAAAATATTTACTTTCATTTATCTCGTTGTATTGTTCAAAAGCATTTTTTTCTGGTGTGTGTTTGTTTGTGGGAACACATGCAAGCCTGATGGGAACTCTGAGTTCTTGCAACAGAAGGGCCTTGAGTCATCACCACACAACAAGTCATTTTGGCTGAGCGTGGGTGCAGGATGCCCCCTGGTGGTTCAATAACACACACACACACACACACACACACACACACATGGGCGAACACAGCCTACACACCTTGAGTCAAAGCTTTTCTAGTCATAAAAGCTGACCACTACTGCTCAACAGTGAAATAATATTCAAAGTGAGAATGTCAAATGTTTAAGCTGCAGTTTTGGTGTGTTTAATTATGTATTATTTATTGGTTAGTGATTTGGGTTGCTTATCAGGAATTCTAAACGTGTTTCTGCTAAATGTAGTAGTCACTGTAACGGCTATGAATCATGTTCTATATATGCCAAGGGGGCTGGTGTTCATCTAAAATTTTTAAAAGCCTTTTTTATTTTTGTGTTTAATAATAAACTCACTTTGGTTTCCTCAGGTGTGCAACGAGCCTCCCTCGATCTGCACCCCAATGAAAGAGACCTTCGTTGTCCCCACCGAGCCATTCCGAGGTTGCTACGTCCCAACGCAGCCCTTCAATGAAAACCGCCGCTACTTGCCTCCACCGGTGAGTTCCTGAAGCTGCCTCTTCTGTTTAAAAATTGCATCATGGAAAAACCTTTTCTGATTTTTTTTTTTATTGTTTCTGATGGTTTTCTTTAAGTCGACTCGTCGAGTCAGCTTTCACTTGGACGAAGAGGAGATTGTTCGCATCAACCCACGTAAAGACGTGTTCATCCGAGGCTATGAGGACTACCGCCACCCTGTCATGAGCAGACGCGATGCCGACCGCGAGGACATGGACTTCCCTGCATCTTTTAACAAACTGGACAGTAAGAAGTTTGAGTACCTTTTTCCTGATGGCCCCGGTGGAGACTCTCACTCTGGCCCCGGTTTGGGAATTGGAACAGGGATGGGGCTCGGGCTAGGCAAGGACACGGCCATCAAGACTCAGCCGTCGCCCCTTCTCAAGTCGAAGAAGGGCCGCCGGCGAAGAGAAGACGGCGAGCGCTCGCGTTGCATTTATTGTCGAGAGATGTTCAACCACGAAGACAATTGGCGGGGGCAGTGTCCGGATGCCCCCGACCCAATCAAGCAGTGTATCTACAAAGTCAGCTGCATGCTTTGTGCCGAGAGCATGCTGTATCACTGTATGTCCGACTCGGAGGGAGACTTTTCAGACCCGTGTTCGTGCGACACCTCCGACGAGCAGTTCTGCCTGCGCTGGCTGGCCCTGTTGGCGCTGTCGTTCATCGCGCCCTGCATGTGCTGCTACCTGCCCCTGCGCGCCTGCCACCACTGCGGCGAGGCCTGCCACTGCTGCGGGGGCAAGCACAAGGCTGCGGGATGACCCGACATCGGACACCGGGACACCCTCAAAGCTAGCTAACAAAGGCAGTGGATAAAAATGGAAAATGATTAGCCGGCATCCTTTTTTCATTCCTCTCCCTCTCAGAAGGGGAGATGTGTTGTTGATCCCCAGCTCTGAGGCTTTTTGGAGATTTCAGTTTGTGTTTGTCGCCGACAAGCAGCAGCAGCGGAGAACAAACTATTTGCTTTGCCGGAGCTCTAAGCATCAAGGTAAATGCAGGAGCTTAAACTGAGGCGAAGAGAAGGAGGAAACATTGCGAATAACAGACTTGGAGATGTTACACCTGTACACACACATTTACACACACACACACACACACACACCTCTCAGACCCACGCTCACGTTGGCAAAGCCAGGCCGCAATGTGTAACTTTATGAAGGAAAAGCGATAAAACAGACAACTACACCGTGTTGAGAACAAAAAAGCCAACTTCTTGCTGTTTGAGTATGCTAAAAGGGATGTGTTTGTGCTTTTTTTTTTTGTGGATTTGCAGATGGGTAACAGTGGCCTTTCCCTCATGGCTTAAGCGTTTGCTGACAATGTAATTACTCGCCAGAGAAACGTGCACTACATGATCATTTCCTCCAGTTCAAAATAACCTTTATGAAGTTCTTGTGGCATGTTGTCCAACATGTTTATTAGTGTAACTTTTAACATTTGGGAGATGTTTGTACTGGATGTGAAGCCAAATGAGTTTCTTTGTTTAGAAAAGAAAAAAATAAATCTGTTTTTTTTTTTTAGGTACATCTTTAAAAATGGCAATTTTAAATGAAAAATTGAGAATTTAGATCCAAAAGAAAGGGGAAAACCTTTCCATGTCCCAGGAATGGTCCCTCCCCCTCATCTCCATGTCTGAAAAAATCTTGACCCACTTATTATATTAAAAGCAACACATTAGAGTTTCATTTACGTCATTGAAACATTGCAAACGACTCCCTTACTGCTGTAGTGAGATTGGTGTTTGGTTTCTTCAGATTTGGTTTGATTCTTTGCTCACGTTTGTAATTAGTTTGAATCAAAGGTTGAAATGTTGCTCAACCAGCAAGTTTTGTTTTGGTGAAACGGGACGGGGGGCTACAACGCTCCCTTGTGAAATAAGGAGGCACTTAAAATAGGAAACTTGCCAATTCAGGAATTACTTTGCAGTTAAATTGAACGAGTTTGTCACTTAGATTTTGGAAACCTGACCTTAAAGCACTGCTCTCCAAACTTTGGTTGCAGCACCCTCTCCAAATTTCAGTTAGTTCATTGAACGTTATATTGTTGTTTACTATCCATTCTGTTTTACATTGTACTTCAAAAAACAACCCACTCGTTTTATTTATGTGTTATTTTTTGTGATTTCATTCAACAGCCCCTGAGTGAATGCAATGTTTTAGGACTTTTGGGAAGTCTTTTTAGCTTTTTGACACATTTTGTCCCTGCTTTCATGCGTCATCATCGTGTTCATGGGCAAAATCCACCCTCTATATTAATAATACACATTTCTTTACTGTTACACAAAAAAAAAAGGAAACATAGTAGGACGGACAGCATCGTCTTGTAGGTGAAAGCAGGTTTTTTTCCGTTTCCCTTCCAGATTAGATTCATTTCAATCAAAATTTTTAAAAATTGTTATTTTCTGAAAGTAAATTCCTCTCAAAAGTGTCTCTCCTGTCAGACTGACAGTAAACGTTGAGATTCCTAATATCGTCCCAGATGTCCATCCATTTGTTTCACTTCACCTACAAGAAGAAACGTTTCCTAGACAGATCTGGAGCTGTTTTCAGTTGATTCTGTTGAATAGCTGCCAGACGTTCTGTTAAATTTAACCAACCAGCTGTTGATACAGTCTCAAAGTTTACATTGAAATATTACACTTGCCTCTCGAACTTGTGAAGAAAGTAAACTAGTAATTCCCCCTTAATAAGGTGTCCTGTGAAGTCTTACTTGATATGAACCTTACTGGTAGAAATTGTTCATTTAGCAACACAGATCAGTTACACCCACCCTAAGGCTTTGACTTATTTTTAAAGGCGTGGTCCATTGAAAAACCATTTTTTAATCTTATTTCTGATTATAATTGGTCACTCAGAGTTTAACATGAAAATAGTCTACACCTATCTCCTGCACTAGCTTCAGACAGAAAATAGATGGGGAATCTCTAGGATTAGAAAAGTCTGACAGATCTACGTCACACTGTCCCTTAACATTCATGGACTCACCCATCTTGACTCACAAAAGGGGAAGGCTGTTGTTGGTTTAGCATCCAGGCAAGATCAGAGCGCCTTTTGGATAGTAGAAGCTAATCGTTAGCATTAAAACTTCACACCTTCAAAACTGAGTCGTTGATAGAGTTGCGTTGCTGCTATCCAATCAGAGGCGATATGTCCAAATATCAAGAAATAAGACTCCAAATCCTGCCGTCTGAACCTCGGGTGTTTCTCAATGCCAAGGAACCTTACCATGATGTCTTAGCCCCGCTCCTGTTGCCTAGGAGAAACGTCATCGGGAGCCGCCAAGATGTGTTCCAATCGGTTCCAATGTTCATGTTCTACTGAGGCATGTGTTCTCCATTTGTTAGCCGTTTAGCTAGCTGAGCAAGGATACTCGGGAGGTGTCTTGTAGCCTAGACTTGGTCAAAAATTACCCAGAATACACCGCTGTATTTTCAAAAACATGGCGGATCAGAAGCCGGCAGCTACTTTGGGGACAATTTTCAAGTTTAAAAGTAAGTCAGCTAATTTAAAATGTTTTTTTAGATCTAAAAAAGTTATCTATTGTTGGTTAGTTGCTTAGTAGTTGCAGCTTCGATGGCTAGCGGGTAGTAATTCACTTATATTTTTAATTTAATAAACATACACAATTTAAAAAGTAAAAGGCTCATTATATTTATATTGAAACTAATACATATAAAATATAACATTGTCTCTCGTGTCACGTGACGTTACGTGACCGCCGTGGAAGCCGCGGTCACGTGATGCAAGTTTGTTCCATTTAACCGTTTTCTTTGACCAAGGAAGGACAGTGTCCTCGTAAGCAAGGCGCCTGGCCTCGCAAGACATTGCCTCGCAAGGCAAGGCACCCTGACATTGAGAAACACCCCTCGACTCTGGCTAACTTCTACGTCTTGAACCTGGTGCAGCGGAGATTTGTTTCCCCAGAGTACAACTTACAAGACTTTCACTCCTACCACTGCAAATGTATGTAAACGAGGGATCCACACCTTTAAATAACACTACCTATGTCACCTTTCCGCATTTCTAAACCGGCTCTAGTTCATCCAGATCCAGTTAGCTCCTGACGCTCGGTGAGGTCTCGCTTTGGCATGAGTGCAACAGGATCATGAACCTGACACTTTACTTTCTATGCAAACTCTCTAACACAACGCCGGCTGAGTCAGTTACAGGACAGGACACTTAAATGCTACACACACAGCTGGCCATTCCCCCCGGTACCAAACTAAACCACTTGTAAATACGTAACACTATATTTAAATACCTGTAATAATCCCAGCGTTTTCTCTTTGAGATTTTAAAGATAGAGATGTATTTATCGTTGCTGTCAGCCTATACTGTAGCTTCTAATGACAGCATTTTGTACATAAGTCACCTTTTAGTATTATTTCACATTGAAAAGTAGAGGGCTTTGTGACGGATACGACTATTGAGCTTCTAATAGCGTCTCTCTCTAGTTTTGTACGGTAGAAGAAAGGATAATGCTAACACGGTAAAATAGTCCACTTGTTTTTAAAGTTTGATATATCATTAAATATATATATATATATAAACGTATAAAGCTGCTAGATACAATCACTAATTTTATTGTGTTGACGGAGAAAATCAGCTATGAACGACTGTTAAAATTTAAATCTAAACAACATCTAACGGCCGTCATTTTTAAATGTTTGTTCCGCTGCGGGACAACGAGTGTGCGTTAGTGTATATGTGTGTTCTCGTGTGTGTGTGTGTGAGGTTGTATGTATGGGGGAGGGAGGGGGTTGGTGTGTAACCAAATGTTTGGTTGCTTTTCACGTTCTCCCACTGGAATCTGAACCAAGGTTTGATGAACCTGATTAAAACTTGCTGGCTGAGAAGCAAAATTTAAAAAAAAGAAATAAAACTGTTGAGAATGCTGAAATAACACTTCTCATTCTGCATTAACCAGCACAGTGCAACTTCCTGTCATGTACTGTATTATATATGCAACATGTGTCTGTCCGCTTTAGTATATATATATATATATATATATATATATATATATATATATATATATATATATATATATATATATATATTTGACCTGCATTATATAAGACTTCAGTTTTAACCACTTTGCTGCTAGTCTTTTATCCTCTTTCAACCTTGGAAATTGTGCGTATCTTTGGGAATGCAAACCAGGGTACGTTCTTGACATTGTGTAGATTTAAAAAAGACAAGCTATATAAACCCGTTTCTCTTCAGTGTACTGTTTTGTTTTTTTTAAAGATTACTTTTCTCAGCAGTGGAGTGGTTATTTTTCGATTCTCCGATGCTTTTGGTGCACTGATGATACTACTTGTAAGCTTTTTTCTTCATCCTACAGTGCTTGATGTAACAATTATGTGATTAGTTCTAAATAGTGGAATACCTTTGTGTTTTGGAACTTGCAGTATAAATGGTACTACTCTTAACTATTCTGTAAACACAGCCTGTTTTTTCCCCTTTTTGTTCTTTCTGTTTGTGCATATTACTTCCTTTCCCGTGCATCTCGTTTTTCTTAGTGCCATTGGCTTTTCACATCCTGACAACCTCAAAAAAGTGCCTCACGTCCATCTTAGTTCCCATCTTACAGTTTAACATCTCTCATCCTGGTTTCATTGGTTTCTACACGTCTGGGTATTTCTTCTCATGGTGTGAGAATACCAAGTATCTGATGTAAAATGGATAGTACCAATAACCCACATTATAGTTGTATTTTCTTTATACAGATGTAGCTTGTTACTTTTCATAAATATATAATGTAAATACACATATATATGTTTGTAACTGTTTTTATGTTACATCATACACTTGTAATTTGACATATCAAATAACATTATCATAATAAAATGGTGAGTTTTAATCTTTTTGTGGTTCCAACGCTTTATTGTTACTTCTGTGGTAAGAAGAATGTGAAGCTTGCTAAACTCAGTTATTTTTCTTCTCTTTCTCCTTGGTTGATGATGTAAATTTTGATGAGACAAAATCAAACAGGATCAGAAAATAACTATCGCTCTTTAACCTGAATTACATTTTTTTTGACAGTGGACCGGAATTAGATGACTAAGTATGACTAAGGTTCCACATCCGACTGAAGTAGTTTGTTTAAATTCTAAACACTGCTACTGGATGAAATGGGCCAAATTTGCCATTTTTGTAACTGACCGTATGCAAATATGATCACAGTAGGGGGGGGGGGGGGGGGGGGGGGCACCAACAGCAGTGAAGCTCTGAGGAAGACTACAATCTGCCCCCTCATTACCACACACCCCCACATGAGCAGGAACCCACAGAAAACAAATGTCATCGTCCTCAGCCTGTACAGTAACAACCGGACAGAGACAAGCCAGTTTGGTCTGGACTCAAACTTGACCCCAACAGCGCCCAACACTGCCGCAGAGTTGGAGTAGATGACCGTTTATACTGGCCTTCAACCCTCCAACCAGCGCAAGGCGCACAAAATAGCCACCGTCTCGGACGAGAACACTGAACAGTGGTCATTTATTTTGCAACCAAACCTAAAACACAAGCTGGGAATCACCGCAGCCCTGTCGCTCTCAGGATCCCTGGAGCCATCCACGAACAGCGACAAATACCAAGCCCTGATCGTCCCCAGATCAGAATCAGAATCAGAAAAGGTTTATTGCCATTGTCAGTGAACAAACAATTCACAAACTAGGAACTTGCTTCGGTTCGGTACTAATGTGCTAATAATAAGATTAAAAATAGAATAAAATATAATAAAAAAAAACTAGAATAAAACTTTCAGCTATAAAAAATGGCAGGTAATGGTAACATGGCCGATAACGTGACTTTGTGTCGAGTACAGAAGACGAGCATGGTTGTGTGTTCATAATCTATTCACAAGTCTAACGGCAGATGGAAAGAAGCTGTTCTTATGGCGGGAGGTTCTGGTCCGGATGGACCGTAACCTTCTGCCTGAGGGAAGCGGCTCAAAAAGTCTGTGACCTGGGTGCGAAGGGTCAGCTGCTATCCGACCTGCACACCCCCGAGTTCTGGAGACGTACAGGTCCTGGAGAGATGGAAGGCTGCAGCCAGTCACCTTCTCAGCAGAACGCACAATGCGCTGCAGTCTATGTTTGCCCCTCACTGTGGCTTCAGCGTACCACACAGCGATGGAGGAGGTGAGGATGGACTCAATGATGGCCAGATAACCATCATCCTCCCCATCCAGGCCATCCCCTTGGCCCCAACCCAAGAAAGAAAGGTCCACCCCTGTGTCTGGCAAAAGCCAAAGCGGAACATCCAGCCAAACTAAGTGCGAAACCACTGGCCAGTCCAGGAGGCCCATCCCCTCCGCCTGCCCCCTCAGCCGTTCAAGGAAACCTCCTCCCCTCCTCCCACCACCAAACTACCAATGAGTCTCTCGCAGGCCCAGTGTGGAAGTCGACACCCTAATTCCCTTCCTCCTTAACAGGTAGCGCAACCCCAGCTTAATCCACTGATACTCCAGCAGCATTTGACCCACCTCCACCTGAAGTGCTGATCCAGGAGTCGAACGGAACGCCCGCTGTACACCCTCAAGGCAGCTCCCTGTACCACATCCAGTTGCCACAAGGTTGAGGGGGCTGCTTAACCATACACAAACTCTCATAATCCTGGTATGATCGAATCACACCCCTGTAAATCATCAACAGGTTCATCAAATTTATATGTATATATAAATTTAAACAAATGTGTGTGTGTGTGTGTATATATATATATATATATATATATATATATATATATATATATATATATATATATATATATATATATATATATATATAAATATATAAATATATATATATAAATATATATATATATATATTATATATATATTTATATATATTATATATATATAATATATATATATAAATATATATATATATATATATATATATATATATATATAAATATAAATATATAAATAAATATATATATATATATTATATATATATATATATATATTATATAAATATAATATATATATAAATATATATAACATATATATATATATATACATAAATATATATATATATTATATATATATTTATTTATATATTTATATATATTTATAAATT
Organism: Nothobranchius furzeri; assembly: GCF_043380555.1. Taxonomy (NCBI): domain Eukaryota; kingdom Metazoa; phylum Chordata; class Actinopteri; order Cyprinodontiformes; family Nothobranchiidae; genus Nothobranchius; species Nothobranchius furzeri. The sequence continues at coordinate 26,603,645 of NC_091758.1, forward strand.
ATATATAATATATATATATAAATATATATAATATATATATATACATTATATATATATTATATATAGGTCAACATAATAATAAAATTCAAGTTAAAAGTGTGACGCAAAAAAAGGTCAAGAGAAGGCCCTTGGGTGTGTGTGGGGGCCGTGTGGTGCACTGGGTTCAACAGTTGGTTCAATTTAGTGTTCAAAGACTGATTCAAATTCAGAAATATTCTGTACATACTGTTATTAACAGACAATTATGGCGAAAAATCTTGGCAGGACTTATTAACCATTGGCTGACCATAACCTCTACATATTGGTGTCAGTATCTGCAATTTAAAAAGCTATTTCTAGTTTCTACATATACTAAAACCAACAGAGAAGGAGAAATAGCAGAAGTCAGAAGTGTTTTACGCACATCTTAGCGCTCAAATCTGAATTTCACTGCAGCTAAGGCAACCATTGCTCACTACGGGTCTTTTTACTCGTGTACCTAATTTATGAGAATGCGTTAATATTAGGTTAGTGTGAATTTGTAATATGAAACGATAAATAAACACAGCGGAATAATTTAAAGGTAACACTGTTTCACTCCGGTTGATGCACCAAACCGGAACACCGAAGACGAACAGTTTCCGCTGTAAATGAATGCGTGCAGGGGCTCATTATGTTGACGCACATGTCATCATCGTGTTTTTGTAATAAAAAATAAAAAATCGTGACGATGGAGTGTGTTATTTTGGATTCTTTAGGGCAACTTGGGTAAGTTAACATGCTGCGATGTTGACTAACAGTTTAGTGCTGGCTTAAGCAGATTTTCAGTTACACATTCGCCGGCGGTACGTCGAGATATGTTTGATTTTTGAAAAAAGATTTTCCCAACGAACCCTGTTATTTAGCTAACATAATTTTAAGACAGTTGCTAAAAAAGCTCTTGATAATTTAAAGTAAGTTTTCATTCATGTGAGTACGAGAAACGTCCTGATGCTTGAAGCAAATCAATAATGCTATTTTGTCCAGTGTTTATGCACTCATTAATGTAAAATGCATGCAATTTACTCGTGGTTAACTTAAGGAAGTACATGTCTTGAGTAATTTTCTTTTCGTGCCAACATTCTTAAGGATGCGGAACACACATAGGTAGCTGGCTTTGATAGGGAGGGGAACGCGCTTCTACATAACACAGGTGGACACGTGGTGTCAAAGTGATGATGCTTAAAAATGTTTTCTGTACATTGTGCGCTGTCCTACCGTAGCTACGACGGCCCGCTGTCGGAGGAGAAGGCGCTGCTCAAAGCCTCAGAAGGAGGTCTTTCTTCGCCGGAGTTTGTGGATCTCTGCAGGTGGTTGACGTCCAGATTAAAACCTCTGTGTGATCTAGAGGAGAGCATTACCTCAGGACCAGGTCAGAATTGTTTGATTGCTCAAACGCAGTGATTAAACATTGCATATTTACCTTTTAACATCATCATTAAGTTAATTTAAAATCATTGTTTCAAATGTTTGTGGTGACAAAATAAGCTTCACCTTTCAGATGACCTCAGCAGCCTCCAGGTTGAGGTGAGCGGCTTACTGAGGGAGCTGCACTGTCCTCATGAAGAAGCTGTTTTGGGGATTCTTCAGGGCAGCACAGGAAATAGAAAAGACCATCTCAAGTTAGTCTGTATGTAGTCGGCCTCCTCCTTCACACGGTCATCTTGCTGTGAACTATGTGTTCAGTGCAAGAAAAGAGAATAAAAAAAACGCCTCTTTTTTCATTAGTGTTTCTAAGCTCTGAGCTTCAGGCGGCTCAGATCGTTGGGAGCAGGCGAGCTCATGAAAAACACCAGGAGAGTTCGGTTTGTCAAGAGCTTTCATCAATATGTGAAACACTGAAGCTACAAGAGCCCAGACAGCAGGAGGCTGCAGAGGTTTTCTCTCAAATACAAAACAAGGTGGGAACATCAGAGCTAACCGGAGCCATTTGCTACTGCCTCATGTGTTTGGACATCTGTGACATGCTCAGTTTTAATGGGATTTAATTGGTGCAAAGGTGATGTTCCTAATTCTCTGTTTGTTTGTTTTTTGCATTCAGTAGTGGCCAATCGACATTTTAAATCTCCAATAGCACATTTATAAACATCAGTTGTTTTACAATGAACTTCTTCTCTCATATAATGTATCCCTCGAAGAAAATATCCACGCGTGAACAACTTTTCAGTGAAAAATATAATTTAAACTTGATAAGAAAAACAAATCTTGTAATTAAAATCAAGTTTTTTTGTTGTCTTTTTAATAATAATTTCACATTAAGCATTTATCAGTTTTATAATCTGGCAATTATAGGTTGAGAAACTCCTTAAAGATCTTCCCAACGCATCCGCTGGAAAGCCGGTGTTGAAGAAATCTCCCAGCAGTGAACATTGGGTGTGTAGAGGAGCATCTTCAAGTCAACACTTTGAGTCTGATGGGTTTTGTTTGTACTGACATCTCCGTGGATTTGCTCATCTCCAAAGGAGAAGTTGCGCAACATCAACAAAGTCCTGTCATCAGAGTACGAGTGTCGCCGCAGGATGCTGATCAAACGTCTGGACGTCACCGTTCAGTCGTTCGGGTGGTCGGACCGAGCCAAGGCACGTTCACGACTGAAGAGCTAGTGGTGATTTCTTTTTGCAAACTCAAACTGACCGGTTATCATCCTTTCAGGTGAGAGTGGACAGTATGGCGAGAGTCTACCAGCCTAAGAGACACAATCTAAGGCCACAGTCCACGGTGGGCATGGCAGACCTGCTGGCTGCCAGAGAGGACATTTGCAACGTGGTGAAGACCAGCAGTGGCTCCAGCAGGGAGAAGACCGCGTGCGCCGTCAATAAGGTAAAAAAATAGTCTTCATTGGGGGGGGGGGGTCTTTTAGTCAATTTTTCCTCATCTTTTTTTTTCTCTAAGGTTCTGATGGGGAGAGTACCAGACCGAGGAGGACGTCCCTCTGAGATAGAAGCTCCGCCTCCTGAGATGCCGCCATGGCAGAAACGACAGGACGGAGGAGGAGGGGGGTGGGGAGGACGAGGAGGAAGAGGAGGAGGTCACTGGGGAGGGGGAGGAAATTGGAAAGAAGGTGGCTGGAACCAAGGAGGACAGAGTCGTCGTGGAGATTACGGAGGACACGGAGGGAAGAAAGGGCGATTTCAGTATTAGCTCTTATCAGGTTTTTAGCTTTGGTCATTGACTGTTGAGTTATTTAGTGTTTTTATATGGAAGAAAATATTCATGCGATCTCAAACTGACACTAGCCACAGTAGGAACTTCCGTCTACACTGCAAAATCTGCTTCTTTTATTCTCCTCAGTTTGTTTTGTAAAAGAAATATTCCATTAATTTATTTTCTATCTGATAAACACAAATGTTTTCGTGTAACATTTGCATTTTCCTCCTGAGTTTAATTTTTTCAGTTTAAGATTAGAACTGAATTTGTTTTAATTTGATCTGATTGTGGTCATTTGCAATTGAGCTTTGATGGTTAACAGGGAAATGTCTCGAAAATTGGAAAGTAGTAAAACTCTTGATGTTTTTATGTAAACCACTTTTGTTTTGTACTCTCAGAATGTTCTGTCAAAAGCTCTTTTGTACTGAAGATTCAAAAACACTAAAAGTGTGTTTTGGATACGGGGATGGATTTATAACAAGAAGCTGAGTTGCTTTTTGTTGAAGGAAAAATGACAGATTCTGCTTTTTAACTGTGAGGAAAAACAAAAACAGATTCTAACTGCTAGTATCTCAGATGAACTGCGGACACTGACAATAATAATGTAGTTCTGTTTAATCCATAAATTCATCTTCACGCATGGAAAAATCTGACCCAGAATGCAAGAAAATGCAGTGATTCTCACTTGACTTGCATTAATGTCTTTTCATATAAAATAAAATCTATTATTTTAAAGAAAAGACACATTGTGCCACCAGGTGGCAGAACATGATTCATTCACAAAAATGACCTCATTTAAACACCATTTTCACATTTTATAAACCATATTGAATTCAGATCATTGTTGCAAATGAGCTCTCAACCGACTCATCTGGTTAAATAAAGCTGATTCATGATTTAACAAACGGGGAGAATTAAGTTATAATTAGGTTTGGGTGACTCCTCCTTACACATGATCTGCCTGTGTTGTATTAACCCAGGGGATCTGAAATGTTAAAGTGAAAAAAAAAACATGAATACCATTCACAGGTTAATACCAAGACCTACCACAAGGTGGCACAAAAACACTGGTAAAGAAGCAACAACTACTCATTTTCCACTTTTATTCAGTAACGTTTTTAATACATAGAATTTATACAATTTTATGTACAATATTCAGCAAAGCAGAACTTTACATTGTGTACAATATTAAACTCAACTGTACATAAACGTTTGTCATTTTTGGCCACAAAAGCTTTCTTTAGCTTCCAAACTCGTGTAACGTCAAAAGCACAAAATGTAAAAGGAGTTTGAAACAGTCGATTGAATCAAAGCAAAAGCATTTTTCCTTGATTCACTATGATCTAATCACAAGTGTTTCTGGAAAAACTTGTCAACAGCAACCAGGTCACCTGATTAAGATGGCACCTTTATCACAAGACTTCATATTTGTTTAAAAGCAACTTCAATAATATGTAAACATTGTTTCTGTGCAGTTTAAATTCGGATTTCCACGTGATCGGAATCTGCTCGATCACAGTTCAGGGTCAAGGAGACGGTCTCATGCTTGACCCTCAGAGCACCACCAGGTCACAAGGCAGCCAAATCCCACCGCGCGCACACACACGCACACACACACAATTTTCTCCACGTTTGTTTAAAAGCTCTTTTTCCTCCCTTCTTCCAACTGACTCCTTCAAGAACGAGGCTCACATCAATAAATATAAACTGATTCTGCTCCGGTTTAACTCTGAAAAAGGTAACGTTTCCAGTAGAATTTTTAAATAAAATAAGATATTTTAACTGTTTCCCAAATGAATGCAGCTCTTCATAAAGATTCCCACAATTCCAGTGTTTTCCAAAGATTCCAAATGTGCAGCAGAGTGGATTTTTTAAACAGCAGAGGAACATGAATGAACTGATGTGGGAATAAATGCATCCAAACACACTGGGATAACTCTTAAAAACGAACCACAGCTGTAATAAAGCCTCCGTTTAATGAAGAGGAATATTGGTGGTTATGAGAAAGTGCTGGGATTTCTGATAATACTGTTTAGAGGCAGGTCACAGTCTCACGTCTTCTCCATTCCATCTGACCCTTTCTACTCAACACCCGGGCCCGGAGTCTCTTAACAGATGTGAGAAGCTGCATTTCTGCGGTGTCCTTTGGCATCAATGTTAAATCCATTTTTAAATTATTCATCACACTAAAAGCTCCTGTGATCAGATCAGCCTGGAGTTACGGAGGTACTCGATCAGGACCTTGTAGACGAAGGTGTACTGAGACAGCGTCTGGACCATCAACATCCTCTGATCACGTAGCTCCCTCAGGATCCTCGAGACGTCCATCGACTGTAAGAAACGTTCATCATTAACTAAAGCAGATGCGGAGGTTTGTTTCTGCGCTTTTATAAAAGGCGGTCACCTCGTTGTGCTCCTGACAAGCGATCATGAGCTCAGACAGGATGACGACACCGGATCGACCCACTCCGGCACTGCAGTGGACCACCACGGGCTGGTTGATGTTCTTTGGGTCGCTGGTGCTGTTCGTGTGTCTCCTCACAGACTGGATCTCCTCCAGGTACGCTGGACAGTTAATACAACATTACATGAGGTTTCATTTAAAAGACAAGAAAAGTTCTGATTTCTGTTAATCTTGCCTGGAAGTTCAGAACTTTTGGGTCAGATCTGTTTAAAGGATTTCTAAATAACAATTAAAGTAGTCGCTGACACCTGACAACAAAATAACCGTTCACTGCCAATCAGCACTGACACACCACCTGTTTAGCTGCATCCCAAATCAATTATAAAACTACACCTACTAGAGGGTGGAATCATAATAAAACAAGGAGCTCACATAGGAATCCTTTAAAGTCCTCGGGACATCCGTGGTCGGGCCAGTCCGTGTACTGCAGGTGCCAGACGGTCCTCTCCTGTCCCGTTAAAAGGTGTTTGATCTTTAGCCCCGTGGTGGCGTAGCAGCCAGAGTCCGTGCGGAACCGCGTGGTGATCTTAAAGCGGCCATAGGTCACCGTGTTGTGTCGCGAGCCGAGCCGGGGCCAATAACGGTAGCTCTTCTCTCGACCGCTCTCCTACAGGAGCAGGGCGACGTGTCAGACGTCAGCTAGGAGCAATGACCTGTTAAAGAGCATGAAACAGAAGCTACGGAGCTCACCTCTTCAGCAGTAACCATGGCGATGATGGAAACACTCTGCTCCCACACCATCTGCCAGAAGTCCTGACATGTGTGAGACATGGGACCCTGAGCAGCGATGTAGCTCCACTCCTGTCCGTCTACTCTCACCTAAAGACACACAACAAAGAGAATACACACACTGAAGGATTCTGGGGCTGTAACTCAATCTGATCACAGATCAGTGAGAAAAGCTGGGCGATTTAAAACAAGTAAATCATATTATTGTTTAACATTATTGATGCTTGGATCAGAGGTGTGGACTTGAGTCACATGACTTGGACTCGAGACAGACTCGCCGCACTATTTTAATGACTTATGACTTGACTCTACTGGTTTCATTTCCATGGATCAGGAGATTCATGAAATGCTCTTTGTGTGTGTGTGTGCGTGTGCGCGCGTGCGCGCGTGCGTGCGTGTGTGTGTGTGTGTGTGTGTCTTACTTTGATGTGAGAGGCATTGATGTAGCCCGTGTTGTTCTCTTTAGTGGGAACCAGCTCCACTCTGGTGTTGTCATAGGGCAGGACGTCCAGGAAGCGGTTCTTCTCGACATTTTCTGGATTTCCAGCTACGTTGCACTCCGATCCCAGACGGCGCTTCGGGATGCTCTCAAACTCCTTGAACAGCTCGCCTCTTTCCAAGTGCTCCTCCAGCAGCCGACACTGGTGAAGAACACACCCGTCATTCCCCCGTTCATAAACAATCCAAAACAGAAATCTGGTTGTTATGGAAAATTTATGTTTATTAATTCTTGATCATTGACTCAGTCAACTGAATGTAAATGTATTGCTCTATGCCACACACACACACACACACACACACACACACACACACACACACACACACACACACACACACACACACACACACACACACACACACACACACACACACACACACACACACACACACACACACACACACACACAATCTCTCTCTCACTCCCCCTCTCTATAAATAAACTTTGTGACCGGATGTTCGGTGCATTTTGCCACAGTTATAACTGTTTGACTTGTCTGCTCATTGTCTCCTTCTCTCTTCACTATAGGAAATGGGTTATTGATGAACATATTGATAAAATCCATGACATTATTTGGTCCTTCGAAAGCGGGGGTCCCATCACCTTGCGGCGCCAAGAGCCGACGCCGGACGACTGTCGACTACCTAATCTCCAGCGCTGAGTTTGCTGGGGGGTCGGTGAGGTCTTGACGTCGTTAGGAGGAATGCGTATCCACGAACTCAAGCCCTGAGTGGAGAGATTTGGTGAGACAAGTTGTTTTTTGTCGCTTTGTCTTGTGGTACCGAGAGAGAATCCAAGGTGACCAGGGGTTAAATTGGTTTTTGGGCGTTTTAGCCGGAAAATATAAACGCTGACAGATTCCTGGAATGCTGTTTTGGTCAGAGAGAAAGATAAACAGATTCCAGAAATGCTCTATTGGCTTGGTTTTTTGGGCGTTTTTGCCAAAATATAAACGCTACCCTGGTGTGATAAAGTTATAAATGATAAATAAATGGACCGGTGTGATAACTAAGAGGTTCAATTGGTTTTTGGGCGTTTTGGCTGGAAGTATAAATGCTACCCTGCTATGGGAGAATTTGGCTTGGGTCTTTGGGTGTTTTGCCTTGTATAAGAAGCGCTACTCTAGTTATCTGTATTGTTGTTTGTTTGTCTTAGATGTTGCCTGCTTTAATTGTTGTTTGGATAAATGAGAGTGTATGGATTGCTTTGTACGTGTGGTATCTATGTATGGGGGAATAAGAACTCACGAAATACCTTCTGAGTAAATATTGCACATTGATGGAAATGTAGATCCTGGAAATGTGGAAATGGTTTGAAAATTATCAGCGAATTGATGGAAAACGTGTTTTTGATAACCGCTGACGTGTCACAAATGTATTATGCTTACAAGAAAGCACAGAGCGGTGGAGAGAAAAAAAGTGTTGAAAATGTGAAACAGAGAGGAGGCAAGGCCTGCCTAAAAAACCAAAACAACCGCAGCTGTGCCATGAGTCTAAGCCACCAAGGTCAATTGCGGCCTGAAGGTTATAACTAGAAAATAAAGATGAAAAATATAATTTGAACAGGTTCTCAAAATTGTAATTTACTTATTTGTTTTTGCTATTAAGCACAGCTGTTGAGTACTTTATTGCATTTGAGACCCTCTATGTCACATATGTCAGAGTCAAGGCCCGCGGGCCATATGCGGCCCGCGGAGCATTTTTATGTGGCCCGCGAGATAAATATCAAAAATATATTAAAACTGGCCTGCTGGCCGATTTTACCGCAAAGACTACAACTCCCATGATGCTTTGCGGCGCCAGCGTGGAGCAGACGCGCACCCTCCTTTGTGTTTTTTCAGCGCCGAGGCAGTCAGAGGTAGTTGGGTGTCTGCAGCTCGGCTGTCTCAGACAAACTACACTCCTCTCACTCAGCGCCGAGTTCACTCAGCTGTTTTCTGACGTTGAAGCCCAGAAACGGAGATTCTAGCTGCTCAGTAATGTGTTCACGACTGAAAGAGAAAGTTTTCAAACTAACGTCCAGACAGAGCTGATATAACTCCAGCGAGCAGCGACACGCTCAAACCAGCACGACTCTGTGGCTGCTGTCGTGTTTCCTCCCCGACACACAACAACGTGGTCAAGCTGCTCAGACATGTTCATCAGCACAAACCTATGTGAGCACCTGTTGTCATCTAATGTTGTCATTATGATGAAGATGAACAAAACAACAGGAGTCTCCTCCTCAGCTCAGATCAGCCCCATGATGCAGGTATCTGGCTGGAACAGGTGAGCATCACAGTAAACCAGTGGAGCAAACTGAGCTTTAAATATGTTGGTTTTATGTTCTTTTTCTGCTCCAAAACATGAAAGTTAACAGGTGAGATGTTGCATTTTCATTTAAGATAAAATGATATTTTTATTTTGTTGTTGGCACGTAAGAAAAGATTTAACCTACAGTAAAAAGGAAGTGGAAAGGCTGCAGATAGATGAATAGAATAGAAAATCCCTTTATTGTTCCTCAGTGGGGAAAGGTAGACGTCACAGCAGCGATGACACTTATTACAGGAGAAAAAAAGGAGAATAAAAATAAGAAAAATGAATAAACAAGAAAACATAAATCCTGAAAAGATTTTAAAAATGCTGATTATCCCACAAGTATTGAATACCACTGATGTGTTTTATTTGTAACTGACTTGCTCGTGTGTAATTTGGTTATTCCACATTCAGTGTTAATGCAGAAATACGTTTGTTTCCAAATTTAAAGGTTCAAAATTGCATACATGGTGATAAAGAAAACGTGCAAATTTGCCGTCACTTTTTCAAAAAATATTAAGTTTGGCCCTCGACACCGTCCCAGAGTTTCATTTCGGCCCATTGTGAGTTTGAGTTTGACACCCCTGCTCTATGTGGACTTCAGCAAGTCCAGCCAACATATTTCATGTTCAGAATACACGCTGTCCACTGAGGTGAACATGTAATAAATTATTAGCAAATTATTAAATGTTACAAACAATATTTGTTTAAATTTGTTTCATTCACACCCAAAGATGAATGAGAATAATTGTTAAATAATCATGGTTGAAGATTTCCTAATTTGTGCATCAAAAGGTTAGACACGACCCAAATATTTAATTTCTGGTATCTGGCGATTAATATAATTTGAACTATAAACTGTGTCACTTTAGTGGATGAAAGTGAAGGGTTTTAGTGAAACCCCCCGGTTCGAGAAATTGAGTGTTTATCAGTACATGGTAGTAGAAAGGGAGCCAAAATAATAGCCAAGTATGGAGGTTATTAGTTGCTACCCTTGGGCTGGGAAATTGACTGTGTGATTTAACAGTAATTCCAGACCAACAAAACTGTGACATTATTTGACTATGACTATTGTCAAATTGCATTTTATCTCCTTATTTTGTTGTTTCTTTTCTTTTTTTTTTTTTTTTATCCTTGTCTCTGACATTTTGAAATAGGACAAGGGAGTTCTCAGCGAATGACAATCAAGCCCGGGCAACAGCAGATTTGGTGTGCAGCACCTGTTGAATTCAAAAACTGCATTTTTGAACACTGAATATCAGTTGTCATGAACTGAATCTCCTGGTGTCTGTCAAATGTAGAAGCTTGTTCAGATCTCCGATTAGCGGACATTGTGATCAAAACAAGAGGGGAAACTGGAAGTAAAATTGAAATGAGACAGCAGATTAAAGCTGTTGTAGGCAATTAGCATTTAATAAGTTTTAATTCTTCATGTATTCTCAGCTTGGGAACTTTTAAATGCTTTGACACAACATTTCACGCTCCTCTGTGTCTGGGTTAAACAGCAAGGTCGTATCAGAATGTGAACACGCATTCTAACAGACCTTGGGCACAAGTGAAACAATATCCTATCAGCCATGTGATTCTTGAACAGAAATCAGAAAAGCTTCTAATATAATTCCTAAAAGATAAACAATGCCAAAAGGGAAGAGTAACTCTTGAGTTGTTAATTTAACTTAAAAGTTGGTTATGGATAAGTTAAGTTTTAATTTAAATATGGATTTTGCACACTTTTAAATTTAGAATGAAGTAACTGGACAGTTGATTAGAATTCATCTGTCCTCTCTGGAATGTAAACATGTTTTGGGACCGGCTGAGATTAGGCTAATGTTGACACCGCGGTTCTACCTTGCTCACTTTGGAATTAGGAGAAATATAAAGTTATGTAGTTTCTGGCTGAACCATTTAATATTGGTCAAATTTAAACCGATTAACAGATTTGTTGCTGACCACTTCACATAGTAAATTTTGTACATGACCACATATTTTAATTTATTGTAGGCCAGGCAGTATGAAATTGCCTACATTTCATAACTTGGATTTCATAAAACATGATAAAGTTTAAAAATCTTTGTACATACCTAAATTTATTTTATAAACAGGATTTGGATGACGAATGAGTGATTTGGCTGTTTCTTAGTAAGATTTAATTTTTTTTTTCTTTTTAATGTGACTGAGTGTAATTATGCCACTTCTCGGGGCCACATTCAATTCAATTCAATTCAATTCAAAGATACTTTATTAATCCCAGAGGAAAATTAAGAGTTTCAGTACACATTAGGGCTGGGCGATATGACGATTTTAGACCATTTTACGATCTACAAATCTGACAGTCTGTCATTTTTGAGAGTCCTTTTCATCACGATTCACAGCTCTGCTGTTGAAATTCTGCCTCTGAATGAAAAGTGAACTTACCTCAGGCGAATGACACACCTTTGTTTGACCTTAACCAATCAGAGTGAGTCATGGTAATATATTAGTGCCCCGCTTGTTTTCACCTGTGTGTGAACAAACATGGCTTCGGCCGCGGCTGAGAGCGACAACGAGGTTTTCGTTCCGAAGAGGAACGCCTCGTCCATTATATGGAACTGGTTCGGTTTTTCACCAGACGACAAGAGCAACAAAACGTCATTTGCAAAGTTTGCAAGGAGTGTGTCAAGGCAAGGGATGGCAACACCACAAACTTGTTTAATCACTTGAAAAGAAGGCATCCCAAACAGTACAATGAGAGCCAGCTTGCAGCTAAAGCTAAAAAGCCTGCGGCTGCAGCGGCTAGTGCTTCTTCCCGGCAGCAAACGCTAACAGAAACACTCACAAAACTCACTCTTACGACAGAGACAGCAGACGATGGAACAGCGTGACGCAGTGACGTACCACTTGGTTAAAGATTTGTGTCCCGTGCGAACAGTAGGAGTGGGATTTAAGAAAATGATAAAAATATTGGATCCGTGCTACGAGTTTTCCAGCCGCAAGTATTTTTCGAACACTTTCAAACCTATTCTCCAACCGGGACTCTCAGTCCACGGACAAGCCCTTTGATGAAGAACGCCTGGGTTGCCTCAGCTCTGCTGTGGTTAGAGTTGCGTAAATTAATATTACGCCTTCATTTTTTCTCCTTCACAGAAAGATTTGTCTGCAACTTGGAGATTTTAATTAAATTCACCCGATGCTTCAGTACATTGTACTGATGTTTTCTGTGTATTATATGGTTTTGCTAACCCTTCCCAGTCTCCTTACAGGAACTGCCATAAAATTGTAGAATTGTGCATCACAGTAAATTAATTTCAATATGTATGAAATAGCTTTTCTTAAGGTTATAATTGTGTTGATTTACCTGATTCCATTCCATCTCTGTGAACTGCTGTAAGATATTATTGTCAATTGTGTTTACCTTATCATGTTTATTACCTTCTTTGTTTTTATTATTTAGCTGATTTTTGTATTAAACGTTGTATGGAATGATTCTTTGGACAAGTTAACAGTATTGAGATTAAGATCCGCAATAGACAAACAAATGCAGCACCTCATGCTGTGTTCCCACTTCGTGTTGATTCTGAGCCTTTCATATCTGATCGTAGGGTTTATTACTTTACTTATTATTTTTCTTGTTTTGATGCTTATCATTTTTGTCTTGAGTACTTGATTTGTATTGGCCCTTATGACTACTGAGATGATCACCTTTCCTGGTTTACCCCATTTCTATTCCTTGATTTGTGATGATGTAGCTTTCATAGATGATGGTGACTAGTTATGTAAGTGGATAATATTCGTTTTTATCTTACTTCTTTTTGTTTTCCTTATTTGGTTTTGTTTTGTTGTTTCCCTTTGTTTGGTTATCCTATTCGGACAAACAGGAGGGAATGTTATGGAAAATTTATGTTTATTAATTCTTGATCATTGACTCAAGCAACTGAATGTAAATGTATTGCTCTACACCAGTGGTTCCCAAACTTATTTAGCCGCGCACCCCCTTCTATGTCCCGACCATGTCGACGCACCCCCCCCCCCAGCGCCCACATCGGGGCATGGCTCTATATATATATATATATATATATATATATATAATCAGATGTCAAGCTAAACAGACAGGGTTAAAAAAATTCCCCATCACTTTCATTTTTTAAATAGTAATTAATAAACATTCGATACCATTACAATTTCCTTTGATTTCATTTTAAATAAATATTTAGAGTGCCCAGGTAGCACATTAACAATGCAATTTAACGGTTTTCTTAAAGTAGGAACGTTTAACCTGTGCGGCCAGAGCGCTCTCCTTCCTTCTGCTCTGCGTAAACCTGAGCTGATCACCTACTTGTGCATAATCAAATGTCAATAGGGGACAAGATATAGCCATAATGTTCACTTTTACCTCAGACCGACTTATTGCTGTTTTATGGTGTGGCTGAATCTGCGATCCGCTGTCATGCGGACTGGAACAACAAATGCTGCAGTATGATGTGGTCAGGTTCATGAGGAGTCACTGGCTGGAGCGGACCCGACTCATCCCAGAAGCTAATATCTTAATTTGACCTTGAATGAAAAATAACCTCTTAAAAGTTTTTATCACGGTGGAGGCAGTGTTCATTTCTGCCTTCAGTCTGACGGCGCGCTGGAGTTAAAGCAGCGTGTGCGCTTATTGAAGCTGTGTGAGTGTGTGCGCGCGCACGCGCGCGCGGCACAGCCGCTCAAGTCACCGCGTCTCGCGCTATTTAAACCAGTGTTGTAAAATGACTTCTGCCCAGCCCAGATGTGCTCACTTGTGCACCCGTGAGCCGTGGTTCAGCCAGAACGCGTCTGACCTCTGACAGACGCACTCTGAACTTCAGATCTTCAGCGCGCTGTTAATAGCCTGAATGGGAATCATTTCTTGATTTATTTTGTTACATCCACAATTTTCTGTGTGTGAGGTTTACAATGTCAGAACACCTGCATGAGACAGGTGTTAATTACAATCTGCCAGAATGACTCGCCACCTTCAGATTTCTCCAACACCGTTAAAAATCATCAAATACGGAACATATCAGCGTGCGCAGGCCAGAGCGCTGAAGCTCGGCGCATTATTATTATTATGAAGTTAGGGCACACGTGGAGGACACACACGCACGTGCAAAAATATACTTGTTTTCAATTACATTTATTGGGCCCACTTACTTTTTCTTAGGCCCACCCACAAATGAGTTTCTACGCTAATGGTGAAATATGACACTTCTCTGAGCTCCGCAGCCATTACACTTTTCACCGCGCACCCCCTAGCGGCAGCTCGCGCACTTTGGGAACTCTCTCTCTCTCTCTCTCTCTCTCTCTCTCTCTCTCTCTCTCTCTCTCTCTCTCTCTCTCTCTCTCTCTCTCTCTCTCTCTCTCTCTCTCTCTCTCTCTCTCTCTCTCTCTCTCTCTCTCTCTCTCTCTCTCTCTCTCTCTCTCTCTCTCTCTCTCTCTCTCTCTCTCTCTCTCTCTCTCTCTCTCTCTCTCTCTCTCTCTCTCTCTCTCTCTCTCTCTCTCTCTCTCTCTCTCTCTCTCTCTCTCTCTCTCTCTCTCTCTCTCTCTCTCTCTCTCTCTCTCTCTCTCTCTCTCTCTCTCTCTCTCTCTCTCTCTCAACTCTGTGACTGGATGTTCGGTGCATTTTGACACAGTTATAACTGTCTGACTTGTCTGCTCATTGTCTCCTTCTCTCTTCACTATAGGAAATTGGTTATCGATAAACATATTGATAAATTCCATGACACTGGTTAAAATATTTAGTTTTTTTTTTACTTAATATTTCTATTGTGGTAAAATATTTTTGAGCTCACTGAGAAATCTGTTTGCAACAAATTTGTAAAAAAAAAAAAAAAAAAACATGAGGTACCAGATATCAGTCAAAACGTCTTGCATTATTTAATCTATAGAATCATTTAAATCTATGATTAACTATTTCTAATTTATTTTAAGAATAAACAAATTCTATTTAACTGGAGGTTTACAGCTGAAACACAATGTTTTTTAGTCTTACTGGTCTCTAACTGGGAGCTTAACCACCACCAGCAGCTCCAGTTTGCTGTGAGGTTTCCACAGAGCCAGTCCCAACGTGAACCTGATACCTTCTCATCGTTCGACGACTGCTCCGGCTCGTCCTTGATCTCCTCGTGCGCCGACTTCCTGGACACTGACAGGCCATTGAGGCGGGCCACCTTCAGAGGGCCCATCTTCCTCACCTCTGACCTGGATCCTTTCTTCATCCCCTGGTGGGACAGAGTAAAGATAAAAAAATATTTGTGTGAGGTCCGAGAGAAAGAGGAAGAACAAGCAGACAAAAGGAGGAGCCTGCTGGGTGTTTATGGAAAGAAAGTCAACTTTTCTGGTTCAGCAACATTCCTGCAAGTATCAACCTGAACCTGTTATGACATCAGCTGCTGGAAAACGAAGCGTCCAGCTGCTCTCTCACTCGTGTAAAATTAAACCATGAAACCGGTAAAAGCTGTACTTCTGAGGCCAGCTTTTGTTTACAGTGTTTATTTATTATTAATGCTGAAAAGCCGACTTTTTCACAGAGAAAACTCAGGTGAGCTTCTGTCTGTGTTTTTAACATGCCTGTGGGTGTTGTATAAGTCTAAATATGTGTGTGTGTGCACGCGTTTGTGTGTCTACATCCAACGATTGTCTTTCTTTACCTGTGGTGTTTATTTCTTGCACATCCAGGCTACCTAATCCTCTCCTATAATTGTATTCATCAGCTATAAAGATCAACTGAAAGAGGAGAGCTCACCGGGGGAGGTAAACCCTCGGCTGTTTTCCTTCCAGGAGGAATCTCTGACCCATCCGGCCTTTTCTTCACGTCTTTCTTGGGCTTTTCGCTGACCTGCTCGCTGACATCTCCCTCCGACACCGATGGCATGATCTCAGGCTGCCGCATTTCTGACAGCAGGTAAAGAGGCTCGCCTTTATGGATCAGAGGGTGGACTTTGTAGACCAACGAGCTGCTGATAGAGGGGTCCAGGGCAGACCCGATGGGGTAAGCAGGAGGAGGTTCGGCTGGAGTCTGCTGCTGTGCAGTTAGAGAACAGAGGGACGTCAGACTGCGGTGCTGCTGTGGCGGCTGCTCAGGAATCACACCTGAGACGGCCTCCAGTGAAAGTGGAGTGTGACGTCCATTTTCATCCTCAAACTCTTCCTCTTCTCCGCTGCTGTGAACGAGCATCGTAGCATCGGACAGAGACTTCTTGTGGCCGTACTGCACGTCCTCTTTCACGTCCCCCCTCTCTTCTGTCTTTATTCGTTCCAGGAACACGTTGAGCTGGGACTCCTGAGAGTGACCGGCGTGCACCTCCGCCGACGGGGCGGTCGCCTCTGCTGCAGAGGAGGACATGGCTCGCTCTTGGAGCCTCATCCCCTCCAGGCTGTGAGCCAAACCAGCGATCTCGATGGAGTTGCGTTTCTGAGCGTGGTGCAGCTGTCGGTGTGGCAGTCCACTGAAGAGCGGCTCTGAGACCTCTTGTAACGAGTGTGCTACCGGCAGGCTGTCCTCCTGAAAGGTTTGGACTGAGTGATGGACACGCCTGGTGATGATCAGGTCTGGATTGCTGCTGCTGACGTACAGGTGACGAGAAAGGTCAGGTGTGCTGTTGGCAGGGCGAGGGTGGGCGAACGGGTAGGGTGGGGGGGGTCTGTAGACTTGTGTTCTCATGATGTTGGTGGCAGGATACTCTTGTGCGTGTTGTAACTGGACATTGGTGAGCTCCGGGACACTCACAGCTCCCACAACGGGCCTCCTCTCCACAGGATAGGGGTATGGAGAAGGACTGTGGAAGCTGGAGCCCAGATGGAAGGGATACTGGTGGTGATGGGACGTTCCACCATGTTCTATCCGGATCTCTGGCTGGCTGTAAACTAGAGGGTCTGGTCTACTGTAGGCATACGAGTTTCCGATATGCAAGTTCCTCATGGAGAGACTCTGCCGATGCTCCTGAGACAAAACCATTCCTCCGCCTGCACCTCGGTTCTTCTGCCGCATCACTGTCTCGTAATCTGGAGTGGCGCGATAGGAGGGTGGGATGAGAGCGCTGTGACGGTGGGAGGGAACAAAATCCGGCCTGGTAATGTCACTGGTGATGGACGGGTTGGAGGACATGGGTGATGGCTGAAGGTAGTGCTGGGGATTGGTCAGGGAGCTCGTACTGTGGGCGCTGTACACACTGCCGTTACGCAAACGCCCTCCGCTGCCGTATTCCATAGGAAAGCGGTCCAGACTGGTCTGAGAGTGGTAGTAGAACCCGTTCTGAGTGTTCATGTACAGGTTGTCTGTGAGGAAAATAAACAGCTAGATGATGTAAGGACTAGAAGTCATTTATCAGATCATGAACTGATTTCTTATCCGTTCTTACCTTGAGATGACGTGTAGTCGGTGAAATGACCGTTGTAGTGCATCTGTGACGCAGGCATCATGTAGGCCTGAGGCTTTGGCTGCAAATCAATTAAAAAGTGATTTAGAGATCACATGACCAAAAATCTCTCCAAGGGTTTGAATAAAATTAGCTTTCACAAACTCAATGTGCTTTATTACTGACTCAGCTCAGACAAGAGGAGATGTTTAGTAAACTGTAACTTTACAGAAATGTAAGAATTCAAACGTTACCGGAGGCATTCTGGTAGAAGACCTCCGTCTGACCGGGTTGACGGCTGCATGTTGGGCTTGGCTGGAAGGGAGGTGAGAAAAGGAGACATTTAAAAAAAAAAAATAATATAAGCAAATCGAACCATTTTCCTAAAGGTTTAAGATTTACCAGAAAGACTATCAAAACATGTCACAACAGTGTCAGTAACCATACCAGCGTGATGAACGAAGAAATACTTCAGCGGCACGTTTGAGTTCTGAATACTTTCTTTTCTGTCTTTAAATTCACTCGTTCTTTAAAAACAAAAAATCACTCAGCCCAGGCTTTATTTTAATGTTTTACAGATCTAATTTATAGTTAGGGTGAGAAAAAAAAGGATCTGATGTTTCATCTCTGCCAGAGTCGCTATTAAAAGCTGCCAATCTCACGTTTAACAAATAAAGAATAAAGGTTTTGGTTTGAGAAGGTGGATGACGATACACTGCAGGCGGTGGCTGACAGTGTTGCTCACCCCTTATCTGAAGGCAGAGAGGTGCGAGAGAGCATTGGGAAACGAGGAAAGGACAGAGTGAGAAGGGACTTCTGGGAGCCCTCAGAAGGCAGGGGGACACACTCCTCTCTGAAGAGAGACAGAGAGAGGAGAAGTGGACAGAGCTGAAGTACACAAAAGAGGAAAACATGCAGAGAGACGGCGTGGGACAACGAGACAAGACACTCACAGGCTGCTCTTGTTGATCTTATAAAACTTGAGTCTGGCGAGACACATGCGACACACGTATTTAGAGGTCTCCATGTCTTCCTGCAAATGAGGACAGAGTTGGTAAAGGGTTCCTGCAAACATCATTCTTTTACCTAATGGCATCACCCGATGACCAGACCTCCACATTCAGGTCAGCTGAAGGTAAAAGTCCATGTTGAATGCAAAATGCCACTTTAGCCAAATCAAATCAAAGGTAACAACAGAGGCAGACTTACGGTCTGATACTGAACACTCTCCTCCCTGTTGGTCAGCTCCAGGGCAAAGAAGGACCTGTTGTGAGTCATGTTGTTGATTTCATCCCACCTACACGGCAAGTTAGAGCGTAAACAACAACAACAGGATGTCACTGCAGACACTGGCTCCTGTCACCATGAAGGGTAAAGAGGAGGTATAGTGTCTTTTTTGTTGTGAGATGACTGACTCGGAACTAGCTTAAAGTGTTCAAAATAACCTTTATTAACACTTTTATTTATTTATCTATTTCAAAATAAGGACATTTGTTCACATATTTCAAAATAAGACGAAGTCACAAGCATTTTTGTGTGAAAGCTGTGATTTCAGTTTTTCAAACAGATTATTTTAGCTCATTAAATTTATCAACATGTGATAATAAATAAATAAATAAATAAATAAATAAATAAATGAGTAAATAAGTAAGTAAGTAAACTAAGTAAGTAAGTAAATAAATAAATACATTTTGGGTCATTTAAACACTTTTATTTACAATCCTCAGATAATCTAATAAAGACTCCACCCATAGTGATGAGAACCAGTAATTATTGCTATACGGTAGAAAAAGAGCTAATTCGCTCCCAGGTAGCACACAATAATTTTACCTTTAACCGCGTTTATTTCTAGCAAATAATAAACTGAAACTTTAAAAACTACTGTTAGCTCTCTGTTACAAATGTGACATCAAATTTATTAGTGAAAATATTTAATCATGGCAGCAAAGTGAATCCCATCTGAGCCCTTCTATAAAAAGCCTGCTTGTTTTTTCAGACTTACCTGAACAACAGAGGAGGACGTCCATTCTTATATTTAACAACAATCCCATCAAGGCAGGATCCCAGAGTAGCATCTGTGCCTGTGCTGTCCTGTTGAGGCATGCTTTTGTTATTCCAGTGTCAACTGTTTTTATTCCTTATAAAGGTACGAGCTGCGGCCGCCTGCGTTTGGGCTTCCTTGACCTACTTTTGCTTGATAGCTCTCCTGGCCGTAACCTTCCATTTTCTCCACCTCCTGCATGTACAACATCTCTGCATCCGATGCTGGCAAACCTCTGGAAACCAAAGAGAATAAAAAAACACCGACTCTTTTCTATGCAGAATTTAAGGCTTTAAGTTTTTGTCTCTATAAATGGACTGAGTTAATAACTGGTAAAAGTCCTGTGCAGGTTGGAAGTCAAACACACACTCACCTTAGCGACTGATATCGGAGAGCCACTTTCTGCGTGGCCTCCTCCAGCACCCGCTCATCCTGAATCCAGTCCTGCACAAACAGAGTTCAGGTTAAGCCGAATAAATGAAACAGAAGATATTAAATTACTTTTATGACTTGTGCAGTGCAAGCATGCTTACAATGGGGAACAGTGCAAACTTCTGTAGAAAATCCTGGGAATCATAGCGATTGAAATCTCCAAAGTCAGCTGTGGGTAAAAACAAACAATGCTGCTAAGGACAGACATGCACTTGATGGCAAAACCCTCAAAATGAAACTTATTACATCCAGCATTGCATCCATTACAGGACGAGTCGTTGTGCAACTGCAGTGTGGTGTAATGCCTTTAGGAGAGCTAGAAAGCAGAGAACATGCGGGTCTCATTTAGGAGAACAAAAGAACGTTCTCTTTGTTTATGTTTGTTTATGCTTTTGGTAACAAACAGTAAAGTTTAGAAGTTTCTCTGTGAAATGAAACATTCATGAATGCTGAGGTTTCTCTTAAAAGTACATACATAACGAAATAATGAACATGAACGCAACAGTAAGTGATTAACTTATGTATTTTGTTGTCAAAATTTTCACGTTGTACACATTATTGTAACACTGACCTCTTGTTAACAGACATTTGACAAATAACGCAAACTTGAAACTTGTTAATATGTTGAAACTTTGCTTTCTGAACAAACCACTGCAGGCAAGAAAGATATGCACACATGAATGCAACAAAATGAACATTTTAGGTGGGAAAAACAAAAAACTCGGGACAGTCCTACGTCACAGGGCAGACTAGCTTAACTTGCTAACATAAGGATGAAATAATAAATGTTACCTTGCACCGCTAAGCTAGCTAAACGTATAGCTTGGTCCAGCGAGCATGAGATTTTGCCCTCCAGAACATCTTTCTTCAGCTGTAGGTAATACTGATATCTGCAAGACAGAGGGGCCAAACATGATCTCGTATGGAGAACAAAACCTCGAACGTAAAACCAAACAAACACGGTTTTGTTCTGACACTGATCGTCCATCATATTCTTTAGCTGATACATGTATTTTTCTACACAATACTGTAAAGATAAGTAGTTCCACCTTGTTATTTCCTGCTGCAGCTGGTTGACACTGGGTATGTAAAACAACACTCCAAAGTAAACAGTGGGCTCCTGGCCGTGCTTGTCCAGCTGTTTCTTTAGCACCTTCTCCAGGTCCACCCATCTCTGCTGGTTCTGCTTATTGAAGTACCACAGACTGAAGTATGTAATCTAAAAAAATATAAATAAAACATCAGGAAGATCCTCCCTTAACCACAAATGACTAAGGCATTCTACACATCATCAGTTGCATCGTACTACTAGAGGTCAGCGTTTGATTTGCACCAAAAGAAAAGAAAATACACAAATGTTTGCATGTAAATTCTTACAAAAATTAGATACACAGCTTTTGAATATCAATATAACATTGCAGGAAACTTGCTCCCAGAATCAAATGCAATGATGAAATCATCATAATTGTACTTAAATTCAAATCGAATACACATAACTGCAATGTTAACCCAGCTAGCATAAAAAGTGCTAAAAAGTCATCACTTTGTGTTGCAACCGTCCTTATCAGGATTATTGTGGATGAGTTTGAATTTCAGGATTTACAATAAAAAGTGGAATAAAAGCTAAATATGTTTTTTGAAAAATCCCTTGAGCCAGGTTCACCCATAAATACAGACAGAAAACTTGCATTTCATGGCTTCTGGATGTTTGACAACAACAAAACCTTTTAAGTACTCCGGACATCAACTTAGACACTTCAGGCATCTATCAGCTAATACGTTTTTCCACTTCCCTTTTCTTTCCTACAACCTTTTTTAGTTGGAACTTTTTTAACATCAAAACATGGGTACACAAACATACATTTTATACAGTCAAAATATTATTTCAGGTCTTTAAAATAAATGAAATCTATGTTAGTCCTGCTTACTTTTATTTAATTTGAGGAATAAACTCCAGTTCTGAACTTTTATCCAACATTTAGAGAATAACCTATTCCATCCAGAAATAAGAACGTTACATAACAATTATTTCAACGTGACTTCATATCACTTCTTACATCATTTATTTATTTGTGTTTTAGTTTCTGCAAATAAAAGTAAGCAGAACAGGAGAGGACCTAAGGTGAGAGGAAATAAAAGGACTGGCTAAATAAAATAAAAAAATAAAAACATCTCGTTATTGGGCTGTCACTTAAAATCAGTGTCAACTTAACAGCTTTATTATTTAATCGTTGTTTTACCGCAGCTTTTCAATGATTTTTTTTATATTTATTTTGGGGCCTTTTAGGAATTTAAATATCCTTAGAGATGTAAAGCTGAGATTGACGTCAGATTAAATGACTCACTTCAGGTCAAATGCAGAAGAACAGAAAGAAAACAAAGAATTACATCTAAAAGTGATTTACTTTAGTGAGATTTGGGAAGACTGCAACTTTCCTTGTCCATTGATGTTAGCGATGGCCCTTGTTTTTTTAATTAAATACTGAAATATTTTCCAAAGCTGAGGGTGAGCTGCTCAGGCATGAATTAATTTATGTGCACTATTAAAATAACATCCCCAGAGAGGAAAAGGATTGTGTAAGATGATTTTTGAGTAAACAAGACAAAGTGCTCATCTTTGTCGATGATGTTTGACTTAAAGTTATGGGAGCAGAAGACAAACTAAACCCCAACACCTAACTGCTGAGATAGCAAGTCTCAAGAGTCAATCAGAGAGAACAATCAGTGCTTGTATTGAATGAAAACCCATACATACCTCTCTTAACTCGAGTCGCTGGGCTACTGCCTCCAAACATTCCTGCCCAGTGCTCTCCACAGACAGAGTAAACTCCACAAACTCTCCATTGAGGAGCTGGATCCGAGTGACGAGGCAACTCTTGCTCGAAACTGTATACCTTCTAGTCCTTTTGAGCTTAAAGCCAAACGGCAAGGGCATGTTTCACACTTCCTACAGAAGAAACTCCCCCACCTGTTCCAGTGTTTCTCCTCAAGTCCACCTCAAAACTGTGTGGATGATTCAAGTCATGAGGCTCATCACTGACAGATCTGTAATGTGAGAGGATCAGATCAGGATTATTTCTATTACGTATTGTAGACAGCAAGATACTAAGTCATGGTTTACGTTTGCTCTTAATCATCACTCACAAATGTTGCACTGCTTTTATACGGTTCAGGTCGCCCCACCTGGTGTGTCACAAAGGCAAAACAGACAAACACATGGTTTCACGTTTAGGTAAATACTTTTTCATGTTGTCCACCTGGGTCTACAGACACGCTTTACTCACTCTGGTGAAATTCAGGCAGACTCAGACTGATTTATTGTAAACGAAAGTGTATACATATATGAAATAAAAAGGTCAAACTAGCATTTATCTATTTTTAAAGCTTGTTTGTAGACAGATAATCCATTTCCAGGTAATAGTCGGGTCCAAAAACCAAAGAGCGTCCTGATTCAATAAACAAGCGTCTGTACGCTTACTTTGTTGCGAATCGTTCAAACTTTAACACAATAGCCCTATTTACATTTTAATATCGTAGAGGCTTATTTTGTGTTTAAAATTTTAAAAGAATGTTACCCATCTCTCATTTCGAATTTTAAAAAGTCACCCTTAAAATTAGCCCTAAAGCTAGGTAGCGAACTAGTATTTCAGCAAATAGACGACACCCTAGGGAGGCTGACGTCGCTGGTAAATATTTTGGAAGGAAAAAATAACGTTACCGTTAGCCAAGAGATGTAATCCACTAGTTCATTTACTAGCAGGTCCTTAAATAATCCGTCATCGAGATGAAGTGATAATAACGCTTTAAGTAACTGAAACCTGAAGGAGTTTATTAAACCGTAGTTCGTTTCTGGACCCGCACTAGCGAAGCAACTCCATGGCTCTAAGTCCAGCAGTTAAGTTCTAAGCATGTTTCGCTTCCTAGGATTGGAGGAGCAACAAGTACACGACGTCTGCATCCGCGACGCTATATTTGTTGTATTTGAATTACAGTGCTTACTTGACTGCCACACTAATCTAGTAAAAAACGCCAACTCTCGTATGAATGAGTACGAGCTGTTTTCTTCACCACATTAACTACTAAATACATTTAAAATCAATTGTAGTCCCCCTGTGGCGGAGGGATATACGAGGCTATTCAGAGTGCTGTGACATCAGACAGCTGGAATGCTGAGCGGTGAAAATGCCAGAAATGGGACAGCTGTCACGAACTGCAGGGCGCAGACATGTTTGTTTACCTTTTGCTACCACTCACAGCCCACCAGGACCACTGTAATCACCTACGGCATTACTGAGCATTATTTGTAACACCACACAGTCCTAAACACTGGTGAGGATTTCAGGGTTGTAATTTACCAGTTAAAAATAGTTTACTCATTAAAAACTAACAATTTATTGCAGTTTAAAGACTCTGGTGAAAAAAGAAACATTAGTTTTTACAGACTACAGAAGAACACGCCAGGTTACACGTTACACAAAATCAATGGTTTTCACAGTTCTCCATAACTGAAAATGTTATCTACAGCTACACAGCGCTCAAAATAGGACTAACTCCACACATCTAGCTTTTAGAAATTGTCAAATAATATATAGTTTTAACAGTTTCCAAAAATAATAATAAATAAATAAATAAAACATGCAATACAATTGAAGGAGGAACAAAAAAGAAAACAGGACACAACCAGTGTGGAATTATTTTAACCATCTATATTTCATAATTTTCCCCTTTTTTGCAACAATACTCTTTTAGGAACCAAACACACTAAATACTGAGAACAGCAAAACCTCAGAACTCATCATCACTGTTTGTGTGTGGCCCGTTAGCCGTTTCTACATCCTCAGATTGCGTGTTGCTGGAAACATGTAACACCTCTGATAATGTTCTTTCTAGATACTCAAGCTCTTCAGATTCTCCATCTTTCTGGATGTCAGCTTGTTTCTGATCACCGTCTATCCTGGTGTGCACATAGTTGTCATCAGGAATATTTACTGCAGTTGTGTCTACTTGAAGGACACTCTCTTGATTACCATCTTCATTACTAGCAGCATCTTCACTGATCAAGGTCGAACCAGTTTCCTTTTCATCAGTGTCACCCTCTTCCTCCTTCTCATCCGTTTTGGCTGAAGGAAAAGTTCTTACAGGAAGACTTAACAGTGCAGAATCCAGTAAAAGATCACCATATTGTGTCAAACCATTGCGGTCTTCTTCGGTCTTTACGTGTTCCCACCCAGACTGCAGATGTAAAAATACTGGATGAGATAAGTCGTTTAGTTCCTTTGGTGGCTCTGTGCTGGCTGGCTGTTCAAATTCTTTACGCAGCACTTCCAGAAGGTGGCACATTTTACCCTAAAAAATAAAAAAGATATTTTTCAGAAACCGTAAACAAAACATTGTTTACTATAATTGGAGTTAATTATGAAATAGGGACATACCTCATCCAGTCGATGCAGATTCATGTCAATATGCCGATTCATCACTCGATCTATGATGCTTTGAAAGAAGATGGATCTTAAGGAATAACTCTTAAACTAGATGATCTAAGTTAGTGACGTATAATCCTGCAATCTAGCAATCAAAACGTGTATGCAGTCTGTTAAAATGGCTAAATATTTAGCTGTTAAATGCAAATAATTTAAAGTTTCAGGTGGTTAATAGAAGAAAAACCTGTCAGAGATGTGCGCCTTGGACAATATATCTTCCGTCACAGCAGAAATGAATTCAAGGTACATTAACTCTTCTTCCCTGTTGAAAACAAATACAGATTACAATTAAAAGCTTGTTTAAAAAGTTTTTTTAAGTTATTTTCAATATCTCTTCTGAAGACTTGTAAAATACCCAGAAGGACTCACTCTGCAGATATCCCGCTCCTGGAGGGAGGTGTCGTGTCTTCTGGTACGGCTCTAGAAGAGACACTTTTATTGAATTTTGCTCAGGAGAGCATCATGAATTCAACAATAACGACATTTTCACGACATTTTTTTTTCACCTGGACAAAGAACTAAAAAGATAAGGGTCTGTGTGATTGTCCTTGTCACCAACCCACTCATGTGCTGCAGAACATTCCTGCAAAAGAAGAATGGATGAAAAATGACAGGAAGCATTTAGTAACATCTACATTTCCCTTTGCACTTAAACACACTGGTGCAAAAATGAACACTTTCAAACATATTTAGATAGAATATTATGATGCACCAAAATTTAATCCAACTGTACTTTTGTCTTCTTTGGCCTATTTTATTATTCAATCCCTCAGCTTGCAGACTCTCCAAGTGTGCATATATAACTCTGCCAAGATATTAGCCTCTCAGCACTTTTACAAACTTTCCTCAAACTAAATGCAACGCTTAAACTGTTAACAACAAGCTGCAATAAAATAATACTAGTTACAGCTAACTTTCACTCAGTTAGCACTATAATGATGGACTTCTGTTATAAAAAGCAGCACCTGCTTGTACTGCCGCAGGATCTCACTATAACTGTTAATATGCTGCAGATTCACGACAGAAATTCTGATTCTTTTCTATCATGCCGTAAAACCGATATGAACATGCCAAAAGTTCATAAACTTTATTTTAGTGAAAGATGACTTAAAAAGCAGACAAAACATTTGACCTGAGATGGCTCATCAAATTCTTGTGTGGATTCCTTGTTTTCTGTGCTGCATGCAAAAATAGAAATAAAAAACTAATAAGAGAAACGCTTTTGTTTTACTACAGACTAAATTCCACGTTTACTGAGTACCTTTGCTCACACATTTCCTGTTGCATCCAGTTGCTGCCATCCTGAGAAGATTTAATCTTTGGAGCTCTGTAGTAACGATATTTGGACAGATATGAACTCTTATCTGATTTTAGAGTTTTGGGAGTGAATGGCTTCGCTTGGGTAAAGTGCTGTGAATGTTTTTGTAGCAAGTCTCCACCGTACGTCTTCTTGACTGGGTCCTGAAAGGCTTTGTAACAATCCTGATCTCTCACAGCTCCCAGTGAAAATGTTGACTGCTTTCTATGAAAACCTTCTGGGCTCCGGTACTTCATCTCTGATGACGGGCGGCTGTAGTGGGCACCAACTTTCTTTGATGGATAAACTATGTCCTTGTTGTTGAAGGAGGAGTTGAACTTTGAGCTGGAGATGATGGAGCTCCTGGAGCAGAGGTACGGGCGGTCATCATACTGCTTGGAGAACAGATTTAATCAAATCTCAGGCTTGGGATAAAGTAAAAAAAAATAAAAACATGTAATTAATTAATTAATAAGTGATTCTTATCTGATCTGATACCTGGGCTGAGGGGCAAGAGGTTCTGCTGTTTATCTGTGAGAAAGAGAGGGCTGACTGAGGGCGAGCAGCTCTTCTCAGCTGCTCCTTCCTGATCTGGTCCTTGTCTGTAAGCAGTAACAAGTTGCTCTTTTTAATTATTTTTTTATTTGATTTTTGACAGATTTATAGTTACAGGAATAACTCTACATAGTCTAAAGACAAAAACAACACTGTGTGACATTTATTGCTTAATAAAGAAGTGGTATTAATATAGTCAAATTAAGATAGGAGTAAATTCAATCCTAATCTCAGATGTAATGTTTGACTTTTCTTCACAAGTAATAAAGAAAATGAAGTAACTGGCTGCCATTATTTTCTCAATATGACTTCCAAAAATGCTGGGTCCATCTTTCATGTTTACAATTAATGTCACTATTGTTTTTGAGTGCAAACAGGTATTTTAAAACACATTC
Organism: Nothobranchius furzeri; assembly: GCF_043380555.1. Classification (NCBI taxonomy): domain Eukaryota; kingdom Metazoa; phylum Chordata; class Actinopteri; order Cyprinodontiformes; family Nothobranchiidae; genus Nothobranchius; species Nothobranchius furzeri. Next base: position 26,631,350 of record NC_091758.1, read on the forward strand.
CTGTAAAATTTTAGTAATTCCACAAAAGGGCATCATGGATTTATCCGTTTGCTTTTGCTCTCTAGATTTTTCTAGCTCAGGGGAGGGTTGCTATCCTGTAAATTTTAAATGTTCCTCTTCTTTAACACCTGATTGAAAAAAATGAGTAAAAAAACAGGGTTCTGCATAACTCAACATATTGATGGGGTGAATAAATGAAGTATCAGTGGAACATTTCAAATTAAAACAAATGAATTTGCAAATTTGTGGTTTTAATTCAAGAGTATTTGAAACAATTCTCAATAAAGTAGCCTATTTAATAATAATGTTGAACTGACACATGGATACTTACATTTTACACTTTGCAACAAGCTTTTGGGTAAGGAGGTATCTATGGCAGCTGTAAAGTAGGATCAAATATTTAATAAAGTTCAAGAAACTGCTTAAATATTTAAAGGATAATAATGTATGAATACTACATATTTTACCTTTAGCTGAGTAAACCTTTTTGTAATGAGACAGCATGTGGTCTTTAATTATGGACTTTGTCAATGGGGTGGAGGAGTGAGGATAAAAAGCTAAACACACCAGAAACCACAAAGTAAACAACAAGATTGAGTCATCATCTAATAAATAAATAATACTCGTAGACAAAACTCAATACTTACAACTACTTTTTGAAGTTTTCCCTCTCAGTCCAGTGCTGGATCCTAATCCAGATGATACACTCCCTTTAAGAAGAAGAGATGCTAAATCAATTTAGGCTGGAAATTTTACAGTATAAATTTAGGCAAGGTCAACAACAACCAAATATTCTATCTTTCTGAATGTGTCTAATATGTGAGCATAAAATCATTAAAATAACTTCAATATATTAAAGTTGATTATTACTACAATCTAATGATAGCAATACATTAAACTAATTATGTATGGATAAAAGGGACAACATACTAAAAGATACAGCAATTTGGTTATGATAACTTCATAAACATATTTATAAAAACAAGAGGTCGTAAACAAAAGTTTTACCTAAAATATTGATAAATTTAAGCCAACAAAATGCCAGTTTTAGCTTCAGTTTTTGTGTTTTTAGCTTTAATTTAGTTTTGTTTTGAAAGCGCTTCTGCATCCGCTAGCTACACGGCTAGACAAAGCTAATGTTTTCATACTTGTTCTCGATTCCATTTGCGTTTTAAATCCATTGAATCCCATTTTCCTCATATAAACTCCGCAGTAAGGAAGGAAGACCTCGGACGCACCCATCTGCTTCGCGGTTCTTCATTGTTAACATATTAAAGCAGTAAAATAACCAAGTAAACAACTAGCTTATACGAATAAAGAGTGAAGCTTCCCCGTCGCCATGCTGGTTGCTATGAACGTCTACGTCATCACGCTTGTGCGTGCGGGAGGACGTCCTAGTGGTAGGAATGGGATGTGCTGTACTCATACAGTCTATGGCTGTACTCGAAAATTGTCATCCTTTCATCAACGAACAGGAATTTAAAGTTTGTCTTGCGACATACGCATACTATTTACGGCATATAGACTCAAAATTACTGGGGAAAAGTTAAAAATGTCTACTTTCAGATTTTCTGGGTCCAAAAAGTCATCCATAAATCTCAATAATGTGACTGGGACATCTGTGTTGATGCCTCAGAAAACCCATTTAATTCTACTGATTTGAAAATAAATACACAATAAAAAATAATTTACCAAATGGCCTAATATGTAATGACATTGTCAGTTTTACTGTTTTATAATAGAAAGAAGCAGGTTTCTTCATTTATGTACATCATAAAAAAAGAAATAACTGACAAGTACTGAAAATACAAAATGTGTGCACTCTTTTTACCTAAAACTTTGAATTTTGGGATCTTGTAAGAGAGAACATGAAGTCAGTTGGTATGAGGATAGTGGATGAAGAAGATAGGACTATATAATAATATCTAAGCGAAAGCTACAAACTCACTGACCCTTTGACCCAAAATATATCTGAAACAGCATGTGCTCATTAAAACCAAAGCTGTAATTATGGATTAAAGCTGTGAGGCTACCCTAGAGTCAGTTTTAAATCCCTACCAGATCCACCATGGTGATAAATCACTGAAACAATGGTACCTGTTTTGTTATCACTAAGGAACAGAGGCCCGTGTGCCATTATGAAGCATCTTTGACCTAATTTGTTTTTAGGATGTGACAGTCAGGTGATGAGGGTAGAGGGGTCAAGGTGTTGGTCAGGTGAATATTCTGTCAACATTTTCTTTAGGATTCTGTTATCTTTCTTGTATTGTTCCACTAATCTTTTAACGTTTCACATCTTTCACCAACATTGGCAAAATGACAGTGTAGGAAGAAAAGTGTGAAGCTGCATATTTAAATGCACATTGACAGGCTTTTTCAATATTTAAAACTATTAAGTTTCCTACAGTGTTACACATCAAAGTGAGATCCAGGGCTATAAACAATGAGGCAGAGCCTGAAGTGGACTCACAAGAAAACATAGAAAAACCTTCAGAGTCCATTGTGAATGGATATGTGGGAATGGATGGATCAACTACTGGTGCTGAGACTATAGAGCACATCTTAGCGATAGTTCCAGTTCAAGTTAAACACAAAAGGAGTCATCGAGTAACCATGCCTTTCTCGACCCAGGCTCAACCGCCTGCTTCTGTACCGAAGAGTTAAGGAGAGAACTAAGTCTCCCTAGCAGGATAACATGCATCTTACTGAAAACTATGGGAGATCAAAAGGTCGTCAACAGTCACATCGTTTCTGGCTTGGAAATAAGCAGCGTGGATAACAATGACTTTCTAGAGCTCCCAGATATGTTCAGCCAGAGTACCATTCCTGCATCTGCAGTTAACGTTCCTACACAAGATTATGTAAACAAGTGGACCCATCTTCAGCAGGTGTCTATCCCAAAAATTGGACTCCTTATAGGGACTAATGCACCCAAAGCTATTGAACCCTGGAAGGTCATTGCAAGCAAAAATGACGGTCCTTATGCTTTTAAAACAAGGCTTGGCTGGACTGTCAGTGAACCCATAAGAGAAGATGCTTCTAACAATGCCACTAGTGAACTGATACAAGTTTCAGCAAACCGCATATCAGTGAGCAGACTAGACAAACTCTGGACTCAGCAGTTCAGAAGTGACTTTCCTGAATGTGAAAGGGAAGACAAGTTGGAAATGTCAAGGAAAGATTTGCAGTTTCTTGAGATGGTGACGCTCTCAGCTACCTTGGCTAATGTATCGCCTGTCACGGTCTACCTCCATCTGCTGTGAGTTTGGTCAGCGCTGTGTTTACAGGTGGGCATGGCACTCATCACAGCTGCATGGAGTTTCCACTAATCGGAGCCACCAGGATTTAAGGAGCGATGGGACTCAACTCCAGCGCCGGTCGATACTCTCATATGGGTAGCCTCTAGCCTCCTAAACTGTCCTGGTCCTGCGTTCTGAGCTAATGAGTTTGTTTGTCCTGTTCCAGTTTCCTGTTCTGAACCACCTACCTGGTCTGGAGTTGTTTCCCGTCTCACCGCTCAAGGATCCTCAGGTCTCCGACCTCCTTGCCCGCCTGCCTGTCCACGCTCAGCACCATCCTCACCACTCCAGCCTCTCCCAGTCCGCCTCCGCACAACTTCTGGTCTCTGACCGTAAGAACTCTCAGTCACTCAGTCAGATTCTCCTGGTTCTCTGGTTCCGGTCTCACTCACCTCTCCTCTTATCTTTTATAGATTCCGGTCCCGTCCCGTTCCTGTGTTTCAGACGCAGCGCCTTTAGTTCTAGTTTTGTTCCCTTATTTCTGTTTTAAGAAATAAAACATTTATATTTTTCTTACTCTGTCGTGATTCTTCATGTCCTGGGTGAAAGCTCTTACCCACAGCTTGACATCGCCTTGCCACTGAGAAACAAAAACGTCAAAATGCCCAAAAATCGTGAAGTTGCTGTGCAATGAGCTTTAAGCTTAAAGCGGAAGTTTATCAAGAACCCTACATATCACACAGAATATTCAACCTTCATAAGAGACATTATTAATCAATTTCCCTCTGGGATTAATAAAGTATTTTTGAATTGAATTGAATTAACAAGGGCTATGCTGTAAAGGTACCCAACAAAGACCTCAGCAGACACGATGGTAAAGTCTGGTACTTACTGCACCATGGGGTGTATCACCCCAAGAAGCACAAACTCAGAGTAGTCTTCGACAGTGGGGCGTCGCACCAAGGCACCATTCTGAATAACGAACTGTTACAAGGGCCAAACCTTACTAGTACCCTGCTTGGTGTCATTATAAGGTTCAGACAAGAAGAAGAGGCAATAATGGCAGATGTGGAAATGATCCACCAGGTTAAGGTCCCTGACAAAGACGCTGACCTTCTGCGATTTCTCTGGTGGATGTCAGGTGACATCGTCCAGGAGATGGATGAGTACAAGATGGTTGTACACCTTTTCAGTGCTACTTCATCACCGAGCTGCGCCAGCTTTGCCTTGCGCAAGTGTGCTGAAGACAACAGAGATCAGTCAAATTGCCAGGCAGTCAAAACAGTGCTGCACAATTTCTGCATGGATGACTGCCTAAAGTCAGTTTGCTCAGAAGAAGAGGCTTTGCAATCTACCACTCACTTAGAGCTGTATGTGAGAAAGGTGGATTCAAACCACGAAGTGGATAAGCAATAGCAGAGCAGTGCTGTCAACTATCCCAGGGGAGGTGAGGGTGACGGAAGTCAAATACCTTGACCTAGATCGGGACGCACTTCCCATGGAAAGAGCTTTGGGAAGTTCACTTGTGTTTCGAATCTGACAGCTTCAAGTTCAAGATCATCATGTCAGAAAAGGTTCAGACTAGGAGGAACATTTTATCACTCGTAAGCTCTGTTTATGACCCTCGGGGTATTCTAGCACCAGTTATTCTACTGGCAATGAAAATCTTGCAAGAGCTGTGCAGACAGAAAATAGGCTGGGAGGTTGTCATTCCAGATGACCTTTTTCACAAGGGGCACAAGTGGAAAACGCAGCTTCTCCAGCTTAGGAGTGTCAGCCTCTCAAGATGTTTTAAGCCAGCTGGCTTTGGAGAGACAACGTTCAATCAACTGCATCACTTTGCTGACGCCAGTGAAGAGGCATATGGTACTGTTAGCTACTTGTTACAGAAGAACAGCAGCAACAAAGTTCACTATGCATGGGTGGCCCCAATTAAACCCATGACAATCCCACGAATGGAGTTAACAGCAGCCACTATGGCAGCTCGTATGGACAAGTTATTTCTTCCTGGCACTCGCGGAGTACAGACGCTTCTCTTTTCGCTCCCTTATCTTTTTTTCCCAAGGCTCTTTGTCCTGTCTGCCCAAAGAGCGCTTCTCTGCATTTCTTCTGTAAAACCCTATTTTTAACCATGGATTTGATAAATTGGTCATTCAACACGATTGATAAGATTTTTTCAACAATGAGAATGGAGCAGGGGACTCCCACATGCCCACAGGGGACACACCCGGCGGGGTATATGCGGGATTCCTGGAGGGAATGGAAGATCATATGCCTCCCCCAGCTGTACATTGAGGATGTCGAAGACATGTGGATATTCGGCCCGATGATCACTGGATTTTTCCTGATTGGAGTGGGAGGATATCTGGTTTTCTGGAAATTTGGGAAGACGGGAGCGATTGGAGGGCGACCCGCACCCACGGAAAGCACCGTCCGTGTGGAGAGTTCACAGACTGGGATGTTACTCGAGGTGAATCGTAAGCTGGACAATGTTCTAGCTGCAATACAAAATGCAAAATGGATGTCATCTCGGAGAGAGTCACCGGACGGTATGGACAAGTTTAAAAACCCAAACTGGCCTTACTGAAGGACTGGAATGATCAGTTTAAAGACTGAAGGCAGAGAGGAAAATTATCTCAGCCTGACCCAAACAAATTCTTGTTATCTGAATCTGACGCCCTAGCAGCATTGAGCGGCTACAAACCCCCATGAAAGAATGCAGACAGATGCTGTGAAAACCCGACCTAGAAACCCTTGATTGATTGATTGATTGATTGATTGATTGATTGATTGATTGGGTTACTTACATCAGAGCTACAGCTGCAACTTCAACCATCAGTGTTTTTGTCCAACAGTACAACAGTGCTGAAGTACATCTGCAACAAAACAAGTAAATTTTGTACCTTTGTTGCTAACCTTGTGGACACTATTCTGAAGAGCTCTGAGCCAAAGCAGTGGAGATATGTCAGTAGTTCTCAAAGCCCTGCAGACTTTGCGTCAAGGGGACTCAAAGTAGATAACTTCCCCCAAACCCACACTTGGTTACAGGGGCCGGATTTCCTCACCAAGTCCATGGAGAACTGGCCTAAGACACACAACCCTGGGGATTTAACCATGGAGGACCCAGAGGTAAAGAACGCTGTGGTCTACGCTAATGTAGTTGAAGATCAAAGAAATGCAGTACAAATGTTTCTGCAATACTTTTCATCTTGGATACGACTAAAGAAAGCTGTCGCATGGATGCTTAAAGTCAAGAACAATCTTCTAATGCTGTGTCGCAAGAGAAAAGAGTTGAGTACTACTAAAACTTCAGCTGATATTGACAAAGAGATGAGGAGCTTCAAAGCAAAACTGCTGAATGCTGATTCTAATAGACTCACTGTGGAAAACCTAACTGCAGCAGAGCAAGCTAATATTCGCCACTGCCAACAAGGGACATTTGCCACAAAGATCACAGCACTTGAGCAGTGTGAAGGCGTGAAGAGGAACAGCAGCCTTTTCAAGCTCAACCCAGTCCTTGAGCAAGGCATTCACTTTTGTGTGAAGCAGAGTCTATCATCAACAGTAGGCCGGTAACAAAGGCATCAGATGATCCAAATAATCTAGAAGCTCTAACGCCCAATCACCTCTTGCTTCTCAAGACCAAGCCTTCTCTGCCCCCTGGTCTTTTTGACAGACAAGATGTCTACGCCAGGAGGAGGTGGAAACAGATCACTATTTATCTGACATATTCTGGAAGAGGTGGACCAGGGAATATCTGCCGCTACTTCAGGAGTGTCAAAAGTGGACCCATACATCTTGCAACTTCACCATTGGAGACATTGTGCTTATCATTGAAGACTCAGCCCCACGCAACTCCTGGGTCACAGGAAAAGTAATCCAGACAACACCAGACAAGTACGGTCTGGCGCGCCAAGTAAAGCCTGATTCATGCTTCTCTGTCTGCGTCAGTGCGGAGACACGCAACGTCCTTGCGGGCCTGCCGGAGAGCTCCGCAAGGACAGACAGAGTCGAGCTCTCTTTTCTAAACATCCGTCAGTCGAGACGGACAACGCAAGCTTGTGATTGGTCAGGACGCCGCTGTTGTCTACAGCGTCGCCATTGCGCCCTCAAAAGCATAAAGAGAGCCGAGGATAACAAGCGGCAGACACGGAGAAGCTTGAAGAATGCCTCGCGAAAAACTCTAAAAACATGAACGTTTAATTTTCCCGTGACTGGAGGAGTGAAAAGATGCGCAGCGAGCGTTTTATTTGTGGAAGGAGATGACAGGAAACGTGGGTTTAGAGGTGGCGAGTGCATGAAGAGGTGGAAGAGAATGAGAGACAAATTTGTCTGTGTTAAAAAGTCTCTTATATACAAAAAACATAATATAAACACACTATCTTGGACCGGATACATGACAGGATACCACAGAACAGCGCTACGCCCTCTGTTGTCCTGCCGGGCAATTGCTTTGCAACACTCTCCAGGAGACGGAGAAGTATGAGAGCAAAACGCTTCCATCAATCCATGCATGTCTGTCCCTTGCGGAGCTGACGGAGAAGCATGAACCAGGCTTTAGGGTGAAAATCAAGGCTAGTACTCTGGACAGAGCCATTACGAAGATTTGTCTCCGGCAAGAAGCTGATTAAAACAGCTGCCTACAGAGACTGATGAAGAAAGACTGTCTCAGCATAGAAAGACTTTGATACTTAAGCTCCACTCTTCCTCTTGGATCTTTTGGGGCAGTAACACTATGGTCAGCTTGGTTTGGGCTGATGGGGTCGTATTCACACCAACATTGTTGTTTGCATGGAGCCGACTGATTGTTTCCACCCTGTGTCCCAGTGATTTGTTTTGTGCTGAGCCGAGCCAACCATGCACACCCACCTATGGACTAATTGGCCAGGTGAATTTATCTCACTCTCATGCTTACCTACCAGTGAACCTCTGACTGGCATGGTTAGATTGAGCCAGTGGTGGCTTCTGGAATTCTGGATGCAGTGGGGTAAATCTTCTCTGATTGCGGGTTGGATGTGCGGAGCTGCAGCAGTAGCGTGAGGATCGACTGTCTGCTGTGAGTGCTCTTGAATGGGAGAGGAGCCTTCTGCAACACAGCTGCTCAGGGACAGAGTAGGAAGCTGTATGATTCATGTCAAAGTCTCTAAAAGCAACACTTGTCACGCCTCTTTTTGTTTACCAACTTGTGGCTCTCAGGAGTGACACTACGGACTTCTCTGCACCACTAACTAATGTTTTAATGCAAGTGTCTTTGATCCTTGCCACTTCAATGGATCCCACCTATGTCCTGCCCATGTTTGCATTCCTGAGAAGGCTGTGTAAACCATTGTTAGCTTGTTTGACATGTATTTAATCCATTAAGACAGTGTGGTTGTTTTCTAAAATCTCTCCAAACTATCCAAATGGGAAAAAAACGTTCATCCATTTTCTGTCAGTGTTTGGTTTTAGGCAGGATTGCAATTTTTGGAGGAGTATGCAGACACGTAACTGAGTGCTTCTGTTATTATTTCATTTTCAGATCCACAAATGGCCAAGTACACATCTGTTATTAAACACAAGAAAAGCAGACTGTAAATAATTTGTGCATCATTGATTTGGCGCCCCCTTCAGGGTGGCACCCCTATGTGTTGTATACACTACATACCCACTTTTTGCACCAATGGCTTTCGGAATTATGTGCCTAAAACAGTTCCTGTATGTGATGTCACAAATAGGAAACTTAGCAAAGAACCATCTCTCACTTCTCCAGGCTGAAGGAGCAGCAACTCTACTCCGAGCCTCTCCCGGATATCCGAGCTTCTCAGCTTTTAGCAGCCTGAGCAGAGATGTGTGGGCGTGGCCATCTCCAGCTTGATCTCTTATGTGCAGAGCCCTGAATGCAGCTCATTCTGGAATGTATTGAAAATGTCTAAATAAAAGTGCTGCAATCATCTTTTATGCGAAGAATTTTGTGCAGACATTCATGAATATGTTTTATCAACCATAGAACTATTATAACTTAAGAAAACAGTCATAATGTCTCCTTTAAAGAGGGATCCTTTTCTTTTCTTTTCCACAAGTATAGAATGGCAAGGCTTGCATAAGATTTTTTAATATTACTTAAGGATTAAAATTTTTTTTGTTAAAAACTGGTTGTTAACCTTATAGTTTAATGTTTAAATATAAAATAAACAACAATTTATTTCAAATCTTTCATTTCACGATAAACATTGATTGAGTCTATTTCTTTATTTCAATCTATCTGCAAAGCTGGTTATATATTTAATGGATAAAATCAGAAAACCTTAAATAAAGGGTTAGCTGCATTTATAGTCTAAAAGGTGTGATTTTGCTGAATGGTTGAATCTCAGCGAGGTCATGAATAAAAAAACCACTAAGAATATTTCAAGTGAGAATAAGCTGCAGGAGCAGGAGTACTGGTCAGGGGTGCATCCCGAAAATTTTGGTAGGGGTGGCCAGATGGGGCGAAAGCAACTTTTGGGGTGGCACACCAAATTAGTCCTTGTGGTAACTCTGGGAGAATTTAGCCTGTGGCGATGTATTGCATTGCTCCTTTATTTGTTCTTATTAAAGAAAACAGTACATACCCAAAACATTTTACTGAAAATTTACAATCCCCAAACATTACAGAAAAATACATGTTATTTCTAATTTTATTTAACAATTTTTTTTAGTTTAATTCACCTTTTGCTGTGTTCACAAAAAAAATCTATGGAGATAAAAACTTTTTAAATATGTGGGCAGCAGAAACATATGTATTTTTTCTATTCTGATTATTTCTGTACTCATTAATTATATTATTTTTATTTTGTTTTACAATTGTGTCTCGAATAAATAAAATCAATTTATGGTTTGAGTGAACATTAATATGATTTATTAACACTGGCTTTTGCTGGGGGGACCAGCACTTTTCTAGGGGTGGCCAGGGTCACCCCTGGCCACCCCTTGGGGGCGCCATTGGTACTAGTTTTTGTGTTTTCTGGTCTTATGGTTGCACTTCTAATACTTTGTGGCAAATGTATGAAAAAGATGTTTTCAGTGATGTGTTACCCAATAAATTTGACAGATGTGCATTTTATCTTATTGAAATGAAGACAATAAGTAAGTTGTTGAGTTTCCCATGTTTCCTCATTTACCTGACTCATCTGAGCTCAGCCCAGTGTTTACTTCTCAACTGTGTTTGTGTGCGTGTGTGTCTGTGTGTCAATGGGTTGGGAGGGGGGTTAATTGTCAGTGACATTTGTGGGATATGTGGGGTCTTTTAAATCTGCAAAGCACTTAAGAGTTACATTTTCTGTTGGAAAACCGCTTTATAAATTAAGTTTGATTTGATTAAAAAATGAGAAAAGTATTTTGAAAATTCAAACCTTTTGTTTTTAATCTAAAATATATTTATTTATTCATAATCTGTTTTACCTAATATTTATGATTAGGGTTTGTACTCAACAGTTTACATGTGACAATTAACAGGCTAACATGCAGTTAGGTGGTTTGACGGGTTGGGGCAGGTTACCATCTTAATCAATTAAAATTCATTCATTCACGTTCCCTCTCGCATGTGAATGATGTAATAGTTTGTCTGCCACTGATTTGGTGTCGTCGCGTGGGCCATGTGCTGCCTCCAGCTGCCGGTTGTCAAATGATAGGATGATCCAGTTTTGTGCCCAAATAAGAGTAAGTGTTCCTAAAGTGACGAATTTAAATCGATACATTTGATGAAAATATATATAATATTTTGTGTAAAGCTCGATGAATCTCTAGAGAAAAAGCAGGTGGAGTCGTGGCTGTATGGGCTGAGAGGGTGGAGAGCATCCTTCCCCGTTGTTCGTTCTGCTGGTGTAACGCGTGCGTAAATGCGCTTGGTTAGGCGGTTTCTTTGGACCGGACCACTGCTTCATTGGACCCTGGATCGGTGCGACACTCCATTGGAAGGTAGCCGAGTCTGTCGGTGGTACAGCCGACACCCGTCCAAGTAAGGCGGGGGTGGGAAAGGGAGAAAAGGGAGGGGGAGTTCCACTCGAAAGGCAGACAATGCGGTTTCACGATGCGTTTATTCCTCTCCACTATCCAAAGCTGCTGCCGCGCAAAAACATGAAGCACCGAAGATGCAGGAAAGGGAATGCGTCGTAAATATTTTCTCTATTGTTTAATTTTAGGTTCGCGTTTAATTAATTTCTTTTCTGCCGTTATTGTGACTGAGAACAAAACCAGAGATGAAATTCCCAATAGAACACCCGACTAAACAAGTCAACTGGGACCCAGAACAAGGTGGGTAAATTATTCCGCCTCACTGAACTGTTTGCTGCCAATTAGGCTTTTTTCCCCTTAATGTTGGAAACAACTGTCGCAGTAACATCTCATCTCACCAAGGTGTGCAACATGCGGCACATCCACATATTGCTTATATTTAAAACATTTTTTACAGAATTATAATGTCTATTTTCCTAGAGAGTCTCTTTTACACCACGTGACTTGCCAAAATCATGTAAACTGACCAAAGAAAGGTGTTTTTGGGAGCTGCAGTTGCGCAAGGCGACACTCATCGAAGTGGAGCTGCAAAAATAATCATGGTAGCAGACATAAACACTGTATAACCGGAAGTAGTTTCAAAAGAAAATTATAAAGGTGTATATAAGGTGCATTAAAATCACATTTAATGTCCATTTAGATATATCAGAGATGTTATTTCAGGGAGGTAATCTTAAAAAAGTCATTGCAGTGGCACCCACACATGTAGTTGGGACCCCACACTAGATCTTTTGGGGTTTTGAGATTATCTCCAGAAATAAATAAACTATAAACTGTTCTTGATTGGGGATTTTTTTTCTATACTTTATGCAAAAGCTAAAATAATAGCCACACAATTATACACTGATTTACTTTAATAGTACAGCACAAGTTGAACTTGCAATTTATTAAAAAAGTTGAAAAGCTAAAAACAGCTATATTTGCTGCTGTGAGTCTCTGCTGTTGTAGTTTTGGATGATAACAAACACTATTATACAAATTATTTACATTTTTACCAGCAAACATAAACTTTACCATCAGTTGCTGTGTTTTATTTTGAAATATTGTAGTTACTGGAAGCTTGTGACTGTAAACAGTCTGATACTTGATGTTAAAGCTCAGCTGGTGAGTTAAATGCCTGCAACCCTCCCAATGAGATAGGGAAACGCTTCTGGAAGTGTTGTTATTGCACAACTAATTTAGAAATAGTAAGAAAAAAAAATAAATGAAAGTGGAACAAACACAAAGAAAACAAGAGCTGAACCTTATCAGACTCAGCATCTCCATCAATCCATTATGCACCATGAGCTCATGTGATTATTTCCTCTACTATAGTTTGATACAGGGGAGTCAGAGCTGGGAGAGCATTAGCGATTATCAGATAACACTTTTTCCACTCAGGTGCATATTTCATTTTCAAAAATCAATGCAGAGCTAAAAGGACTTTACAGTAATGGCATAAAGCCTCAGGAATCTAAAAGGCAGACCTTGTTCTGTTCACTGCGGTGTTGACTTCGACTGCAGATCTTCAACCAAGCAAACTAAAGGAATAAACAACTTTCTTTTATTCACTGAGCTAAAATGATAAACATCTGACTTGTTTACGTTTTGTTCTCATTTATGTGTCCGTCTTGTATTCTGTAAACAACCAGCAGCCTCCCGGAAAGATCGGCACAGTTAATCAAAGTAGCGGTTTGCACATAAGATCACTGCTTTTATTGATCTACTCAGTGATGTGGAGATTAACTGAAAAGATTCATGAGCTCACGATGATGGGGCCCTTCTGTAGGCATCTTTGATTTATCGGAGCTGTTTGTGTGTCATGTGGTGCCATTAAACAAACCGCCTCTTTCAGGGTTGTTTCACGTAAATCCCATTGCTCATTTCTGTTCTTTAAGGTTGCATCCTCTTAGAAAACAAGCTCCGCCCATAGCTTCGAGGCACTGCGAGCACTTAGGGAAGTGTGGGTGTTAAGGGTGAAGGCCAAAAGCTCTGAAAGTCTTATGCAATCGATACATTAAAAGGAATCTAAATTTGGCATCCTCTTTGTAGCATTGCTTCAGGTTTAACATGCAGCAGCGTACACACGTTTTTGTTTAAACCAATCCATTAGGCAAATATATTTCACTCATTCTGTGAGAAAACAAAAATCAGAATCACTCAGCGTGTAGACATTCCTATTTGTTTGATGTCAGTTTAGATTTGTATTATCTGAACAACGCAGATGAATTTTAGAAATGTGGATGAAGCTGTTCTGAAATGGGCTCACATTTGCAGGAGTCACGATTTTCAGGTGACAGTGTCTTGCTACAGCTGCAGCTTGGGTAACAGGCAATTCATCTGATAGCTTTGCATGTCTGCTGTGCAAAAATGCTCTTTGTTATCCTAATGTGGTCAGGAGAAAGCTTTTTAAAGTGTCATAATGGTGAAAATAGGTTTTCAGTAGCTGTAATGCTCTTATGCATGTGTCTGGTGGGTATTAAAGGCATGATATAAGCTTTAGGAAAAAGAGGAGGGGGTCTTTTGTTAATCTGTTAAAATTTCCATGCATTAAATGTGATTGTTTATGGTGTATGTTAGCAAAAATGATTAGATCTGGACTTTTTGTATCTCTAAACACAAGCATATTATCTTTCCCTCATGCAATCGTTTGCAGTTTATGTTTCAAAGGTTAAGGCCAGAATCCAAAACAATTTTTGTGTGATGCGTTTGTTGAAACTCTGCCAAGGTGTTTTTACTTCCAACCCATAGACTTACAAAAAAATAAAATAAATAAAATAAACAAGATTAAGTTTCAGACTTAACACCCCACGACAAAAACATTAATATGTACATCAATCCAGCATTCTTCTCCCTCTTGTTTTCCTCCCCAGTGGCGGTCCAGACACACTTGGTCACACCCAAAAAGATGAAGCCTGGCATGGTGAAGTCGAGCCTTGTCCAAGCGAGCGTGACTACCATGCAAAACCCCATGGGCTACGACCCGAGGACCAACGGCCACTGTGCACTTCCACGCCTCTCCATCTCCTCCCGCTCCGCCAGCATGGTGGCCAGCTTGGATGCCAGCAATGACGGCTCAATTGCAGCGCTCCAGTCAGTGATGAAATGGAAGACGGTGGTGGCGGTGTTCATTGTGGTTGTTTTATATCTCGTCGGTGGAGCACTGGTTTTCAAGGCTCTAGAGCAGCCGTTTGAAAGTGAACAGAAGACCATCATCAGCCAAGATAAGGCTTCCTTCCTGCAGAAACACCCGTGTGTCACGCCTGCTGACCTGGATGAAATCATCCAGGTGAGTACATTAATGAAGAAAATATTTTGAAACTTTAGAGGAACTGAGGCATAGTTTTAATCACTTCATAGACATGTCACAATTTTTCTTGTTTCATTATTGAAGTTGTCATAAAATACTATAAAGTTTAATTAACTTAATCTGCTATCTCTACAATCTCATTTCTATACTGGCATTTGATTAACCAGACATTACAGTCTATAGTCATCGTGCTATTTCTCATTTAATGGCAGCTAATTATCCTATTAAAAGCATACTTTGCAACTTTTTCATATTTTTAAATAATCTTCTTGAGCCAATTACCCTTAACCGGGTCAATGAAATGCCACTCAGATCCGCACCGCCCTCTGTGGCCAGAAAATGACACTTGCAACATCAGAGTGCCGGTCTGGTCTGTTGGACTAAAAAAATTGAGCTTGCATACCTGGTGCTACAGTCTGCTTCCAGCATGTTTTAGATCATGAACACAGCTGATTTGTTTAATTTAGTGAACCGCTCGTGTAGAAACTAATGAAGGCTGAGGAGACATTTCAACAGTTAAATTAAGCTGTTAAAAAGACAAACGCACAGCGAGGAGATAAGTTTCACTTTTGGTTCTACTAAATGGACAATAAGGGTTGGTAAAAGCAAGCCAAAACTGCCTATTCTTTGAGTTTTTATTTTATAAAATTCGATTAAAATAGCAAAATTTCAACTTCATCTTTTTTATACATAAGCAAATGAACTGAGAAATCTGTGCTATAATTTCATATTTTTTTTAAATTTTAGTAACGACATCATCACCAGGCAACATATCAAATAACAATCCCTACTTCTAAATCGCAATCGGAAGGTCGCAGGTTCGAGACCCGCTCAGTCTGTCGCTGTCGTTGTGTCCTTGGGCAAGACACTTAACCCACATTGCCTGCTGGTGGTGGTCGGAGGGACCGGTGGCGCCAGTGCTCGGCAGCCTCGCCTCTGTCAGTGCGCCCCAGGGCAGCTGTGGCTACTTTGTAGCTCACCCTCACCAGTGTGTGAATGTGTGTGTGAATGGGTGAATGACTGATTGTGTTGTAAAGCGCCTTGGGGGGTTCCAGGACTCTAGAAGGCGCTATGTCAAAAATATCAAATACAGGCCATTTAAATTTCTCAATTTTTTAATATTATTTGTGGTCCTAAATGGACATAAAATAGTCAAATGTCTCAGAGCAATACTTAATAGCCTTGAAACATATAATCGTATTCAGTTGGCATTAAAGAATACCATTCATGAAAATAAAAAGATAAAGAACATAAATTTTGCTAATAAAATAAATTTTTATAGCTTAAAGAATTCCTAAAGACGACTGATTTCAGTGACCTTTTGTTCAATTGCTGCTATAAAGGTCAGCCATCTCCCTTATCTCAATTCTGAGTTCAAAGACTGCCCTCCATTAATATTCATCACATCATACACTTCAGTCAGTAGATCCTTTTGCTGTATAGGTGGTTAAGTAGGTTAGTGCTGGTTGATTATGATTACTTTAGATGTTGTTGTCAGCTTCAGAACAGTCATGCTTAACTCCAACACACAGTCTGTCCTAAATACTATCGAGGAGGCGTTTGTCTACCTGTTGTCTGTTTTTTTCTTTACAAATTCTGTTGCTCTCTTTAGAAATGTGCTATTCCTTCACGTTCTGGGCTATTTTTTATTACTCTGTTGCTCAGTTTACTTTAGCATTTATCACCTCAATATATAAATAAGTGGGTGGCTTCTATCCATCCATTCACCAAATAAAGGACATCCTGCTGCTGTGGAATAACAAACTCATTTTGAACTCAGAAACAGCGTTTTCTGTGAAAAAGTACTCATGTAGACTTGCCGATATGAGTTTACATAAGCAACGACAAGACCATAAACTGACTGTTTATGTGTGTGTGTGTGTGTGTGTGTGTGTGTGGGGGGGGGGGGGGGGGGTCTTATACATAATTTTGTATACTTATTGTAAAAACTACAGCCTAGAGGCTCTTTTATGCAATGTCAGGAATGCAGAACTGTGAAGTACACAGGTGGCAGTAAAACAAAAAAACTAATATTGTTTTTCACCTTGTCAGTCATTTTCATTCCTACTCCGTGCCACAGGGTTCTGTTTTAGGACCCTCATTGATTCTGTTATACCTGCTTCCTCTTCAGCACACTTTGAGTACCTTTAAGGACATTTCAGGTGTATTTCTCTTTTAAGCCCAGTGATGATAAAGAGCAGATTTTCTGACTCATTAAAGTTTATACTTTCTGGGAGCTTTCTCCAAATTAATCAAGAAAAAGGGGGAAGTCCTTGATTGTACTCCAGACAAATTCATGTGTGAGATAAATCCTTTTTTCCACAGCCAATGTTAGAAACTCTCCTAAAAAAATAAGATTTCTTATGGAACTATTGATTTTCACGGTCTTCTGTACATTTGTTCTGTGTGTAACTTCATGATTTATTACTTTGTTCTTTTTTTTCTTTACACAGCGTAGAAAAAAATTGTTGTTTATCTTGAAACTGACACGTTTCGGTTAGTGACTCTAGCCTGCATCAGAGCTCACCGGTGTTGGTGGCGTCACTTCCATTTATCTGTTCATTGTATTTTCTGCTTACCAAGCAGCAGAAAGTACAATAAAGAAATCAGCCGTAACAGACCACTGCACAAGAGAAGTTCTTATAATGAACTGGGACAGCACATGGATCACAAACACAGAACAACAAAAATAAAAAAGATGGATTAAAGAAGCAATAAAAATAAGGCGATGTGGACACAAAACCATGAACAGAGATGATTGGATCACGCTTGTTACATTGTCTTGTGTTGGCAGTAGAGAGCGACATTGTCCTCTGCTAGTCGCAGATAAACGCAAGTGACGCCACCAACACCGGCAAGCTCTGATGATGGCAAGAGTCACTAGCCGAAACTTGTCAGTTTCAAGGTAAACAACAATAATTTTTACTGTGCTGTGTAAAAAAGAGCAAAGTCATGGATTATGGTTATCACTATGTTGTGCTATGTACTGTAAATTGTTATTCGTGCATTCCTTTCTTCACAACTCTTCTGCAAGGTTGGTAATCAAGTCTTCATTGTTGCAATTGTCTTTAATTCTGCAGAGTCTAAGGAAATTTTGCAACATCCAAACTTTAAATAATAAGACATTTTTGTTCAAATGTCTTCGATGAAAATGTGATAAATACCAATGTAAAATTGTTGAAAACTTTCCCCTAAAAGAGAAAAATTCAATTGAACATAAATCCGACATTTCTTTTGAAACAGCGTTAAACAGAATAATTGAAATAAACAAACCAATAAAACTGAATGTAAAACTGGTTCTACTCCAAGTAGTCACAGTGCTGGTTGGTATCAGGGTGAGTACTACACTGAACACAAAGCTAAAGACAGAGATGTCTCCTTAGCTTTCTTTGTTGTTTTAAGTTATTTTAGTCACTATTGTGGGGGCTTCTTTCAGTGATTCTTAAAGATCAAGTTCTTTATTAGAGACCCACATCAAAGCAAACATAACATTATGTTTTGTTTGTTTTTTAGCTAAACATTAGCATGCTGTTTTTGCACTGCTTCACATTTGATCAGCACAACTTGGGATTTTTTTCATCACCAAGCACACTCAACTAGAAAACAAGCAGGTCTACTAATAAAAAGACTATTTCCATCATAATGCAACTTAACTGTGCATTTTACCGTGCCTTTTTCACATTGTCAATCGTCAGCAATAACGTGGCGAATGGCTATGATTCATGCTGCGTCCTGGCGCTGCACCCAGAATTATGGGTCGAGATTTAGGGTCACTACATCATGCTGACATGTACAAGTGGAAATTGGAATTGGAAAATGATTTGAGACGTGCCAATGTGGAACCGACTGTACAGAAAGCTTGATTTGTGTCAGAGTGCAGAACTAGTACACATGGCAACAGAAGTCAGTCAGATATTTGGAAAGAAGGTAAAAATTAAATCTAAAAAATCTGAGTTAGAAACATCTAATAGTTGAAATCCTCAGAGCATTTGAGCAAAATAAACACAGTTTCCTGTTTATTGTTTGCAGTAAAGATAAAAGTTAGGTTAGTGCCGCAGTGGGCTCTTTTCATTCCCTACTGGGACAGCAGTAGCTCAGGAGGTAGAGCAGGTTGTCCCGTAATCGGAAGGTTGCAGGTTTGATCCCGGTGTCGGTACAGTATCTGCTTGGGTGCAAGATCGGCTCGGGGTCCTTCAACTGCCGATGACGTCAAAGTACGGCAAACCCACTCGGACAAAATACACTACACATCTATACTGTTGGAAAGAATTTAGCAGTTTCGTTATTAAAATAATGTTTCTTAAGACGTAAGTTTGTGTTTATATTTGTAAAATAAAACACTATATTTGATTCATGTTGAACTCCTCTTTGAGCACATCCCTTGAAGGATCATATGGTATTAGCAACACCTGTGAAATTGTATTTGCAGGAAAGAAGTGTGTCCCGTTTATTGAAGTATTTGTGTTGAGTTTTTGACGTCTTGTCCATGCGTAGTTCATTTACGCTCATAGCTGCTAGCCAAAGCTCTGGAGTTAAAAGTTTTCTGGCTTTACTAAAATACCTGTCTGTACTTATTTGATTGATGGTAGTTTTACTTCTATTAGACTCCAAATGTAATCATTTGGCACGTTTCTAATTCATAATTTGTAATAATGTAATCGGCGATATTAGCATTAGCATTCCTATGGGTTTTTCCATGTATATTAGCATTGCGCTAACCACTCGCTGCCAAATTGCAGCCTTTGCCATTACAAAATCTCCTTTTGTCACATCGCAATTTAATTGCACATGCAGTTAATCGTTCAGCCCTAATATACTTGCAGCTCTATGCTAAAAGTGTATTTTCAAAGAGGTAATGATGGATTTCTTTGTAAAAGTTGTCCATCTTTCCAATAGAAAAAATTTGCCTGGACCAACGTCACGTGATAACAACGTTACGTGATTACGTAATTCCGTAAGGTTCATGTTCAGCCAATCAACTACTTAGACGTCATCGGCAGTCGACGGACCCGAGCCGATCTTGCACCCGAGCAGATCTTGTACCGACACCGGCTCTGACCAGACACTTAACAAGACAAGACACTTAACCCGCCTTGCCTGCTGGTGGTGGTCAGAGGGACCAGGGCGCCAGTGTTCGACAGGACTTGCCTCAGTGAGTGCGTCCCAGGGCAGCTGTGGCTACACTGTAGCTCATCATCCCCACGAGCGTGTGTATGAGTGAATGACTGATTGTGTTGTGAAGTGCCTTGGGGGGTTGTAGAACCCTAAGAAGGTGCTATACAAATACAGGCCGTTGTGTAGAATGACCACAAACATAAAAAGACCCAGACACCTGGTGTGCTTCTCTTTCTACTAGAACAGGGGTGGGCAATTATTTTTTCCACGGGGCCACATGAGAAACAGAAAATATTGTGGAGGGCCAGGCCAAAAGGCTGAAGTCAATTATGCATAATATTAATGGTATTTATTTATAAAAAGCAGTAAATACCATTGTTTTTTCAAGCTGGTAAGAGTAGACTATATGTTATAAATGAGCAAAAAGGAAAAAGTGAGGCTGGCTTACAAAAATGTGATTTATTCAAATTTCCCAAGGCAATGGTAAACAAAGTGTGCACATTTGGTTTTTGTTAAACATTTGTGACTTATATTAGTTAACAGTTTCAGTCACATTCACTCCAAAACACATTCTGAGTTTCAAATATTGTTGGAAAGAGGTTCTTAGCATTCGACAGACACACAGTATTGTCTGTAAAATAAAATCACTGAACTGTGATCTTGAGAAAGAGGTTTTTAAAACAAGTGTCCCAGTTCACTGCTAGTTGCCTACATTTGTGGTCCAAACACCTTATTTTGTGTTTTTAAGCGATTTTTTTTCTTATTCAATGAGAGAAATCTAGTCTCTGCTGGGCTTTAACGAGTGCATCAAAGTCAGGTTGAATGTCTGAGGTGGAGATGCGAAGCACAGCTGACAAATGATCATCAGTGAGAGAGGATCTTTACCTGGATTTTGTAAACTTCATCATTGAAAATGTTTGTTCACAAATGTAGGTAGAGCCGAAGAGAACCAACATCTTCTGAGCACGTCTCCTCAGGTTTGGAAAGTTCTCCTCCTTAAGAGAAGAGTAGAAATCCAGCAGAGATCCTGACTTAAAGTGCTCTGCCAGTACTGCATCAGACTGCAGGTCAATGAGTTCCAGCTGCACATCACTGGGTGCATTATCCACACTGCAGGTAAAGGGAGAGGACATCATGTGCATTTCATCCTCGATTGTTCTGAGATCTTCAAAACGCCTTGAAAACTCACCATGTAATGCTCCTAACATGGATGAGGACCTGCTGAGGTGATCAGCTGATGGTGTGACTTCATTCAGGGTTTGCGTGTGAGTGAGAGTTGCTCTCCAGTTGACTTGAAAGAAACTGCAGCTTTCTCATGAAGGCCTTCACGAGGCTGTGCATTTCATGAACAAAAAGGCCCTTGCCTTGCAGTCTGGTGTTCAGTTCATTCATCAGTGCAGTCACATCAACAGCAAATGCAAAATCTGCCATCCAATCCTCATCTGAGAGCTCTGGAATGTCTTTGCCTTTCCTCTCGCAAAACTCTCGAATCTCTGCTTTCAACTCCCAAACCCTCTTCAGCACTTTCCCCAGGCTGAGCCATCTGACAGCTGTGTGGAGTCCTCCAAAAGAGCTACAAACTGTCTGTGATTCATCGCCCGCGCCCTGATGAAGTTTATTATTTTAGTACCAACATCAGTAACATGGTTTATTTTTAGCACTGACTTGCACAACACATGTTTGCAGGGACTTTTTCTAATTATCCAAACCTCCGGTGATCTGCCTTTGAGCATATCCTTTAACCTCACAATGATGTGGCTGTGTGCAGGTGAGTCGTGATGAAACCACAGCAGGTATCTCATGACTACTATACATACCCAAACAGGTGAGAGCTGATACTCGAATCACGAGGACACAATAGAGCAAACCTGGGCATTTTACGGCCCGCGGGCCACCAACACAATGCAAAAACACCAATTTTTGATCTGCATCGATTTCTGTCACTTTATCTTGCCTGCGTTTCAAAAGTCTGACATTTTTCCCCAGAAGATTTGGACAACCGTCTGTTGTGACACCTGACAGTCTCTCCCATTTCAATCCCAGAGTGTCCGTGCACACATTTACCTCTGTAGAAAGATCACTCCCTGTCATTGTCCCTCTCATCGACCGCATTGCTGCCAGCTCCTCTGTGAGCTTGAAGTCCGTTATCCCCGGACAAATACGAGCAGCTGGGCTGTGTCGCGGACATCACAGCTCTCGTCTAATGAGAAAAAGTCAAAACTTGCCACTTCACGTTGCAGCTGAAGCTCCAGGTTCCCCGCAATGTCCTCGATCCTCCTGGTCACGGTTCGCCTGGACAGCAGGATTTGCTCAAATGCGCCTTTTCTTCAGGGCATATTAGTGCGGCAGAGTCCACCATGCACTCTTTGACAAACTCTCCCTCCGAAAACAGCTTGCTGTTTTTAGCTATTTTGTGGGATATCACAAAGCTGGTCCTGGTTGCTGCATCCCTGGATGTGTGAAGCTTAGTAAAACAGCCTTGCTGCTTTTGCAACTTTGCTAGCAAATCTTCGGATCTCCGTGCCCTCTCAGCATCAGACAAGTTCTTGTATTTTTCCGAGTGTTTCTTGTAATGCTGACTCAAACTGTAGTCCTTAAACACGGCAATCTCCTCCCCGCAAACCAAACACACGGCTTTACCTCCGACTTCAGTAAAAAAAATACTTAGCAGTCCAATTTTTGTTGAAAATCCTGCATTTGGCATCTTTCTTTTTTTTTTTCTTGTGCATGAGCGGACATTTCTGGGGGCTACAATCACCATGTCAACCACGGGCACTTGTTGCTATACGTATTGCGTCATTGTGCACATAAAAAACAACTTCAAAATAAAAGCAATGCAGCCTTAGCCCATGCATGAGGTAAAATGAGAAAATACATTTATTTTGTAATTTCCAATTAACCTTACACGGGCCGGTCAAAGTCAACCAAAGGGCCGTATGTGGCCCGCGGGCCGTAAAATGCCCAGGTTTGTACTAGAATAACCCCATTAAATTTCAACATTATCAGCCCTGCTGAACAGAATATCGCCTTTCGTTTTCTCTCCTCCATGCTCACCTGTGTTGTTTTTTTTGCCTTGTTTTTTTTTCAAGTAGCATCTTTTCCAATCTTCCTTCTGGAATGCTCCACCTCTCAGCCACTAAAGCAGAAGTTTTAAAAAAATCAATACCGGTACTTCCCAAGGAGAAGCGTGGAAATCTAAACCTTTAGCATGGTGTGCCTGGGGTCCAGAGGAAATCAATTATTCATCACACGGACCAGCAGTCTCATACCTCCTGGTGCTCAATGCAGACGAGCCAGCAGCAGAAGCCGAGAACATCTCCTGGGAAAATGATCAGATCACGACATGCCGTAAGACAATAACAGTGATTATATTACGCGATGAAAAAAACTTTCAACAAAAATTCTTAGCAAGCATCAAAGCATTTTGCAGCTCCAACTGTTGCAAGTGACAGTTTTTTCCCCTCGTTTCAAGAAAAGGCCTTTAGAACAGGCTGCTTCGCAGGCACTCCATCAAAGGTCTCCCTGATTCCTCTAACAGTTTACATTATCGCTCCGTTCGTGCTCAAGTCACCCTGCCAGAGAGGGGACACAGCAGTGGTGACTCACTGCTGTCAAATTGTTTAGGTGGAGGAGTTGACAGAAAAATGGCAACCTTGTGGAGTGTGTGTGTTTGAGAGATGACAGAAGGAGACAATGTATTAGTGTCGTCTCTTGTTGAGGTTTGCCCCTCAGCGTGTGTTGACATAATGTGTGTGAGTGCGTGTCCGTGCATATCTGTTGACCTGCTCCCGTCTGCTCCGGTGTCTGCGTTGCCTGCACACCCACCGTGTGCCCACAGAGGCAGCGGCCCTAATTGGCTTTCCTGGTGCAGGGTTTGATGACTCACGTTGTGGCATGATGTGAAGCCATGCTGTTTCTGGAAACAGTTAATCCTCATTTAATGATGAGTCACTGGGCTACAAATACATTTATGCTTTCACTTCAAAAAGTAAGGATGTTGCAAGACTTTTCATGGTTTCTAAAGAATAAGAAGTCTTTGATGTCCATGCAAGAGAGAGAAAAAAAACTATTCTTCATTCATTTGGGGCAGTAAGGGTTATTGTATTTGGTTTTTTGGCTTTTTTCAGCTAATTTCTGTAATGTTTCTTTAACGTATAGGGACTAAAATGTTTGCCTTCAAATGGTTAAAGGGTACATTAATGTTTTGGTGATTTTGAAGTGTTTTTCTGTGTAAAAGTCGTAAATAGTTACACTTACTCATTACATTCTTGGTTTTTAAAACCTTTTTAATCTTTAATTTAAATTCTAAAAACGTTTCTGGTTTAGACTGCACCAGTGACCAAATATGGTTGCTTGCCCTAATGCAGCCTGTTAAAGCTTTACATGGTTCTGTATGAAATTATTTGGTTTTATAATCATAAATGTCACCAGCAACAGTGATATTTTTTCATGGCGGCGTTGGCAGTTGAGCTAAGTGCCCGGCCTGTAAGCAGAGGGCTGCAGGTTTGCTTCCTATCTTTTGCAGTTTTTTTGTCCTTGGGCAAGACACGTCACCTGCTTTAGTACGCCCCAGGTCTGCTGCAGCTACTGTTTTGCTTATCATCACCAGTGTGCGAATGTGTGTACATGGATGAATGACTGTGTTGTAAAGTGCCTTGGGGGGTTGTGGAACCCTAAGGTGTCACATAAATATAGACAAATTTACCATTTACCTTCCAGTACATGCGGGGGTCAGGTCTGGAAGGAATGTTTTCGTGTTCATCCCCCGAAAAATCTTCATTAGAAAGCATGAGATAATTTTTGCAATAATTTCTGTGAATTTTAGAAAACTGGAGCTGCTTTTAGATGGAAGCAATCTGATTTAAAGTTGGGTCTATTTGAACCAAGCTAAAATTGGCCTTTCTGAATAGATCATGTTCGTGCAAACCCTATTTTCTAAAAGTAAAAGCCCCTCTGTCAATTACAAATTAAATATTTATTGTATAAAGAATTAAGACATTCTTACAGAACTAGAGTCTTGAATGCACAGACGTGTCTTTTTCTCTGCTGCTGTTTAAATCCACTCTTAGGAAAAAACAATCCACAGAACTTTGTAAATACCACTAAAATAGAAAAGTTATGTCAAAATATTCATAAAATAATGCTGCAAGAACTGTTATGCTTTAGGAGATGTAAACTGTTTCAAGATGGGACTACTCCACTTTAGTGTTGGAAGTGCTCAAACTAGCCATTAGCTCATGAAAAACTGAGGCCATTTAGGAAGCTATCTGCTGCTGGTTAAGATAGTAATTATTTATAAATGTAACACAGAAGCACACTTCAAAAACAACAAAAAAATTAAATTCTTAGAAAAAGGCACATGTTTGCTCCTGTACACCTTTATGCAAATCTTATAAAATGCTACATTTTCCCCCAAAATAGTACATTTCTTGACACTAACTCTTTCTATAAAATGATCCAAAAAAAGTGACTCAATTCTAATTATTGTGGTCCCCGATCTTCTCTGAAGGTATTCGAGTGTCCAAGGTGGTTTCAAGCTATAGATTTTGTTAATGGTAAAACATGTTGCAGAGGAGAGTTTTTGGCACTGTCTCAAAACACAGTTGGCTGGATAAGAGAGGGAGGCACCATGCTGACTGGATCATTGCTGCCGCTTGCTATGGGGTAGAGCATCACGCTGAGTGGAGGAAAATCTGCAGTGACTGTCTGCTCTCTAATGATCCTGCGGTAGGGTATGTGAAAACACACTTGCTGGTGGCGACTGTGTTTCTGCAGCATTGTCCACGTGCAGAATCTGTCGTAAACAGAAGAGAACACGACAGGTGAAACAAAACTGCAATGTGTCCTGCCAATTAGCAGGAATAAGTTGCAAGGATATGCTTGGCTCCAAATCTGCATGTGCAAAAGATTCATTTTTTTTCACTTATCACATTCCGCATGTGCTCAGCTGTTGGGAATTATGTGACAAAAATAGATTTCCTGATAAAACATTCAAATGCATTGAGCTGCTATTTATAGCTCTCTCTAGACCCCAGAATCAGATTACTTGTGGTTTAATCCCAACAATATTTCCCTCATAAGGTATGCATGTGTGTGCAGATAAAGCCTTTACAGTATTGTTACTGTAACCGACTCATTCTATAATCAAATTCATCTAATTAGATGAGCTGACTTACAGTCACAAGATTGAGATGTGCCGTAATATGCGTTAAGGTTCTGCTTTCAAATGTGTGTCACAGGAGTTAATGCATATTTTATGATATAGACTGAAAGCATGGACAGATTGAGAGCTTGCTCTGAATGGAGGCTGCAGCCAAATATAAGACTTTCCAGAAACATTGATAAAAACTAAGGGGCTAGTTCATATATGGGCTTTCTCCCAGTTGGCTCTTTTCTTTGTTAAAAAGAAAAAACACAAATTTAGTCTGGAGGTGAACTTACACTGATTAAAGATGGGGGGAAAAATCAAACTTTGTCCACAAATTCGTTAGAAAACTGAAATTACAAAGAACACAAGATAGCAGATTGGCTTTTTATGGCAGCTTAATAGAGAACAGAAGGAGATCAGTGAGAATGATGATGCAGTAAATGTTTTCCTGACTCTTAACAAGATGGGAGAAAATTAGAAGAAATAAGTTGTCTCTGGTTCGTTTAACCAGTGGTGTTATCAACATATTGGGCTTTCTTTCTTTCTTTCTTTCTTTCTTTCTTTCTTTCTTTCCTTCTTTCTTTCTTTCTTTCTTTCTTGAACATGCATGCAAATCAATAGACAACCCAAAGCATTCAAAAAGTATCCAAAAAGAAACCCACACACACACACACACACACATATATATATATATATATATATATATATATATATATATATATATATATATATATATATATATATATATATATATATATGTATATCATGTTCAATGGGAAGGGAACGAAGCTCTGGTAGCTTATATAATCCCCCCCAAATCAAATTTCAAGAAAGATAAAACAAAAAATATATATATTTTCCCTACACTGAGTGTCATTGCCATTTTCCTATAACATGTTTTATCCTCAATCACACAAACAAAATTTACATTTTCTCATGTCCCCCCCCCCCCCCCCCCCCCCCGCCATGTTCACAGCTCCCAGTTCACCAACAATAGACAATTACAATCAAATGCAACACCCTTACAACTTTTCCTCCTCCTCCATGTAATTGATTAGTATAATTTTTTATACTTCTCTTTAAACTTATGCAATGAGGGACTTTGCTTTAGATCCTCACCTAGCTTATTCCAAACTCTTACACCCGTAACAGAAATACAAAATGACTTTATTGTTGTTCTAAAATATGTATGCCTAAAGTTAAGTTTGTATCTGAAATTATATACGTTATCTGGTTTTATAAATAACATTAATAATTTGTTTGGTAATAATTTCCTATGCACTTTAAACATGAATGTCGCTGTATATAGCTGAATTTAATCTTTAAATTTTAGTATTTTAGAATATATAAATAACGGATTAGTGTGTTCTCTAAATCTAACATTGTGAACGACTCTCAGGGCTCTTTTCTGTATGATAGACAAGGGTACAATAGATGTTTTATAAGTGTTACCCCATACCTCTACACAGTAAATAAGATAGGGATAAATCAATGAATAATAAAGGACATGGAGTGATTTATAATCCAAGTACTGCCGAGCTTTATTCATAATGTAGATGCTTCTCGCAACCTTATTATATACATGTTTAATTTGTGGTTTCCAACTTAATTTATTATCAATTACTATTCCAAGGAACTTATGTTCTGTTACTTGCTCAATTTCACATCCGTTTGCAGCTTAACCTCAGTTTTATTAGCCATACCAAACAACATACATTTTGTTTTTGCTATATTTAATGTAAGCTTATTTTCAATAAACCACTCTTTAATGACACACATTTCAATTTGGACCATCCTTTCTAACTCGCTAATATTATCTCCTGCACAGAAAATAGTGGTATCATCGGCAAACAAAACAAATGTCAGTGTATTTGTTACATTACTCAAATCATTAATATATAATAAAAATAATTTTGGACCCAACACAGACCCCTGTGGTACTCCACAAACAATGTCCAACCATGTAGATGAACATTCTCCAAATTTCACAAACTGTCTCCTCTGTTGTAGATAGCTTGTCAACCAGCTCAACACTACACCCCTAATCCCATACCTCTCTACCTTTTAAAGTAACATTTTATGATTAACTGTATCAAAAGCCTTTTTTAAATCAATAAATATCCCTAGAACATGTTTCTTCTGATCAATTGACGCTGTAATTTTTTTCCACAGAATGCACCAGAGCTAGTGATGTTGAACTATTCAGTCTAAATCCATACTGACAGTCTGAAATTATCTTGTATTTATCCCAAAATATTTCGAGTCGATTATTAAACAATTTTTCAAGAATCTTGGAAAATTGTGGAAGCAATGAAATTGGCCTATAGTTCGTAAATTGATGCTTATCCCCAGTTTTATATATTGGTATAACTTTTGCAACTTTCATTAATTTTGGGAATACACCTGATTGAAAAGACAAATTGCAAATATACAGGTGCTGGCCAGTAAATTAGAATATCATCAAAAGGTTGAAAATATTTCAGTAATTCCATTCAAAACGTGAAACTTGTACATTATATTCATGCAATGCACACAGACCAATGTATTTCCGATGTTTATTACGTTTAATTTTGATATTTATAGGTGACAACCAATGAAAACATCAAATCTGGTATCTCAGAAAATTAGAATATTCTAAAGGCCAATGAAAAAATGTTTGTTTCTCTAATGTTGGCCAACTGAAAAGAATGAACATGAAAAGAATGTGCATGTATAGCACTCAATACTTAGTCGGGAATCCTTTTGCCTCAATAACTGCAGTAATGCGGCGTGGCATGGACTCGATCAGTCTGTGGCACTGCTCAGGTGTTATGAGAGCCCAGGTTGCTCTGATAGTCGTCTTCAGCTCCTCTGCATTGTTGGGTCTAGCGTATTGCATCCTCCGCTTCACAATACCCCATAGATTTTCTATGGGGTTAAGGTCAGGCGAGTTTGCTGGCCAATCAAGGACAGGGATACCATGGTCCTTGAACCAGGTGCTGGTGGTTTTGGCACTGTGTGCAGGTGCCAAGTCCTGTTGAAAGGTGAAGTCTGCATCCCCATAAAGTTGGTCAGCAGCAGGAAGCATGAAGTGCTCTAAAACTTCCTGGTAGACGGCTGCATTGACCCTGGACCTCAGGAAACAGAGTGGGCCAACACCGGCAGATGACATGGCACCCCACACCATCAATGACGGTGGAAACTTTACACTGGACCTCATGCAACGTGGATTCTGTGCTTCTCCGCTCTTCCTCCAGACTCTGGGTCCTTGATTTCCAAAGGAAATGCAGAACTTGCTTTCATCAGAAAACATAACTTTGGACCACTCAGCATCAGTCCAGTCCTTTTTGTCCTTGGCCCAGGCGAGACGCTTCTTGCGCTGTTTCTTGTTCAAGAGTGGTTTGACACACGGAATGCAACACCTGAATCCCATGTCTTTCATGAGTCTCCTCGTGGTGGTTCTTGAAGCGCTGACTCCAGCTGCAGTCCACTCTTTGTGGATCTCCCCCACATTTTTGAATGGGTTTGTCGTCACAATTCTCTGCAGGGTGCGGTTATCCCTAGAGCTTGTACACTATTTTCTACCACATTTTTTCCGTCCCTTCGCCTGTCTGTTAATGTGCTTGGACACAGAGCTCTGCGAACAGCCAGCTTCTTTAGCAATCACCTTTTGTGTCTTGCCCTCCTTGTGCAAGGTGTCAATGATTGTCTTTTGGACAGCTGTTAAGTCAGAAGTCTTCCCCATGATTGTGGGGCCTTCAAAACAAGACTGAGGGACCTTTTAAAGGCCTTTGCAGGTGTTTTGAGTAAATCAGCTGATTAGAGTGGCAGCAGGTGTCTTCTATATTCAGCCTTTTCAGAATATTCTAATTTTTTGAGATACCAAATTTGGAGTTTTCATTAGTTGTCACTTATGAATATGAAATTTAAATGTAATAAACATTGGAAATACATTGGTCTGTGTGCATTGCATGAATATAATGTACAAGTTTCACGTTTTGAATGGAATTACTGAAATATTTTCAACCTTTTGATGATATTCTAATTTACTGGCCAGCACCTGTATGCAAGTGGTTTTGAAATTCCTTCTATCACCTTTTTTACCGTCATCATGTCAATGCCATGACTGTCAGTTGATGTTTTACCTTTACCTTTACCTGTGCAAAGACACAGCAAATCCTTGCATGGTAAACCTAAAGGGTATTAAATATGTGTTGTTCTTTTTCCCCATTCATTATTGGACATACATTGGAAAAAAAACCCTGTCATTTTAACTCATTCACTGCCAGCCATTTCTTGATCACTAACGGCCTTCGCTGCCAGCGTTTCTCACCGTTTTTACTGTTTTTTAAGAGTCACAGAACGTTGCGCGCTAGCATGATGTCGATGCCAAAACAACCTAAACAAAGAGGAGACTCACCTCTTACATCAAGAAGAAGCCGTGTGTTTCGAGCGTTATCCGTTCTTACATAATCCGTTGTCGAATTGTGATCGGCAGACGCTTCTCCGGTTCGCGCCTCACTTTTTTTACAGGAATGGCCCAAAACGATCTCCAAACACATGGATGGTCTGCTTCCTGATCATGTGATCTGTGACGTATGCGGATGAAGATCAGCTTCAGGGCTGAGATGTTTGTTCTCAGCGCGGGGGCTCGTTCCAATGGTCAGACAGTAAAAAAAATGCAAATGACGACTTTAGTCGTCATTGGCAGTGAACGGTTGGATCTAAAATGACGACTTTAGTCGTCAATGGCAATGAATGAGTTAAAGAGGATATATTCTGCGAAACTCGCCTCTTGTGCTGTCATGTGGGTCTCTTATGTCTCTATAAACTCTGAATGAGAAAAGTCCATCCATCTATTTTCTGTCAGTGTTTCATTTTAGGATTTATGTACCAGAAACAAGCCATATTAAAAAGACCAGAACCACCTCTCATGTGCAAGAGAGAGCTGCTGCTGGAGGATCAGTGGCTCTACTCTGAGCCCCTCCCAGAGCTTCTCAGCTTATAGTAGCCTGACCGTGGGATAGGTGTCTGCTTAGAAACACAATTTGACCCATTCATATTCACACCTCAAGTCTACTTGTTCAGTGATGCTGAAGCCTTAAAATATGTCCAAAATAAATGAAATGTTTCCATTTTTAAGAAGTGACCTTAAAAAAATCAATGCCAACCAATCTTCCCAGGTGTTATGTAATCCATGTCAAAGGTTACACCTGAATGCATGACAGATGATGCACAAACACAAAGCATGGACGAGAGGAGCTGGCCCTTCTGTTTGTCCCATCGGGACTTTTGTTTGTAAAATCAAAGCAGACACGTGTTTGTTGTGTTAATGTCAGCTGAGGTGGAGTAGAAACAGAAGCTCAAACCCATGTTAATTGGATTTCAGAGGAAGTGAGGCAGCCAAGTGCTTTGAAATGTTTGAACTGCGGCTCTTTTTTTTTCCCCTCTGAAATTTGAGCTTGTAATGTTTAGGTGATGGCTTCGATTTTAAGTTTCTGTGCTTTGATTATACTAAAGTACGTCTTTTCTTCTTCTCAGCGTGCCATAGAGTCCCTGAATCGAGGAGTGAGGCCTGTTGGAGACACAAACTCCAGTTACTGGGACATGAGCAGTTCCTTCTTCTTCGCTGGAACTGTCATCACAACCATCGGTAAAATGTTTGGACTTTAGCTCTGCTTCTAAAGCTAGTACAATTATGCAAAGCATAATAAAATGTATGCATTTCATCAAATGTTTGTGTTCCTGACTTCTTCATTGTATCTAATTGTATCAGCAGGTTACCATAGCGTCATTATTAATTTAATTGTCTTTAAGGGGAACCTAATTATAGTCTCTGTTGGAGCCTTTCCATGCACTAAAAGCTATTACATAAGAGCCTCAATTGATTTTTTTGCTTAATGAGGTCCTGATTGACATTATCTTCCCATCATTTTACTCTCTATTTCCTCTTTGGAGTTTTGTTTTTTGGTTCATTCTTTTATTTTCTTCATTTCTACATTGTTTCCACAGGTTATGGAAACATAGCTCCAAGCACAGAAGGCGGGAAAATCTTTTGCATTCTTTATGCCATATTTGGCATCCCTCTCTTTGGCTTCCTGTTGGCGGGCGTTGGAGACCAGCTGGGGACCATCTTTGTGAAAAGCATTTTGCGAGTTGAGAAGATATTCAGGGTGAGTTAGAAGCCCTAGATAGCGTTATTTTGTTTCTGTTTATGTGCTGTGGAGGTTTTGAGGTTCACGTGCTGTTGAATGAGTGTGACAATACACTGTAAAACATTCTGGATGGAAATATTGTAACAATATTCACACTAAAGAAACAGCTCAATTTTTTAAAAATTGTGTATTATTAATGTTCTTTTCTCAGCAAAAACACAAACAGATCAGCCAAACGAAGATAAGAGTGACATCCATCATCCTGTTCATCCTGGCTGGCTGCATCGTCTTCGTCACCATCCCTGCTGTCATCTTCAAATACATCGAGAGCTGGACCACACTGGATGCCATTTACTTTGTTGTGATCACCCTCACCACTGTGGGAATAGGAGATTATGTGGCAGGTAGCTATTTCTATCAAAAACATTTCAATCTCTGTTTTGTTTGGATTGCCTGATTCAGAAGGTATATGTCTTCTTCTAACAGGTGACAGTCGGAGTATCGAGTATATGAGCTGGTACAAGCCAATGGTTTGGTTCTGGATCCTAGTCGGTTTGGCATACTTTGCTGCTGTCCTCAGCATGATTGGAGACTGGTTTCGAGTGCTATCAAAAAAGACCAAAGAAGAGGTGGGGTGTGATTACATTACCAAGTGTTACATTAGAAGTGTAGGAGGGCTTCTGTCCTATCAGTTTTTTTTAAATAGTCAAAAACTTGTGATTTTATGCAGTTTTTCAGGGGTAGTTTTGCCTTCCAACTGGTATTCTTACTTTTCGTCTCTCTTTGAAAGTCTGCTGAGCTTGTTCCCCTAGGAGAATACCTTAGGGCAGACCCATAACTTGCTGGAGGTACTGTGATATATCCTCTAATCTGTAAATGCCTTGGGATTGCTCAGGACGAAATTGTGTTGCTGAAGAGAAAGCAATGAAAATGGATAAATGACTGATATTCTTTTGCAGAAACTGGCAAAATCAGACAGTCAAGAAGAAAATATACCAAAAAATTGGACAATTCACAGTCTCTAATGGGATTTGAATTTGGTACAGCAGTCAACTGTATTGGGACTCTTTACAGTGGAAAATAGTAAATATTTGGCTGATATACTGTTATCTCCTTATCATTTATTTGTTGTTTTAGGTTGGGGAGATTAAAGCTCATGCAGCTGAGTGGAAAGCCAATGTTCGAGCGGAGTTCCGCGAAACACGGAGACGTCTAAGTGTCGAGATCCATGACAAACTCCAGCGAGCCGCCACCATCCGCAGCATGGAACGCCGTCAGCTGGGCCTCGAGCAGAGAGCTCATTCTCTTGACATACTATCACCAGAGAAACGGGCCATGTTTGCTAGTCTGGATGCTGGCCGTTTCAAGACTTCGTCTCAGGAGAGCATCGACACGAAACTAAACAACCTAAGGCTGAAGGGTGCTTGTGAGCCTTACGACCAACAAAGCAGTGAACAGCAACCACAGACAGCGTCTTCTTCGGAGGAGAATCTCTTCAACCTACGCTTCGGATCTCTCACCAAGCTGGCCAGGCGCAACAAGAACCGTGAGCTGCGCAGGAACATTCCCGAAGACGCCCGGCTGTCAATTGCGGGCATCAGCAATGGCGGGGCTATTCTAGGTGTGGAGAGGATGGAGGAAGAGGATGGGGAACCCGTTGAAGACAACAAAGAACAGAAAGAAGAAAACATCAGTCTGACAAACCTGTCACAGTATGCAATGGAGCGCACCAAGCTGAACGGGTTAACACCAACACAAGCCAAGGACAAAGAGAACGATCCGGCATCAAATGCATGAACATTTCAGCTGCTGACTGTAGAGACAGACTGAATGATTCTCAGACTGAGTCATTGGAGTGCACAGTCCTTTTGAGATGTCAAGAAATGTGCCTTTTTCTGTTTCCTGTGCTTAGGCTGGAACCGCTCCCAGGACATTCAGTCATCGTGCCATAGCAATGGAAAGAAAAAATCATGTTGCCAAAAAATGAATAAAATTAAACATACAGAAGAGCCTGTTGTTTGATTACCTCATTGCATAATGTTGCTGTAAACTGGGCTACCTGTACTGTACATCGAAGCTGTCACTCTCAGCTCTGTTGTCTTTCAGCCCTCGAGGTTCTTTTGAGACTTGGGCAATGGCCATCTGTTCACGCTGAACCTTTTTTATTTTTCCTCACAATGTCGGCACAACAGCCCGAGAGCTGGACTCATGTCGTTCATCTTCAGAGACATTATAGATCATTTTGTCATCTCATCCTGTGGTGGCTGTTTGCAGCCCATCGTCATCTGGTACTAAGGGACTTTAATGACTGCAGGGTGGAAGGTTTTGTTTTTGCTGGATCAATAAACAATGCTAGTAGTTACCTAGAAGACATGTACAAGTATTCTTACATTGTATGTGGCTTTGCATATGTAGCCTGACAGAAAGAAAACTACTGCATATTAAGATCTTATGAGAAAACAAGCTATACACATTGCATGGTTATTAAAACAATACAACCATAGCAGCAAACAAACGTAAATTAACTTTAAAAAGTCACTGCTTCAACAATGACTCCTTTATATATATATATATATAAAAAGAAATGTTTGGCTTTCACTCCTAGTTTTGCTCATTCACAGTAAAGCAAATGTGTATATGTAATGATTAATTGTGAATCAACACTAGCATACAAACAGTACCAGCAAATTAAAGCTGTAATGCTGTAAACATTAAAACCTTTTGTTTTCGGTCAAATCACAAACTGTCAATTTGAGTTCAGAACGTGATGCTGTTAATTTTATACTCACTAAGCATGTTTCATCTGTTGTTTTTCTATCAGACAACCACCTGTGTTTTATGTATTTTCCATTAAACTCTTAAATACAAATGAAATAAGTCTTGTTTTATTTATTGTGTAGGGAAATTACTTGGCATAATCTAAAAGTTAGATACAGCGGTGGCATATTAGAATAGAATAAATTAGAAAAGACTATTAATCTCACAGTGGGTCAATTCACTTGCTACAGCAGCACGTACACTTAGAGAAAAGGAAGAAGAAGAAGATAATAATATTACAGGTAAAAACACAAACCACTAAAAACAATGAATAAAGGAAAACTTGGGCTTCCAGAACTATGCAGCATAACACAGACATATGAATGTACATCCGGTGTTGCACAACTATTAAACACATTAGAATTTGTTTTAAACTTCTTTTGATGGTGTTCAAGGCAATAAATGGGTTGGCCAATGCTTAGTCGGAGGTGTTGCAGCCACATGTTCCTGGTCAGGGACTCCTTTCTGTGAACCAGTTACTGCTCTCTGTTCCCAGAACTTGGCTGAGGACAAAAGGGGACAGGGCATTCACAGTGGAAGGTCCAAGACTGGAACGTCCTTCCCTTAACCATTCGGTTTTCCCCATCAGTAGGGTTGTTTTGAATGAGGTTAAAGACCACAGCTTTACAAGTCACAAGTAAGTCACAATTCTTTCCAGTCAAGTCTTGAGTCAAGTCCATGTCAAAGACGAGTCCAAAGTCAATGATGTAGAAGTCCAAGTTAAGTCCAAGTCATTAAGTTTGAATTTTCAAGTCATGATCAAGTCAAACTTCAAATTAATGACAATAAATTCCAGGAATAAAGCTTCTTAAAGCTTAATTTATTTGCTCAAACAAGCAGAAAGTGCAACTGAAACGGATTATAAACAGAGGGCTGCTGCATTTAGCAGTACAAGATCAAACCCAGAACGAAGAATGATTCATGAATTTTTGTCCATGTCGTGCCACTTTTGTGCTAAAATATCAAATTCAATTCAGTTCAATTCAAAAATACTTTATTAATTCCAGAGGGAAATTGATTGCTGTAGTAGCTCAGAATAATAATAATAATCAAGTCATCAAAGAGTTATTGTATGTTACAATGGCTGTTGGCAGGAAGGATGTCCAGTAGCGGTCAGTGTTGCAGCGAAACTGAAGAAGCCTCTGACTGATGACACTCTTCCGTTGTCGGACAGTCTTGTGCTCAAGTCATCATCAAGTCAACAGATGCAAGTCGATTCAAGTCGCAAGTCATTGGCGTTCCAGTCCGAGTCAAGTCGTAAGTCTTTATAGATTTTATCAAGTCAAGTCAGAAATCATTAAAATAATTGACTGTCTGACTCGAGTCCAAGTCTTGTGACTCGAGTCCACACCTCTGCTTATTTGTATGATCTGGCTTTTGGCTATGGGTTGGCGGCTGCTGCTACGTCTACATGCTTTTATGCTGCTATGTTTTTATTGTTGTTTACTGGTTTTATACATTTTGTTTTTATTGTACAGCACTTTGGTGGCATGTTTCATGCCTGGAAGGTGCTTTATATGTAAAAGTGAGTGACTGATTATCTGATTGAACACATACTGAATATTACGTTCTTATTGTGTAACAGGATAATGCCAGTACCAGTTAAACTGAGAATTAATTTTTTGGATTAAAGATGAAATGTAATGTGAAAAGTAGAAATATTTCCTGAGAAATTTCAAAACCAGGTTACTTTATGGGCAGCTATTCATTTGAGCTGAAGTGATTTGGTTATATTTTAACAGCAGATACAACATGCCTGAAATAACTTGATTGAATCCTTCACAATAAAAGTCTTAAAAAGGGATGTATTATCAGTTGATAGTGGCAGTAAAATTTAACATAGAAAATGATTGGTATCAGTTTTTATTCTTGAAATGAAATAACGTTTACATACCATGCACATATTACACATCTGACTCTTCAACTAATTCTCTTACTCAAAATGTCAAAATATGACAGATGCTAGGTATTTTTGTTTGGTTGGCGCAACTGGTCCAAATTACATAGAATTTATTCTCATAGTTTGCAGAGATAATGTTTAAATTTTAAGTTTGCATGATAGGAGAAATATGATGATAGTTACCTAGAATAATTTAGCTTTTCTTTTTTAACGAGGGAGGGACCTTGCATATATTGGAAATTAGGAGTTAGACAAAATTGGTATTTTGTCAGGATCTCGTTTACCCTTAGTTAGTTGTTTAATGGACTCACCTGCCCCTTGTTATCCTGCCCATGTGTTTCTGATTATCCTTGTGTATTTATTTCCCCTGTTTTGCACTTGACCTTTTTCAGATCATTGTTGTGTTTTCACCCTGTTACGTTGCTCCTACTGTATCATCCTACCTGCCATTATTCATTAAATGCATTATTCATTAAATATTTTACCTGAGCTCCATTTCTGCCTCCTGGTCCAGCTCCACCACACATGGGTCCACCACCATCTACACTGCACCGTGACATATTTTGGATAATGGTGAAACATCTGATATCAATCATTCCTATAGTTTCAAACATACACATGTCCTACAAACAACTGAACGTTAAAACACAAAGCACAATTCATTATTAATGTTCTCCAGTAAGCCCGTGGTGCAGTCGAATGTTATAATTTTATGAATTAAAAATAAAGTAGTGACTTAAGATTTATTAACATAATCGTGGACAGATGCAAAGTGAAAATAATGATAAATAACAACAAAAATAATACTAATGTTGTTTGTCCTGTGTGTCTCTGTGTTGTCCTGCAATAGATTTGCAATCTGTCCAGGGTGTACCTCGCCTGTTTGCCCCGGAGACTGCTAGAGATGGGCAGAACATGGATGGATGGATAATAAAAATAACGATAATAATAATAGAGCATTATATAAAAATATTTAGACATTTTTCTCCTTATTTCAAATGTTATCTAAACCCTTCCTCATTATTATTATTTTCCTAGATTCCTTTCCTATTCCTTTCTGTCTGGTTTTATCTAAATATTTGACATCTTCCAAATAAATTTTACTTTTAAAAGTTCTGTACAGTTTATTTAATAAAACAAGTCGCAATGAAGTGCTTGTTTCCAGGTAATAATTGTCACAGAAGAACCGTTAATATTAGTCAAAGCAAAAATTGATATTAGGATTTAACTTTAAATAGTACAAATAAAGGAAATGCCACAAAGACTAACAAATCTTTAGGTTTAAAATGATTGCCATAGGTGGAGACGTGCGTTTGAACTGTAGCTGATTCAGAAAAAAAGGTTGCAGGGTTGATATCTTTTTTGATCGTTCTGCATGGAGTTTGCATGCTCTGTGCTCTGAGTTTGTCTTACAGACATAAAAACCTGCATACTAAGTCTAAGATGACCAGTCAGGATGCTCCATCCTCTCTTTCAGTAACTATTGGAGACATGCACCAGCTCCCTGCAAACCTGAAAAAGATTAAGAACATTATTTCCACAAACAGGTAAAATGTTCTGAGAACTATTTCTAAATTATTCCCAAAAGCTGGGGATTAAATTTAAGTTTGGACAGGCTTGTACAGACCCTCGGATCCTCGCCATCTGGACCATCTGGACTTGCTTTTTTTTTTCATATTCTCCTTGAGCTAGCTGAAGGACACAGACAGACAGATTAGGCAGAGTGGTTCTTAATGTGTGTCCTGATACAGGAGGGAAAGTTGATGAGGTTATGTTGAGGTCCAATTCTGTGGTGTCATGTGAGACTGGAGGCTGTGGGTCCATGGAGACAGTGCGGTGAAGATGGGTGCTGGAAAAAACAATCTAAAGCATCATCCTAAAACTAAATTCAGCTCATCTTTCATCAGACTCATTGAACCTTTTCTTCTCTAACCTCACATCCCACACATTGGTCCAATGGTTCTCGATCTCCTGTCTTCTCCTCTCGTTGCTCTCTGATGATCAAGAATGTCACAACAGAGAGGGAAATATGCAAAACGAAAGTTTTTCTGTCTTGTCCTCTCTTTGCTCCTTTCCACTTCAGTAATTTGACCATTAGGCTGCAGGACATGAAGCAATGCTGCATGTTCCATTGATTACAGCTGAAGACTCTGACTCCATGGTAACTAGCTTATTACTCAGGTGCAGCTCTTTTGTCGAGTTTCACAGATGGAAAAATAATCTTTTGAAAAAGTGTTGAACATGTGAACACTGAGCCACCTACTCTCGTGATTTTTGACTGAAGGTGTTCCTTAGCACTTCTTTTATTACTATATATATATATATATATATATATATATATATATATATATATATATATATATATATATATATAACAGTTTTTACTGTAATACTGTTTATTACTGTTTTATAGTACATCACTTTAAAGGGACACTAAGCAGTTTTGCTTGCTTTTATCACCCCCTAGTGGCCACTATTCATTCTCTGTGGTTAAACTGAAAGTGAAACTTATCTCCTTGAGTTGTGCTTGTCTTTTTAACATCTTAATCTAACTGCAGAAATGTCTCCTTAGCCTTCATTAGTTTCTACTGGAGCGACTCATCGC